>NC_140085.1:68929054-69529054 GCF_964237585.1 Gallinula chloropus
ATCTACACATTTCAGCTCACTAGCTCCCGCTTTGTTAAAACTTTGTACTGTGAAAAGACATGGTTACCTCACGGAGTATGATGAAAGCATGTGAAAATTTGAACAGCAGGTCCAGAACTGTGCAGTGTGTCACCCACACGACACAAGCATGGCCGCAGGAGGAGAGATTCCTTGGACTGTGCTGCTAACATGGCCTTGTGTCATGTGTTCCCCAGACCCTGGAGCAGTTCTTGGCTAACTGCAGCCTCTGTAGTTAATTACAGATCTGATTCTGCTTTGCCCAGACACTGTTGATAACGCCTCTGGGGCTAGATTTCACAAATGTCAGGTATTTAAGCCAGGTCTGTGCTTCTGCAAATTTTTGGGTCTAGTGTTTTTCTGAAATGGTTCTACCAGCTTCAGGTGCCTCACACTGCCTTTCCCTTCCTGCTCCCAGTCAACCCCTCCTTCCCAGTAAGTGGCCATGGTGAAGTGCCTCAGCTGATATAGAGACTGAGAACTGGAAGCCAGGGCACTTAGGACTGATGCTGAAAGATGTCCCCAGAACTGCCTGTGTTGGCCAGTGAGTCCCAGTCAAAAGAGTGAAGGCCAAAGCTAAAGACTGACTCTTCAGAAAGAGTCACCAAACACTGCTTCCCAAAATCAGGACTTTGGTAGCCAGGCTGCTTCACCAGCTTCTCATAAGACCTGTGTTTCATTATCTGTTTTTGAGTCCTGCCTTAGATACCACATCTACCATCAGATGCACCATTATTTCCTGTATTCTCCTACCACCTTAGTCAGTCTTCTTATTTTGTTTAATCACCTTAAGGCTATTCTCAATGGAAACTCCAAATTAACGGAAGAATAAAAGAACAAGAAAAGTTAAGAAACAATGGTTCAGTGTTGAGTGTTCATCTGTGGGATGGACATTTACAGCAAAGTCCAAGTGCAAAAGCTGGGGAGCTACCTCTACATTCTGTCCCTCTTCTCCGCTGTTAGTATGCATTATACCATTTTGGTATAATGCATACTAACTATATATATATATATATATATATCTCCTTTTAAGAGATATATAATCCGTGTGACACATTGGAGCCACTCATGATGTACTGGACACGAGCTTTCTGAAAATTCAGCTTCTTTCTGAGGCAAGGTTGTGCAGCAGTGCTGTGGACAGCCCTTGAGCTGCTAGCCTCCTTGTCCACCTCTGAGACAAAGCTCTGGCTGGCAACAGCACTTCCCTAGCAGCCTGAGCTGTGCCCAGTATGCGTACCCAGGGGGGTGGCATTTTCCATGTACCTTATAGACTATGCTGCCTCAGCCATAACCTTCCCTGCTGCTGCATGGCAGCTGCCAGTAACCTAGATAATTCCCAAGCAATGTTAAACCCTTTTGAAATCTGTCTCATGCTATATGCACTTGGGTGAACATATGCATTTGCTTATGTGTGTTTCTATACATATGTATAAGCAAAGTGTGGCCAGCAGGTCGAGGGAGATTACCTTCCCTCTCTACTCTGCACTGGTGAGGCCTCATCTGGAGTATTGTGTGCAGTTCTATGCACCCTGGTTCAAGAAGGATGAGGAGCTACTTGAGAGTGTACAAAAAAGGGCTAGAAAGATGATTAGGTGACTAGAACATCTTTCTTATGAAGAGAGGTGGAGGGATTTGGAACTTTTTAGCCTAGAGAAGAGAAGGTTGAGGGGGGATCTTATCAATACTTATAAATACTTGAGGGGTGACTGTCAAGAGGATATGGTCAGTCTTTTTTTCAATGGTGCACAGTGACAGGACAAGAGGCAATGGGCATGAACTTTAATATAGGAAGTTCCACCTAAACATGAGAAGGAACTTTTTTACTGTGAAGGTGTCAGAGCACTGGAACAGGCTTCCCAGAGAGGTTGTAAAGTCTCCATCTCTGGAGACATTCAAAACCTTCCTGGATGCTGTCTTGTGCAGCCTGCTCTAGCAGGGGGTGTTGACTAGATGATCTCTAGAGGTCCCTTTCAACCTCTAACATTTTGTGATTCGGTGATCCTTTATGCCTTTGTTTACGCATTTCTCATTCATATATGTATGTAGGTGGGAGGTATGGCTGATGTACAGATGTAGTGAGCCACTAGATGGGGCTGCAGGAGGAAGAAGACGGATGTGGGATTACAGGCAATCCATCAGGATCAAGCCGAGTTGCATGTTTAGAATCCTGGCCTGTGTGGGATCTTTACTGAAAAAGATCAACCATAATAGCAGCGTGCAGCACCTGTAATCTCACCACGGGAAGGGAAGCGAGCACGCTTTTCAAGCCAAAATGCACAGTATTTTACCAGGAAAAAAAACATTGTATCCCTTCAATTGTAAACGCTGGGTGAATGTGCTTATACATTCAGAGCATGAGGCAGATGGTAACAAACCACATGCTTGTGGATTATCCCACTTTTTCCACATTTGCATACTCAAAACCACTTTTGGTGCCCGTGGTTTAACCTCTGTTTCCCTAACTCCTGTTTATGAGTTGAGTGGTCACATGTCATCATGTCGAGTGGGAAAGTGTGTACAGGGGATAAGGAGGTAGAAGTGGTTCCATATGGTGAAAGAACTGACTATGCCAAAGTATTTAAAAAAGTATAGAAAGAGGGAAAAGCAAGAGTAAAACCTTTTGAGACCGGCAATCTAAAATGCTTGTGACCTCAAGTGAAGGAACCGGTTGTCTGCGTGTCAGAGGGAAACCTGCGATGTGAAGTACTGATAATATGGGTTTTGGTGTTTGAAGCAGAGGCCAAGGTTAGACAGATTTACCTGCCCCTGCTCTATGCATGTTTCAGGCTCAAGCCTGAACTATTCCAGCCAGAGGATGGGAGGCTACAGAGAGACCATGAAACTTCTGGTTTCAGTTCTTCTTCCAATTTTAATCTGTTGATCAGGATGAAAAAAAGTACATTAAAAAAACCCCACTTTAGCTCTGTTCACAATAGTATTATGAAGTTGCTGGCACACAATTCAGTATGTGCCTGTGGTTTCTTGAGACAATTCATCTAGCAAAGTCAGAGTCCTTATGCTTCAGGGAAAGGAGAACAAAACACATCAGATGCCCTTTATTCAGAGTGGGTAGCAAGGGTCAATTTTATTATAATAGTAGATAATAAATGAAATACCACAGAATGGTGGAAAAAACCCCCAGTGAGTAATGGTCTTTTGTATCCCAGGTCTGAATAAAAAGCAAGCAACAATGACAAAAATCCATTATTGCTGGATGGGGATACAGCATTCTCCATGCTGTCAAAACCAGCTTACAGAACCACTTCTGCTGTTGTGATCAGTTATCAGTCCTGATAGCTTTATTTAGAAGGATCAAGCAAGAGAGATGAATGGGGATTCAACCCTAAAGCGTTTAAAGAATTGATAAATGAAGGGATGTTTCAGTTATGAAATATGCCTGAGGTATCCGAACTTTTCATTATATACCATGAAGCATTTTGGGAAGCAAAGATATTCTGATTCAAGGACCCTTCTAAAAATCAAGTGTCCCTGACAGATTTCTAGCTGGGCACCCAAAATGCAATACATTCTGGATATTTAGGTCAAAGTTCTTTGATTTTAAGAGTCAGTTATGTAATCGTAAGGCAGTCCCAAAACAGGGTTCAAAGACCAGCTTAACTGGCACTCATACAGTTCATTATTGGTGGTCCTAAGGATTGCAGGCTTGAGTTGGGACTGGTTTCAGAAGTGAGACTAAGAAAAGCTGCATGTGGTTCAAAAGCACTTAGCTTTGCCTTCAAGGGGAAGCAGGCTTTTTGATAATCTTTGCCAGTACAGCAGATGATGCATAGACACTGGGGTGAAATCCCCATTTCTCTTTGCCATCAGCTTCAGTGTGGCCAGGATTTAAACTCAGTTGTTTTAGGGACACATCCAATACTCATTTTATCAACTCAAGACTTATATTGACTTAAATGAGAGATGGATCATACTCTCAGAAGTCAATTTACTCATCATCACAGCTCAGGAAAAAGTTTTTCCACTTCATTTTTTCAGAAGTGGAAGGAGAATGGATTGGACTGGAGGGGGAGGAAATCAGAATGACAGTCACAGATCAAGACTATTCCAGCTAGCACCAGGGTGGCAAAAACAAGCCGCCTTCTTCCCTGTGAAAGAGAAATGGATCTCTCGTAGCAGGTCTGAAACTTTCCAAGGCAGGTTTAAACCTGCAAATTGTACAAAAACACTTTCCATCCGACTAGACATCCTATTACAAACCTGTTCTATATTCTGCAAAGCTGGCGGTGGGTGGCTTTCAGTTGACTTCCTCCCCACACACACACTCACTGCCCTTTGCTGCCAAGTCAGAAAGATGAAAAATCATATATACTTGCATTCACCAAGTGATCTCCAAAGCAACTTAATACTGGTTCAAGTCTTCCTTGTCTTATAAATCGGATTCTTTCTGTAGATTGTTTACCTACCACTTCTAGTGTGTCTCCAATAAATTAAAATCTGCTGAAGTGGTAAAATGTACGAAAGATATAGTGAACGGTCTGCAGGCTGTACAGTGGAGCCATTATTCTAAAAGGAAATAGGAAAGGCAATCATAAAATTTTGAAAAATTATGCAATAACTTTGTAGTTATTGCCCATCTGTATTCATTACAATGATCTACTTCACAGGCATATAAATAGAACTGGCAAGTAAAAGATGTGCTGTGTGCCTCCAGATGTGGCACTAAGCTTCAGCAAATGAAATTCAATTAAAGACTTTAGAAGAAGTGTTGTAAGCGTTCATCAACAGATGGAACCTAATCACCTCTCTCTCCCACCCCCCATTTTACATTCCCCAATGCTTGCTCTTACCCCCACTCTGGACACCTTTGGAAGAAAGATGACAAAATTTAATTGCTTCATTTGCCAGGCAACCCCGATACACTACATGACTTCATTCTCACAAGGCAACAAGTCCCATAAATCACACCTACTGAGTGCACCCATTAGAGCTCCAGTATGACAACTTTATGCCTAATACTCTCCAAACAAGGACCACACAAAACTAAGACTGTAAAATTGCCATTGACTCACAGTGGCTTTTATAACATGCACTCAGCTCAAAAAGACTTAACTTATATGGTTTTTAATCATGTTTGGGCATAGGAGACCTCTCACTAATTCAAGACAACATATGTTAAAAAAGAAGAAAAAGCAGAGTATATTTGGCAGAGTTTTTTCCCATGCAGTTCCCACAGTGAAATATGTCAGTATAATGTAAAAATGATTGTTTCATTTTGTAAAGAAAGGAGATCCTGAGAAGTGTTTCTTCCTAAAGTAAAAAAACCCCAATACATTAAAATGGTATTTTGTATGTCACCATAGGGAGGGAAAGGTGTAGGAAAGGTGGTATTTCTGGGTAAGACCCTCTACTTGGTCCAAAGCCATGGAAGCAGCTAGAGCTGCACACACTCGCTTGGGAGTCCCAGTGCTGCAAGGGTACATCCTGCATCCAAGAATATTTGCACCATCAGGCCAGTGAGCATCTCCACTGCAGTGGCCCCACATGTGTAGAACACAAGCAGAGGCACAACTGCATTGTCAAGCTGCATCAGCATGCTAACACCAGAAGGCAGCAAGCCCCAGTTGAGGAGCTGACTGGTGCTTTTCACAGTTAGATATAACAGCTGGCATGAAATGTTAGGTATTCAAAAATATCCTGGCTGAACTGCCCCATGAATCCTGGAGCCTCCAGTGCAGAGGCTGTAGCTGCAGGCTCCTGCATGAACAAAGGGTGCAAAAGGGGCTCTCAAGTGTATCCAAGGATATTCATGTGTCTCAGACCAGGGGTCTCGTTTCTCCCTTCCAATAATGTGACATGCATCACCACATGTCACTGAGAATCTCTTATTTCTTCATACAATAGCTTTTTTTTTTTCTCCCTCCCTCCCTCCGGCTACAAATCAGATCGAGGGGGTGAATGTCTAACACGCTGTCTAAAAGACTTCCTTGTATTTGGAAGGCAAAAACAAGGGGTTTATATAATCAGGCTAACATGCAAACCAATTGAAATTACAATGGTACGTTAGAGTATATTCCTTAAGTATTCAAACCACAGCAAAAATAAAAAATATAAAAAAAAAATCCTCTCCACTAAACTACAAGGGGCTGACTGAAACCCACAAAAGCTGGGAAACATGGTAAGGTCTGACTGAAAGTCTGTCCTTACTTCACCCCTGAGGAAAAAATGGACTGTATAGATAATATTGGCTGCTTTTCGGTGGGCCCCAAATAGACAGCGAAGCTATTAAGGCCCACAAAGTAAATAGGAGACTTGTGACTGTATCGTCTCTCCCATTCCCACACAGCCAGACCTGTAGCTCACATGCTTGCAGGGCAGCTGCTTTCTTTCTGCCCAGGACGTTCATTGCCACAGGTGCCAGTCTTGGCTCTGCTTCCCTGTTTTATAAGTTCCAAGTTGGCATCTGCTATGCTTTTCTTTCTCTTTGCCCTTGACCTCACAGAAAGAAATGTTGATAGCACAAAGACAAGAGAAAGGAACACACACAAAATGAGAACAGCAGCTCTGGATGCCTGATTTCCTACGGATTCGTTGCCTGTTCCGATATTCCCCATTCCCACCATCCTTACCACATCCACAGCATCTCCTCTCCTTCCCCTCTCCACAGTGCCATGCCATATGCCTTAGTAGTTAGCTGGGGCAATTGTCCCAGCTGTTTTAGGGCAATGCATGTGGTGCCTGCTTCATTGGTTATTACTTTTTCAGGTGGATAGGAACATATTTTTACTTGCCTTTTGCTTGATAAAAGCACTAAGCTGAATCTTCTTTCTTTATCCAGCTACCCCTTTCCATGAAAATCTACAGGCACTTGTCTTCCACCCCACTGCCAAACTGAGATGAAACAGACCAGTGTGTTCAAAAGTTATTAGGAAGAATGGATGGATGGACCATATGTTCATAGAAACATGATTTCTTTAGTAAATCAGCCTAATGATTAACTCCATCACATAAGCCTACAAGAGCAGTAGCAAATCAGTCAAAAGCATAGACTGATCCACAGATGCACTGGTGCATCAACTCTGCAGAGCCAACAAGTTTCATTTTCACCTAAGATTCACTTAACTCAAGTTACTTGCCTGTGAAGGCAAGTATCTCTGTCTTCTGAAGTGGCTACCAGGGTGATCAGTGAAGAAGGGTTTATATTCCTCAGGGTTTCCCATCTAAAAATACATTTTTGTGTACACACATGCGCCTCATGTAGGTACACATGTAGGAGCTTCCATTCTTTTTTCTGCTTAATTGCAGGTTCCAAGCTCTTAATCCTCTGTCATGTGTTTTCCATAAACCATATTTCCTTCTTTGTTAACATATGATGTAGGAAAGTAATGTTGTTTCTGTTTGTCAAGTGAAGAGATGAAGATTCTTGAAGATCAGGACCCTAGCAAAGTATCTGGTTTCTGTGGTTTTCAGGAGTATTTAATTACTTATGTACATCTGAGAAAATGTGATCACAGGCCTTAACCAAGGACACAGCAGAAGTTCATGGAAAAGAAAGAAACTGAATGCATTTCCATCTTCTTCCATCCATCCATCCATCCATCCATCCATCCATCCATCCATCCATCCATCCATCCATCCATCCATCCATCCATCCCTTAATGACCTATAATGTAATTAGCCAAGGGTGGGGAAGCCTGCCCCCCCCCCCCCAAAAAAAAAATATAGGGAAAAGTAATAAAATAAAGATTTCAATTTTACTTGTAGTTTTCCAGCCCTATGTTACATATAGTCTAAATTCAACTGTGTGCTGAAGACACTTCAAATCACCCTAGTAAATTAGAGAGATCTTGAAGAAGGCAAATTAGAGACATGCAGAAGAAGGTAAAATCTCTTTTTGCCTCCCCAGACCCTCCCTAACTATACCTATTAAAAAGACACTTTGCTCTCTTGAGAATCAGCTTTTAAGTCTCAAAGAAACCTCATATTAAGAATACTAGGATATATTTTTTCTATAATGCTATCTTCTGGAGGCGAAGCAGCATGCAGTAAGGGTGGAAGCATCTTCAGATTCTGATTGAAGCTGGGGAATAAAAGTTTCTCTGCAAACAAAGAAACAAATTTTAAAAAGCAATGTTTCACATTTTTTATGGGTTTGCGGGCTGATGGTTTGGGACACTAAAACCATGGGTGCACCCCATGAAAGACAAAACAAAAGTTCTGACACAGAAGCATAATGGTTAGGGCTATTGAAATATTCCATCTGCTTTGCTCTGGTTTTAAATGAGTACATGTGAAATATTTGGGATTTGTTGTTTTCCCCCTGCACCACCCCCTCCAAAACAAGAGAGTATTGTTTAACTGTTAGACAACAGAGCTGGGCAACCTGAGGACACGTGAAATAAATAATGCAGAAACACATGTCATATCACATGTTGTCTTATCTATAATCAGTTTTGCTTCAGCAAAGATATCAGTTTCCAGGTTTGGCAAATTAGTGAAAAAGAGATTAATTTTTTCACTTTAGAGAAGAGGTAAGTGACAAGGGACAAGGAAAGAATATACAGTATCACAGATGCTCTGAAAAGGGAGAATTGTCACATTCAGGTAAGTTAAAAAGTGAGTCACTTAAATGTAGTGAAAGTAAACTCTTTTAGCAGAACATATAATTCTACATTGCTACAGGATGTGCTTGAAACAAAGAATTAGGCAAGATGTAAACAAGGTTTACACATCTATATATATGAATAACAACCCTATCACTATTATTTATTGATACAGCAGTTAATGCTATCATTTTGGGGTTGGAGAGCTGGATAAATCTGAGTAGCTTTTCACATGTTTAGAAAATTTAAAAGCCTCAAGAGGTCACTGAATCATCTGTATAGTATTCCTATTGTCACCCAAATCCCTCCATACCAAACCCAGACGCATGAGCTGGGAAGTTTCTGTTCCCTAGAGAGCAGTTTCGATACTGCAAGTGGAGGCGAGGAGAGACTGAATTGTCACCAGTGCCTGCGGCCCTTGCAAAGACAAGTAGCTGAGCACTCAAACTGTGGAAAGGTGTGACTGGAGCTAAACCACAGGATTGGACCAAGTCAGTTGGGTAGATTCCCTTTGGGTCTTTGCCCTTCAAAAATCTTGTAGAGAAGTGATCTGGGGAAAGATATGTATCCGAAATGTGCTCTAATCAACTTTTTAAAGGGGAGACAATGTCAGAACAAGGAGAATGGATTAATGATAAAAATGGATTAATGATAAAGGAGGGAACGTCTAGATTAGGTATTAGGGGGAAGCTCTTTACAGAGAGTGGTGAGGTGCTGCAATGGGCTACCCAGAGAGGTGGTGGATGCCCCAGCCCTGGGGGTGTTCAAGGCCAGGTTGGATGGGGCCCTGGGCAAACTTGTCTAGATCATGCCTGGAGGTTGGTGTCCCTGCCTGTGGCAGGGGGGTTGGAACTCTGATTCTTGGGGTCCCTTCCAACCCAGACCACTCTATGGTTCTATGGTTCTACATTATGAGACTTCTCAAGAGAAACATGTTCTAGAGGGATTTGATGATGACTATTTGCATTCTGTACTCATAGCTTCTGGAAGATGAGAAACAGGACTTTATGTGCAGCTTGCTTAAGACCTGCTTCTAACCCCCACCCTGCCCTGCTCTTTGAGTATCGGTGTAACCGTTCTAGCCTGTAGCCTCAGTTACTATTTTTAACTCTGTGGTTAAGAGCTGCACTCTTTAGCAACTCTTACGTATGAACTGAAAAAGTAGAGACATCATCTGTCTAAATCCAGCACACTTATCTAGAGAGGAGGAACCATCTGATATGCTTGCTATGCATCAGTGGATGGTACAGGTCTACAGTGACAGCTATTGGGTAATGAAGAATTTCCTAGCAATAAGAGAGCAATTTGAGCCCTCTCTTTAGGGCAGTCATTGCCTCTTCTTCTACTGTATTGATGCAAAAGGAGCTTAGTGAAGACTGTAAACTGAGCTCTACTCATGCCAGATACTTCTACTACTACCTTACAGCATATCAGTGCAAAGACTAACTTGCATGCCCATGTTCATTTCCTGTAGATGGTCCTAAGAACCCTGGAAGAGGTGATGCACCTCCATGCATTGATTTATGCCATTTTTAGCTACAGTACCTTAAAACTTCTATCTCAACTGAATCAGGAATATTCCTACAATCAAGAGAGCATGCAAGACCTAGATCCAGTGAAGAACAAAGCATCTAAGTTACAGCACCTTGACTCCTAAAGGGAGACATGGGCATTTCCATTAGCCACCTAGGCCTTCACAAGGCTGAATGAGAAGAACTAGGCACCTCCACATTAGAGAAGATTGCGTGCTGATGGGCAGCTGCCTGTAGATTCTGGATAAGAAATGATGAATCTGGGCTATGTATTGAAGTTTGTCTCTTACCAGAGCTTAGATGCATGACTTTGCAACCTAGAATGAAAGTTCTCACCTTAATAAATAAATATATGTCATAGGTTCCGCAAGCCACTTGTCTACTCCTTATTAAAAAAAAAAAATTAAAAAACTTCACAAATTTTAGTTAAAGTGATAAAAGAGAGAGGCTGGAGAAGCTCTCCTTTCCAGTTTTATCACCCAAGCAAGTCTACGCTTTGGTCAAGTTGCAGTGCATCTGTGTGTGACACCAAAGATCTTTCAAGCAGAAACCTTATCTGAAAATAGTGCTCTTGGTGGCTGCTCTTCCCCTTTGCCACTTGTTGATGAGTCCAAAGAATTTTATTTCTTCCTTCTAGAACTTCGTGGCACAGGGTTTGAAAATATTTAAGATGACCTTAACATGATTAAATTCACCTAGGAAGAACTGTCTTTCCCAGAGGATTTGAGAGTTATACTGAATTTCACAGTAAAATATTTCAAAAATATTTCACTGATAGTCTTGAGGACACTTGCCATTTTCTCACTTTTTTTTTTTCTTTTTCTTTTAATAGAGAAACTTTGGTACTGTTCAAAATTCAAGAGACATAATAAAGGACCAAGCCATGGTCCCTCAGCTTCTCCCCACAGTTGATGGGTCTCAGCTCCATGACTATCTTGGTTTATAATGATCCTTCTTGTTTGTGGGCATAGGGATGCGTAGGGACAAATCTAGGTGCAGTATTTTGGATGTGGGCAAACAGGTTCTGATTACAGGGGAATGATAGTAAATAGTAGTCCCTTTGTATGGCAATTTTTTTATCCTTGTTCCCTCTTCTACTTAAAAATAGAGTTTACTGTGATGATATCAGACAGGGGAATTATATTCTTAATACTAGAGCATTGTCAGCCATCTGAGTGAGTTTTGTACACATTATTGCAACCGTGCTAAAGTGTGACTCAAGATTAAGCGCTGTGTCCATGTAGGCATACAATCACAGATTGGTTTGGGTTGGAAGGGACATTTAAAGACCATCTAGCAAAATCTCACTGCTGTGGAGAAGGACATCTTCCACTAGATCAGGTTGCAGAGTATGTACCCCTCAGATGAGAAGGCATAGCTAAAAGTAGTTACGTTTATTTACTGTCAGCAACATCCTGAATTGTATTGGACATGAGTAACTGCATATTTGTGTGCTTTTAATCCAAGAAGGGCAAGTAACTCCTGTACAGTACCACAACAAATATTTTTTACAGAACTGGATTGTCCTCCAAGCATTCAAGTGACAAAACTTAATTTCAGTTAAGATGTCATCTTAACTGAAAAACAAATTATTAATAATAATAATAATAATAAAATAAAAAAAATCTATGCACTGCTCTCGAAGTTTAGAAAATAGTGAGTCATGATTTATTAATCCACCTTTATTTGAGGTTTTAACATTAGTGTTTTATAATTATTATTAACCTTCAATATACAAAAAAGTTTAGGGTATGGTTTACAAGCAAATGAATATATGAATGTGTTGCAAAGTACCATGCCATTGTTGCTGATATTGGGGGTTAACAATCTTAAACCAGACTCCTAAATTGCAAGCCTGGCTGAAAAGCAGTAAACTCCAAAATGTTCTTTTAACAGTATGTTTGGGCATCAATATTACTGCTTTTTCTATTTGACCCTTTTGAATTAATTTTTCATGCTATTTTTTAAAAGAAAATTAAATATGTATTCATATACATAGTTACATGCAAAAAAAGAAAAGAAAACCTAAACAGATGATGGTGGAAGTAACACTCTTGCCTAACTCCTCTAAACCAGGAACTGCTGTTATCTGAGTGTCTGACATCGCACAGTCTTCTTTAGAGAGCAAAACACTTTCCATCAGGGTTTACAACAAAAAAGGAAATACTTTATTTGTCACAGTTCACCCTCTTGAAAAGATTTTTGTATTAATTCAAGAGACTTTCTCTTGATATCACTTGATATTTAAAAAATTAATTTTCAATTAAAACATTTTCAAAATTAAAAATAAAATTAACATTATCAATAAGCTTTGCAACCTGTTAAATTCTAAACAATTCTACCTTTTAAAAATTACCGTATTTTGGTTGTGTTTTGAATGCTTGGTTTATCAGCAACTTATATTTTGATGAAGAGTCAAAATCAGCACTGGTTGGAAGGAAATCTTAGCAAACACAGTTTGTGCATGAAACATTAGTGACTGGTCTTGACAGTAAAGAGACCAAATTTTCCATTTCATTTGCAATACCAGAGTTGTACTCAGAGATGCTTTAGTATATATAGGCGGCAACAACTGATGCACCTAATATCTTTGATCTCAGACATCTGCTCTGAAGAAGCTAGTTCTTTATAATAAAAGAACTTTGTGGCGAAAAAAATGTTCTAAATTAAATATTTTTGGTGCATATATATGTGTATATAAACCCAATATGAGTTTTGGGAGCTGCACAGAAAACTGTCATAGACTTTACACTAATTTTTATTAAGTCAGGCATGCTAATACCCCAAGTGTATTTGAAAAATGCATTCAGAATTTTAGCTCAAGACCTGAAGGCATAGCTCCCATTGTTTGGTATGGAATATTGCAAGTCATACCAGAGTGCAAAGCCATGGCCTTAGAGTCTGGGGTTATAAACAGAAAGAGATTACAAGAATAATTACTGAAAAGTGTTACATAATTAGAACAATATTTGCTTCATTAGAAAATCTCATCTAAAGTGGAAGAACGTTTGTTAAAGCACTTGCACAAAAGTCTTGAAAACAGAGAGAAAATAATGAAACTAGATGATTTGCAGGCTGACTCAATGGACTGTGCAGAATGTGTGCCTTCTGAAGAGAATGGCATGCTTTTAACTACACTGCCTAGAACAGTTTTCTCCTAGCACGTCTTCACAGATAGCAACATGATGAATTAAGTGAGAACCAAAATTTATTAGCAGATGAGAGTGAAAAAGTGTAAATTTCAGCCATAGAGACGTGGTTTTCGCGTTTGGACTATTTTCTCTGTGTTTGCAACATTTGTAATGTGATGCTCAGAGCCATGTCAGTGTGGGAAGGGGTATTGTTACCCTGTTGTATACAATAAAGGATTTACAGCAGGACTTACCCATTTTTCTCTCGACATACATTATGACTTCATGACGTTCTGGAATGATCTTTCCCTGAGACTCTGCCTAACCACTTTTCCAGTGTACAAGGGTTGTGTTTTTCTCCTTGAAATGCTGCTGAGCAGTCTAGTAATGAGCTGTGGATAGGACCTCTTAGCATGTCTGTCTTCCAGACAGCTTGAAAATGATGCCTAGTTCCGACACATGCCACCCATACAGCCTGCCCTAGCTTTGTCAACTCATTTGGCACAGCAAAGTTATCTCACTTGCTTTCCTTTCGTGGCAACCCGAGAGTTAGACATAAGACCAAGACTAAGCCACATATCAGAAGTGCTTACTAGAAGGCTGGGAACTCCCATCTGCTTCTAGAAGGTTTTGCCGTGTTGACAAGCAGAGAGCTAGGGCCCCCCGTGGAGCAGTATAACCTCTCTCTCTTCTTGCAAGGATTGCAGGACAATGCGAGAAGTAACTAGGTGCTTGGCACTAGCATTGTGAAAACAATCCTTCAAAGTCTAAAAGGGAGTGCCTGAAGAAGAGAAGCAATTCTGGCAGACAAGATATGGGTAAGGGTGAGTTTGTAAAATCTCATGAATGGCTCTGATATATTTTTGGCCATTTGGCTGTACAAATGAACCTTCTGCATGTTAGGTGGTAGAGGATCCTCATAGATACCTGTCACCTCTTGCTTAATTCCATACTGAGAATCCCTTCCTTGCTATAGCATACTGAAACAGATTAAACCCTCCAACCTCTTTAAATCCTAGGCCATATGGTTTGCTATAAGGGATACTTTGTGATACCTCTAACTGCGTTCCACCTTTCATAGTAACAGTTGGAATCACTATGACTTTGAAACACTATGACTTTGTGCCAGTGAAGAAGACACGTACATCCCAGAACCCTCTTAGCCCAGACATATATTTTAAGCACCACTTAAAAGACACCATTTCTCTTCAAGGAGCATAGAAAGACTCCAGACAACTACTCTAGAAAAGATTGCTAACACAAAATGCCAAAAGTTAGGTCATACAAACCACATTAATGCATAGTGTTATTTAATTATATATATTAGAATATAGCACAGGTCCTTGTGGAAGAGGCTGTGACATTTTTTGTACAACCATCATTTTCTTTCTAGGTGGGTTTTATATTGCCATGAGGGCATTATCAAGGTCTGTTCTACCTCTGATTAGAGGCCAAAAGGAACCAGCTGTACAGGGCACAGCATGAGAACAGCCACCAAAGCTTATTATTCAATAAGCTGAGGAGGACACCCACACCTCTGATGTAGCAAAGGTCCCTCCAACAGGAAAAGCAAACTAATGAGGGGGTGTAGCAACCTTGCTACTGCCTCTCTGGAAGTGCTCATGATTTAAGGTGACAGGACTTTCTAAGCATGTGGATTTGGTGGGCATCTGCACCCTTATCCTGCTCTGTACAGTTATGCTGATTTGAGGACTGGTGCAGTGTGGGGAGTGTCCCACTGAGAACTCTGGGGACTTTCCATTCAATAAACCAACCAGTCAGTTCAACCTGCCTGCTGTCAGCTCAATAGCCAGATTGACGAAGGATTAAAATGAGCACTGGTAATTGACAGAATCATTTGCAGTGAACAGCTATCAAAGTCTGAAAAGATCCAAATGCTTACAAGGCTGATAGTTTCCTTTTTCTCTCAGTCATATCAGTGGGAGTAAGGGCTGCAGAATCTTGCCTGATGTGGGTGATAGCCTTTTAAATTTCCATATTTTTGGGGTTTTTTTAGGGGGATTAAATAGGTTGGTCTTTCTCTTCCTATGCAAAACCATGATTCATTCATCATGTCAATAGCATCACCTTCATAATTATACCACCATGTCTGGTATTTTCTACTGAAATTGGCAAATGTACTTAGAAAGAAGTGAAATGAAAATTTCAGGAATTTCCAATTGGGCTTAGCAAGTTGTGAAAGAAGAGTGATGACTGCTATCGATGTAAAGAGTTATGAGCTGCCTGGTTCTTCTATTTTCTGGAACAGCTTAGCCATAGAGCATACCTACTTCACTGCCACTGTGGCCTGGTTCTGGCTATGGCCTTAATTTTTCTGAGGATGTTATTCATAAATGTTCTCTTAATCAAACTCAGGCCCAGAATTTTACTGTGGAGGCCAAACTAATTGCCAGGTTACACAAGATGCCAAACCCTAGAAGGTAAAGCTAAAATTTGTGTGTCCTGGCTCAGAGAACCAATATGTTTCAAATCTGAAATAAAAAGTGGGGTTTTAAATTTCTTAAATAGTTGACTTTTCCACTCTAACAATTAGAACTCTATGCTTGTTAAAGAATTCACACTGTGAATAAATATATAATTTTTGGTTTTTAATTTGACCAAAACAAAAATCTATCTCTTTTTAAAGGATTTTTTTTTTTTTTTATTAAGAGAAAGAAGTTAAGATTTATTCCAAACTTATCCCTGGTTAGCTAGTGTACATGGTTACCACAGTGAAGGAGACAGCAGTTTTCTGGGTGAAATGGCATTGCCCCAGGTGCCAAGACCCACATGGAATATATGCCAAGGACTGTGAAGATTTTTATGTCTCTCCTGCCATCATAAACATGAATGTTACATCTTTCAACTGGGCAACTGGCATGTTCCCCCTTGATTACACCCTTTAATTGAAAAAGAGAGAAATTAATTATTTTCTTTACTCTTTTCACATGTAAAGTTTCTACAGGATTAGCAATCTTTTGGTTCTTGATCAAAACACTGACTCCAACACAAAAAGTTGTGAGAGCTCATATCTTAATATTATGCTGATAATATCATAATAATCTCATACTGGAATAATCTCACTTGTTAAGGAACAGAAATGCAATTCATTAAGCAATACAACAAAAATGTTGGAGCTTTTAAGTTCAAAGTCTGTTATCCCTCACTTCTGTGACACTGGGAAACATTTCTCAATCACATGAGTAGGAAGAAGTGAGATGAGGTGATGTGAGATGCATTGTGTAGACAAAAAATCTGATGAAACCAAAAACCTGTATACTTTTTCTTTCTGTCATCTCTTGGTTTGATAAAAGAAAGGTACAGGTCCCAGCATACCATGCATCATGACCCTGACTGCATTTCCCACTGCTCGCTGGACACTGTTATGCTCAGGCCCTTGCCACTCACCTAAATTATTTTCCTAGGACACCTGTGCCTGGTTTAAAACGTTCCTAATTTTGTCCCTTATCCCACCCCGTTGCATGCCTTGCAATTTTTTTGACTTTTTGATTAGTACTGGTTGTGGTTACTGTCACTGGATCTGTTTGTGTATGGTGGGGCAGCTCCTTTGTTGGTGAGATCTGGGCCTTTGCCTTATCTTGACTCCTTAAAGAGCAGCCTGTCTTTGCTGCTCCCTTATTCCGTGTACTGGTGCATCCTTCGATCACTGTGGTTATAAAATACTGCTTTGAGAATGTATGGGATCCTCTGACCTTGAACAAATTACTATTACTGATTCAGTAGGAATCCTATCCTATCACCAGGAAATATTCTCAACCCAGCAATCTACTAGGCAGATGCATTAGATCGATATCTTAATCCAAAAGGAATTATTCCCACCCACCCCATTCCTCCACAAGGTAAACTTTTCACTTGTCCTCAAAAGCCCTGAAGAAGGCTATTTTTTCCCCGGCAGATAGCTAAGGAGTCTGAAGGCTGGGTCAGATGAGGAAAAGCTGGAAGGACTTAGTCAATGAAGGAAAAATCTGTAAAAAACCTCACCAAAACCCAGCAGAAAACAACGAAAAACTCTAATTCTATTTCCTTTAGCATCTAAGCCAGAAGGAATTTTGCCATAGATTTGACTAAGAACTGTTGAATGTGGAAGTATGTTCTTGTCAGCAATTCTTAATTTATCCTTGCCTATATTCCAGAGTAGTCATCTAACATTTTGACACTAGGTGCAGGATTGGCTATGATTGAGTACCATGAACCATTTGCAGCAGGCATGAGTTAGACTTACTGTGTCTCAGAAGCAGACAGTGCCTGAGTTAGATCCAAAGCACTCATACTGAAGCTTATGTTCTTCTACAAAAAAGTCTACTCAATGCAGCATTGCTTTTCTCCACCCTCTTTGTCTTAAGAAGTGCTTTCCAAACCTAAAATACAACTTTATCAGTGATTTTATATAGATGAGTATTAGAATTGCACCTACCTTTCCCACAGAGTCTAGAAATGACCAAAGATTAATTCTAGTGCCTTAAGCCATTGTCTCATCAGATTTGTTCTCAGCAGCAAAGCCAGGCTCAGCTCTACTTCACTCTTTTCCTTTCTGCCTTTATGCTGCCACCTCAAAACCAAGCTCCCACTGCTGCAAGGTCATAATGCAACAGAGGAACAAAATTAGGGAAAAGCTCATAATCCATCAGGGAAAAAAGATTACTAAAAAGGATCAATCAAGAAAGTCTGCAAGCACTTTTGCTAGAACAACTGAGAGGATAGTCAGAGAATGGAAATGAGCAACTGGTGTTGGAAGGAAGGGTGAGGAACAGCTTAAATTGATTTTTTTTTCACTGAGAAAAACACTCGTGGAACAGTGACACAAACCCAAGTATCATTGATTTCTTCAAGGCTTGCAACTTCTGGCACCATTTTCAGGATAAAGTTATAGCTCTGTGTTTTCTTAGGCAGGTCAGAATTGTTACTTTCTTGTGACAGAAATGAAGGTATCCATTTCAGTATGCAAACTGCAATAAACTTCTTAAACAGTCATTTTCCTTCTTTCCATTTTTCAGGATGCCTGAGTACAGCTTACAAAATCCTCATCTCTGCTTTAATTCAGAACATTTGTGAATATCATCAGGAGACTGTGGAGTATTGTATGCAATATACATCCTATTCATGTACACTTACATAGCTAATTAGTAACATTAGACATTACAAACTGCATGGTTGAAGGAACATTTAAAAGTTATATTGCTTTTGTCTGCGCAGTTAAAGATTCTGATGGACAGTTCAAAATTCGAACTACAATAAAAAGAATGTGTTTTCAGTTCTGCTAGGATTCTGCTAGGAAAGCTTGAACAGAGAAGTAAATAGAAGTGTACAATAAGGGAACTGAAATACACTTCTGAGGGTAAATGAATAGCTATATGAAAGTTGATGGTTTGGTTTATTCATTCAACTCCGTAAACATACATGATATTATAAGAATGGATGAATATGAAAAACACTGTCTTGTGATTCTGGATAAGCATTCAGAACTGTCAGTTCTCGTCCAAGTTATCTGGATCATTTAGGCATGGAAAAAATGGGTGGGGAATTGCATGAGATCAGGGAAGAAAAAAGGAAATCTCATGAGAATAGAGCTATGAGGATTGCTGCTTACATTTTGGCAGTTTCTCAACCCAGAAGCACACAGCAAATGAAAAACAGCAAAAACAAACTCCAGATACTATTAGGAACTAACTGAACCGCCAAGAACATGGTAGTCTCTGGGACCCTACGCACTGATAGAGAGGGCTTGTGGCATGCCACCCTCCAGTCAGCTGCTCACAAAATTGTACAGGAATGGTGTTTACTGCTGACTCACGCTGGCAGACAGACCTTATTTATTCCAAGCATGTTATAAGAGGATTTGGAGTATGTTGTTGGAACAGTGGAAACTTGCAGCTGCAACAGAGGAATCCCCCAGAGAAAGCTCCAAGAACATTTAAGCCAGAGAGGGGGTATGCCTCAACCTGCATCAGGTAGAGTTTGTTCAGAAAAGGGTGGTAGTTTTAGCTGCTTACAAACACTTTCCTGACATATGTCACTCATGTCTAACAAACAGATGAATCATTTGCAAAAGAAGAGTCTGCTTATTTGTTGTCTACTCTTAACCTTTTGAATCATGCCAGGACTGATTTTATTAGCTTCAGCTGCTCTCCATCTGATGCAGTCTTTTATAACACACACAAACATGCACACACTCACGCTCTCTCTCATGTTTATGTTGTTTTGCACTTGTCTTGCTCTGAGTATAAGTTATTACTAGAACTACTACAAGGAGACTCAGAGTCTGAAGGCGTCCCCTCAAAATCTACTCACTTTCACGTTTGGTCTTCAGGATCTGCTGTGGATCTCTTGATAAGTATCCAGAAGGAGCTGGCATAAAAGGAATTTGTTCTTACATTGGGCATATTCTTAAGTGGCACAGGTTGGCAGAGCCCCAACAACTATGATGGAGCTACCCAATTTACACCAGGTGTGCAGGATCCTGTTGGGTTTTCAGGGAGTACATTAAAAAAACCACCTCCCACTAACAAGGTGAGATCATATGTTGGCATAGTCTCAGAACATAAAAGATCTAAAAGACCAAGCTGACGTGTTAAACCACATTACAATGAATAATAGAACTCTCTATGTAGCATACAGCTAGTAAATACATACCAAAACCTGACAGACCTCCACCAGCCAGCTGTGTGCTCTTCTGCCTCTACCACAAAATATTGCCAGGAGAGTCAGAGCTCTTGATCTGAGAGATGAGCGAGATGGGCTGCTCTGCAATGGAGAACGAGACCAGAGCCAAGGACAAACCCAACACAGGTACCAATGGTGCCCTCACCAATGAGGGCACAGTTCCAGAGCGTCTGAAGAACCAAGTCAGACAAGGGTTCTGATAGCAGGGTCTTTCAACAGCCTAAGCCAAGGCAAGACAAGGAGATGAGTCAGGTCTCTACATTCCCAGTGAAAAATAGCAAATAAGGCCAGAAGCAGGAGTAGAGACAAAGCTCCCTACAGTATTAATCTGGAGTTGTTCAAGAAAGTCTATTAATTTTAATATTTGTTTGAGTTTGGATGAGAAAGATCGTCCTCCTTATCCTTCACAGAAAAAATTACCACAACATGTATTTTACATAAACAGAGACTGTCATATAAGCTCCTGCTTGCAGGTGATTCCAGTACTTTCAAACAAAGATATCTTAATCAAAGGAGCAAGGAGAGTGAGAGGAATAACCTCTCATCCATTATTACTATATAATAGTGATATAAAACTATAATAGATTTAAAACTATTGAAAGCATAACTCAGAAGAGCTAAACCAAAGGATATGTACTGCCTTCAAGAGTGTATGGTGTAAGAAGAATAAATCTGAAGACACTTGATCAAGAATGGCGTGTTTTACTTCCATGTGTAGCTCTTGGAATGGATAAGTACATGAATAGAGATTCATGCAGCTGGAGCTCACAATCATGTAAGGATTCCTCTGAAATATTATTTTAGGTTGGCTGGAAGGAACTATGTTTCACCTTGCTGAAGTGGATCATACTTTGTGAGCAGGTGTCTACTTCATTTGGAACATCATATTGTAACTGGATTTAACAGCAACATGATGGAACTCATGAGTACAAGGCAAAAGACAAAGAGCTGCATTAAACTAAATCAAATGCCAAAAGACCCACTAATTTTCAAAAGGAAAACCACTGTTTATCAAAAATTCACATTACAGAAGAAAGTCTGTTAATTCTGGTCATACCAGAGAGGTGTAAGGGCCCAGAGAGCTGCTTCTCTGCTGGAGGGTGGGCTGCCTAGACTCAAGGCTAGAGACACCACAGCCAAGGCAGCCCCTTTCCCTGCGTGATGTTGGGCAGCAGCTCCCAGACTACTTTGCTGAAATGTGGCAGACAGGAGTAAGTGGCAGCTACTGCTCCAGCTTAGGAATCTTATTTTCCAAGTTCATCTTTAGACAGCCAACTTGTGAAAGCCAGACATCCCTTTGCCTGAATTTAAGGCCCTCTGGAAACTGACTATGAATGAACTTTTGTACTCAGCCTGTGTTCAGTTTTGGGCCCCTGACTACAAGAAAGACATCGAGGTCCTGGATCATGAATGAAGGGTCTGGAACACAAGTATCCTGAGGAGTGGCTGAGGGAACTGGGATTGTTTAGCCTGGAGAAGAGAAGGCTCATGGGAGACTTTATTGCTCTCTACAACAACCTGAACAGAAGTTCTGGTGAGCTGGGGGTCAGCCTCTTCTCACAGATAACTAGTGATAGGACAAGAGGGAATGGCTGCAAGTTGAGCCAGGGGAGATTCAGGTTAGAAATTAGGAGAATCAAAAAACGAAAATGCAAATGATGACCAAGACTGCTTTGACCTCTTTTATTGCTGGTTGCTGCACCTGGGTAACTTTTGTGCTTCTATAGTACCTGGCCTAGAGCTCAAAGACCCACTGTTATCCTTCCCCTGAGTGGAACAGAGTTAATTAGTAGTCCTGCAGAATAGCAGGAACCCCACGGAATTTATACAATAAGAAATCATAATAATCTCTCATCTGTGGAAGTTTTTTGAGGCCCAGCGGTCCAAATGCAAGATTTCTGATGTAAGTCCACCAGATATTCACAATTTTTATTTATTTAAAAACTGTAAAAGCTTTTACTCCACTGACTCTGGGCATGAGAAAAAACCTAAATTATCCATGCTTTCAAAACATACAAAGATCAAATTAATTTCAAGTTGTCATGGGTGCAGATTGTTGTCCCAATAGCAGACCTCTGTAGTTGCAGATAATTAACCTTAATTACCCTGGCATACTGTTACCAAAAATATTTGGTTACCTATGATGCTTGCAGAGCATAAGACTGACAATTGCGCTCACTTTGCACTGTGTGGTTTTGTAGCAAAACATGTTTCACTAGTGGAGTTGACACAGAAATTTGATTGTGTAGCATGATAGCGCTTCAGTGGTCATGCTTAGTCCAACAGTCCACCTTCTATTATCCTTGTGTTTGAACAAACTGAGCTCTGCATGCTGAAACAAAGTATTCAGAAAAAAAACCAAAAAGTGGTAATTTCATTTAATAATTGTGAGATATTTTGCCAACAAATATACAGTACTCATCACTTAATTCTCCTTCTTTACTAGCATGGCAGAATGAGGAGGTAAACAAATTTTCCAAGATCAAAATACCAACATGAAAAGCCTGACAATGAAACCCTTTCTTTTGTTCAATATTTTTGGAAAACAAACAAACAAACAATTTTGCAGTTAAATAATAGTGGGATAGTAGAATAATAGTGGGTATACTGAAGAACAAGAAACGCCACAAAGCTTCTGGCTAAGGCCAACTGCTTTCCTACTGACATTCTGAATATCTCATTCTTTTCTGTTTCCTTTTTCCTCCTTTGCATAACACTACATTTCAAAGGCTGGCATGTCAGTCTTAACCCCAATTGTTTATGTCTTCTGCAGAATTGTAACACAACAACTATGTGAAATAAAGAGGCTTGCGAGAATTCAGTCTTTAGTACTTAATTTCCTTCTTTTTCTTGGGATGGGAAGGATCCAATAATGGAAAGAAAGAGATGGAATTCAGGTCACATTCCTGATATTAACTTCACAAAAAAGATGGAGAACCTACTGATGTTAGAGGGGTATTTTAGGTGCTTGGACAGTGTTCATGTTTTCCTCTGTTTTCTAAAGAGTTCTAAGCAGCAACTGAGGTTGTGCTTTGTGCTGCATTCTGTAATTTGACCTGAGGTTATTACACCCCAGACCACTCTCACCTCTCTGCATGAGCACCTTTATTACAACTTTTTGTCTTTTCTTGCAAATAAGCAGTTCTGAACCCCTCTTGGTGGGTGCCAAGATAACTTATTTCTTCTCATGGCCAAAACACAATTTTCAATTGTAACATTCAGGCCCCCAAAATACCAAAACTAATCTACATCTTTAATCTTAATAGGAGGAGGTTCAGCCTTGTCTTAGATTGCCTATCAATCTTTTCATGCATTTTAGCACATTCCTCAGATAGTTCTGATGAATTTGTAAAGAATATGGTCTCAGAAATGGATACATTTGGGACTTCCTGTAAAAATTTTGCTATTAATATGCCATTTGGTTTGATGACATTATGATAAACTCTAGTTAAAGGTTTCATGTTTTGAAAACAAATTAGAATATAAGAAGAGTGTTAGAAAGATTCTAGGAAAAGCCTTGTCTAGAACAGAAACGTTATCTGCCACTCATTATTGGCATCAAAATGAACACAGATGACAGCTGGCTGCCATTTAGACATCTAAACTAAGTGCTGATGAGAATAAAAAATATTTACAGCTGTGCTCTGGGAGAAATATTGAATATGATTTGCCTTTGTCTATGCTTGCAGTGAAATTATCTTCAGTGTTGGTTGTGACCTAGTTTTCAAATCCAGGCAAAATTGAGAAAGACAAATAGTAAATAATGGTGGAAAAAACCTGAAATTAATCCAAGAAACTACACTAAAGCAGTACTTGTTCCATTTTCATTTTGACCTTTGATATTTGCATGGGAAGATAACACACAGTACTGTAGACAACCACTTCTGTTGTTTCATCAAGTATTTTATATGAAGATCATAAGGTCACAAAGACCAAGTTTTAAAATCCATTTCTCACATATTTCTTCCACAGAAACAAATGTTAGAATATGATGGACTGGCTTTAGAATTCAACCGCTATTTGGGTCTTCTCCCCTCTTGTTCCCCAAACTGTCAATGCTCTAATACTGAAGACAGCTCTTCAAGGACTATTTTTGGAGATGATCTACAATTATAGATTATTTACACAAAGATGAAAAACTGCGTGGTTTAAAGTCTTAATGCTGAGTTCTGATTTAAGCAAAGAAGTCTGATTTACCAAGGAATATTAGTCAGCTACTGTGACATAATTTACCAGAATATCGAAGTAAATGTACTTCTGAAATGAAAAACACTTGCATCCCATAATAACTGATATACTTCTAAAATTGAATTACTATTTGAAAGAAAAGACTTCTAAGCCAGAGTGGCCCCGAAATGGTCTTTGAAGATCTTTTTCTTCTGTACTTATTCCAGCCATTGTCCTATGAAGATAAGCTCTTCTGTAAATAGGAGTGGTGTCTCCAGTATTCTATACAAGCAGAGATCTTTGCTTCTAAATTTTTTGGACAGATTCCTTGTTTGTTTCTAGAGACTCAGGGTTCCTGTTGTTTAAAAGCAATATACAGATTGACAGACATGTCAGAGGGTGTAACAACTCTGGGGCAAGAATCTTGTCATTGTCTAATGTTATGCAGCACTGGGGAATAGAAGCTTTTGAATTGTAATAAAACGGCGTGGTATCTGAAACCTGAAGCAAAGAGCATTTAAGCAGGTGAAATTAGTTCTGCTGGGTGTGATGTTGCCCATTTTAGTTCCTTTCTCATGAGCATCCACATGAACACAATTTCCTGCCAGGAACATTCTCAATATGTTTTAGGGAACACTAAGAGAGTATTCATAAGAGTAAACTCCTAATTCATACAGGCTGAATGAATTCATAATGCTCATTCAGCACAGACCTACTTGAGTCCAAACAGTGCCATGTGACTCAGGCATCCAACTAAAACTGGAAAACAAAGACCAAATTTCAGTTTTTAACAGGGATCAGCTATCTAAGGCATCTATGGGTGTGACTTTACAGAACACCTAAGGAACAAATGAATTGAAAAACAGTCAATGTTTCTTGTGGATGTGCTGCAAATGTTAAGGGAGACTAAATGAGGTTATTAGGTATTGTTCTCAAAGGTATAATAAAACACTTCACAGCAAACTGTTAATTCATATAAATAGGAGAATTGGAGGCTGAGAAAGAGGTAGATTTGTGTACAGTGATATGAAGAAAGTCTTGAATCTTATGATTAAATTCCTTGATATTTAAAGAGAGAGAAGATCATAATGCAACTCTTTGCTCAAAGATGCTTTTTCTAACCATGGTCAGGAAACAGTGCAAAATCCGTGTGGCTAAGACTGCTACTCCATGTCTATGCTCAGCTCATGGTTTTTCAGCAGAATTAAAAGAGCATTGGGAATGCAATGGATGAAAACAAACACACAGTTTTGAAGCTGAGCACAGATACACCAATGAATAGTGTATAGCATAGGAGAAACTTGGTTTAAACAATATGCTTTCCATGAATGCTTAGGACCAAGGCAGACTTCAGCTGCTCAGCATTTGCTTGACCCACTTCTCACTTATGCTGACATATGGTGATCCATGAAACTTCCATGTTTTTATATTTCTTTTTGAGAAGTACAACTTAGTCTAAGAAAGAGCTGAATTAAGGTGTACAAAATGTGTATTTCAAACAGATAAATTTATGGATCTGAACTCTGAGCTGGCGTGACCACAAGCCTGGGAATAGGATATTACTGCTCTTGGGAGAGGGAGCAAATGTTGTTTTTTTTGTTGGGTATTTCTAAGCATTAATGATCCAGGCAGGAGAGTCTTTCATAGTTATTCATTAGGTTGGTTGCTTCTTGGGAGGGCAGTTAATCCCTCCCTCATCTCCATGTTCCCACTCTTCCTCTCAGCCTCCAGGATGCTCTGGCTCGGTGTTACTAGATGAAAACTCACAGCATTCATCCATATGATTTCCTGTAAAAACATAGAGAAGAGCAGGCATGATGGAAAGGTTGCAAGACTACATCTCTAGAGCTGAAGAGGCATGTTGAGACAGTTTTGCTCATGGAAGTGGTTTGAATCATGTTTTGTACCATCTACCAAAGTCATGCTGGGTATCCTGTCGGATAGACTCCACTTTCTTTAATATGTGCTTTCATAACAAATTTATAAGGTCTGTTAGCTAGAAACAAATCTCAAATTATTATGATGCTACAGCTATTTGCTCTTTATTATGTAAATAAATCAAAAGCAGGCTTTCAGCAAAAATCCCCATAGCTGGAGTAACCACCGCTGGGTTTCTGAAGATGCCAATGCCCCAATGCCTTTAGTATTTCAGTGTATGTTTTGGCCACTGGAGGCTCAGTTTTTCAATTAAGGATCAAAAAACCAGCTTCGGGTAAATTTCCCAACTTAGACAATGAGATTCTTGTTCTTCCTGAAAAATTGTATTTATTTAAGCTTTAAATTTGTGTTCATATTTGCTTTTAAAGAGCGCATGGTGCTGGAACAGGGCTGTATCATGTTTACAAAAAAAATTATGGCAACCTGATTGAAAATGGAGCAAGAGACTCACAGGAAGACGTTGACAATTATGTATTGTAGGACAAGTAGCCCCAGGAAGAGTGGAAGGTAAACTCAGCTGGAAGTCATGGGTCTTTTGGTTTTCTGCTGCCTTTTTTGCTGGGCTAAGGAAATATACTGCTTCACCTACCCCAGTCACAAGCTCCTTACAGCCTACAGGGAGTGCTCTGTCTCCCCAAGCAAGTAAGTAAAATAGTGGGAGATTGGGCTTTTTTTTTTCCTTCTTTTTTTTTTTTTTCTTTTTTTTTTTTTCTTCCAGCAGGTAATGGGGCAATGGGAAGAGTCATCCTAACAGTCAGGAAAGTAAGTATATTCAGAAATCCACATTAGAACAGCTCTTCAGACTCATACGCTGTATTCAGGAACAGAAAGGCTTCGTAGTACGTGGAGTTGCTGGTGAAATACCTCTGCTCTAATGAGTACAAGCCACTTCCCACCATAGGAGTGTTAATAGTGCCCTATGAACTGCAAACCATTTAACTGATTTTGATGCAGTATCAATTCGGCTCTTACAGTTTACCGTGATACCTTTGGTTTGCCCCGCCTCAAGACTTCACCAATCTGCAGCAGTAAAGTTAAACCAGTCATCTCCCTTTTTTCACTTTTTACTTAAAAGTATCTTTCCTGTCATTTTCCAGTAAGAACTGGAAAATGGAAATGCCAAGAGAACATTGTCTCTCACAATGGTCAAAAGGCTAGTTTATTTAGACATATGTCTGTGATATCAGTAAGTTTAATACTGCAGAATTAGGAAAGAAAATTTTCACCCCGATTTTAACCTCAAGAAATCTGAGTGTGCAGATGCAAAATTGTGTACTCATTAACTCCAAGATTTATCGAAGCCCAGTAACTCTTTCCTACCTTCAAAAGTTAAGCCTGCTTCTGAATAAAATACTTTGTTCAGCCTTGATAGAAAATAACTGTGAAACTCCACTTAAACGGTATTTCAGGCTCTGCTTCTTGAAGTAATTACTGATATCTCAAATATCTTAACTATAAAGTATAGTTCTTATTTGTAGGCAGTCAAGAATTCCAGGTTCTTTACATACTTTCCACTATCCATGTGAAACGTTCCAGCATCCATATGAAATAAAGAAAGAGATTGTTGCTGTGGAGAAATCTGTGTTGAGTGACTAGAAATAGACAGTCTACATTTAATACCTGGCACCAAAAGAAAATGTCTGATTAGCTGTGGCATTGATTGCCCATTGTCTAACTACTATAGTTAATGAAGCAGGCAGGTTAATGTGTTCCTTGCTACACTTTAAGAAACAAAAGCCTTGTGAAGAGATGCTAATGAGACTGGAACATCGAAGATGCTAAAACATAAACAAGAAAGGTCAGAATTTGAACTGTGCAGACAAACTTCATTTCAATAGGGATTTTTTCAAGGGGGAAGGGGGAGCTTGCTAAAGGTTTAAAATTCTTTTGTATAGGATAGTGAACATGCTGAAAACTACTTTTTTTTCAGGATACTGAAAAATATTTACGCCTTTCAAAACTGCCTGCTGGAGAAAATAAGCTTATTCAATGATGCAGTAATTCCCTTTTCTATTTACAGTGTAATCTCACTTTACAAATTTTCCTAATTTTATTCAGTTTTTCCAGAATGGTGGATAACTTGCTAAAAGAAAAAAAAAAAAGTAGAAGAAAAATAAAGACAGATGAGAAAAGTAAGGAAATACCTGACATATTCTTAAAAAAAAAGAGATAGTGGTAAATGCAATATTAGGTGCAAGATAGATGCAAACACTACAACTGTTTGTGTTTGCTTTGTGCTTTAGCAATATTCACAGAAGGGTGGTTGGCTAAGAAGTAAACTACAAAACAGAAAGCTTATTTCATACACTTCATTATAAAATTCACAGCTCTCTTCCTCACATATGACAAGTCTCTAATAGCTCTGCTACCAACCAGGATGCCTAAGAGGCTGGAGCACTGCTGCTATTTACTTGGAATCTCATGGATTCAGTTTGTGGTTTCCATCACTTCTCCAGTCCCTCTATTTGACAGGATAGAGAAATAAATCTGAAAAGATTGAAAGACTAAGTTAGCTGAAAATTTACTGTTTAATGCTGGAGTCTAACAAATTACTAGCCAAAATTTCAGTTTCTTAAACAAACAAGCAAAAATATTACAACATAAAATAAACCTAAAGTAGTACCAACATGAATATTAAAAATATTGGATTGAACAGCTATGTGATGCAGTTCACAGTGTAACACTTTGGTGTTTATTGTGTTTATTGATGGTAATAATAGTACAAGCAGTGGTAATATTTTGATTATATGTTATAAAAAGGGGCTAACCAGTATAGGAATGCCATTGTGTAACATACTGTACAAAGAGAGAGGGACACAATAGCATATTGTCCCATGCTACTTACATTGCTCAATAAAAATTATTTCTCTGCTTTGCTTTCTTCTGAAAAAGTGCCACTGAATGCAAAAGGATGATACCACATGCAGGCTTTTCAAACTGATGCATGGATTTCCAAAGCAGTATAATCCCGAGCCAACAAAATTATATGAGTCCAGGTTCTACATGTTTTCTCAGTATAACATGTTGACAGAGCATTAAAATAGATTTTAAGAATAGAAATTAAATGATTGTTCTGCTAGGTTTTACATGTTAATTTTGAGACACATGTACAGGTCCTCAGTGTTCATCTTTTTGACTTGTGGCTGAAGTTGATGACCATAGAGTGATGCCTGATTTTATGATGCATTTTAGTTTCTGCAGCCATGTGAGATTTCTCTGTAACTATTGCATTCTGACCCCTGCTCTCCTCTCATATTATTTAAAGTTATTAATACTAAAGGTCATAGAATCAAGAGACAAATAAAAGAATAATAAAATCTTTTAAAAATCTCATGATTCAGAACTCTATTCTATGATTCTGGGAGGATTGACTTCTGATTTATTTTTTACTTTTAGATTGGCCATACTGAGAATAAGAAAGAGTGTCTGTATGTTGCCATATGGAATTATGCTCTGTTGGGATGGGACACTGCATCTTTCTGTAGGTTGGAACTTACCCTACTAAAATGCCACAAATGTCTGAAGGGAATCTGCACGTCTTGATCAATGCCTAGAATGAGTTAATTATGAGAAAGAGGGAAAGAGAGGGAAAGAGAGAGAGAAATAGGGAAAGGAAAGGAAAGGAAAGGAAAGGAAAGGAAAGGAAAGGAAAGGAAAGGAAAGGAAAGGAAAGGAAAGGAAAGGAAAGGAAAGGAAAGGAAAGGAAAGGAAAGGAAAGGAAAGGAAAGGAAAGGAAAGGAAAGGAAAGGAAAGGAAAGGAAAGGAAAGGAAAGGAAAGGAAAGGAAAGGAAAGGAAAGGAAAGGAAAGGAAAGGAAAGGAAAGGAAAGGAAAGGAAAGGAAAGGAAAGGAAAGGAAAGGGGAAAGAAAAGGGGAAAGGCAAGGAGGGAAGGGCAGGGGAGGGCAGGAAAAGGCAGGGCAGGGTGGGGCAGGTGGGAAGCAAGGAAAAGAAGAAAAGTGTATGTAATTATAATGGCATCTGCTGAAGCAAGTTAGATGCATAGAGTGTGAAAGGAAAATCCATTTCTTCCTCAAAATGTGCCTGGAAGAACAGCAGAGGTAACTGCACCATTTGACTAAATAAATGCGAATGGAAGACCCTATCATCTGGAAGAAGAGGAAGGCTTTCCGGCTATCCATAATCCAGTGGTTTGCAACTAGGGAAAACTGGACTCAGTATCCTCCTGGGTGGTTCCTCCAGATGTCCTGTAGAGAGTCTGATTCTATCTGTCTGTGAAGTTGGATGCTTTCTCCAACCAAGTTATAGTTTGCCAAATATATCTGATGATCCTGCTTATTCCAACCATGAATGTTTTTGTTTGGGGATCCATACTGGGCTTTTTAGAACTAGGGTTGTCTTTCAATCTGGAGTCTCTTTCTCAGCCTGTAGGTCCAGCAAGTCATGGTTATGGAAACAGCTTCTTTCCAAAGAAGGCAGTTTGTACCTGTGTGTTTCTGGTACTGCTCCATGTATTGTTAACTACAATACATAGTATTGTAGCCCAAAAGAGTCCAAAAGTCTCTTAAAGCCTTTTTGAGGGAAGAAGAGTAGTAACATATCAAGGACTATCAATCCAGCTATAAATGATCTGTTTTCTTTGAACCAATTCAATGTCCATTTATTCAGGTTTCATCGTTCGCTGACAACTGACTGTACTGTAACAATTGGAAGATTTTTAGATTTTTTTTTTACAAACCCTACTGGAGTATTCTTGTGATTTTGATTTTACTCCAATAGTTGTTAAACAAGAAGGCCTTGCTGTATTGAGAAATTGGAGTGAAATGGCTTCAAGCTGCTACAAAACTAATTGGATTGATTTTCTTTGTTCAAATCTATGCAGACACAAAAAAGAAGAAAAATCTTAATTTCAAAAAATAAGAATTAAGCAGCTTTTTAGATGTTTTGTTGTTTTCCTGTATGGTTTTGAACATGTATGGGACAAGGTATGGGTCAAGCTACAGTGACAGACAGATCCCACTCTATCCATGTTTTGTCATTACCTATGATTTATAGTACCCATGATAGCTCTTATTTACATTGTAAACAGGACTAGCTTTGGTATAAAAAAAAAACCCAAAAAGAAATTAACTCTGAACATTTTAATGGAATTTGCATTAAATACATTATCTTCCTATTCAGTCTGAAAACAGGTCAAGTTTTCATATAGTCAGAATACCTGGTGGGAAGGGACCTCAAGAATAATCTGGCCCAACCTTTCTTGGCAAAAGCTTTGCCTATACAAAAGCTCTGCATAGGTAGGATGGCCCAGTACCCCATCCAGCCAATTCTTAAATGTGTCAAGTGTTTGGAAAAAACAGGAAGATACCTGTTTTGTGCTCCAAAGCAGGGATGGGATGGCTTGGCTTAGGGATGTTCACATTTCCACATCTCTCAGAAGAAAATAGTTGTTTACTGAAAATGAGGGATACTTGTAATTCAGAAGAACTACCACTCATTTGTCCCAATAGTTTAGGATCAGGCAAGCAATACTGGACCTCAACAAATTGAGCATGATATGAACAGCAGCTTAAGTGCACTTTCCTAGATTTTTTTAATTTTGAGAATATTGAATCCATATGGCTATGGAGTGATACAGAACATTCTGCCTAACTCTCAGCAGGCATCAAGCACTACTTATCACAAGTCACATACACATGAGGTTGCTTGAGTAGTCATATGTAAGAATGACATCCAATGATTCCAACTAGCAACTATGTAATAATTACTTGACTATTAATTGGAATGAAACAGCTTCTGGGGTGGGGGGCAAAAAATAAGCAGAGGCCTTGCAGATTATTTGTTTTACCTAGTAATATTTTTGAGACACACTGTGGCAAAATTCTTGGTGTACCAAGTTTTTTAATATTTGTAATCTAGATTTCTATTGGATATTCACTCTATGTACTTCAGTAAAAATAAAATTAAATTATTCGGACTATGTGGCCAACTGAATGGATTGCTTCTTTTATCTTGCTTTCTTTCTCTCTCTTTAAAAGATGAAATTTTGAGACCACCATGGTGGGACTGACACTTATTTCTTCCAAGTAACTTTTTACTTTGAAGTGAATTCTTAGAGAACTGAAGTTAAGTTAAGTTTGGGATATCTTACATCATCTCCTAGGAAACCGACTCCATTCTCAACCATCAGCATGCAGCCTCCAACACTTACTTATATACTTGGAACCATGCAGATCATTCCTAGAACAATCCTTCTCAACCTCCCCTGCTCCCACTTTTGGTATAGTTGGTCTTGAGAAACAGGATAATTTTAAAATGACCCAGTCCTCTACTCAACTACTAGCCAATTCAGTCTGGCAGTGAGATGCATACTTCAACTCAGAATTGTCCAAATGTGAATATTGAATTCAGAAGCTTTTTTTCTCTTTTTTTAACCTGAGTTTTTGTTTCTGTATATATAATAATAGTAATAGTAATAGTAATAGTAATAATAATAATAATAATAATAATAATAATAATAATAATAATATTTTGGCTGTAAACCAAATGTATAATTTCTTTAAACTTATTCTAAAATAATATTTTTATGGACAAAAGAGTTAGCTTTGCAGCCATTCAGGGCTGTAGAGCTAGATGTTCCTGCTCCTAGAACACACTGTAATGGTTCTCTTTCCTTGGCCACAGAGCCACAGCATGACACAAAGCAGACCTTCTTTTTGCAACCTAGAGGGACATGTTAATTATATATCTTTCCTTAATGGACCACCACCATGGTCAAGCTATGAACCAAGCTGTGAAAACACCACTGACTCACGTTAAACTCATGTTTAGACAGTGGAAGATGTAATTTTTAATAAGCCTGACTCTGTCTGTGGGGTTTTTTTTTTATTTATTAATGTCACTTTAGTAGCCATAAGTCTATCCCTTGGAGCTGTAGAATCTGTGCTCTGTGTAACTTCAAGCAAAACACTGCCTCCACTACCTGCATTTCTTAAACTCAGTTTTTAAAATAATAACATATTGCCAGGAAAATGCAAAACACAGTTGGTTATCATCTAAAAAAGGCTTCCCCTCTGGATTTATGGCTTATTCGGAGCATGAAATGGTGCTGGCACAGGCAGCCTGTAAGAGAAGGACAGGATGTGAAAAATCTCCCTTTCATTACAAATGGACTTGTTTGGCTTCTAGCTGTGGAATGCCAGCAATGAGAACAATTGGGGTCTCTCTGGCCAGTTTTCAGACATGGACAGATGAATGGAAGCAGCAAAGAATTTCCTGAGTGAGGAGGAATGAATTCATAGCTGTCAGAAATAGGGAGCCTGAAATTGGAAGTTGGAAGTATGACCTCAACACCTGTTTTCAAGCCCAAATCTCATTAAGAATGGAAGTTGGAGGGAAGAGATGCAATAAATGGAGAGAAATTCCCATTCACTGCAACACTTGCAAAGACAAGTCTAGGATGGCAAAACTCACTAAGTAAAACTTTGGCTTGGATGAGGTCAAACAGTAAAAACCCCCTTACCTCCTGGAATATTGCCCCTCTTGGACAATTCCAGGACTGTAAGAGCTGGAACACAGCATGCTGAGTAAAACTTAGGCAAAAGCCTCAAAAATTTTGCTATAATAAAATATTAGCTTCATGACTTTCTCTACCAGACCTACCTCAAAGGAATATTAAAATAATTTGCCTTCCCTACAGTAAACCCAATGCATTGCAGAAGGGAATTATCTGCCCTTCCTGCAGCTGGTGTGACATAGCAAATTTTAAAAATGGGTCATGTGCCATAAAGGCCTTGATGGCAGAGGTTACAGAGACAGACTACTGCCTACAGACCTTTGGATTTGATTAGAAGAAAGCCATCTTGGTTTATTCAGTGCAGAGGGGAATATATGCATCTGTTTGGTTAATGAAAGTATAGGCCTGAGCCTAAAAGTATCACTGTCATATCTCTGAATCTCCAGGCTGAAGCAAGCCAAACTACAAATCTCCCAGACAAAGCTCTTCTGTGGAAAAGTCATCGTGTTGAAGGCGCAGTGAGCATGAGCAATACTGTAATTCTGCCACTCAATTAGGGTGCTATCAAGTGATTTCTGGGCATAATTTTAGAAATTATCTCCATTGTTCTTGTTGAGATGGAGATAATTTTCTTACTAGTAGTCTGTATAGTGCTTTGTTTTAGATTGGTGACAAAACCCATGTTGATGTGTGTGTTTTAGTTGTTGCTGAACAAATGTTGTACAGCCTCCAGGGCCATCTCTCTTTTTCACTATCATCCCTCTGTGAGGAGGCTGATGGATGGGCAAGAGCCCCAGAGGGGACACTATCAGTACAGGTTATCCAAACTTACCAAAGGGATAGTCCATCCTATATGACATCAAGGTCAGCAGTAAGACTGTCAGAGAAGATTGTCCAAAGTAGCCATTGCTCTGAGGCTTGATGGGCATCATCAGTCTACTGGTGGTGAGTAGTTTTGCACCGCTTGTTTATTCCCCGCTCCCTTTTCTCTGCCTTTACTTATTAAACTGCTTTTCTCTTGACTCTCAAGATGGGTTTTTTCCTCACTTTTGTCTTTCCCATTCTCTCCTCCATCCTGATGTGGAAGTGTGAGAGGGTGACTGGGTGGTGGCTTACCTGACAGCCAGGGTCAACCCACCACAAAACAGAAAGATACTAAAACCTCTTATTGACACTGAATGAGTTGGATGTGTAAAACCTTGTTCCTCTGGCCTCTTATTGATTTAAGGTTAGGTTAGGTGATGAGCTAAATTGCACAGCTGAGATGTGCTTTAACAATACCTGGATACATTTCATCAGAGATTCACCTGTGTATGAATTTTTGAGGATGGGAATGATTTCCATAAATGTCATTAGTGCTGTTTTTGCTATGCAGCTAGATGCCCTGAGGGGCTGACTCATGAATGACAATATTCAGTGCAGAAATCTTAATTTCACCATAAGTTTAGAACAGTGACAGTTTCAGTGTTGAGTTCAGAAAATGTCTTTCAATTTGAATGTGCATCTTGCTCAACTGGCTAGCCAAATCCTCCTCTTACCTACAGGACTGACAATGCAGGGATAACACTTGTGCATGTTATCTCTTGTTTCGCTACATTTTACTGATGACCTGCATGGAGTTTTTTCAAAGATGGTAGGCCAACCACATGCATCAGATGGAAGCAACTTCCAGTTGCTCTCAGGTTAAAACCAGGCAGCCTAGAGGTGATGAGTTCCTTACTTCATGGCCAGTCTCATGACTTCTGAGATTCCCATTCAGTTTTCACCCCTTTGATACTAGCAACATCAACAACAATCTCAGATCTTTAAATTAGAATTAAAACTTTTTTTTTTTTTTTAATTTTAAGCACAGCAAAGAACACGTGCCAGCAGTGGATAAGACACAGGCCAAAGTCTACAGGCTTCTGGCACTGTGGTCCTGTTTCTTCCAGCTGAGGAGTAATAATTTGACACCTCTGAAGCAGCAGGACCTCATACTCTGACAACTGCAGCCTTGTTCTACAACTCTAAGCCATTCGAACACATGACAAAAATCACAGTCAGCAACATCCATAGTGGATTTTTTTCCCACCTTAGCAGTTCTTTCTCTCCTCTGATGTGGGCTTGGAGATATACTCTGTGGTATCACTGTTAAGCTTTTAATTTATTTTTCCACGCTTACCTACACAGAAAGAAACACTCCCTTTTAGACGCCAGTCCAAATTATTCAAGAATACTTTTGACAGCTGCCAAGTAATTTAGAATGATACCTTCTTAACACCTTCTCAAAACAGACCTGACAACCCAGAAGAGTAAATTTTCCCCCCACTTTTAACCATTCTGTACATGCTGAATTTACCAAAGCTATTAATTTCATTAAAGCGCAATGTTTTTAGTTCTTAGTTGGATAAAGGGGCTTCGTGTGACTCGGATAGAATGCACACTGCCATTTACAAATTACTGTAGTTCTTCTCTGCTTGTCACCACAAAAATTTTCACTTTGGATGATAAGACCTTAACAGAATGTGGAGTGTTTTACATTGAGAGGATCACCCATTAAAATACTTGATGGGTTCTGCAAGAAACATATGAGCTACTGAACAGGAGTCTTGTTTTCAAGGGCCCAATTATACCACTTTTATATTTAAAGTGCAGCAAATATGAAATCACCTGGCAAGTTTAATTCACCTGACTATCTGAGTGATCCTCCATTTTAGGAATCATTCCCATCAATCCGGAATAATCTACCAGAAAATAAGGTATGATGCTGGCTGACTCCTTTTGCAACACTGATAAGTGGTTCATGGGCAGAGGGGGAAGAACCTGCCATGTTCAGAATTTCACAGAGGGCAACTCACTATCATTAAATATTAATTCAAAAAGAGCTCTCACAATGATCCAGTTAGAGGTCGTATAGCTAAAAACACTTTTAGATGTGTGGCCTTCTTTTAGTGCATGTGGCCATGAGCAGAAACCCTTGGGGACATCAGCATTTGATGCAGAAAACTCCCCCAAAACTGGGGGAAAAAAGAAAAAAAGTTGATCACTTACCTAAAACAATATGCCCCTGTGAAATATGTGGATATATAATATCTAGGCAGCATAAACCATGTGTTCATCATTATGGATAAATACATCTCTCAGCACTAGACATTTTAGAAAGTAGATTAAAAAAGAAAGCCCCAAGCAGTGCTAAAAAAAAAGAGGTAAAACAAAACAAAACAAAACAAAAAGCAGGAAGGACCTGTCATTGCTGCAGCAATTAACCCTTCTACCTTAACCCTCACTGCTAAGCCTCTGTTGATTATTAGTCCAAGAGGTAAAAAAATAAATAAAATAAATATGTATATATAGTAATGAGGAGCAGGGCCAGGCAGGCTTAGGTTTAGTTTTTGGCATAGTTGCTTACTGAGTGGGCCTATTTCCTGAAGGAAACTGACAGTTGACATGGAGGTGTTATGAGTGAGGCAGTAGCTTGCACTTCAGGCCAGGTCTTGAGAACCTCAGATCCCATTATCAAACAGGAACACAAGTCTTCATTATTGTCAAGGGTGTTACAAACAGAAATGCATTCCAAATTGACCAGTACTACCAGACTACTAGCAATGGCAGCAGCAGAAACACCAGACAGGAAATTTTGCTTGCTCCATTTGAACAGATGTTACGAATCTCTGGGAACTGCTTATGACTTGTACTCCTTCCCTGCTCTCTGTGAAGTGTATCTATTAGAAATGATGAGGTTTCTTCTGTTTCAAGCATTCAGCGTGTCACAGGGATGTTTTTAAGGGCATTGCAATTGGACTAAGCTGGTATTTGACCTTCATGAAACAGAGGAGTCAAGATGACGGAAGGAGTAGGGGTAGCCATTCAGCAGGTGGCACCCTTCCCCTCCTATTTTGGTCCTCAACCACTGTTTCAGCATGACACTTGTAGGCATGGTGTTGTCAGCCTACAAGGCATGGTGTCAGATGTTCTAAAGGTACACAGAGAAAGCTGGGATTTACCTCCCTTTCTAATATCACTCACAGTTGAAGTTGTAATACCTAATTAGATTGCTTCTCTTAGTCAAGAACCCAGAGAGCCCAGCTGAAGAGACTCTTCACCATTACAGCCACCCAGGAACGTTGCCTGGTTTTCCAGTAACAACTGAAGCAACAAAAAACAATCTTTGCGTCTTATTCTTTTATTATGTTAAATATTTTTTTGTTTATTTTGAAACTGTGAATATAAGACCTCCAGAGCAAGGTCTTTGGAGAAGCAAAATTTTTGCTTTTGTTGCCTTTGGCCAATTGGAGCTCACTGTTCCTCTCCACAGACACACTCTTCCTCCTCAGAGAGACATGCGTGTAGTCTATGACTACATGCATTTAGAGGTTGTAACTAGCTGTACTTGCCCTGACATATTGACTGCATTGTAGTTTGTCTTTAACTGGATATGGTGTTCTTTGCTATATGCTTCCAGATGTTGCATTCAAATTGAGTGCAATTGGGTAGACTTCTCATGAAAACATAGTAATTTCAGTAATACCATGAATCAGTTATTTTTCACATACATTATGATTCTTCCTATAGTGGCAATCCCTCACTACTGCCACACACATACACACCATAACCTGTCACAAGGTGGTAGTGGAGAGAAGGGAAAGAGGAGGGTGAAAGTACTTAGAAGCACTGTAGATATCAAATATGTTATGTGTTTTCCCTGTGGAAGGCTCACAGAAGACTGGAAATTAAGAGTCCAGCAATATGAATAGTGAACATGATATAAGATTTTTAAATTATGGTGAAAATCCTTAAAAGACTGAACCAGAAAAAATGCATTGATTAAGGAATATAGTTGGAGTCAATGTTCTGGATGTTTCCAAGAACTGGCTTTGGGGTATGATGAGAAGCATGATCACAGAGAACTAGGAAATGAAAAATAAATCCTTACAGCCACTATTGGAATAAGATCTCCATGCACCTAAAGCTGGAATCCATGTGGTAAAAGAACATGAAAGCAAAAAGTGGGTAGAGAGGGAAAAAGACATGCTATCACCAGCAGAAGGGAACTATCTCAAAAATGCTCTGATGAGCCCCCCCAAGTTGGTCAGCACGTTGGAAAAGGTACATGCTAACAGTCTAAAACTGGGAACCAGTGTAAATGTGACAATTCAAAGCACATCATCTTCACAGAAATCCAGTTAAATCATTGTGAAAAAGAAACGTTTTGTGTCTGTGCAACCAAAGATTGAGTTAGGGAATTAGATTCCACCTGATAGGGCTGACATCATCCCATGGAAGGTAATGGGGAAGATGTCTTCTTGAGGAGCTTTACACAGTGCTCGTCCAGCAAGGAACAGACAAAGCTGAAATAACTTGAGGACTTTCTAGCCTTTTGTTTTCAATACAGAGATGCTTTTTGAGGAGAAAGATGAAAGCGAGGGACTTTGCGCTTGAACTGGAATACAAAGAAGTTAATCAAGTTCTTCATCTGATGGTTAATTCACTGGCTTGGGACAGGTTCCAAAAAAACCTCTATCCCTTGCTTAAACCAACTATTTCAGAGCAGAAATGCTCAGCAGGTGCTACCATAATTGCCTCTGATATATCTGTAAGCTAGCTGTAACTAGTTAGCTGGAGAACAGCTAGTCATGTAGTTCTGGCATGTCATATCCCCATATGAGCTATCAGCAGGTTATTTAAATAAAATGGGTTTGGGTTTTGTTTGGTTGCTTGTTGTGGTTTTTGGTTTTGGTTTGTTTCATTTTTATTTTTTTTTAGATTCGGGTTTTTTTTTTTTACTTTTTCCAGCCTGTGGACAATCTTTGCCATTGCAGATGTTCCTGTAGTAGCACGTGTGCTGACTATTGAAAGGTAATTGAAATGTATCTACACTAAGTATATTCATTGAAGCAAATGTTGTTTAGCTTGTCCCTTAGATGCTCATATCTTTGAATATGACTACAAAAGTATAGGAAGCCTCAAGAATAGTCAATAAACTTGAACTCACCATAACCAGTTGTTGTGGAGATTCAGCACCACTCTTGGTGCTAGTCTTCATTCTGGGAATGATAGGCATGTGGAATACCTTGTCAAGGAATGTTGTAGATGCAAAGAGTTCAAATGAACTTGAAGTTCATGGCTTCAGAAGAAGATGGGAGGAGTGTACAGAGGAGAACTCTGTAACTAACTGTACAAAGTGCATCAGACTTGGGAGTTATCTTAAGCTGGAAAAAGTCAGATACTGGGAGAGCATTTAGAGAACATACAGTACAATTAGATATTGGCTTGGCTACAGTTTGGCAACTGTTTATGGTCACTGCTGGAGAATAGGACCTTGCTAGATGTTCTCAGGTGACCTTTAGTACAGCCATTCTTAAGTGGTCAGATGAACTTGAAAAGCAACTTGAGTTCTCTGGAAAGGAAGAAGTGACATTAACATATGGGGGGGTACAGAATGAATGAGATTCATGCAGAAACCATCCTCAGATTGTATAAATCTGCAGGATCTCACTGGAATCAAGAAGCTTTGCTAGTTTACCACAACCCTGTAAAAAATAGGTAAAAATAGGCTGTTTAAAACACTTAATGTTCTGAACTACACTATACAAATGAATACATTTAATAAATTATTTGATTCATGGCTTTGGCATCCCCAGTAAACATTTAAAATGGTTAATAGAATTGCTTTTTACTTCTGGACAAAAAGTACTAAAAGGGCTGAGTCTGAAATATTTGAGAAGTTTGGTTTGTATTAATGTTTAAAGGTTGGATTCTTATCCCAAACTTTCTGGATATTTTTGGGCAGTGAATTGTATCTGAACAAGCTTTCCTGTGTGGTTTGTAGGCCTTATGCTTGGCAGTGTTAAAATTACCACAGGAAGAGCTTTTTCTCATGGCATTTTGGCTTCCGGTCACAAGCATAGCCTGGAAGTCAAGAGGCGTGGGAAATTAAAATAAGAGGGGAAACAGTTAACCAGAATTCTGTGAAAAAGCTTTGGATTCACTGGAAATTATGGGAAGGTCAATCCTTATTGTATCCAGATCCATTCTCCCATGCCCAATAAATTACAGGATTAGGTCAACAAAGTTAGACATATAAAGAGACACTAGAATGTCTCTGGTCTTGTTTTTTGCCAGCTGAAGACTTTTCTCCCACTCTGTAGCCTCTAAATTAGGTGAGACGAACTGTTAGTTCCCACTTCATAGAATCTTGATTGCTTCTCTTGGGAAAACATGTCATAATTAATAGCTCATAGTACCATGATGTTTTTTTTCCTGGTATTTAGCAATATTAGTTAATTTCATTATTGTTTAATCTAGTTACTTGTCTGAATTCCTTCTGATTTTATGGATTTAGTCTATTATGTCTTTTTAAAGTGGGAGAACATAACTAATTCCCATTTACAAAATGACATAAAATTAATATATGACATGCCATAGACTATACACAGAATCTGAGATAAATCAGGCAACAGAACTCAGTTTTCTGTTTTTTTGAGAAGCATTTTAACTCCAAGTTTACCAATGTTCTGCTGGAAGTGGATTTTTCTGGTTTGGTCCAAACAGTTGCTCAAGACCACATCTACTTTGAAAATCAGTGGCTCAGAAATGAGGTGTACTGCTGCATCCCAAATATATCCTCAGCACACTGTGCTGCCCCTTTAGTCCCTCTCTGTGGAGGTACACAGCCCCTGATGCTTCATCAGCCTCTCACTGTCCTCTAACTAGTTGATAGTCCCATGTGAGTGCACCCTTCAATTCCAGACATTATCCTCAGACAACTCATTTTATCTGTAGTGATGACTCTCTTGGTTTCCACAGGAGTAGCTTTTACAGCAAGTCTCTTCTGCATTTTCCCTTTACACTCCTCTACCTTTTATTGAGAAGGAAAACAATCTCATACTAGAAAGGGAGACACAGAGGTAGCTCATCCTTCAAGTTTAACTGAAACTTGAAATAAAAAATGTGAAAGTTTCAGTCACATAATCCAGGTCACTTGACAAGCTTGAATTTTCAATCTGAGGCAGGAGGCACTATCAGAAAGGACTTCTATGTTAGGTTGTCTGTTCATCAGCACCCATGGCTCCTGTGACACAGTCCTACTTGTTTCAAAAAAATCAATCACCTGAAGAATTGAGATATCTTTTTTCATATGGAAGGAGTTAATTTAAGACAAGTGGATTTTTGGTTTGGAGAAAATAGGTTAGATTTAGATTTACATTTACTGCCACAAGTGTGTAATCTAAAAGTCCAGCGAAGAACAGTTGATTCTGCTTTCAAACATTATCACTGATTTTATACTTTAGAGGGTAAAGTCTTATTAGTACTTGGAAAAAGGAAAAAGCCAACTGAGTAAGTGATAGAGTCAGCATTTGTCTATTCTGGAATTCACATTTTGTGTTAGGGAGAGTTAATTGACATGAAATATTCAAATGTTATAAAAATGGTACAAATGTAGTGAGTCCACCTTGTATGTGAGTTGAAAGACAGTGTAATCTAAAGGAGCATTTCAATAGAGCTGACCAGATTTTGGTCTGTAGCCAAGGGTTTCTGTTCAGCATAATGAACTAATCAGATCCTATTCAGTCCTGTACTTCCCCACATGAGAGACAGCATCTTTCTATTACATCCCTGAGCTGTTAAAATCAGCATAAGTTCCTGAGTGCAAGATTCATTGGCCCAGAAGAAAGGGAAGTGGCGGTACAGTATTATGCAATGACTGTTTTGCTTGGGAAATCTTTAGTCCTTTTGATTCAGACTCATCAGTATTTGTCTCTCTTATGGATTTTTTGCAGCAGCCATCTTTTAAGAAAGATGCTCGAGGCGACAGAATATTGTGCACAGGATACAGATGAGATAAGTTGGTGAGGGAGAGGGAAGTTTTGCTATATGGTTTGTTTTGTTCTATTGATCTATGGCAGCTGGAACTATTGGTGTATGGAGAGTACTGCTTAAGTGAAATTGTATTCTTTGTTATGGCATTAGTAGTTTGAGAGAGGCATCCCTTTAAATTGATTTGTTATAAACAAAATAACAGTATATGGAAATGACATTTGATTAGAAGCTGTCTACTTTTCTTCAGCAGACATATGGGCTCTGGTTTCAGAGCATCCGTCTTACTGTGTTTATCTTCACAGACATCCAGAAAGTTTTACCACAGGAAACTGATATGTAGAGATTAAATGACTTTCCCAAAGTCATATAGGAAGGCTGTGGCAGACCAAGGAAATGGATCCACATCTGAATCCTTGGCTACTATCTTAGCCACTATTTTTCCCCATGCAAAACAAATCTTGTGTTAGAATTTAAATTTCTGGGTGTACTTCACATTTCACTGGGAGTTCAGCTCCATACATTTAGTAGGGCCACTATGAATTTTCTCCAAATCTCTTCTGACTCAGAAAATGGAAAAATAAAGTAGGTCTTTTATATAACTGTGTCAAGAGGCAACTTAGACAGCAGCCAAGCCTTTCAAGGAAAGTGGATTTCCCTTGTGTGTTCTGGCTTATAAATCCTGTCTTTTATTTTAGGAATATAAAGGTTGCACCTTCCAAAACAACACACAAGAAGCCAACTGAAACAGTCAGTGTCTTGTGTGCCTGTGAATGATCTTGGCCAATACAAGGAAAGAGGAGTTGGTATGATACTAATGAAAAAGAAAGGCAGAAAACCCAAAACAAATGGGTTTAATAACTACAAATAACTCACTTCTGGCAACAAATCATCTGTTGGGTATACATAAATGAGTCATTTTGTCTCCATGTTCTCTAATCAAATGGGAGAATGGGACCCTTCCAAATGCTGATTCAGTCCTCCTGAGATAGGTTTCTAAAATAAGTGTGATGAATCATTTTCTAGCAGCTCCTGCCTCCCTTCACTGACTGTGAAGGACCTTGCATCAGATACATGACTTTGACACAAGGGAAAACCCAAACATTATTTCTCTTATGTATGTGGCAGTTGCAAAGCTTTTCCTAAGACATAGGTAAAGAGTTGAGCATCTTCCTATTTCTTTGCTCTTATTTGCTGTGATCACATGATGATCTGTATGTATTGTATGTATTGCCTAAGATTAAAAAAAAAAAAAGGGAAAAAAAAGATTAAGTGTCTTCCAAAAAACTTAAAAATATGCTGGAGACATTTTCTTATACATAAATACCACTTCTTGAATCTATATACAGTTAAAATTCCTCATAAAAATAAAATCTTTCGAATTAATTAGCTGTATTTCTCCTTTAGTCAGCTAACAAAAGAAAATCAAAATTTTTCCCTTCTCCAGAAATCCCTGTTTGTCGCTTGTCAATACAAAGAAAGAACAACAAAACTCGTAAGTAGATGAGGTGTTGCATTCTTTTACCAGGACATCGGTGTCGGACTGTTTCTGCTGCCTAATGTAAGAGTTCTTTTTGGCAAATGATAATTTCCTTTCACTTTCAAATAATTTCTTTTATCCCCAGGTTGGCTTTCAGCCAACATCATCTTTTTTAACCTGTCCATTTAGGACATTTTTCCACTTCAGACTAATTTTTCATCTGCATGATTACAGAAGGAATATTTTACCATTATACTGTCTAGCGTCTAGTACATGGATATTTCTGAGTGCTACTTTTATATAATTTTTTTAACATAAAACCAAGAAACCGAAATATCTACCTCCCCTCTGAGTTAGAGTTCCTCCCTAATCCAGAAATCTTTCCAATCAAATTGTCAGCATTACATCGGTACATACACGATGCAGGAGAACCAGACTGCGAGTATACAAGGTTCATGCACCAGCACCCATGTGCATTTGTAGCAAAAGAATAAGCAAAGTTGACAAATCTAATGGATAACAGTACCTGCAATTCAAGACCTTAACTACAGCAAAAAACCACATTTATGTCCTGTGACACAAGGAATCTCATTCCTGCTTTGAAAGTCTGCATGGGGATTTTTTGTAGGGATCCAACACCAAATTCACCTTTGAGGAAACCTCTGCAGAAATGAACTGAGGAAGAATGAGATTCTTCCAGTTTAAATTCTAGAGACAATTGAAAAAAAATCATACTTTTCCCTCAAGGGTGTAGCTGTAGAATAATCACACTGTTCTTTGCTGTTAGTTATTTGTTTTGCAATAACCCTATTCTCCTGAAGAGCTTTTTCTACCTATATTTTTACACTGCTTACATTTTTACTTCCCTTCTTAACTGGTCTACTGGGCTGGTGCAGGTTGTTGCACGTGAGTAGCATTAGGAACCATTGGGCTATCCGCGCTGTCTCTGATGAAGTCACTAGTCAGGCATTGACCCCAAAATATTTTCCAGCCTCAGGATTCCCTTCTGGCAGTGCAAGAGCTGAGCTCACGTCGTTGGGCAAAGACAAAACAGGAACCCTGCTAGATGATGACATATAGGTTGTCTGGGTTTTATTTTTAACTAGCTCAACCTTGTGCCAGTTAAAGTGATGGCAGAGATGTCCAATTAAAGTCTCATAGTGATTTGGGCTTGCTGATGGGGACTATCTCCCTTCAAGCTGTGCCAGGGTCTGCAGTCCAGAGCTGCATCAAACTCTGACCTTCCGTTCTGTTTCTAATACCTTTCCATGGGTTACTTTGACCATATCTGCTATTCCCTTCACAGCATACCTCAGTCCCAGCTCATCTCCTCTGCCTGCTGTTCCTGTCCTGGCTGTTTCCCAAATCCCATCTACCTCCTGCTAATTCAGCGTAGCGCTCTCATACAGCTACATGAAGGCACTTCCTATTCCATTACAGGGTCATTTGGAATAAACAGCACACAGATATTTGGTCTGCAGCACTGAGGGTCACTCAGAGATGAAACTGAAGCATTCTGTTTTGGAATGGGGCTGGTAAATTATCAAGCCTGATGAAGAAAAAACAGATGTGTACAGTGCATGCAATGCACCTGGTTTGGATTTTTTTCTTTTCATTAGGAAAGCAAAAGGCTCATTTATTAGGTTTGCTTTTTTTTTTTTTTTTCAATGAAAATATAGTATATGCCATTTCTTTAGACAACAGACATTAAACTGAAGTGATTTAAGCAAACCATATTTTTTACTTCCAGGAACAGATATATGCATCTAAAATTATTAAAACAATTGTCTAAATAGATCTCAGAAGTTTTAATGACATTAATTTTAAGCAAGGCTGGAACACCAAGAAATTCTACAGGCTTGATAAGAAGCAATCATCAGTTAGAAACCAGTTAAGAATTCAGTTGGTGGAATCAGGGCAAGTACAGGATGAGCCAGACATTGATCTCTGGCAAAATCATAGACTGCTGTGTGACACTATGCAAAAGGAATGAATAAATTGTAACAAGATGAAAGATATGCTGTCATGAAAGGCTTGTGTTGTTTTCTGATTACTTTCTTTTCAAGAATACAGAACTGATGCTTGCAGATGGTTGTGTAGTCATACTGATTTTAGCATTCAATAGATCACTTGGTACAGTCCCATGTGACCTGTTTCATCATCTGAAAAATGAACAAATAATGGTAGAAACAGTTAACATCAGTTTAGCTCTCATTAAATATATCAGAGGGTAACAGATTACATCAGGTTTTATTAAAAAGAGGATCATCCTACCATACTGATTCCACTGGTATCCCGTAGGCTCCTTTTCTGGGTTGAACGTCTTTATCAGAGGTCTCAAAGATTGGCAGAAAAATTAAAAATATATACATTGAATGTTACTGGAATTGCAAGTGATATCAGAAAGAGATCACATCGTTCTAAATAGAGATTATCTCAGATCTAAAACCACAGGTTAAGTGGGCTTACTTAACACACACGCGTTTAACTAGGAAAGCACTTCACTCCCTGGAGTTAAACCTTGCAAGGGAGGTCAAGGACAACAGAAAGGACTTCTTCAAATACTTTGCAGACAAAACTAATGCTAGAGGCAATGTAGGCCTCCACTGAATTAAGTGGGTGCCCTGGTGACAGAGGATACTAAGAAGGAGGAGTTACTGAATGCCTTATTTTTCTCTATAGTGCTGAAGACTGTTCTCAGGAGCTCCAGACCCCTGAGGCCCCAGAGAAAGTCAGGATAAACAAGGAGTTTGCCTTGGCTGATGAGGACTGGGTTAGGGATCAGTTAAGCAATCTGGACATCCATAAATCCATGGGTCCTGATGGGATGTACCCATGGGTGCTGGGAGAGCTGCAGAAGTCATTGCTAGGCCACAATCTATCATCTTTGATAAGTTGTGGGAAACAGAAGTGCCTGAGAACTGGAGTTAAGCAAATGTCACTCCAGTCTTCAAAAATGTCAAGAAGGATGACCCAAGTAACTACAAATAGGCCAGCCTCACCTCCATGACTAGAAAGGTGATGGAACAACTTATCCTCAGTGTAGTCTCTAGGTATTTCAAGGATAAGAGGGTCATTAGGAGCAGCCAGCATGGTTTTACCAAGGGCAAGTCATGTTTGACCAATATGATAGCCTTTTATGAAAACATAATGAGGTGGATAGATGATGGCAGGGCAGTGGATGTGGTTTACCTTGGTTTCAGTAAAGCATTTGATACCATCTCCCATAGCATCCTTGTGGATAAACTGAGGAAATGTGATCTGGAGGATCAGGTAGTGATGTGGATTGTGAAATGGTTGAAGGAAAGAAGTCAGAAGGTTGTGGTCAATGGGACAGAGTCTAGCTGGAGGCCTGTATCTAGCGGAATCCCTCAGATGTCGGTACTGGGACCAGTACTATTCAATATATTCATCAATAACCTGGGTGAGGGAACAGAGTGCACCATCAGCCAGTTTCCTGATGACACAATACTGGGAGGAGTGGCCGACATGCTGTGTTGCCATCCAGTGAGATCTGGACAGTCTGGAGTGTTGGGTGAGGGGAAATTTAATGAAATATAACAAGGACAAGTGTAAAGCCTTGCATCTGGGGAAGAACAGTCCCAAGTACCAGGATAGTTTGGAGACAGATCGGTTGGAAAGCAGCATAGGGGAAAGGAGCCTGGGGTCCTAGTGAATAGTAGGATGAACATGACCCACCAATGTGCCCTCGTGGCTAAGATGGACAATTGCATCCTGGAGTGTATTAGAAGGGGTGTGGTTAGTAAGTGGAGAGAGGTCCTTCTTCCCCTCTACTCCGCCCTGGTGAGACCACATCTGGAATATTGTGACCAGTTCTGGGCCCCTCAGTTCAAGAAGGACAGGAAATTACTTGAAAGAGTCCAGCACAGGGCCACTCAGATTGTTAAGGGAGTGGAACACCTTCCTTAGGAGGACAGGCTGAGGGAGCTGGGTCTCTTTAGGCTGGAGAAGTAGAGACAGAGGAGTGACCTTATTAATGTTTGTAAATATGTAAAGGGTGAGTGTTAGGAGGACAGAGCCAGCCTCTTCTCAGTGGTATCCAGTGATAGGAGAAGGGGAAATGGGTGCAAGCTGGAGCATAGGAGGTTCTATGTGAACATAAGGAAAAACTTTTTCACTGTGAAGTTGAGAGAGCACTGGCACGGGCTGCCCAGAGAATGTGGAGTCTCCTTCTCTGGAGATATTCAAAACCCGCCTAGACATGTTCCTGTGTGACCTAATCTAGGTGATCCTTCTCTAGCTGGAGGTTGGACTAGATGATTTTTTGAGGTCCTTTCAAACCCCTAAAATTCTTTGATTTTAAAATCTGTGCATGAAGACGGGAAATCATGCCTTTGAAATGGGCAAGTGAGTACTGCAAATTAGTGAAAAACATGGTCATTTGTGAGTTTTGCTGAGATGTTGAGACTGTCTTTGTAGACATATTTTTTTGGTTACAAAAGAATATTACCCCTCTATCAGACACCAGGGAGACTTTTTTGGGTGTTGGCTATCCAGTTGCTTGTCTACCCTGAAAAAAGAATGTAGAAAAACTGGAAAGTGTTTAGAAAGACTTAGAAGAATGAGCTGAGATTACAAGTACATGTCTCAGTGTGAGACTGGTGTGAAAATATCACATTCTGAAAACAATTTCAGATAGTATTTTATAATTCAGCCAAAGAAGAGGTAAATAATATTCAGTGATTAGAAGCTGCAGCTAAACATAATCCGGGCTAGGAGTTTCCATTTTTAACAGTGACAAATCAGACATTGGCATTATGGTGTTTTGTCTCTCAGCTGAGCCTGAAATGCAATCCAGACCTGGACCCATAGGATCAGTCAGCTGGAGCTGTGGGCTTGAAGTAGAACTTTTGGGTGAGATACTGTAGCCTGCACTATGTACGAGTCAGGGTAGTTTATAATTTTCCCGTGTCGTTTTTGAAAGCTCTGAAAAACTTCTTGCAGAAAACAAGACCAGAGGTCTTGTGCCTCCAGAAGAGATAACAGCCAGACACTAAAGTGCAGTCTGCAGACTGAAAGATGTGGAAGTGTTAGATGAGGAAGGTGCCCCACCAGAATATTTAAACTCACTCTATCTGTGGCAGACCTGAATGAGGTTTTAATGTACATTAAAATTATTCTGTAGGCAGTTATATACTGTGAAGCCAAAACATTTCCTTTCCTCCACCTCCCCCCTCCCAAGCCCTAAGGCTTTCATTTACAGTAGAAAAATGGAGCCAGTAAATCTATACTGTTCTATAAACAAGGCAGCACAATGTCTGTTAAAATTCTGGGCAATTTCTTGTAATCATATATACTTAAGTAAAATTTACATGATCATTATGGGCTGCTCTTGGGCAATGGCTCTTTGTCAGCCTATAGTGATTAGCACATTGGTGCTGCCAGGACAAAATTCTGTCAGCACCACAAGAAGCAATTTCATCAGGTTTCTTTTTACACAGGCTTGCAGCTCACACTGGCCCTGCAGCCTACTGGACTTTTTTTTTTTTATTTCCCCTAGCCATGCAGTCTGACTCTTCAGATGGAAATTAAAACAATTTCAAGAATGAAAAGTTCTAGCTTGTTTCTAAAAATAGCCCCCACCTTCAGCAGGGGATGTGATTCCTTAGCCATGTGCAACAAAGATGACCTCTTTGTCAGGTCTAGCCTGCAGCAGGAGGTGTCTGCTCCTGGTCTACTTTTACATTGATTCAAAAATAAACAGCAAGTTCCTCTGGCTGGCCTCCCTCGCCAAAGGCAGGCAAGGAACATTCTGTACAAGGAAGCACTCACAATCATTTGAGGGGCCAACTCTAATGAAGTTAATTGATGCATCAGGGACGCGTGTTAAGCATTAATGCTCTACTAATATGTTCATGGGTCACACAGCTACATATTATATTAGTGCACAGTAAACATAGTATCATACATTTGGGATATCCTATGGACGTGAGTTGAAAGAAAATGCATTTATTTTTGCAAAATGGAGTCTTTGTGCTCAGATCTGAAGTTTATGTAACATGCCAGGGACACCAGAATATATCACCTACTTTTCTAAAAACAGTTGAATAAACCAGAAATGTGTGTGATATTTTACAGAAAAAAAAAATCCTAATTAAAAAAAGGTCACTTGAGTCCTATATGAATGACATCTTTTATAAAAACAAAACAGGGAAAGGAAAAATTTAAAGTTAGAGCAACATGAAAGTCATTGCAATGTAATCGTGATGGAAAATCAACCCCTCTTTTAACGATCTTTAGTATCCAGGAATTAGAAAACTATGCTACAGTGCAGGCAGACTGAGAGAGTGAAATCTGAGGTAAAGAACAGTGTCCCAGTACCCCATTCCAGCAATAAAAAAAGCTTAGACAGGATAAACCAAAAAGATATATGAAAACACTAGTTCTGTGACTTATATGTTTTGTCACTTATATGCTTAGTGAAAACACTAAAAATGTTTTATTCCTGTTGTTCATTTATGTGATAAAAGCTCATCTCCACACACAGACACACAGAGGCAAAGGCAACCCAGCTAATAACCTGATTTGGCTACTTTACCAAGAGCCATTGTCCCATCAGTGACTCATCTGCACACACATGAAAGAGAAGAGAGACACAAGAGCAAGTGGTGGCACCCCATAAAGCTAGTCAGTTAAATAAGCCCTCATCCTGGCCTCTCCAAGGGCTGCCACGAGGGAGTATCAGCCCCATGCTCCATCAGTGACACCCATTGAGATGAATCACACAGAACAGCTCTCTGGGCCACCTCACAGACTGAGGGGGTCACACACTGGGGATATGGGACATGTCACAGGATGCAGTGGAAATGCACCTTGAGGCTGTATAAAATTTACCACAGGAGGAAATTAAAGTAGGGAAAGGGAGAGATGAAGGCGTTTAGAGAAGAAGGAAGCATGGAGAGAAAGGAAACAAATGGAGATGATGATGCACAAACTGTTTCTTCTCACTACACTTGTCAGGCCACGATCTCTGCCTGAGCAACCCAGCCAATCCCATCTTCCTAATAAACACTGCTTCTGGGTCTCTATTCTGTGTGCATGTGTGTGTGTACAGAGGTCCAAATGACAACCACTGAGAGGACACCAGGGTCACAGGGCCTAGACCAGAGACCCTGTATATACGTCATGCTGGCGAGTGAAGTGAGTATCACAAGCTGTATTAGGCAGTGAGTGGGCAAAGTGGCTTGAGAGCCACGTATGTGCATCTCTCTGAGTGGAGCAGGAGGAGGCAGGTTGAGGAGCTGACTGTCAGAGTGTGTCTGTGCATGCCTCCGAGCAGAAGGCAACAGGGATGACAAAGGATCTGGGTGAACTGGAGAGAGGCTGGTCTAGTGAGAAGGTCTGTAAAGCTAAGGTAGGCACATGTGTACACAGTCGAAAATTAAATGGACAAGAATAATGTTGATCTGTTCTCAGGATACAGGGACAAGAAGACATCCATTGAATATGAGATGAAACCATTTGTTTTTTAAGACAACACATGTCCTTGAGGAGCTCAAGAGTAACATTATATTACTGAGAATAAGCAACTACCGAAGACCCAAAGATAAAGAGAAGATATTAAGAGTATGGGGTTTCAGTCTTCAAGGTGTAAAACACAACCTTTAAGTACCTAAAGTCAGAAAAAATAATTTTCTTAATGTGGTACACTGTAATTCTCCAATATGGAGCTGACTAGTTCTCAGGACTGTTTATATTCCCTATGAGTAGCAAGATGTCTTTTCTTTAACAGTGTTAAAATCTAATCTAAATCATTGTAGCACTTCATGTTCTGGAGTGATGATTAAGTAAAGAACTTGATCATGGACTTTAATGGGCAACAGTGTGGGAAGAGATGTGGAGAAGTACACAGAAGAGTGTGACTGTAGATTCATTATTCAGTGGTCTGATGGGCCTTGTTAATTACATTTTTCCAAAACAAGCCAACACACACAGACACCAAACCACCAACCAGATTCTGGATGATAAACATTACTAGAAAAACTGTTCACTGCCTTGTGCCTCCTAAAATGCAAGAACTGCAAGCATGCAACCTGTCCTTTTGAAGTGAACATCGGGCCTACCATATGAAAAACATTTAGCAATAAAAGTTGGTGTAATTCAGACATTTGCAGAGAGAGGCTGGTAGAGTGAATCCCTCTTCTGCCACAGTATTCTTGCGTGACCTTATTAGGTCTGTTGTTTTATTTCTGCTTACTGTGATTTTCCCATTTGTAAAGGGGAGATGTTACAGCTCTTCCTTAACTCACTGGGCTTTTTTTTTTATTATTATTATTTTAAAAAATTTTTTGTGACTTGAAATAATGGCATGGTGAGGTGTTAAAAGCTATGCCACTGAGAATGTCCCAAGTGGGTAGGTAAAATGACAGTCTACATAGAAAACAAATTCTTTACTAGTGAATTTTGCAGACAGAGGTGCCTGGATAAATCGGATAGATTGAAAAGTAGCTCCTCTGTTGTTGATTGTTATTTCATAGATTTTGTTACCACTTTTTCCATAGAGGCGTTCTTTTTATCTCCATGTTTCCTGAATTCTCCTTCCCATTTTTTCTGGCACTGAAGTCAACATTAGACAGGCATTTTAGCCAGAGAAACCCAGATCTAAACTTCTTCAAAGACTGGAAGATGGGGGATGAAAACAGAGTATTGGCTCCTAAAATGTAAGTTCAGCTGGGGATTCAAATTCCACCTAGTTTGGGGTTGTGTGATTGTGAGATTCCAGTTCAAGCCCGTGTCTCCAGTCATAAGGTGGAATTCATGACATTAAAATTCTTTCCACAGCACGGAAGGGATGTCATCATAGGCACTGATGCATTATGACTTCGCTACAGGTTGCTGCAGAAGAAGAAACTAACCCAGGAACAGCAGAGACCTTTAAAAAACATCATGACCTTTCAGTAACAGAAAACATGGGAAAATCTAAGTCTTAAAGAAACTCGTTTGATTCTGGCTTGGCACTCTGTGCAAATCCCTGCATAAAGAGAAGTTTAGGACAGGAATTTCTATGCTGCCTCCTTAACTGCAGGCACAGTTTTGCACGTAAATATTCTAAGCCTGAGATCTTGATGTCTCCTAAACCAGGCACTGATGCTTCTAATGTGTAGGGATTAATTACGAGAGTGTCATTGTGAGAAAGGCAACCACAGTAACAACCAAGCTCTGAATCTGGACATGGAAAAAATAACAAAGCAGAAACAAAAACAAAGAAAAAAACCAGAGTCTGTGTTGGAGCCTTTCTAAAAATCATATGCAAGAATCCAGATGGAGAGAGTTCTGGATGCTGTTCGTGCCTAACATGATCAGCAGATAGATGAGTGGCTTGGAGACATGAGAAGTGAGCTAGAGAAAGTGCCAGACTGCTAGTTGGGATTTTAAGGAGTGTTTGTGGTAAACCACACTTCAGATCTTTTTCTGCTGTGGCCCAAGTGCTGTCTTAGAGACCATGAATGGAAACTTAAGGACCAAATATTTTGGGGCTGGTCATGATTTTATGATTGCGATCCCATTTTCCAACCTGTAAGTCATTTCTCTTTTAAAACTTGTAAGTACCATTGGATCAAAAAACCAAGCCAGTATCTCTTCACCAAATAGTTCATAGCATGCAGACCACAATATTAATAAAGAATAAAGGAAGGGGCTAAACAGGTATCCTTTCCCCAAACTTTAAGCTTGCCTTACAATTATGTTTCAATTCTCCTCAGCCTTAACCACTCCAGGTTTTGGGCTGGGGAAACTATTTCTCTTTACATCTCCCTCCCTTTTCCTCCCTTCCTGCTGCTACTGAAAACACCCTTAACTTCCTATCTTCTTCTCCAAGTGGATATTTTATGTTTAATGGTGACTTTCAGTCTGTGAGATTCAGCCCAGGCTTGTCCAAGTGGTTTAGGCCCCTTCCTTTTCTCTTTCACTACTGCTGTTAAGTAAGGAGGCAACGTTCACTGCTTCTGTGAAAGACAAACCCTGTAAAATTCCTGCTGTGAGCATGTGTGGTCAGGCTTTTGTGGATGACAGCAGTGGTTTCCTATTCTGAGAGTTGCTGGAGTGCAGAGAAAAAAGGACAAAAGCCCCAAACATGTAGTGTTTATGCTAGGCAAATCATCCCAGCCTTTTTGTTGGTGTCAGGTGCACTGACTCAGCAGCAGACCTTTTCTCCTTATTTGCTCAAAGAGATAAGCTGCAATTACCCTTTGAAAAAAATAAATAAATAATATCTCCCTTTGTTTCTCTGTTCTCTGGAACTGCTCTCTTCAACCATAAAGGACCAAACTTACCCATCCCTTGCTACACAGTCTGTCCCAGTTTCTCAGCATGAGAATAAGGTCTGGAAAGCATTATCTGATGTCCTGATTTGCAGCAGAACCTGAGCTAACCCAGCAAGTAAGGATCCAATTGGGCAGCAGCTTATGCTTTTTAATCTGTTAAAATCGTACATCAAATGGGAAACACCAGGAAAGGGAAGCTTCCCAGATGTTGGAATGGTGTTCCAGAGCCCTAGGGAAAAAGGGTCATTAAGGGCTGTGTATGTACTGCAGATGTCCGGTTGTTTTATAGGCTTGATTCAAAGCCCATTAAAGTCAAATGGAATCTTTACATTATCTTTGACAGGTTTGGGATGAGGCCTATGGATATGGAGGGGCCTTAACTGACAATTAGCCTAGGCAGGGCTGATAGAACATCATTAGAAAGTGGCTGTCATGCAAAGGGATTTTCAAGCAGAATATTTCTGTCTCTGTACTCATGCTGTAGAGTAATATGTAGGCTACTCCAGAAGAGTGCCCGGCACTCAGTGCCTCTTACTGCTCCAGCATAAGCTACAAGCTGGATAGGGAGAAAAGCCCTTTTCCGGTTGGATTTCCCCTTTAGCACAGCTTTATGTGCTTGTATAATGTGAAACAGCCTTTTCTATTTCTGTTCAAACTCTGGAGGCTTGGATTTCCCCCAGAATTTTTGATTAACAGCTGAGCCTAAATCAGAGCTGCCTGGGGTCTCCTTTGCCTTACTGACACATCGTAATATCCTTTCATCTGCTATTCCAAGCCAGTTCCTTGTTCTGTCAAGAAGCTCACTCCCCCTGAGAGAGAGCACATCGATCCCTCTCCCTTTCTAAGACCTTACTGAGCTGTTTCACAGCAGGACTTCCACCACAACAGGGAAAACCTCTTTGTTTGACTGACTTGAAACCAGACTGCAAAGGACACTGGATTATGGACTGCAGGCCACAAGATGGATTTTGTTAAAGGTCATCAGCTTCTGTATGCTCCAACGCACTTCAGGCTTTACCTGGGTAGTTCAGGGGCCAAACCAGTAAAGTCACACTTTTACAGAATCTCATGTAAATTAAAGCACTCTGACAGCACCAGTTAGGATCTGTACATCACTGCTTGCCATCAATCACACGAAGAGCCCTCTGTGTGGCCTGACTTATGAAAAGATTCAGTTCCTGGAGTTGGAGGAGATGAGACTAAACCAAATAAAACTAATTTAGTTTTAAATGGACTGCCATTTAACCATCCCTGAATGAACTGAATCACAACAGCCACTTTTCTTCTATTTCTGGAGACTTGGTGTTGCTTGATACCACTGGTAATGTAAGCAGCAAAATCTAAATGGTAAATGGCAAAATGGTAAGATTACACATGCCATGTCTGCACAAGCTGCATAACTAGGAATGCTGTCAGGCCAAAGACGAACCTCAGATGGAGTTGAAACTAGCATGGAAAGTAAAAATCAGCAGTTTCTGTATGTAGATGGATGGAAGAAAGGCCAAACACACTGTGTATCCAGTGCTCAGTGGGTTAAGGGACCTAGTGATAAGCTACAGGGAAAAAGATGCATTTTGTAGCTCCTATTTCACATGTAAGACTTGTTCTTAGGCCTCCCAATTTTCTGAAGCAGTATGAGGGGGTAAAAGTTTTGGGAATCACCTCACCCATCTGGATGTGTACAGATCAGAGAGAGGGCATTTGAGGGTGCTAAAGGAGCAGGATGATGTCATTTAAGGCCTGACTTCTATCACCTTTAAAAGGTTATGGCATTTGGGGAAGATTTCCTAGAAAAAAGCAGATGTTGTACGAACACCCAAAGGAGTAAGAAGGGCCCAGGAACTTGTGGCTGGCCATTACAACCTCAGTCCTTAGGAAGTCTGTGAAGCAAATGCTCTTAGAAGCCACTTCTAAACACATGAAGGATGAGAAGGTGACAGCGGTATGATGAGGACAATGGGTACAAGCTGGAATATAAGAAATTCCAAACAGTCATTAGAAAACAATATTCTTACCATAGGAGTGGTCCAATAGTGGCATGCGATTTTCCATTTTCTTTGAGGCGAAATGGAAAGAAGGCTTTGAAATCTGCCAGGGTTTACTCCATATGCATTTTTTAATAAGTCTGTGTAATGTTCTAACTGAATGTTTCCATTCTGCTGATGTTTTTAGGAGATTCTCAGTCCTTTCAGTAATAATAATTTCAGTCTGCTTAATCAGAACAAGCAGACTTGAGTCCTCTGTAAAATGTAAAAATTTGAAAACTTCAAAGTCCCTTCACTGTAGCTATGGGTAAGCATCAAAAAGCCCACAAGAATACCTCTCCACAACAATTGCTGAAAAATATCTACTGGATTTTAAAAGGTCTACTCTCAGACAGCTTCCAAGAGTGAAAATTTTTCAAAAACCTAGGAACAGAGATGCAGTGAAGCAGCAAGCACATTTAGTAACTGTTTCATAACATTACAGTTGTCTTTGCCTCTGAAAAATTAAGCTGAAAGTTGGAGCAGAAAGCACATTTAGAGAGAACAGGCAGACATTTTGGTAGTTAGGTTTTGGGCACCATTCCATAATACAGTCCATAACATGTCACATTTTCACTTTCTGTCTTTGCTCAATTGCATTAGTTTTTAACTTGGGTAAAAACCTATGCAGCAAAGGTCCTTAGGTTCAAACTTCTTATTGAATTGTTACCCATAAGTGGGAGTATATTTTACCTAATTGTGAATTACCCTAATTTCTTCTAATGCTGAGAAGATCAGAGGTTAAAACCTCTTTTCTGAATGGGAGTTCCACCATTGCCTTTGTTTATTTCTCTACTGGACTATCTTGCATGCTAAGTTTTTTTCCTCTGCTTGCAACAGTGGTTTTCTCCCTTGCCCACACAACTACCTCAAGCATTTTTATCTCTTGCTGATATTTTTGGACAACTGTCAGGCCTCTGTTTGTTTCCCTATTTTCTATGGCATAAGGGCAAGGAGGTTTCCTGCACTTTCTATGGCCCTTTGAACCAACACCTGTCCATGGTTTGTGAAGCATTAGTCAAAGAGATCTGAATTTGTCTCTGCACATAAGATTGTTCTTGAGGTTCTCACCTTAAAATCCAGTGATAACAGCACAAATACCATAAATGAGCTATGGAGACATTTGTGAGATACAGCTGAATAATACTTCTTTACCCTTGCTTATCTCAAAGTCAGTGTATCACAGCTTGAACCATTCCCTGAATGACATACCAAGACAGATGGACAGTGGTTGCTCTAAGGAAAGCTAAGTCATCCCAGATAAAAAAATCATTTACTAGGGTACCTATTGAACCTGTCACCTAGGTGGACTCACATGGAGACAGCAGTCATGAGACTAGAAACAGAAGAGCACTGAAGCGCTTTGCCCTTAGGTTATCCTAACTGAAGACCCCAGTTTAAAAGAGCATCTCAGAGAGAAAACTTTAACAAAGCATGTATTTAAGCTACTGTAAATATCACCCAAACTTATTCCTACTCCCAAGTAAGCACCAACTGCAGCTGGGGGCACATAACAATGAAGGAGAACCAACTTCTTCCCAACTTTAACAATCCAAGCTTAGCCTTAAGTATAGCTCAGCCAACCCCCAGCTTTTATCTCCATTGCATATTTTTCCAGAATGTCAGATTTATGCTTTAAATGATGCTGCCCACATTTTCTGACGTTTTTCCCTAAGTATGCACAAGGCAGTAAGTAATCCTGCAGCATGCGTAGGATACATCTTTCCATCCTGTCTGCTAAAGACACTTGGAAGCTTCAGACATTTAATTAATTAATCTGTAATTTACAATTATACAGCTGCTTTTACACATAAAAGTACAATGAGGTAATTGACTTCAACCATCAGCTACCTCAAATTAACAGGAATGTAAACAACAGAGACATGGGACAAAACTATGGAAAGGAAAAGAGGAGTAGGACATTACTGCAGTGTTAAATTTTGTCTGGGTATGTAAACATAAATAGGGGTTTCCAAGAAAAAAAGTTTGACTTCTCACTTCCTATTTAACACTTCCATTACATAATGTAAATATGTCAAAACATATCCAGATTTCTTCATGCTGAAAATCAGGTTATACTTAAACAAAGTTTGTGTGTGTCCTTCTCTGGCAGCTACCAATTAAATGTCACTGTTTCAAACACCATTTTTAGAAACGGCTTTTATATGTTGCCAGATGAGGTCACAATTGCTTCCTGTTAATCGCTAGACATTTTACTGAAACACAGAATTGACAGCACACATGGTTTCTGCTGTTTGCTTGATTGTTTGATTTAAAAAGTGGTAAGTGTGTGGGGGAGACAGGAAGCCAGGAGGACATTGATCAAGGGATTGGGAAATGTTCATCCTCTAAGTAGTCTTTCCAGAACAAGAGAGTTTCAGCCACCCCATCCTCCCAAGAAGACAACTGTTTTACTTCAGGTGAGGATTTTGCTGGATGTTGGGGTGCTTTATCACCCATGACAGCCCTTGCCACAGTAGAGGCTTCACACAAGTTCTTTGCCCAGCATCCATAATCCCAAATTTTATGACCAGATTCTATGTACCAGAAAAAAGTTGTAGACCTGTCCTGCAAGCACGGCCTCACACATGATCCTGGGATACTGCTAGGGGACTCACATCTCCCCTCCCCGGGAAGACTGCAGCACCCCATTACTTAGCAGAAGAAATCCCAGTGTTTTCCCACTGATAATTTCCGGGATTTTTTCACATGGGGACCTGTGTAAACCAATACTAATTCATGATCTCCTGCAATACAGGCAGCTCATAATTCTAACACACCTCAGCATTTGCCAGCTGAACCAGCTGATAACCCTTGTCAAGCCCACACTGTAACTCTGACAGACTAGGTTAAGTGTTATGTTGGTATCCGCTACACCTGCAAAGGTTGACACAGTGCTTTAAATTGTCTGAGCCATCAAGATGAGATCCTAGTCAACAGTATAAAGAAATAGCATTTTTAAAAGAGACAAGAAAAATTAACCCTTTTAGTTTAAAGCCATTACCCCTTCTTGTATCCACTCATGCGCTTGAAAAAAGTCCCTCTCCATCTTTCCTTTAGGCCCACTTTAGGTACTGGAAGGCTCCAATAAGGTCTCCCCGTAGCCTTCTCTTCTCCAGGCTGAACAAGCCCAACTCTCTCAGCCTTTCCTCAAAGGAGAGGTGATCCAGTCCTCAGATCATATTTATGGCCTTACTCTGGAGTTGGTCCAACTATTCCATATCGTTCTTGTACTGGGGACTCCAGGGCTGGATGCAGTTCTCCAGGTGGGGTCTCTGGAGAGCAGAGTGGAGCAGCAGAATCACCTTCCTTGACCTGCTGGTGAGACTGGGTTTGATGCAGTCCAGGTTGGCTTTCTGGGCTGCAAGCGCGCATTGCCAACTCATGTTAGGCTTTACATAAATCAACACCCCCGAGTCCTTCTCAGGGCTGCTCAGCCTGTAGTTGTGCTTGGGATTGACCCAACCCATGCTTAGGACCTTGCACTTAGCCTTGTTGAACTTCATGCAGTTTGCATGGGCCCACCTCTCCAGCCTGTCAAGATCACTCTGGATGGCATGTCAATGTGTCAACCACACCACACAGCTTGGTGTCATCGGCAAACTTGCTGATGGTGCACTCAATTCCACTGTCCATGTCTGCAACACTGAAGAGCACTGGTCCCAGTAGCAACTGCTGAGGAATGCTGCTCGTCACTGGTGTCAATTTGGACACTGAACTGTTGACCACAAATCTTTGAGTGCAACCATCTGGCAAATTCCTTATCCACTGAATTTTCCATCAAATTAATCCAACAAATGCATGTTTCTCCAATTTAGAGACAAGGATATCATGGACAGTGTCAAATGCTTTTCACAAGTTAGGTAGATGATGGCTGTTACTCTTTCCCTAACCACAAGTGCTGTAACCCCATTATAGAATACCACCAAATTTGCTGTGCACGATTTGCCTTTTGTGAAGCCATGTTGTCTGTCAGCAGTGACTTCCATGATTTCCATGAGCCTGAGCATAGTTTTCAGGAGGATCTGCTCCTTGATCTTGCCAGGCACAGAGGTGAGACTGAACAGCCTATAGTCCCCTGGTCCTCCCTTTTTAAAAATGGAGGTTGTTTCCCTTGTCTTCTTTTTATCACTGACATATTAATAGAAACTTTTCTTGTTGTCCTTGACGTCCTTGGCCAGATCTCATTCTATCAGGGCTTTAGCTTTCCTGACCTCTCTCCTAGGGCAGTTTCTCTGTATTCCACCCAGGCTATCTGCCCTTGCTTCCAGCCTCTCTAGGGTTCCTTTTTGCGTTTGAATTTGACCAGGAGTTCTTTGTTCATCCATGCAGGCCTCCGGGCATTATTACCTCTTTGCAGGGATGCATTGCTCTTGAGCTTGGAGGGGCTGATCCTTGAATATTAGTAAGCTATCTTGGGGTCCTCTTCCCTCCAGGGCTTTGTCCCATGGTACTCTACCAAGAAGGTCACTGAAGAGGACAAAGTATTCTCTCCTGAAGTCCAGGGCAGAGAGCTTGCAGTGCACCCTTCTTGCTGCCATGAGGATCTTGAACTCCATCATTTCATGGTCAGTGCAGACAAGGGTGCCCTTGAGCTTCACATCCTTTATCAACCGCTCCTTGTTTGTTTGTGAGAACAAGGTCCAGTACAGGTCCTCTCTTGTTGGCTCTTTTTCACTTGGAGGAGGAAGTTCTAATCAACGCATTCAAGGGAACTTTCCAGATTGCTTGTGCCCTGCTATGTTGTCCCTCCAACAGACATCAGGATGGTTAACATCCCCCATGAGGACCAGGGCTTGTGAACATGAGGCTGATCCTGTCTGTCTATAGAGGGCCTCATAAGCTCAGGCTTCCTGGTCAGTGGTCTGTAGCAGACCCCCACTATTACTGTCTCTTGGTCCTGTGCTTCCTTTAATCCTGACACAAGAAAGACACTGAGGTGCTGGAGTGTGTCCAAAGAAGAGCATAAAATCTGGTGAAGGTTCTAGAGCACAAGAATTATGAGGAGCAGCTGATGAAACTGGGGTTGTTTAGCTGAAGAAAAGGAGACTTTATCACTCTCTACAACTATGTGAAAGGAGGCTGAAGCCATATGCGTGTTGGCTCTTCTCCCAGGTTGCAAGAGATAAGATGAGAGGAAAAAAAAATCAATTTGTGCCAGGGAAGGTGTATATTGCATATGAGGAAAAATACATTCACTGAAAGGGTTGCCAAGCATTGGAATGGGTGTTTTCCACCCAAAGGGATTCTGTGATTCTATAATGGTGGTCTTTGCAAGAATGAAGCTGAGAAGCTTTCTAATAAATCAGAAGAATCACATGCTTTTAATGCCACGATGGATAGCAGTTCAGTATATTCCCTCAGACTCCCTGCACACCTTTGCACACAATGAATCTTGTTCTCATAACAGCAACCAGAACCAGCTCCATACATTGAAATGAATCTAACTTCACTCTGAAGGCTTTAATAACAGAGGTCTGGTAGTATCACAAGAGCCAGCTCTTCAGCCCTAAAGCCTATCCAGCAGGCACTGAGAGTATATGTTAGTCTTTAGAGGAGAAGTATCTCAGAAGCTGCCAGCTAATTTAGTGTGATGCCTAGTTCTGTGAATGTCAAAGAACATCCCGGGTCTTGATGTCTCCCATGCTGCTGGAGATCTTCTCTTCCTTGGTTCAAACAGACACCATGCACCAGCAGAAGTCCACTATCGCTTACTAAAAGTGATGTTTGGCAGTGCATGCACTCTGGAGTTTTAGGTCAAACACACCAGCCCCATGTTCCTTCCAGCTCCTTTCTGGTTTCAGATTGCATGGTGTTTCTGTCAGGAGTACCTTGGCTGATCAAAGACCAAGTGGATGGCTGTGTACATATCTTGAAAGTAATAAATCACATAGAGCCTCCTTGGCCTCAGATACATATGAGGCTTTTCCAGAGCTCCACTGAAACATATTTACACCTCATGAATCTGGGTTTTTGGGAATATCAAGGATTCTTATGTCAATGCTCTTCACTCTCTGACTTCCGTGACATCTGCAATAGGTCTGAACCTCTAACTACTGACCCCTTCCTATGACCAGCCATCAGACACATTGATACGTTCACTTTTTCACAGGCCCTTTGGTTGTACTGAAAATTTTTTTTGATTGTGAATATATTTGACTTGAATACGTCTTTCTGCTCGCTTCAGTCACTTTTAAATCTGGCCCTGAATTCACCTTGGAAGCATATACAGTGACAGGGTGACTGGAGGAAACAGCCCTGCTTGTCTGAACATCTGCAAGATGTGAGCAAAAAAACAGAGTAAGTTCAAATTACCCCTCCTTAAAAAAGTGACAGATATGAGTAAGAGGTACCGCTCATGAGACACCTCTGTGGAGTAAACATTTTGGAATAATATTCCAGGCAACAACTACAGAGGCTCTAACAACAGATTGACCAGCCACCTATTACATTTCAAAGTGACTCAAAGGAAAAAGTTCCAAACAGGCACCACTGGGCATTTGACTCAGCCCAAGCAATGTTTTAACTATTCCTTTGCCACAAAGCATACAGGTGACTTCTGTAAACCCTGCCCTGGTAGCCACTGTTGTATGAAGGCACGCACATCTGACTCTTTTTTCCACCAACTTTCTAAAAGCAAGTAGTCATCACAGCGTGCTGTTGTTTCCTCTCAGTGTGTGATGCCAGGTTCAAATTACTTATTTAGCTATTTTATAGCTTTTCTTTTTTCTTTTCTTTTTTGTCTTTTCTTTTTCCCCCCTCCTTAAATAACATTAGCGTTCTGGGTTAGCTGAAGGCCTAAAAGCTGGTTTTAATTTAAATATAAATAATACCCGGAGTGACTGTGTGATTGTACTAAAAATAGATTGTTTTCTGTTCTAAATGTTTCGCTGATCTTAAAACTGGGGGAGGAGGGGAATGGGGCAGTTCGTGCAGGTCTTTTTTAGTCTGAGGGTGCCTCAAATCTGTGGCATTCTGTCTCCAGAGAAGTGGGTCGTTTCTGAGGTACCTTTAATTTATCTGGAAATGTATTTACCACACTTTACCACCGCATCCACTCAGTATGTGGTTCAGAAATCACGAGGGGAAATCGCACGCTGTTAAGACTGAGCATTCTTGAGCAAGCCTCAGTTATGGCAAGTTCAGCAGCAGAAAAAGAAGCTGTGGTGAGTGCAGTTACTGAAATTTTCCAAATAAATACAGCAAACAAGTTGCTCCAGGAAGAAACTCATACCTATATGATTTATAATAGCGGGAGTTAGTCCACGAAGGCAAGATGAACCCAGTGAACCAGCCGTCACAGGCCACCCGTGGGCTGCAGTCGTGCCTGCTGTACCTTCACTCCTTCTAACCAGTCCGTGTCAACTGGTACGGACCTCATCTGTTCTGAGGTGTGTGTGGCTTCTAGCAATGCTCAGCAACTTCTGTTGGCTTGAAGGTTGCTGATGAGCTCTAATGTGGGTTAGTATCAACAGGGAAAAATATAGGGATCCTATTTACAGCCTGCTGGCAGCAGACAGGTAAAAAAAAAAAATTAAAACACCCTTCTCCAAAAGCAATGTTTGCTTTACTGAGGGCCTCCTTAGGTGTACATTGGAAACAATTCTGTCTGTCTTCCACCACAGTTAAGTCACCCTGCAGTTTGGTGTGCCAGCCAGTAGTAGTTAGCAGTCCAGAATCAACAGGTTTCTGCTGTTGAGCAGTACCAGACCACATTGGCCAAAAGCAGATGGACAATACTAAATTTGACATAGCACCTGATGAATGATGATAAGGACAAACGTAAAGTGATGACTGGTGGGCGTCTTGGTTGTTTTTCATCCTACCTGTGACATGACATAATGGCCAGCGTCACTGATGTGAAGAGTGTTTACAGCAGCAGGACTCCTCCAGAATATGCCAGCCCTTCCTCTCATTCCTTCTCATCACCCATGCTCAGCTCAAAGGAGGTCATGCCATGGGCCTGATTCTCTAGTCTAATCAGTGGCACCCTACAACACTGTTTCATCCTGGGAAACACCTCCATAAAATGAGAACTCTCAGTTCATCTCCTTTGATAGGAGGAACTTTATCCCCGCTGTTCGAAACTATTTCTGGCTATCCAACACACACAAAGCCATGAGAGAGAAGTGCATTCTCTGCAGGCAGGCTGAAAGAAGGACCCATGTACTTTGGCCACTTTCTGATCACTCTGTTTAGATGTGGTTCTCTATGCCTTCATCTCTGTGCTTGAATTTTTTACTGTGAGGAACTCCCAGGTTCAGAAAGCATGTGTTGCTAACTCCTGTCATTCTGATTTAACACTAAAATAATTCCTTCTTTTTTTTACCACTTCATGCCAAGTGATGATACTCAAGTCTTACATATTCCACATCCATTCTGACCTCATTCTTATGGATTCTAGGTGGTAATGGAAAGGTATTATTAAAGCCCTTGCTACGGGATGTCTGTTTTTTCTCACCAAGTCTGTTGGAGTGACACCTTCAGAATCATGAACTCTGCTGTGTCAGACTCACCACCTGGCTTCTCAAGAGGAAGAAAGATAATGTTCCTCACACATTTCAGCCTGTAACAAATTGCTTCATGCAGGCACAGCAATCTCAATGGCTGACACAACACTAAACCAGCAAAGTGACTGAGAACCAACCAGTTCTGACACTGCTGGAAACGTGGTGTTCTCCCCCCTGCTGCTCGACCTGGTGGGGCTACCTGTTGTTCCTAGCTAGATGCATACATAGGGCAAAACAGACGATGGCTTTCTGTAGCAGTCATGAAGCCAAGCAGCACTGGGCAGCGAGGCCAAGTATGGGTTTTGATTAATGTGATTTCATTAAAAGCAGCAGAAAAAACATTTACTTGCTACCTAAAAGCTATTTGCCAGTGTTAGCTCACAAGCCCTACTGCCTTCCCTGGGGCTAGTGGATTTACATGCCATTTTGGAGACCAAGTGAAGTCAAAGGGACTCTGCTTCAGCACAAATCTGTCCTCAGGTAGAGCCCCATGCAAGATGAGGCCAAAAGCACAGCAGGGTGTTTATGCCAGTAGACTTTCAGTGCAAGAATCTGGAACTCAAGTCCCTCGAGCTAGGAACAACACATACAACGCAAGTCATCTACTAGGAGTAGACTCCTCCTCTGTACTTGGAAAAACCCCTCCTTTACAATGTACCACCAAAGAAGAAAAAAACCCACAACGCACTCCTGAGGACAGAGATGCTGTATTGCTTAAATAGTTATTTCATCTTCAGCTAACTGGTGGCACTGCACCCACTATTCCCTTGGTGTTCTGCTAGAGCTTCTGCTAACAAACAACGCGCACTTCAGGACTTGACCTTCTGCAGGCTTGCCAGTTCTGCCAGGGTTTCGTTTACACACTTGGCACATACTTCAATGAGCCATACCAGAGCAGGCAGCTAAAGCAGGCTTTTTTGCTTCTCAAAAACAGAAGAAAGGGTTTGTTGCAAATAACTTCAGCACTATGAGAACCCCTTCACCCGCCCATTGCCAAATCTAATTAAAAAGAAAGCACATATTTGTTATAGCAATTCCATGTTGTCATAATTATATCCTGAAAAGAGTGTGAAATATGCTTTTCCACATAATTTACTATTTTCCCGTGATTCATGAAACCTCTTTTCACATGAATAATTGGTCATTTCTTGTTTATGTATCACCATGGTACACAGCTCCTAGCAGGCCAAAAGAAAAAAAAGAAAAAAAAAATGCTAACATTTAATCATTACATCCATGTACAGCCTACACTCCTGCCCCCAAACACCATGCTTTTTACCCCCCTACCCTCAAAAAGAAGGCACAGTATTTTTGATAGAAGACCATTTCCTAAAAAGGATCCTGACAGTTTTACCTTCTTTAGCATTCATTAGCAAAGCTTTTTGCTTCTTGCTTGTTTTGTGCTTCACATTTTCCAGTGTAAAGAAAACAACCAAAAAGTCCCTTACAAACAAACTGAAATGATGGAGAAAGAGGAATGTTCTGAGTCTACGGCTGTGGGGAATGGCCTCTTTCCAAATACCAATTTGTTTATCGGGGGAGATACATTCTTTATAAACGGGGATATGCTTACCAACAGCCACCTGAATTAGAAAGCACCTCAGTATGTTCTCAAAATAGTGTTTTGGCTTCTAAACACTTTAGTGACACTTTATTTTTACAGTACAGTAAACTGAGGCACAAATTAGTTTGTTTGCAATGACTACTCAGTGAGTCACTGCCCAAGCAACTCTGCAGTCAAGCTCTGATTTGCAAAACTTCTCCACTGCCTTCAAGTACAGCTTCCTAAACGGACTGCATGATTAGCTCAATGTGACAACATCTGTGATGGATGAATGTGTATCTCTTTCTGTGTGTGTGTGTGTGTATATTTGTGCTTCCTGCCTTTAAACCTTAGAGCCACCTTCTGAAGTATTTTGACAGTAGATGAAAAAAAATCAAAAGGACAATTATATTTCTGCTTGACAGCATCATACCATGGCAATCCAAAAACACGTCAGAAAACAGAAGTCAGCAGGAACACTTAAGAACATAGGAAAAAACATGTTGGCTTAAGACCAGCTATCAATCTAGCCCAAGACTCTGTGTGAATCTGCAGAATCTATAAAAAAAAAAACCTGAAGAAAAGAAAAAGAAAATAAAATGTTTGTTATTGGGAATACACAAGGTTATTAATCTCCTTTTTACCACAAACCCAAAGCAACATCAGGTTTTAAGACTGGGGGGGGGGGGCGGGGGGGGGGGGACTGACTGGTTTTTACCTCATATAGACATGAGTCAAAACCAAAGCCTCAACATCTGATCTTATTAAAAAAAGGAGGGTGAACTGTGAGGTTTTTGTTTTTCTTTTTTTTGGCAGAAAGGTAGAGACAGGAGGGAGTAAAACTTTGGTGAGCGGTGGGGGTTAGCACATGGGAGGAGAGAGGAGGACAAAGGAGAGAGAAAAACAACTGCTTGGAGTCTAATCTTCTGATTCAAATACACCTTAGCAGCACTGGTTGGAAAGCACACTCAGAAGTGGAAAGAATTTCTGGATCCAGATCAAGACAGCAGAAATATCTTAATCTTTGCTGGGCCATAATCTCCTGAGAAGGCTTGTGAGAATTTGATCCTGTCATTCCCAAACTAGAACCTTAAAACTGATTTGGACCAGAAGTACAGTCAGTTTGAGACTGTTATTACTTCTTCCTGTGGAAAAAAATAAAGAAACAAAAATGGAAAAAAATTCAGCCAAACCCAAAGTGCATGGACTCATTACAAGCTCAGGAAATCAACTCTATTTAAATCTCTTTCAGCACCACTCTGCAACTTTAATAGTGTTGTGTGTGGAAGCAAGTATTACACAGAAGTTCATCATCCCTTCTCGGTTCCCTGCCTCCCTGCACCCGCCCAACCCCAGCTCTACCTCTGACTGATTACTGTTTGTTTTTTTTTCTTTCTGATTACTCTTGTTAAGAGTTCCACTAACCACCATTTTCATTCTTTTCAGCATTGCTCACTCTGATACCTGTTTGTGATTTTCATTATCACATCCTTGTACTCTTGTGTTTAGTTGAGTCGCTACTTAGCAGGCTTCTCTGGTGCCAGCTCCCCAAACAACTCCTTCCTTTCTTATCTCTGAATTGGAGAGACATGGATTTCACAGATGGACCACTCAGTGGATAAGTAATTGGCTGGACAGTCACACTCAGAGAGTTGTGGTCAATGGCTCACTGGTCGAATCGAGGGCAGTAATGAGTAGCGTTCCTCAGGAGCTGGTACTGGGATCAGTACTGTTCAATGTCAGAGACACAGAGAGTGGGATTGAGCGTACGCACCGTCAACAAGTTTGCCAATGACACCAAGCTGTGTAGTGTGGTTGACACATTGGAGGGAAGACCTGCCACCCAGTGTGACCTTGACAGGCTGGAGAGATGTGCCCAGCAAATTTTGCGGGTGGTGAGGCACTGGAACAGTTTGCCCAGAGAAGCTGTGGCTGCCCCCTCCCTGGCAGTGTTCAAGGCTGGATTGGATGGGCCTTTGGGCAACTTGGTCTAGTGGAGGGTGCTCCTGCCCATGGCGGGGGGGCGGGGGGTGGAACTAGGTGATCTTTGAGGTCCCTTCCAACCCAAATCACTGTGTAATTCTATGATTTTATCAGCTGATTTGCTTTGCTATTCCTTTATCTTCTCTTATCTAATCTAACATTCAGGATGGAGTACCTGAAGGCTAGTTGAGATCACCCAGCTTTCTACCAGGACTCTCATAAGCAAGTGCATGCTTAGGAAAGACACACTGCCTCTTGCTTGAGGACAGTTGCTCCTGACCACTAGCACTGCACACCAACCTCTTCCCCTAGACTATGCTCTTTTTCCCTCTTTCTCTTCATTCTTATGCTCTTGCTGACAGTGTATGTTGATAACTCAGGATCACTTTTTGCAATCATCATTTTTTGCCTTGCTTCCCAGGTAACCCTCAGGCACTGAACTCACTTTGAAATGAGTGGACGTTATACCTGTGCAAAATTCACGTGGCTCAGAATTATCACACCAGATCTAGAAGTAGTGAAGCCTTTCCCAGGGGGAGACTGAAAGCCTGATTGTTCTGAGAAGGTTTATCTAGCTTTTTTTAATGTTCCTGTAAGATTGTTAATGATGATGGCCCATTTGCTCCATCTTCCTTCTGCTTTCCACAATGACACTTCCCTTGGGAAACACATAGCAGCAGAGCTTTTTGATACGAGAATAAAAATGACTCTTCAGGGTAGCCATTTATTTATTTGCAATGTTTGGCATGTCAGACATCAAAGGGTTGGAAAAAAGAGTCTTCATACTCAATAGTATTAACCCAGTCTTATTTCAGTATTAAATCATTATTTATTTACAGTACAAAATGATAACTTAAAATGCCGATGGACGATTATTCTTCCACAGGTTTTCCCCTTTTTCTATTTACAGACACATGCTGCCTTTTGGTCTTGATTTGTACAATGAGAAACAGCCATTTCCTACTAGTTTTCCAGTCAGTTGAGGGAACAACACTGTATTCAGCGTACTCTGAAGGATCAAAGTCCATTACGTTATTTTTGCTTTAATGAACTTCTATGGGGACTTTCAAAATTTCTATCTCTGATGAGAATCTGCCATGAGCCACTTTTTTTAATGTTCTTTATTTTTAACCTTAGTTTAGGTATATCCACAGGTAATCAATAGGGAAAAGAATTAATCTTTCCTCAGAAGCACCAAACTCTCCTCTACTTGCTGGCAATTCTATTTAAAATACAGTTGCTGTGATTTAAGTCACAGGTGCTTCAAGTACATGTTTTGATCATATCACCTCTGCACATTTTATCATGTTTTATTGTGCATCAGAATGAGGCAAGACTTGGACTTGTAATGTGAAGAAACTTTCCTGTAAACAGGATCATCGACAGAAATCTGACACACGGAGCAGTTGTCAGTTTCCACATTTTTGCCTTATCTGTATCCAAGCTGCCTAGCAGCCTGTCAGTTTGGTATGTAATAAGCCAAATAACATGGGAGTGATTAATTCAGGGTCTGCATGATTTTATTCACATTTGTGGCAGACTGTCAAGAAGAACTAGTGAGGACTCCATACTCTTTAAACATAGAGGCTATTGCTCCATTAACCACAACAGAAGCAGGCTACCAACTCAGATTCCATTGGGACTTACAATTTTTAGTACAAAGTCCCTCTGTTTTGTAGCACAACCTAGAGTGGTGGCATCTATTCAAGGAATGAGAGCGAACCCTTTTCTCCTGAATAACCTAAATTTAAAAAATTTCTCAAGAGTTTCAAGGTTATATGGAATAGGACAACCCAACAGGTTGGCACATTTTCTCATCAGTAACAGAAGACTGTAACATGACAAGCAAAGACAACATTTGTGAAAAGCCAACCTAAGAACCAACCCCAAACCTTCACCCTGAGGGGCAATTGAAGTTATGACCATGTAACTGAGGTTAACAGCAGGATGAGAGAAGCAAGGCAGAAGTGTGATGCCCTCCTTCAGGCAAACCACTGACCCATCCCAGCCATGGCTGCTCCCCTAGTGATTTTATCATGGAATTTACAGTATTTGAGGTTTTCCTTAACATCTTACCTCCCAGGATTCTGTAAATCTTAGATCTCATAAAGGGGAAAAGAAGCTTTCTAGCACTTATATTTCCAGGGGAAACTTTAATATTAAGGAATTCAAAACTATAAGGCACACTAAAAAGGATAATTATTTATTATTAAAATAAAAAACCCCACACAACCCAGTGAACCCACTCCATGACTTCCAAAAATTTCTGAACATTTTTAGAATATTTGATGATAAAGTTTGATTACTTAGGACTATATAGTATTGTCAAACATCTACATGTTGGTGCACTAGGTTGCCAATCATTTAATGACAGGCCAACACATAAGGGTAGAAAGCAGTCAATCCCTCAAACATGTCATAAGATTTGTATGCATCACCTCTATACCAGAGCAGAACCTAAAACTGAAAGGTACGTGTTGCCATTTCTGCAAGATATGCTGATACATGCTAGAAAAAGTGACAAGTGCTTGGTAGTAATGATGACAGCTAACATTCAGCTCATTTGCAGGTGTCCACGAGTACCTTGTTAGCATCCTGCTCCTGGTTTGCATGAATCTGGAACATTATGGCATGGGAAAACATGAGGGGAGGAGAACTGGGTTATGTAGGGATTGCATTTTATCTGCCAATGCAATGGAGAGGAAAATCCCTTGTTTCGATTACTCTTATGGGTCAGGCTAAGACTAATCCTCAAGACTTCCAGACAGAAAGGAATGATGCTACTTCACTATCTCATCTCTGCAAACCAAGCAGTGGTTGTGCTATTGTACCTTTTCAACAGGTACTTGTTTCACATGCTTTAGAGCTAATCAAACTTGCCTGTGAAATAAATCCCTAAATTGAGAAGGGAGGTGAAAACTAGTCTTCTGAGTGATACTGTCTCATCAGCCAACTTTGAGTGCTAAGGGCACTGGATTCTTGCTCGAAGATGCACACTAAGATACATAGAATACCTGTTGTTAAAGGAATGCTGAAAGTTTTCCTGTACTAGCAATCTCCTCCTCTATGCGAAGACATTTCAGCAACTTTCACTAATGAAACAGGAAATAAAATTCAAGATCTTTTCATACAGTTGTTCTCCTTTCAGAATATTATCTGAAGTGCCTTTAACACAATGTTAGACAGGCAGCTATGTAAAATTCATCATTGAACAGCCAACACAGAAGCACAGCTTGTCACGACCCATTGCTGAGTACAAGATGTATTGTCACTGTGCAAGAGTGATAAAACTTTTCCCTCAAAGACTCACAACACATTATTATCTATGTAAGGGTTGGGAGGTCCCTGCAAATGTTGAGTAGGCTGATAGATCTGGTGAGAGAAATTGGCAGATGATGTATTTGGAGATGGAAGCACCATGTCCCCAGCTGGACTCCAGGCTGGAATGCTTTTCAGTGTTTCTCGCTTTCCTTGTCAAAGAGTCCTTTTTGAGGGTGGTATAGCTGATTTTCCTCCAAAGCTCTACAGTCAAGAAGGCAAAGTATTAGCTAGAAACGAGTAAAATCCTGGCCTCATTGATTTAGCAGCAGGGGAAAAACCTGCTAACAAAATTTGACCTGCAAGTCAACAAAGATTACATTTGTCTGGACTCTTTCATAATATGTATTTTTTCAGAGCATTATAAAAAAATTACTGACCAACAGGCTTTCCTAATTTTTAAAACCAAGCAGATCAGGCATCCCAGTCCTGTCTTCTTTAAAGGAGAACAGTATCCATTTCACTGAACTCAGCAACAGAATGTGTAGCAAGTGTAAATTAACTCAGCACAACATAAAAAGTCTGGTTTAAAGGTGTTAACAGACATTTCTGAGCTTTGCTCTGGAGACAGCCTTAATATAATTTATCATGAAACCAACAGTATACAAGGCAACTAAAGGACTTCAATCCACTCACCAGCTTGATTTATTCAAATTTAACTGATAGAAAAAAATATGATTAAAACATATAACTGGTATAGACAATTGTGCTATAGGATTGCTCTGTGAAAACCAGCATACACTTCTGGGTGCCTACACATCAGAACAGATATTAACATTTGTCCCGAACAGACAATGAACCAATCAACCATCTCAAATACAGTGGAGGCTGTAATGACAAGGTCACCTAACTGGTTGACCAAGGGAAACGAGTCCCTGTTATGTTTCTGTATTTCAGTAAGTCTTTTGATACTGTGTCTCACAGTATCTTGCAGGAAAAAATGTCCAGCATACAACCAGACAAAGCCATAATGCATTGGGTGGGCAATGGGCTGGTGGTTTGAGCCCAGAGGGTGATAGTAAATGGGGAAACATCAGACAGGTGGCCAGTCACTAGTGGGGTTCCCCAGGGCTCCATTTTAGCTTTAGTTCTTTTTAATGTTTTCATAAATGGTTTGGATTGAGGACTAGAGGGTGTCTTAGGTAAATTTGCAGATGACACCAAATTGGGAGGAGTTGTTGACTCTGTTGAGGCTGGAGAGGCCTTGCAGAGAGCTGGGAATCACCAACCACATGAAGTTTAATAAGGGCCAGTGCCAGATTCTGCACCTGGGAAGGGGCAACCCTGGCCACACATACAGACTGGGGGGTCAGATGCTGGAGGCCATCCATGCTGAGAGGGATTTTGGGGTCTTGGTTGACAGCAAGTTAAACATGAACCAGCAGTGTGCCCAGGCAGCTGGGAGGGCCAACTGTATCCTGGGGTGCGTCAAGCACAGCATCGCCAGCTGGTCCTGGGAGGGGATTGTCCTGCTCTACACTGTATTAGTGTGGCCTTACCTTGATTGCTGTGTGCAGTTTTGGGTGCCACAGTACAAGAGGGACATAAAAATACTGGAGAGTGTCCAAAGGAGGGCAATGAGGATGGTGAAGGGTCTGGCAGGGAAGTCTTATGAGGAGAGGCTGAAGTCCTTTGGTTTGTTCAGCCTGGAGAAGAGGAAGGTGAGGGGAGACCTCATCATGGTCTATGGCTTCCTGACGAGGGGGAGGGAAGGGGCAGGTGCCGATCTCCTCTCTTTAGTGACCAGTGATAGAATCCAAGGGAACAGCACGAATCTGCGACAGCGAAGGTTTAGGCTGGATATTAGGAAGAGGTTGTTGCTGAGAGAGTGGTGGGGCACTGGAACAGACTTCCTGGGGAAGTGGTCACAGCACTGAGCTTGGCTGAGTTCAAGAAGTGTCTGGACGATGCACTCAGCTCTGACTTGTCTGTCCCTGTGCGGAGCCAGGAGTTGGACTCGATGATCCTTATGTGTCCCTTCCAGCTCAGGACAGTCTATGATTCTGTAATAGTATATATTATTCTTCCTAGTAGTAATACAGTGTTAATGATACACATGTATCTCCTCACTGAGGTCTCAGCTAACAAATTTATGCCCCTTTCCCACTATAGAATGGACATAACAAATGCTAACACTTTCTTTCTAAGAACTGATTATTAAATTTTCTCTGGAAATAAATTCTTGGGTACACTTCCAGTACTATATAGAGACAAAGCTGTGTGCATTATATTCATTGTAGCTGCAACTGCATGAAACATAAGGAAGGATGAAATTTTGACCTGGAAATAACCAACAGCAGAATTCCTACTAACTTCCTGAGAGACAGAACTTTGTAATCACTCTCTAAATATGTAATCTGTGGTCATAATAAAAGAGCAGGATGTTTAATTAATGGAATTTTTAAAATTATTGCCACAAAAATAGAGACTGGCCATGGATTATCATGACCAGCTATCTTTCAGAAAATTTACGTAGTAAGATTGATGTGAAATCTTAACTGAAGCCCTAATTTGGTAGTAGTGCAAGAACTGCAACGTCCTTCAAAGTTCTCTCAGCAAAAAGAATTCTTTCTCTCCCTTGGCTAAGGGGCCTCTACCACTATACCGTAGAGGGGATCAGTTAAGACAAGCTTCTTTTTAAATGATCTTTATCTATTGATACAGATTTATTACCAAATCTGGGAGGAAAAAAATGGTATGGTTTTATTGATAATTGTATTTTTATGATATATGTATTAATAAACATTTTATTTTTATTACTAGTGTTCACTGTCAAACTTTAAAAATGCCATCTGACTAGTCTGTTTATTCAAGAATACTTTCTTTCTGTATCATATTATTCAAGTCGGACAATGGAAAGCACCTAAAAAATGCGGGGTTTGTAAGTCTGAAATGTGAGGAATTACAGGCAATATAAACAAATGTGAATCTGTGACGCACATTAAAAAGGCTATAATTACACAATATGTAAGAGGTGGACAAAAACCTGGTAGCACATCTACCACAGGAAATTGTTAGTGGTGTTGTAATCATCATCCCAGGAATATTGTATCACTAAAAGAAGATACAAGTTTTAAATACATATTGCACCATAAATAAGACCAGTCAAAAAAAAATTATCCAGCTTTATTTTGTGTTGCTAAATACTGTGTTGTCATCTGCACCTACAGCTGACCCTTAACACTTCCAGAATGTCACAATAGGTCTTTATAATGTAATACTAGTGATGCTTCCTCAGACGTAAACACCGTGACCTTTATCTGTGCGATCTGTCCGAAGGAATCTCCTTTAGCAGGGGTGTTGGATTTGATGATCTCTTGAGGTCCCTTCCAACCCCTAGAACGCTGTGATTTTGTGATTCTATCATGGGTCATAAATGGCATAAAGTAAGACTGAACTTTTGCTCCAGGTATGAGGTAGCTTGATGAAGGCATTTTTAGCTATTACATCACCATGGCAAGTGAACTGCTTAGGTAATGTCTACAATGAGAAGTCTACACACCTCAGTGTTCTTCTTTAGCTAACGAAGCATATACTTTTAAAGGCAAACACAAAACTTGAGCCAAAGAGAGTGCAACTGAGATGATTTCCCCGTGATACTCAACTGTTCCAATGTGACCCTAATTCAGCAGCAGTATTATTAGTTTTATGTAGGCTTAAAAATCAAAAAAGGAAGCTGTGCTTAAGCTATACTAGCAGATAAGCCATCGATTCTTAAAGTCTTAGAAGAATAACATTCCTGGACAGACTGCAGAAAAGGCAACATTTGTTTTGACAGTTGCTGTGAGCAGACTGAAATGAATTGAAAGCCTAAATTATACCCATGTAAAAAGTGTTTCCCAGACAAACGTTTCTCTGACATGTTTAAAATCCACTGATGAAAAAGGAATACCAGAGATGTTATAAATTCTTCTATAGAGTATTCCGAATGGCCACGTAAAAACTTTTAAGACAATGTCATCCACAAGTTAGTCACTCCCACAACAGAGTTTACAGTACCTAAACTAGTTAAATGAAACTACATACTTCAGGTAGTTAAATGTGGGCTGCAGTGTGTCTGGAGAAGCAGCAAGATGTACATAGCTAGTTGGACCGTGTTCTCTATGCTTCCACAGCTACCAATCAGGCATCAAGAAAGCACACCAGTTGAAAGCTCGATTGTGTATGGCCCAATGCAGCTCATTTTACATTTGCACTAAGTCCAACTGATAACTGCACTGACACTGTGCATGATCTGAAAGTGAGCATAGATTGTATCTGTCCTCTTGATGAACAGTTTTCATGGGTGGCTATTTCCTGCTAGGAAACAAGATGAAATCTTATCACATATTCACTCCACCCAAGCAGCAGGGAAAAATCTGTCAGATCAAATACGTGGACACAGAAAATACAGGGTGGAAAAGGAGGGTCTAGAGTGCTTTAAGGGAGTTTCAGTGTGAAGAGGAATTAGGCTCTTTAAGGTCATGTCTGCACGGATAATTTCAGACAGTCAGGAATTAACATTGCCATTTACTGAGCTGGCAGGACATGAGGCAACTTTTGAACAGATGCCAATGTAAAGATGCACAAAAATCTCTAAACACCAATGCGATCTCAGCCTCTGGAACGACTACTGCTTTTTCTTTGTTCTGCCTTCTTATGATGGAGTGAAGGAATTCAATGCTTCTAGGAATTCCAGTGTCATTTGTCAATGACATTCTTAGAGCAAGGCAAAAAATTCAAGTGTTCCCACATCTTAACTATAAACAGTGTACAAAAAGTGCATGGCAAATGGTTTCTGCTTTGTTAACGACTTGTACACACAGTCTCAGAGCTCATCTAGGATTCTGTAATGGAAGCAGATAGGGAGCCAACAGAAACACAGAGAAATAAAACAAAAATATGTAGGACTGTATGACACCACAATATTAACTTAGTAAGCTGTTGGTTACAAACTCCACTGTTCTCATCTTCTCTGTTCTAGACCATCAAGTAGGAGTGTTAAAATAGCATGGGCCTGACACCAATGAACGACACTGTTACATACACTGGATCTAACGTTACCTAAAAGACAGGGTAACAGTAATACACACAACTGATTGTTTAAAACACATCTTTACATTACAAGAGTAACGGTTTGTTTCCAATATTAAGTATATAATCACATATAACATGTATATTATATGAGCTGTAGTGATGTTCTAAACTGCAGGCTCACTGGCTGGAACATTTTAGTTCTTGCATTTTGATTCTAAGGATTAGTTCTAGGGCTTCTTATTCCTCCCATGACATATTAGTCTTGCCAAAATTGTTACACTAGCAAAGATGTGTCATAGGCAGAAAAGTTCTGCCCTGTAGGCCTCGAACATATGGTTTTCTCCTATATGTCATTCTTCAGCCTGTAATTAGAAATAAATAATAAAACAATATGTATAACTGTGATGTCACCTTCTGGGAACTACACTGGGGTTTGCCAACTTCTCTTTGTCTTCCCTTCTTCCAAATTTCAACAAACTGCATTCTCCTATGGTTAGGCAGAAATAATTGAAAACAAAACCAAGCTTTAAAGCTTTGGATGTGATATGGAGAAGATTGAGGTTATTCGATACTCCAAGCTTGCATACTGGATAGGTCTTCTGCTGGATAACTAAATTTCTACTCTGAGACTTGGAGTTTTGAATGTAATCCAAGCTCCCAATCTGATCTTGTATGTCTGTGGTCTAATTCTGCAATTTTTCTTGCAGGGTAGAGAGAAAGATTTAAAGGACTAAAACTGTCAAAGACTGGAAAAACCCTCTAAAATGAAACAACACATGGTGACCTAATGGGAGAGATACATTGTAGTTGCAAGTGAAATCTTCTGACTCCAACCATAAACTTCTGGAACAAGTGCTTTAAAACACCATTGCAAGTCAGAAAACAAAACTCTTCTTTAGGAGAATGCTGATACACAGTCATGGCTCTGGCTTTGATGGGGAACATTTTGAGGACTTTAGTAAAAATGAATATGATTCCATGTAGAGGCCTAGAAGTAAAACCAAAAATGTTGAAGTTCATCTAGGAACCTGCTCATACCACTTTTCCACAATTAAACAGATTGTGAGACAGCACTAGACAATCAATTTCATTTTACACTGCCTGTACATTCCAAAAGGCCCCATGTGGACATCTGTATCATCTTTGGTGCAATTGACAAAGACAAGAATTTGGTTTAGAAATGATAAATAAGTAGGTGACTCATTAACACTAAAGTAACTTTCTGTCTGCCAGAAGAAATGGAAAAATCCTTTGGTTTTGATTACAAAAATGAAGCATGGAAAAAATTTTACATAAAACCCTAAACTGTCTGCAATACATATTTCACACAGCCAAAAACATATGCAACCATTTTCTGTTTCCTTATTGCTATACAAAAGCAATTTATAAAAAAAGTGGCTGCTGATGAAAAAAAAAATCCCAGACACCACTGAATAACAAGAACCACACCAAGAAATGCCCGTAAGTCCCCCATTGAATGACAAGCTCACCATAAGAAATATCATTCTCAATTTATTTACATTCCTACACATGAACATTTATTTTCCTTTATTTCATTCAGAATTGTTATAACTAAGGCTCCATATCTACAATCAATAGAGTGTAGGCACAGAATTTCCCCTCCATGGTGATGTTAGCAACAACAAAAAGACCTACAACTTGATTCAAAGTCCAGTAATGTCAGTGGGAAGTTTTTCTACTTCCTTCAATGGGCTTAGAGAGGGCATCTGAGGTCAGCAAGCTGCACTCCTTACTCTGTCAGAAATTCCACTGAGGCAGTGCAGTATCAGTCTACACATAATTACATACATCTTCTTCCTGAAACTGAGGTCAGTCACATTAATCGTACTTTCATGAGAAAATTACTTTTGGAATCAAACTAGCTTTGTAAAACAGAAATAAAATATATACTATACATTGGTTATGGCAATGCTCTGCACTATTCTAAAAGGATTCACTGTTTAGTTTTAAAACTTTTCTATTACTAGACTTGGAGTTGTTTATAAATGACTCCAGAAATGCCTCTCACCAGTTACTTTTCAGTACTAGTCCTTCCGTTATACACCAAATGCAGTAAGTAGTAATAAACTCCTCAGGCTCACCTGAGGCAATGCATTCTACCTGGGCACAGACTTTCAAAAGAGAGACGGATTTATATCTATATTCAATTTCATGTTTTTCTCAATTTTTTTAAAAATATCAAGATTACCTATAAATTACATCAACACACGATGCCCAATTTAAAATACACATACCATTTTTATCATTGCTGCAGTTATCTAGAACTTCTATCATGGGCTACTAGGAAAATGAAAGAAAAATTGTAAATAAGCCCTATCTTTTCCAGGGATTTTTTTCCTCCCATATTTGCAATCTGATAATAGTAGTTAAATAAATAAGCAAATAAAATAACATCTTCCACCAAAGCTTCTATCAATCATAGTATCAGATCAATCTTGAATCAATGATACAATCCCAAAAGATTATAATATATTCATCATCTGCTGGATTAAGACTTGCAGCTTCAAGAATCACACTGTATCAGCAGTATTGAGAATGTCAGTCTCTGCTTTCCTCTGTAGTCGTTGGCTCTTCCTTTAATAAAACACTTAACTGTTTCTGTGCACATGAGAGGAAAAGTTCCAAACTATGCAGATTTCTCTGACGGACAACTTGATCAAGCTGTTGAAATTAAGAAAAAAAAATACAGATCAACTTTAAGAAAACCTGGAAATAAATGGCAAGGTTTTACAGCAAAAATTCAACCATATTCAATAACCAGATGCAACAGCAAAATAACCTAAATGACTTCTATACATGTAATGTACTAACAACTTTTTAATGAAGCATTTGAGTTTCTTCAAAATAAAACAGCTGTCAAACTCTACACAAGAAATCTGAAAAAGTTAAACAGTCTTGCTGCCACACTAGATAAATCTCCACAGCATCTTTTAAAATCACAGCTGCTGCTTTTATACATGACACTGCTTCTGCTTCACTACATGCAACTGCATATTCAAAATTCAAAGTCTACTGTAAATTTAAATGGCAGCATGTTCCCAGAGGAAAAGTGGTAATATTTTCTGCCTACTTTGTTTATTCCAACATTTTATTGGAGTCCCCTACTGTCAAACAATGTGAACTATATACTGACTTGCAAGTAAGGACAATGGCCCTTTCTTCCTCCGCCAAAAATGATAAGAACACAATAACAAGACTTGGAAGGTTTTGTCATATAAATGACATAAAAATAGAGCTTACAGAAAGGTATTTGAATTTTTTTAATATCATAACATTAATAAATAAAATGTACTACAGAATGCTTTTCATTAGAATTGTAAAGTTCAGATGTTGAACAAACTATCACGACTGAGAGACGTTTTGAACTTGAGGTTTAATCAGCCACAAATGGAACTAAATACATACATAATAATGATGTAGGGCAAGACCGAAAGGTAAAGGTACAAGGCTAACAGGACATAAAAGTTATTCCACTCAATAAAAAGGAAGTTATGGAATTTGGAAAATGCCCAACTCCACACATCTGTCAGATTGTTGTGCACAAGCCATCCATAAGCAATGTCTCCAACTCTGTAACACTAACAAAATGCTAATGTGTGGCCATGTGGCCCAGCAGACTAGAGAAACCAGCATATCAGACTGGTGGCAATCTTCTGCAAATGGTCCTATTCTTAAAAAAAAAATAAATATATTGTGCTTCATGTATCTAGCACTTGCATCTTTAACTGTAGCTTTCAACCAAGCCTGTGATCCTATGGTATCTCCCTGCACATATATACTCATCATTTAGCAGTCCAATTAGTTGTTTTAATAATTAACCACTTAAATGGATACTTGAATTTATAACAGACAGACTTTAAAAAAAAATATCAATACAGAATGCAAGGCAAAGCTGTCTATACCTTTCTGCTTTACTTTGAAAATTTGCACAGGCTGTAGCTGCAGTGCTGTGATTGAATTCACAGAAACACGTTTTTACGACCCTGTGCTTTGCTGCTCTTTAAGCTCCTCTACTAACATGCAAAACCAGGTACTTTTGAGTATTTTGGCATTTTCTTTCAACAGACATGAATGCGTGGAGTCTGGTCACCAGCAGAACACACACATATTTTCTAGAAGCCACACAATCATAAAAACTCTCCTTCAGTAATGTGTCTGCTTGTACTTCTACGTCTCCTGTGCAGAGTTTTTGCATCTCTCTTAGCAAAAGCAGACGTTAGCGCTCCGTAGATAGCCTGACGTGAACCTAGCCCACTGATTCACAACAGATTTTAAAGCACATCTAGTTCAAATAAACTTCAGAGAAGTCTGCTCTTGATATATTTAAGTAACAGCTGCTTCTGACAAGAAAAGGAAAGACTTAGAAACAGCAAATTAAGCTCTGAAGAACCTGCATCTAGAAAAGATGGTCTGGAACAAATGAACAATGTGTACACACTGTTGTGATGGTGCATTTATTCTGATTTGAAAGAGGTCTTGCCTCCTTCCTCTTCTCTGGTGCGAAATGCAAAGATTATTCTGTGTGGGGAAGCTTGCAGATGTTTTTGTGACTGTGACCCATATTTCTCTGGGGAATGGGCAGATAAAGTGCGATTCACATAATATCATCTGTTATGTCTTAAGACAGAACATGAGAAACCTCTTTCTCTAAACATATTATGTCATCAAATTTTGTTGCTTCTGGTAGATGTATCAGTTGAAGCAGCTTAGCATGAAACTGATTTGCAACGGTTTCTTTTTATTGCATATTATATCATCTACACTCCTAGATAGTTCTTCACAGGGCTTTGACCAAGAGGCTTGGCCAAACTCTGTTTTCTTTTCTTGCAGCCTTTCCTTGCAAGATGCTGCTCTTGAGATCAAAGTAGCTCATCAGATGCATGTTTTGATATGGTGCTGTTAACTTTCTTTACGAAGGTAGCAATCTCAAATTGTATACGGTTAAATGTATTTCACGAAGTACTAATGTCAATGTTTAATGTGTGTAAAGATTGGCTGCAATACGAAGGAAAAAGAATTTCTTGAGGCTTGAGAAAGATTTTAAAAGTCTCAAATGAATTGAGTAAACATTTGAGGAGTTTTTCTTGAACTCAAGTGAGTTGGTAGTCTCCCTTTGTGCATAAGAAAACTTTATTGCTTGTAAAAATTTTATGTAAATTCAATAACATAAAAATTCAGAATTCAGTTGCCCCTTGTCTGCTCAGTTTATGTACAAGCTTTGCCTCGAGCAGTACACTTAAAAATTCTTCTATGCTACAGTGAATGACTAAACACTCTGAAAAGACTTGGGAACTTCACACAACCCAAAATGAGAAGCAGCAAAATGATGCTGGCTTTGAAAATGGTATATGTGAATGCATTCAGAAGAAAAACATTTCCATTAATGGAGAGACTGAATGGGAAATAGAAACAAATCTAATGAAGCTATGATATATAATACATTGTTTAATGAAGCATTAGCAACAGACACATTTTTTTAGAACAATGCCTCAACATTGCCGTGCTTCTTGCATAATATACCATGAGATGTGAAAATATCTAAGTAAGGCATTTTAAATCTTGTTTTTCTAAACAGTCTTCCCTCTATATTTTTAGGTCCTGCTCACTTCATGGAATGATCTCATTATTTAAACAAACATAAATGGACATCTGGCAAATTCAAACTGAATATGACTCATATGCAAATGTAATCAGTATGAGTAACATTTTAGGGACAGAGCATACACACAACCAAACCAACTCAACTACTCTAATTCTATAGATACTGGAAAATACCCCGTGTTGGTCTAGACCTACCAGAAGAGGGCGATTTTCTACATCACACCATCACTGTTACTGCTAATCAATATTTCTCTTCCACCATATGAAATCTACCTAGTTCGAAGTTGCCAGATCTGTACATTGTGTCCTACTGTCACAGCTTTAATTAAATTAAAGTTTCAATATTCCTAAGGTTCACTATTTTATGTTACTCAATAGTATCTTTTTAACTCTGTACAGATGATTTTTTTTTCTTTTGAAGAACCACAGGTTGGGTCTCTATGTACTTGTATGGAACCTATTTGTATGGAAACAGCTATGTAAGATTTGGAAAAAAACTTCCTGAACTTCTATACCACACCTGAAATTCCCACAATGACTGAGACACATTAATTTTCAAAAAATGAGCTGATACATTCACTGCTGGTTTTTCCCTTCTGTTTAAACCTTCAGTCCACTTCTGAGGTCTAAGTGTGATTCCAACAACCTTCTGGCGAAAGATGACTGGATGAGACTCCCTGTGGGGTCCCACCTCAGTCGTATCCCTAGACCACCCAGAATGATGTACCTTTGAGCCACACAAGGCATGTCCTGAAGGGAGGCATAGGTCTTAGCAGAACTTCTAACACTGGATGTAAGAATTTGACTTGGGAAAGAAAAAGGAAGGCTCGCATGTAACTGCGCAGAACGCTGCCACCAGGCGACTGCTTTCATTCCAGGGTACTCTTTTACTTCAGGTCAATCCATCTTCCCCTGTATCACTTCATGAACCCATAGCTCAAATCAAATGCAATAATTATTCTCAGCTCTTACTTTTCTTAGCTTTTATCCCACAGCTCAAATTTTCTGTAAAATGCAATGAAATTCTACATCGCTGATGCCTAAATTAAAAAATAGTTTCTTACAGAAATAACTGAGCATGTTTTCCATATTTTACCCTTGTAATATCTACCTGCAAGTAGCTGTATTTTCATGGCATATGTGCTTAGCTTCCTCTGCTGAATATTCTCCAACCTGTGAAACATTTCAAATTGCTAGAAGAGAAACCCAGTCAAAACCCTAAAAATAACTACTATATGTCAGAATTATACTGTACATTACTGGCAACTAATCAAATATACAACTGAAGATAAAATTTTAGGTTAAGCACTGAAGATTTAAGGATGAAATTTTGATCTCATCAAAGTAAAGAGATGTTTTATTATTAATCTCACCATGGCCTGAAGTTCACCCAGAAGAGTGAAGTAAGCAAAATTAATGTTACATATTGCTCTTCAATTTTCCCTTTTGTATAATCATTAAGATGTTTAAAAATGTATTTTCAAAACTATTTCTCAGACAACACTTTTTTCTAACACCAAATATATTTGTAGCAGTGCAAAATTGTACCTACATTTATACAAATATGTATCGAATGATTTACCTGTACTTCAAATGATAATCTGATGATTAATGCGGTTCAGTTCACTAGTCTTACAGGAGTAAAAGTTGCAATCTTTTTTTTTTATCATGAGATTCAACAAATAAAATGAACACAGATTTAAAAAAGAGCAATGCTGTTGAGTAAACAGCTTTTAGTTTTACTTTTATTACTAGTATTTTTCATAGTTGATCACACATATGTGCACTGTAAAATAAATAAAAACTATTACAATTTAATGAAATAGAGTGGTTCCCTTGAATACTGTAAAATCAGAGATCAGCTTTTGAGTCTTAGCGCTTCCTTATGGAAGTCATGTAAAATAGTACATCAAGAAAACATTACAGGACAGTGATATATATGTTTATATTCCTCCATAAAAGGGATAGAGGTGGGGGAAGACTTCTCTAAAGACTCCTGTGAAGTACCCTTGCTGCACAAAGAAAATTATGTTCATGCAAAGACAGGAAATTTCAAATGCAATATAAATGTTTTGGGGAATCTAAAGCACACAAATAGATGTGTAAGAGAATGCATTCTGAAGATCGCAATTGGCAGTTCTAGATTAGTTAAGGCTGATATAAAGGCTTTCCATTTATTTAGTGTTTACAAGTATCTGCTTGGTAGCTGTTGAATAAGATTCATTGCTGAGGTACTTCTTTGAACTTGAATATTGATTAGCCACAAGCAATTACTTATAGACATCATCATGCCATCATTACATTTTTCTCAAAGAACTAGTAGTGTGAGCAAGTCTATGTATTTCCTGTCCCCATTCTAAGTCTTGCTCAGTTGAAACGGGACATTTTAACATTGTAAGTTAAAAAAGAAATTGAGATTTTGTTCTAATATTTGCCAAAATTTATCTTCCTTTAATTTAGTCTGCATTTCTCTATGTGTTTTCATTACTGACAAATATACCAAAACTTTGTCTATTTGCTGTTCGCAAACTATAAGGAATTTCTACTTCCTATTTTTCTATATTTTTTTATTATGTGAATTTACTAATTAAAGAACTTTTTTAAAAAAAGTAAACTTTTAGATGGATTTGTCCATGAAGAACAGAATAGTAGTCAAAAGCACTGAAGATGGATGAATGCTTTCCTAAAAATTTATGTACTTAATGATTAAGGACCAGAGGAAAAAAAAAATCAAGTCCCTTTGAAACCAGTGGAATAGAGAATATTCTTTAGTTAAGTACAAAGGAAAAAGTATTATGACGATTTCTTCATGCACATATGTAATTTACTAAAAAATTTTGTCAGTGGCACTTTGTGCATGGACTCACTCCACATAACCAATATGATGTTAAATATTATACTGGATTGCTCACGGAACAGTTAATCCATACGTGATGCAACTGTGTGTTTAGAGTCAACCATTGACATTGCAACTGAATTCACTTTTAGGTATTTCTCTTTGGCCTAATTGTATGCACATCTGTAATAATCTGTAATATATTTAAAAAATTATTTTAGCATCAGCCTGCACTATAAACTAGTTATACTTTTCCTGAACAACCACAGAATCACAGAATGACAGGAGTTGGAAGGGGCGTCTAGAGATCATCTAGTCCAAGCCCCCTGCAATAGTGTGAACTTCAGTGCCAGGTGGATAAATGATGTCATTTTAAATGTGTAGCCACTTTCCAAATGTTTTTATAGAAAAAATATTTCTGAAAAATTACAGGTTTTCTTGCATGATTAAAACCTTAGCCTTTGCAGACTCCTCCTGCCCCCATTCACGGTGGGCAATAATCAATTGAAGTGGACTATTGCAAATTAGTGCTAGGAGTTTTTGAGAATATGGTTCTGGATATTGGCTAACAAAGCCAGTGCTCAGCAGGACATTACACTATAATTACAGACTCATAAATGTCATCTTATATTTTGAACGGTAGATGCCCCTCAGGAAAAGTCAAAGATGAGGGGTTTGTTTAGTATAATTTTTATGATATATATGTCTTGTTGCTTGGGGTTTTTCCCCCACAACTAACCCACACTAGTGAGTGAGCCTGGCATGATTCTGAAAAATTCTGTAGCTGCAGAAGTTCAGCTATGCGATTATATATTCTAGTAAAACGATGGGCTCAGAAAGCTTTCCCAGTGCACTAACATGAACTTCTCCCTATAGATTCAACAGAAGGCTTTAAAAAATTCCCTAGCACATTAAATAGACCATATAAAAAAATTATTACCTTGAGGAACCTGCAAATCTGAGAGTTGGATGAGGAAACAATGAACTACTTCCTCTCATTTCTATAATGGATGAGAAAGAAAACAGATCCATATGGTGCATATGTGTAGCAGAGCTTATTTTAGAGTTAATCCCAGAACAGGACATTTTTGTCTGTCCACCTGTGAATTTCTACTATTGATAACACTTACTAAGTATATAAAAACAAGGCTCTTCATGGCTGTAATTTATACAGTATCTGCTACACATTAGAAAGCCATCAGTGTTCAAGAATGAACCTCTAGGAAAGAGTGATGTTTAATAAATTATATTGCCATGTGAAAATGTTTCTTTCTCCTTAAATAAATAATGCTGCAACTTCTAAACCTTAAGGATTTTACGCTCTGAACTTGATCAATGAAACCATTAAAATAATACCATATGTTGGACACATCTTTAAAACAGATTTGCCTAGTCTGCTGAAGGCGGTGGGAAAACACCCTGTCAACCCACTCAGAATCTCCACTGTCTCCCAGCTGGACACAGGAATGTAAGAAAATACTAACTTTCCTTCATATAAATAAGAGAAGGAAATTTGCTTTCAATCGAGAAAACCAGATTGAGAGCATAAAGGAACTAAAAATGGTTGCAGCACCTGTTCAGACTACTGCAAAAGGTGAAAAGTGGGCATTATTTAAACCCACAAATATAATAAGGGATATATTTAAGTATAGAAACACACAAGTAACCTCTGGGGTGACCTACGTACTTAACAGATTAGGAATACAGGTTTCCCCGACCAGTGTATTTATAGTCTATTACCATACACTAAATATAGGGAGTTACCATAATTGCTACCATAGTTGCTGATTGGTCTAGCAATCATACTCAACATATGTAAGACAAACATGTAGAAATATATGCATACCGTACTTAAGCATCTGAATATCTTATACAATGAAATGCACTTGCCTAATCTTACAAATTGAGGCCCCGAAGCTGCAAAATTTTGGATGCGTGCAACACTTGGACCACAGTTGAGCTGCTCCCACTAATAAGTCACCCATGTATACTATGTGGAATGAGATTTGATTGATTTAGAAAGGTTTCCATAATGAAGCTTTTTGCAAAAACTTGTTTTCTACAAGTGTCTTCCTTATGGCTTAGTATCAAGATACATGGAAAATGCTGACTAAATATAAGATGGAAGTCAGATTTTTTTCATACCAATCTTTTCCTTTCTCATCACTGTTGTGGAGTGACGTCCATCAATATGCACAGCCTCTGACTGTTCTTTCAAAGGTCATAGGATCTTATAATGTGGACATGAAAGCTACAGGGAATCGTGAAGTTATTAAAATTCACTTTGATTTACAGGCATTGAAACAAAGTGCACTCTGCCATTCCTGGTTCCCTCTTACGAGCAAACCTCTACACAAGTATGCATCACCTTCAAGGACAATACATCCTGCTTCTTATTCTAAATAATTACCAAAAAAAAGCTATATCACTACTTTTTCCCTTCTCTTGTTTAATGATTGAAGAATTTTACATAGACTAAAAAAAAATAGGAAAAAAAAGAGATTCCACCACCAAACAAACAAATAATAAAGCAATTACAATTGGTACCCATACATTAAATGAAAAATACACATATCTGAATCAATAAAAAAGTAGAAGAGGGAATTATTTTGCAGACTGCTTCTAACATTTTATAGACTACAGGCTGAATAACACTGGCTTAAACTGGGCTGGTTTCAAATAAACATAGCTTCCCATGTATTATGCCACGCAGGACCAATTCGTACTTTCCTCTGGGCACGATTATTTTCTACTGGTCATGAGAATATGGGAAAAAAAGGAAAAAAAAAAGGCAAGAAATTATTTGATACTGAAACAAATCACAGTGATATTGAACATTCCCTATTTATTCAAAATGATTTAATGCTAGCCTTGTTGATACTCAGCATCTTAACTCTCATTATACCTCTGTGAATACAATTATGATTGCTCTGCAAAGGGAGATATGCAAGTGAATCTACGCTGTGTGTCTTACCGAGCAAGATCTGACTCTACCCAGCATGAAACTTGGCAGTGATGGCAAGATCTTTGAATGATAAATCATTAGAATTTCTTTCAGGCAAGTGTCTGTAGGGCTTCTGATAGACACTATATCACAGCCCCCAGAAAATAGGCACAAAGCAAAGACTAATGCAACTAAGGGCCAAATTCATCAGATCACCTCCTCTGATATGGAAGGAGGAATGCAAGACATGTAACACCCCCTAAATAAAGGATCTGTAAGCGACTCAGACTGCTTTCTATGCAGGCTTCTCAGATCCTGAGTTCTCATAGAGGGTGGAAGTCCTTAATAGTTGGGGTTTTTTTATTATTTTGAACTATAAGTACATACCCGAATCATTCTTGAGCATCATCACATACTGTTTTAATATGGCTACAAATGACTTGGCAGAGATTACACAGGGCTTCTGTGGAGTTTCATAACCACAAATTACCATCTCTCCAGGAAAGTGCCTGAAGACTTTTAGAGTAGTCTTCCTGAAAAGCCCTGAGTGCAGGTTTAGGTTCTAGATCTGGTACCAAAGATCGGTTTCATTCTTAGGATGCATGCATGCTACAAATTAATCCAAGATAAGCATATTTTGTTAAAAGCAACAGCAATTTTCCTACATATATAAACTGTTATTGCTATCAAATAAAAAAAAAAAAAAAGAATTATCTGATGGGCTTATGGTGAGTCATGCTCATAGAACTGCCTTGCAGTTTTAAGATGATATCTATGGTCCTAGATAAATTAAGCCTAACTGAAAAGTGAACAGCAAATAAAGGCATAAATAAGTATAATATTTTTAATTACTCTGAGAATGTATTTTGCACTGTCAGGGAATAAGTAGTTAAAACAAAAATACTCATTGCATCATAAGTGTCTGCAGTGGATACAAACTGAAAAAAACTACCTAGCATGGGTGGGCAGCCATAGGGTAAAACTTTCCACAGTTATATAACTAACTGCTATTCCAGTGCCATGAGTGCTTTCTAGATAGCTATATCTAATGTGATTGTTCTTTGACAGGAGATTCACCAGGAGCACAATTTCCTTGCCTCTAAGAAGAAATATAAGAAGCCGCAAATAATACACATCACAGAGAATCACTGTTTTAGCCTGGGAGGTGAAAAATGATACTGGGTACAAAGCTGAAACTACAGATACCATAGTCTGAATGTAGTTATTGTACTTAGATATCAATGAGACTGGAGTTGTATCATGATTATCTGAAGGTTCCTGTGGAATTGTGATTCTACATGCCACTAGTTATCTCTAAAGCAAAGTGTCCCCTAACAACACACTAGAATTTGGTACTGAAGTACCAAACACCTGATTCAACAGTCAGGTTTAGTTTCCATTCAAAAAAAATCTTACGTGGATCTGTCATAAATTTAGCACTAAGAAGGTGGTAAGCATATATATGCATTAAAATAAGTAATTAAGCATTAAGTTTCAGGGTACAGAAACCTGATTTTCTGCTATTCAGACAGGCACTTTTGAGACCACACTTTCTACTAGAATTCCTCAATATTGAGAAGACTGCAGCTTTGACTAATGCTTTTTACTGACAGATGCATTTTACAGGAAACCTCATTTTAGAATTTGAAGACAAACTACTGCAGCAACATTTAGGACAGCTGCTGGAGGAACACTTCATAAAGCTGTAGCTGCAACAATGCATCAAAGACAAGACCACCTAGTTTTAAAACATACACAGATTTGAGTATCCCCTGCTCTCAGCAGGAAGAAGAAAAAAAATCACCAGCAAAACATAATAATCCACAGCCGTTATGGTCTGCACAACTCAAAATTAGCCCTGCAATGGTCAGCCAGCAGACACTTCTCAACAACATGAGTACAGTATATTCCCAAAGCAGCTTCCTTTGGATACTACACTAGCTTTCTTCTTCTTTTCCAAACGCAGATTTGTGTTAAGGCTTCAAATTGAAATAACAAGAAGAACATAAAACTGCAAATAGAACAGTTGTATTTTAAAATTGGCAATAATTTATTTTACAATATTAAAAAAAAAGACAGGAGTCCGTTGCATCCGTAGGGGATGGGGAGGGAGGGAAAAGTACCCTTGACCAAGTAATACAAGTTGCCAGTCTGCAGCCAAAGCAGAAAAATAACAGATAAATGTATTAACTATATATATAAAGTCACTAATGCATCTTGCTAAACTTCCAACAGATGGGTAAAGTCTGTTTAGTCTTTTTATTATTGATTCTGACTGGAATACAAAAAGTAAACCACATTGTGTTGCTTCATCAATCTAATCTTACTGTTGTTGTAGGTAAGAAAATTTACTTCTTTACATGTTTCTCCAGCTACATAGACAACTTGATGAAGTCTCAATTTTTGATCCCACTGGCTTTGCTGAAGGAATCCAATTGCAGGAAATAATAATAGGAAAGACTCATCAAAACACATATGGTAAGGCCAACTCTCCCATTCACTTTTTACAAATCAAAGTTCAGCAGAAGGGTAAAAAACAGCAAAAGACATACCTGAAAAATGGACCAAAGAACCTGCAAGACTTGAGATAAAAATAGCTTGAAAATTTCTAATTGTAGCCAGTTCTGAAATGTTTCCAATAATTCCTAAACTAAAACCCAATGGAAAAATCAATCAGATAAAACTACTGAGATTAAAGTATCTCCACATAGGACTTGGGTGTAAATGAGCAACAGTACAAAAATCCCCAAATAATCCTTTGCTGTAGCAAAACATGCTTAGGAACAGAATAAACCATCTACAGTGAACAACAACAACAACAAACCAATTCCCTCTCCAAACTGTACAAGGAACAGAATTTGATAAGTAATGGGACTTTGTGGCGGCACAAATTATATATCCTCAAAAATTCTCAATTAAGGAAGGTCACTGTCATACAATTAGTAGAATGTAAATTTGGTTACAAGCAGATAGATGAATTTGCCAGAAAAATACATCAAATTAATAAAGATTTTATTTTAATAGGAATGATAAAAGGTTCACCAAATCCTTTTCCTCAAAGCATTCACTTATTCAGTCTATTAAATGTCTAACCTCTAAAATTCAGCTAATATAACTAATCTTCTCACTAGGATGACAACATAAGTGTATGAATGCTCATTCATACACACAGACCCATAGTTTTTATATGGGGTTGTTTTTATTAGCTTCTCTTAGTTAATCTAAAATTGTAATGAAAATGCCTATAGGCAAGAGTATCAAGTTGCATGAAAAATTAGTAATTCTACACATCTAACTAAAACTTTGAAATTTTTCTCTACTTAATCTCAAAACAGATTCTGAGAAAGATTTACAGAATGCAAAATAACCAATCTCAAAACAAATGATGTTTGTAATTGTCATAGTTCCAGAAGTACAGTATGAAATACTGTCCAGTTATAACACCGAAGGACAAAACAGGCATAATACAGGAGACCCTCAGAAAGGACACGAGGTGTGAGGTGTGTAAGGATGCATTGCTTCCTCCTGTCACACACAGCCTTCCTAATGGACAACAGAAAGAAATATGGAAGCCTCTTCCGTTTCCTCAACAAATACTTGCAGAATAGAGGGACCCTGGATGACAGATGTTGCATTTCCCTGGACTTCAAGTGTTGCTTAATCACCTAATAATGTGAAAACCTCCATGATCCACCGATGGATACATCTGGGTGACATTAGTACAGGGTACCCTGCAAATCTTTATTAATGTGAACAGACTATATACACAGAGCAAGTTGAATGATTATGTGATTGCAGACCAAATCCAAAGTTCAGGTATCTTTTACAGTAATTCTAATGATGCACGTTGGATTAAAATCACGATATATCTACATCGCAAGAGTAGTTTTGAAACAGTGTAGTAACCAGTCATCTCACTGTTGAACATTATAATTCATCCTGTTATTTTTTCCCCTTTTGGCTTTGATAGCAATAACACCACTTGATTTCAGTTTCAACTGGAATCCTGCCTGACTAAAGAGTACAGGCATAATCTCGGTCTTTGTAGATTTATACAGTGAGGCACAAAAGGATATATGAAACAGTTTTAACTTAAGTAAACAATTTCAAGCTCTGGCAATTTTACTCTAAAGTAATTGCAAAAAGAAAATACAATAGGTTATGTATGCAGTTTGAACTAAATTGCTTTCATCGGCATAAATGATTACTCAAGGAATCTGAAAATGATAATTTTGGTTATTTAACAATTTCCTTTGGATTTTAATGAACTTAAGCAAAGTGGGAGAGATTTGTATTTTTCCCCTTTCCATTTTTAAATGTGGAGCACTATAATTTCCAGGAAATTAAACATTTTCTTAAATGTATGATGCTTCAGTATTGAAAAGCAGCAGAAAAATGCCATAAGCCCCTCTAAAGAAAAATGACTCACTGGATCTATGGATTGAAATGCTATATTCCTTCATCAGAAACTAACATTTCATTTTAATATTTAGAAAGAATAATTTCAAAGTTTATAAAGACTTAGAAGTTCAGGAAAAAAATGCCAAGCTCACTTCTGCATCACATGCAGCACACTGTCTCAGTATGCCTTACTCACAGAGGAGAAAAAGGAGAGCCAGGTGCACCAACTCTTCTTACACTACAACTCCACATAAATCCCTTATTTAATCCTTTGGATTTATACTGCTCTTTGAGTTGGGTAAAGGAGCAGTGTGAAAATGCTCCTAAAGCCTCAATGTAAATGTTTCTTTAATCCTATTAAAGCCACAAAACAGGCCCAGCTGAAGGAGCAGGAAAATGAGCTAAGGAACTCTCAGTGACCCTATCACTACTGTCTCTCTTGGCACTGACCTATTGGTCACAAGTTCATCCTAGGCATGGCACAGATGTTCTGACATCAGGCTGATTAAGGACACCAATATCTGGACCCCTATAACGCATATGTACAAACAGATGGTCGTGTGTTTTGCAGCAACATGAAGTTCTGCATTGGTAACTTAAAGCCGAATTATTAAGATAGTTGATACAGAAATGGAAGATAGGATTAAATATTTTTCAATGCGGCTTTGTTGCACTACACAGAACTTTGTGTTCCCCAAACATGACACTGAATTCAGCCAAAAATGATACAGCTTTATTGGTTTTCTTTTAAAGTCAGAAGAAGGGGAAAAGTCAGAAGAAAAATACTCAAGGTGACACCACACTTTAAAACTGGGAAACCGGTCTGTTAAAATGTGTTGGTGGTAACATTTAGGGTTTGGACTCTCATTAATGTGGCCCCAGGGAAAATATAAACACTCTTTCTGAAATTAAATCTTGAGTTTGCCCACCGCAGTCTTGTTTTCAGCTTCGGCTGCTGGCACTTCAGCCTGCAATTGAGGCCTTGCATCAAATGCCAAGCCAAACATTCAGAAACAAGAATGGTAATGACACCCTATTTTGTTCTAAGACATATTAAAATATAGCAAGTATTAAAAAAAATAAATCACTCATTTAAGATTAATAACTTAAAAGAAACCGATTTTCATAAGCTCTCCCACTTGCACTTGTCTTCAAATAACAAGCCTTCAGGAGAAAGTTGTGCTTGAAGTTTGAAATCAAGCACACTTGCAAAACAATAGCACATATCAAAATTCTGATAACAAATGGCTAACAGTGAAAGGCAAAAATCTTACCTACAAGAGTTCAAAAATAAATTCTCTGGGTTTGATGTATCATTTGCAAGTGAGTTAACACAAATGGATAGATAATTTGAAGTCACCAATCTGTAACACAAGTTTTTCAAGAAGGCTTTTTCCTCTTCACAGTGAAGTGATATACTAACTTCATAACTCTCTTACATAAATATTATATTTATATTATATAAATATAATATTACCATCATCTGTTTAAGTTCTCTCTTATTCTCACCTACTTTTCCTATACACACTGCATTCAAGGTGACAGTGTGCTGCTCCAGCTATTAGTTTTTTCCTTATCTCTCTCTCTTCTGAGACTCTAGCAGTAGCCTTCTGTAAGCTCACAACGTAGATGAATGAAGAGTACCAGATAAAACATACAGTATCCTCTGTCCCAGGTAAGGAATTGGCATCTCTTGCCCAACAAGCGAATGGTCAGCTCTTTGTATCCTACCCTCAGCTTCCTTAATTTCACATGGCACAGAGGTACTATCCCCTTTACAGGCAAAATTGCAGTTTGGAATTACATGTGATGTAGGGGGCAACTTCTTTCACCACTGGTCTAATACATTTCTCCCAGATGGAAATTTGGGTTGCAAATTAATCTGATTCAAAGAGTATACTGTAAATGTGACTCAAAGCAGCGATTAAAGATATCTCACCTGCCACTTGAGAAATGGAAAATTTGAAGACCGTGAAATTACCAATTTACCAAGGAAACAGAGGAGAGGGTGTGCAAGGACTCCTAACAGGATGTACTAGGAAATGTTCTACTGTTGCACAGAGATCCCTTGAAGAATATAAAACTATGATACACTCTAGACTTCAACAAAATATACTGAGTAAATTCCAAGCTTTTTATTTGGCCATTATTTTCAAAAGTAACCATTAAAATCAGCTCTGCAATGAATCACAAAGTGTGAGCAAGTAGGTGCAAATTCATGGCCTAGCCTACATCACTGCATAGAAACTTCCCACTTTCATTTGCGGACTTCCTTGATTTCAGTCTGAAAGCAGTGGATAAGTAGATGCTGTATGGGTTTGTGACCCCTTTCCTGAAGTAAATAATGGAAATAAAGGCAGAGTGCTGGATCTTTAATCATGCTCTAAGCTAGAGCTGAAAAGGGTTGTCAGCAAATGCTTTTTATCCATACGAGCACATCAGCACTCTTGATGGAACCATAAAGTCAACTACATATTTAAAAACCCTTCCCATTATATGCGTATGGTCTAGTTACTGAAGTTGCCCTAGTAGTTTATGGTAACAGTTACTTGCTGTTCGATGCAAGGCCTTCCAAAGCACATCATTCTACATTCACATGCAGCATATTTCTGAAAGGCGGGTAAAGGGTTTCTTCTGTTACTTCCACTCATCATCAGTCAGTTTTACAAATACATACTTTATCAGAAATTGTGAATAACTGAATAATTTTGCAATTTAATATGAGTAAAAAAAAAAAGACTGGATGGCCACAATTTGGAAGATCAGGCAATATAAATAAAGAAAACTTAAAATCTAAATGTGATTGTCACCCCAAGAAGCTGAGCTCTTGTAGTTATCATTGTGGATTTAAAGTTACATCAGGCTTTACATTTCAAGAGGAGATATTGCAGAGTGGCAATGTTGAGTCCCAACAGACGTGTCACAGAAGTAGACATGCGCATGCATAGGAAGGAAGGATGGAGAGCAATGCCAAGGTACCGTCAAAGAGAGAAGGTTAAGGAATTCTTAGCTAAATAAAGCTGAGAGATGCTAACTATATAATAAATGTCCAGAAGGCAACCAGCTTAATTTCAGGACAGAAAAAATATAGATAAGCAATAGCTGAACTCTATATCAACTAAGAGAGAAAGCTTGTTATAGCTTTCTGGATAGAAAGCCAAATTGCTATAAAAACTGCTTTAATTGCAATGTGTCACAATTACGATAATAAGCTTGAAGACTGATGCATGGGTAAGATGAAAATGGTTCCAGCCCTGTGACATTTCTGCAGTGGCAGAAACACTAATTACATATATAGATTTTTCTACAGCAATAATCTTGACTTTGAAAGTAGAAAATTAAAAATAATTAACAGAAATATAAAGAAAAAAAAATAGACTTTTATCTGTCTGATAAGAAGGGCCAATAAGCCATTGTTTTCTAAATAAGTGAGGTTTGGAGGTGTTGACTGATTATAATATTGTTTTCAAATGAATTTTTACAATCACAGCTAATTTCAGCTACCAGACATTTTATTTCTCTTCTACTGTGCTGATCTTTTCCATCAATTTGATCTAACTCTTAATATAAAAAGGGTCATAAACTACAAGATCCTTAGGAAGACTAGATGGCCTATAAGCTACGGCATTTTTGCCAATATTGTAAAGAACAAAAATATTATTTCAACTGCAGCACTATAACATATAAAGGGAGAACTTTAGTCTGATTTGTTAAAAAAACTTAATACTGTACACTAGAACTCCAGCTATTTTAAATTTTCTGCAAGCAATAAAAACCATTAAGTATGGTGCCAGCAAACAAGTATTGAACATAAATTAGTATTGCACTCCATTTTATATGACTCAAAGATCAGGCAGGTGATGGGAATTAAGACAGGTAGCTTTGCAGAATATCCAGCTACCCATGCATTTCTGATTTGAAAGAATGCAATATTTTCTGTGAACATTGCAAAGAAAATACTTCACATACTAGGAAAAAAAAATCTAGAGAGATAACAAGGGTTATAGCAATTGTACCACTGGACCATCTTCCACAATCCATATTAGCAAAGGTGCTTTCAAGATAGATTTTTGGAGGCTTTGTAGATGATCTACAAAATCAAAGTTAAAGAATTATACTCAGTTCCAGAAGTTCATTAATGATCAATCAAATCCATATGACTGTATGTAATTATGTATGTAACACACGAACTTAAAAAAAACTGAAATGAGATTTCATACCACAATCAAACCCCCCAAAACAAGGCACCAGATAGAAGAATAATCAATAGGCCAATACAAAGGTTTAGCTGTTTTCTTCAGACAAATTAAACATACAAAATACACTCCAGAAATCTAGTACATTATTAAAAATAACCCTGATGCACAAGAATAGTCATGGAGAAAATTAGAGGTGCTTCCTAGCTTGGGTATAACTTGATCACTATTTTTCTTCCCTTAAAAATCACTGCGACTACAATTCATCTGTGTACAGAATGAAATGCATAATTCCCTCTCCAAACATTAAATACTTGTTTATTTCCAGAATATTCCCACTAGAAACTGGGAAAACGTATGACTTGCACTTTAAGGGATAGCCCAAGATGTTATTTGGGTAAACTAATATTTTCCAAATAATACAAGTCTTTTTCAGAAAAGAACAAAAAATATTCCTAGCTCTTCTAGTTACATGGTAAACAGCTAAGCTGACTGTTGTAACACATAACCAAACCCCCATAGAGGTATCCACCCATACATCCTGCTGGCTAGACGAATCTGCACAGAAAGCAGTTGATCAGGCTAGCAGGAAATGTGCCTGGAATTCTAGTTTCCAAAAGCTGTTGTATCATTACCGAGCTGAAGGAATAATTTCTCTATAGAAAGCCAGAAGACAAACTTGCCAGCTTTTTCTTTACAGTAAGAGAGATGTGGCTCATACCAGCTTGACAGCGATTCTTAATTATAAATAAAATACTGTTGTTGAAGTAGGTCCTTAGTTTCCATAATATTGGAAAAAATGATCTATGTAATACTAAACCCTCAAAAATATCTCATTTGGATATTTGAAATTCTGAAGCGTGCACTTATATTTTGGTAAAGATTAGTCAGAGAAACACTGTGTTTGGTTATGCTTTCTTCTAAAGGTTATGAGGCACAGCTGCACAAATCATATGGGAACAGGCAGCAGTACAGTGATTTTCATTACAACGGTTTTATCTTTGTTCCCAGCTTCTGTCCCTTAAGTCAGGATGGGAGTGCGTTTGTGACAAGTGCCTGTGTCATTTCAGGGATCCAAAGGCTGCAAAGAAACATTCGAACAATTATTTGAGTCCTCACAGTTAAGCTTTCCCCAGTTGGCCAAAATATGCCCTTTAAAGTCAATGAGAGTTGTGTATGATGTAGCAGACAACATGTGACTGCTTCATACAATTAGTTTTGCTTTCAGAAAACAAGCAGTAAAATTTCCTGAAGGGAGATAAATGTCAATGTAAACAGTGAAAATTAAACTTTGCTTGCTGGCTGGCTATGTAGGTAGTAGTTCAGGAACTACAAATATATCAAAAGCTTACTCTAAGTACTTATCTCATGAAATAAGTCTTTGTCCTATAGATCATTTCTTTAAATAACCCTATTCAGCATAAGATTTATTTGGTAGAGAATTTTCTGTCTTGTGACTTACCTTCTCCTTTGTCTGACAACTACAATAATTCTTCTCTTCTTTGCACGCCTAACAGTCACACAAATTAAAATGTACTGTGTTTTTGTCTACTCTAAACATGCAAACTGGAACATAAGCAGTGAATATTTTTGAAGCTCTCAATATGAATGAACAGGCAGAAAGTTACTGGTGAGGCCCTGGCACAGGTTGCCCAGAGAAGCTGTGGCTGCCCCCTCCCTGGCGGTGTCCAAGGCCAGGTTGGATGGGGCTTTGGGCAACCTGGTCTAGTGGAGGGTGTCCCTGCCCACGGTGGGAACTTGGAACAAGATGATCTCTAAGGTCCTTTCCAACCCAAACCAGTCTACATTTCTATACTGAACTATGAGATTTATAAAACTTTTGATCTGTAGTACTGACAATAAAAACATTGGAATTGGACAAGAGGATACTTTTGTACGCCTCTATTCCACAAAATTTCCTAATATTTCTGTTTGTAAAGGTTAACAATACCTAGTTCTTAACAAAAGACAAATGACATTTGCAGATAATGTAGAAGCAGCCTGAATACTATCCAAGTTTTAAAAAACATACGAAGCAAAGAATTTCCTGACCTTTCTAACAAGTAATTGGAAACAGATCTTAGTTTGAAGTACAGTAGTGACCAATTAATTGCTTTGATCATTACAATTTTTATAAGACACCTGGAAATATTTTGGGTTTTTTTCTTTCATTGACTTCAGCCTCACTCAGTTTCTGGACAGTTTACAAGGACACTGTTAACATGAAAAATCACATTTCTGTCCAAAAGTTTCATACCTACTTGTAGGTAAGCCCTAAGGTGACTAAAAATTAAGTGCAGTTGTTAAAACAACTCAAACCACTGTGCTATTTCTCTCAGTTTGCCTACTGTTCACTTACTGACCATGAGTGAAGGAACAACAGGAGACTGGAAGGAAAATTCTCTTACTGTCCGCAGTTCAGCATGAAGTCAAGAGAGTAGCTAACTATTGCATAATATATCAGCTAGGTTCTTCCTTTCCCAGCTCTACATCTGAAGTGACGAGGCAGGTGTTGTGAGACCTTACTTAGCATGAGGTAGCCTCTGGCAGAGAAGCAGGCATGCACAAAACAGGTAGGAAGCAAGTACGATGGTGGTAGTCTTGAACTGTTTCATACAACAGTAATTGATAGATATTAGGAGAACTACAACTCAGACTGCTCTCCCTGGGTGGCACTCCAGTCTGTATAGATGTTTTCTCTGACAAACAGATATATACTTGCTTAAGTCAGTATGTCACAGCAGCTTGAAATTAGGAACACTTAAATGATCTGAATACCTGAGTTAGGAGCCCAGAAGAACAGATTCTTTAAGTGAGTGCTCTCCAGGGAGAAGAGATCCTTTGGGAGCAAAAATATTCCTTAAATCCATTTGCTGCTGTCATAATAGAGGAATTTTACCCTTTTTATTTTTGTTCCTTGTTCTTTCTAAGGAAAGCTCAATCAGCACTGTATATATTCCTCTGTGTAAAGCTGCCTTCTGTGCAGCTTTCACATCTCCAAACAGAACTGTACTCTTGTGGCACAATGAAAGAAATTTTGAAAATGGCTCTTGGGAGGCATTTTTTATGGCCCCCTCACCCCCCACTCTCCCAATCCTTATTATTTTCCACCAAAAATAAATGGTGTAACACATGAAAACTCTGCAGCTTGTGGGATCCACAGCATGGGTAGCATGAACAAGGAACCAAACAGGGATAACTACACCAAGCTTGACTTGCTGCTGCAGCTGCTGATCAAAAAAAGATGAGAGTGGTGAGGTTGAAAGCTTGGAATAATACCAAGTGCATTTATTCATCTAATCTTGCTGTGACTCTGTATCTTCCATTGAAAATACACAGGAGTATACAGAGAATAAAATTACTGAAGTAACACATAGGAACACATGTTAATTCTCCCAAACACAGGTTCATAGAGTTGCCCAGAGATATTAACTTCTGTTTCAAAGCAAATCTCATTTACGTTGCCTAACAAGATATATGTTTCATGAAAAAAACGTATTCCAGGAAAATGCAACATCTAAAACAGGCTCTCAAATTGATAAGCTTTTGAAATCATTACTTGTTTTCATTCCTACAAATGTTTACAGAAATGCTTTAAAGTAACATATGACTCTCTTGTCCTGGATTATGTGCTAAAGGCATGCACATCACAAGTAGTTTTCTTACTTGTAAGTACCAGGTTTTAATTTCATTACTGAATTTTAAAAAGAGTTTCAATCAAGTCCGTGTACATATTACTTCATGGCATGAAAGCATAATGGATTTATTCAGAGCTTGGCTTCCTCAGACAATTAAAAGCAGAAATATTTGGAATTAGACCTTGAGTCATAACTTAATTTTTAGGATCCTACCACTTTCCACAAATCCTTCTTTTTTTTACCTTTCTGGTAGACATGTAAGAATTGATTACACATATGCCAAAATAAGAACTCAGATCAGAAATGTCCGTATTTAGTACTAAGGCAACAAACGGTACACGAGCCACATGTGGGTCCCACAAATGTGGTAGCTTCTGCTACTACACTTGTTTGCTTGAAATGGGAAAAACCCCAGGGCCTCCTTTTGTACTTCCCCGTGATGTAGCACATAGCCAGTGGATTTGGCATTCCTTGCAGGCATTACATTTTATTTCTTAAAAGAAAAGATATAGCTGTGTTAACTATTGTTACTCTCTTTTCACTTTGTTTTCATAACAAGAAGAAACATAAGAATAGGCTGCACGCAATGTATCAGTAGATGTCAGACCAATGCCCACCTAGCACAGAATCTCTTTATCAGAGGCAAGCAGCAGGTATCCAGAAAAGAGTATAACAGGAGAAACATGCACTGACTTAGTTACTACCTTAACCAGAGCAAAATATATTTGCATTTAACAGCTCTGGATGGGATTGTCTTTTGATAAATTTGTCTAGTCTTTATAGGTTTGTTTTTTGTGTTTGTTTGGTTGGTTTCTTTAAGTATCATTTATTCTTTTATCTGCAACATCTGGGGGCAAGGAGTTATGTATTAGAGGATAAGTGTATCTTTCTGCTTTTTTTTTTTGCAGGTGACATCTTCTGATTGTATTTGCTATTCCACTTTATAATCATTAATGTCATATTTTAAGCACTGTTAATTGCAGGATTTCATTAATTGCATGATGCAGCGCTTGAATGCAAATGTGTTTGCATGGAAACAGAATGAACTGCGAGATCAGAAGACTCTTCTGTATTGACCAAATTAGAAGATAATGGTTTTGAAGCTTCTGGTTAATTAAGATCATAGGAAGTTTTTGGAACAGATATGATACAGATATAATACAGCAAACACAAATGCTTGTACTTTTCCTTGGTTTTTAGAAAGTATGCTTTTACAATATGATAGAATAAAACCCATTAACCTAGGAAGGAAAATTCAAGCATGTCCACAAAGTAAGGAAAAAAATTGCTTAATCTTTACTTAAGTGTTTCAACTGCACAAAAGATCTGGTCAAGTACAGACTAGGGGGTTAACCCAAGACTGCTTCTTCATGATATCTGCAGGAAACAAAACCACATTACAGTACTTCTTTTTTTTAAACAACAAAAAAAAATTAGTAAAATTAAAACTAATGGAAAATATTGACTAGCATTTTTGCAAGTGCCAAAGATTTGTTTCAGAGAAATGCCCTCTGGACTATCTAAGCAATGTCTTTCAACCAAGATGTGAAAAAATTGAAGTATTCAGGGTACCACAAATGTTGCAAGAGTTATGAGTTATCAACACAATAATAATTGTGATAGAGTATCTTTAAATGTAAAAATCAATACTGATCAATAATTTCCTTATTGACACTTTATAAACATACACAGTGTTTCCATATTTTTAAAAAAAGCAATTAATTTTCAACCCTTCTTAAAGAAAAATAATATTCTGAGTGATTTCTCTTTTTTTTTTTTGGCACTGAACCCCTGATGTTTGTATTTCTTCTTCTCCACCACAGCCATGTTGATTAAAATGATCCAACAGGTACCAAAATATAGTGAATGAGAAATTGAACATACTGAGTAGTAAATAAAGCTAAATCAAGTTCCTCTTGTGGCCTAGAAAAAGAGGAAATGTAACAATATATCCAAAACAGTATTATTTACAAATTTCCAACATAGCTTTAAGTTTAAATAAAGTAAGTTCCTTACTATATGTCTAGTTTGTTGAAGGCAAAAAAATCACTCATTGTTCATGATAAAAAGTAATTTAATGAATTGTCTACTTGATAATTCTCTGAAAAGCAACCTTAACCATTAAATTAAGGACTATATGGTAGGGACTAAATTTTTCGAGACTAAAATGCATTGAAAGACTGGATCTATTAATATTTTTGAGATTGGCTTTAGTTATACCAAAGATTTACTATTGTTTCCCTAGTGCATGATTCAGTATTTATAAAACTAGCTCTACACAGTTCTGGCAAAGCATTGGTATTTCAAAGTTTTATCATTTCCATTTTAACACTTAACCATAAACAACTGTCAGTCATATGTTAAAAAAACAGCTGTAAAAAAAAAAAAAGGCATGAAGTGACCTACAGATAGGACTGCTTGGATCTTACTGAAAGATCCCTTTTTAAAAACAGAAAATAGAACATCAAAATTATGTATAAATAGAAATACAAAAATAGAAGGGCATTTCAAATGAAACATGAAGAATAAATTTTAATTTGCCTTCAATGTAAAATGGAAAAAAAAATCAAGACATGGTCTGAACTGAACTGAGGTGAAACTAAACATGATTGACAGATAGTAAAATGCATCTTTGTGCCTTTTCTTCTACTTATTTCAACCTTTAGTCAACAGCAGACCCAGCATCTAAATACATCGAGAATGTATCCATTCTAGTCCAATTTCTCTCAAACAAATCCTCCCACAAAATTTAGTAGTTTTCCACTGTTTTGAAAGTAGGAAGGAACATAAGTTAGAATCCCCTCCTCATTTGGCTTAATTAAAAAAAAGCCAAACACATCTTAATACACTTTATACATGAAAAGCTGGTAAAAAAGAGGACAATAAAGACATCTGAAAAACTACAGGAAATAGAAATTTCAGGACCAGGATATTATCTCAGATCACACTGGATCTAATCTATCTCCAATTAATGTGGTCACCCTTTCAGAACCCAGTTCAATTCGTTAATTATTTCCAGTGACATTAAATGTTTTAAAACACAAAATGCACATTACCATAGACATTAGAAAGTCAACCACAGGAATGAAGTGGAAAAAAAAGCACAAAGAAAAAACAGCGCATAAAAGTGTTGTGCAAAGTCTAGAATGAATAAGTAGCCTCAAAGCGAGAAAAAAGTGCAGGTAATTGAATTATTTAAAATATCAAATGACCCCCACAGTAAAAACCCCAAAATGTATAACTCAAAGGGTAAGATTTCCTGTAAAACAGCTAGGAAAAGTCAATTAAAGTTTTATGTTTCGGAATAAAGCCGGCATTTTTGTGGCACTTGTATTCACACTAAAATCAAATGGGACTTTTATTGTTTATTTGAAGGGGTACTGGGTAAAACTCCTTCCACAAAATGGGTCATAAAACTCTTCATTGATGATTACAGAAAGAATTTCCGAACAATTCCATATGCAAAATAAGGCTGAATTACACTATGGCCACATTACAGAAGAGACCATATCAGAAGGGCAAAAACCTCCCAACTTTGTCATCAAATGTTAATCACTCCGCATGGATGCAGAAAAACCTGACACAAATTATTACTACTGTTTTATTTTGTCTCCTAATACTTTTACAGGTATATACAATGGACAGAAATAAACAGCTATTGGGAAAATAATAACTGCCCTGTCAGGACTCAGTGACTCTCTAGAGAAGAAAACAGCAAAGTGAGAAGTGGTTGACCTTGTGACCAGAGAGAGGACTAGGCTAGAAAATGTATTAGGAAAAAAAAAATAAAATAAAATATTCCATGCTGCCAAGGATCATCCTGGCTCCTACAGTAACTCCATTTGAATGGAAAATTTATGACTAACTGATTCCTAATACAGCTCATCCTTCAAAATAACACTTGGGAAATGAATTGCATATAGTGGCACAAAGTCCATTCCTATTTCAGAAAATCAAGTTATAAAAAAAAAATCCTTTCAGAAGTCAATGTTCAAAATCAGAATCTGACACAGAATGAACAGAACCCCCACAACCATCACTGCATGATTTTTAAACAAAACCTGGACTGGTGAAATATCCTATTTTGACCAATAATTATGAAATTGCTGGGGCGATTTTTGTGGTGTATGGCTAAGCTATGCATTCATGGACGGGTGAAACTGGTGCAGGCTGCACCTCATTTTCTTCACATCGTGGATCAGTGAAAGGCGACTGAGTCTAAGCAAAGGGCCAGTATTGTCCAAACATTACTGTATACATGAAGCTGACATACTTTTCTTGTTCTTCCACTCACATATTTGGAATTCTTTGAACATACCTACAAAATTTCAGTCAATTTTATAATTACATTGCACGCAGGAGCAAACAGGAAACATGAAAGTACTTGCATTCTGGGACAAAGCTATGGTTATGTTCACATAATTAAGTGCTAGCAAACTGAAGGAAAGAATGTTCCGTGAATGGGCTAAATCTCCACATGAGGCCCATGCAAAGTGGAGCAGGGATGGGCCTGGGCTGCTTTTACATTCCTAACAGAGAATCATGTACCCATTAACCAAGTCTTTAACCAAAACTATTCTAAAAGCAATATAGATCTACAGGTCAGGGTTCAGGCACTGCTGTGCATCTGTCTCATAGTCCAGGGATCACAGTTTGGGAATTATAACACTAGGCTATAGTTCGCAGATCATTAGACTCTACTGCTCGCCCTGATGTCCAGGTAATAAATATGAATGTATGCACACACATACACCTAAGAGCCTACATACAGATACAAATGTATGCTATCATATCAGCATGATGTTTTATCAAAAGGAAACTGTTAACCCATTGCTGTTCCATCTAATCATGGGGAACCTCTTCACGTATATACAGTAAAAAAGCAAACAATAGAATTTTAAAAGAATTAATGAAAAAAAACCTGGTAAATGTTTCTTAGTCCAATCAGAAACAGAGGCACAGTGAGTCTCAATGGATGGCCAGTGATTCACTGTATCTCAGGGCACTGGACATGCAGGGGGCCTATCACAATACTGTCTGTTTTCAGAGCAGTCAGATGACCAAAGACCACAATGCAGGGCCAGAGGTTATAGGATTATGAACATCAGGCAACAAAACATGGCACTGACAAATGAGTTGGATATTCGTCTTACTCTCAACTCACTGAAAGATGTTGCTTCCCTCTACATCCATGTCTCATGGATATAGGTGGTAGGCAGTACTGAGCCTTATCCATACACTGGACAGAAAGAAAGAATAACACTTATTTTTACAACACAAAAGTAAAAATAGTGTCTTGCCATTTAATTGAACTTCAGTGCCTATTTCCACTTTACCTGCATGCTACTCCTCTTTCATTTCCCACCCCAGTAGCAGAAAGGTAAAGCATTGTTTTACCTTCCTGATAAATATATGCAGAGACATACAAATACTGAAGGCTCAAATATGCTTTCAGGCACCTAATAAAGATAACTCTCTGGAGATAATGTGAATGTACTTTTGCTGGAGAAAGCAAGTCTAGCTAATAGTTATAGCCAGTGTATGCACATTTGACTCAGAAGAATCCTTCAATGTGGCATGAATGTTTATATGAACCTCTAAGAGTTTGATACCTATGGAAGATGCTTTTGAACAGGTACAACAGCCTTATTCTATTGACGTTTTAAAGCTTGCTTCAGAATGGTGGTGGATAAGAGATAATTATGAAATAGAGTCAAATTCCTGACTGAAATTTCCTTCATCTTTAAGATGATACCTGTGACAACATAAAAAAATCAATCTTCTAGTGCAAAAGTCTTCATTTTATATAGAACAGAAAAAATAAAACTAAGATTGCAGTGCATAGGGTGAACTGCTGCCTATATATATACACTTTATATACTTTTAAAAATCATAATTAGAAAACATATACTTTATACACTTTTTAAAAATAATAATTTAAAAACTTGGGAATATATTTGAAGTATGAATAAGGCCTAATCACAATGCATTGCCCATCTTCCATGTATTGTGTGAAAATATATGTTGCCATTACAGGTTGAGTCACTTCGTAGCTCATTTGTAGATAACAATGTCAAACATATTATATGTAAAACTAATTACTTTAGCTCTGTGCTATTTATCTGAAAGAGGCTTTGTAATATGTTGGATCTATGAACACCCTAGGTATGAAAAATTTGCAAAAGAATTTTGAAAGGCAAGACATTTAGTTCCCTCAGCTCTAGAGAATTCCCACTGGAAGATTACTAATCAGGAAAGAAAAGGGTTGAAAAGTGCTGTGTAAGGACAAAGGAACATCAATTACTTGCCTCTTGCTAAGTAACTTTCTACCAATTTCAACAATCCCATGCATATGTCCCATATAATAAGCGACATAGGCTCATAGCTGGTAAATCTCTGAATACATAAAATCCTGTAGCATCTTGGCTCTCAAAAGTAACAATGATTTTAGCACTAGCATAGCTAGACTACAACAAAAGTCAGTTTTGGAATAGCAACAGGAGATTTCTATGGTTCAATGTACATGTTACACAGACACATTTTTTTTTCTAAAAATATTTATCAGATTATTTTTAAAAATACTTATTCACAATTTTGTTTTCTAACTCAAAGTAAATATTTACTATTATATATATTACAACATAATGCCGAACTACGTTCATAATGTCCTGTAAAACTGTGGGACTGCCAGTTCTCACTTTTGTGAACTGTTATAGATATTTTTCTAAGCATCCAAGTACAAACACAACTACAAGTGCTCGTTAATATTTTAAAATATTATTTGAACCAAATACATAACCAGACAAATACACAATAATTTTCTTACTGATATCACAACTATTTCCCTTTTACTGAAAGAAAGCTTCAATGGAATCAGTGACTAAGCAAGTTGCAAGCTACTTGAAAATTATACTACATTTAGTTTGATGAATTAAATATACTTTTTACTATTACAAAATAAGATGGATAATAATCTGTTTATGAGTGTTTTTCTGTCATATTTAACCACTGCTAACCAAGTACAAGTATTGTTGTGGCCATGTCTTGAGGTTTGAAGGATTCTATAAACTTATTTTCAAAACAATGATTAAACATATGTGGTGTATGCTACCTTTCCAAGTGCATAACTGGGACTATGTCACTCTAAGGAAAAAAAAAAAAAATCACTGAATCTCAGCCAGAAAAGTGAGGCATTTTACCTGAGTTCTTTCTAGAAATAACTTTCATAAGCATCTTTACTAGTCTAACAGGTCCATTGGCTGTAATCAAGATCCATTTACTCTGTCTCTTATGTAATCATATAAAAGCTATTATGCCAAAGTATTTAGAGATAAAACATCCTCCACTCTCAACTTAAATACAGACAGACATTCTAAATCTTATGCCAGAAAAAGCTAGCTATCTTTACACAGTTTTTGTGGGTTTGGATTTTTTTTGTTTGTGTGGTTGCTTTTTTTTAATGTATGGAAATGTATGTCAGTTGATCAATAATGGAAAAAAGTTGACTGAAATACTTTGATAATCAAGAATTCTATGGAGTGAATGGAAATAATGCTCCTACTAGATAAACTGAAGAGTATTTTGTTTCTTTCAAGATGTTATTTTCATTGTTTCACTGATATGTAAAAAGTTCAGAAGTTCAAGACAGACTATCATTAGTCAGACAATGGACTAACAGCAACGAGCTCCAACTGTGTGTGTGTAGGTTGAAAGAAAATTGGAGTGACCATTCTTGATGCCAATGGAAATCTAAGAAATTAAGGGCAGATGAGTTGCCACTGAAGTGCCTGCAGGAAATTACTACCAATTCAAAATGGCATGATCTAGCTGTCAACAGTGACTCATCCAAAACTAATCTTAGGTAGCAGTAGAGTGAAACTTCTGAAGTTAAATCCCATTTACCATAATACTATACCACCTATAAAAGCGGGGAAGAGAAAAGTCCAAACACATTATTTTTCTTCCTTCTCAGGAAAACATTATCAATTAGATTCAAGCTTTGTTTATTGAGAATACTGAAACAATTGAATCTGATCTCAGGCTGTTACCACCATACACAAGTGGGTTTTTAAAATTTAATTTATTTGTTTTATTTTTGTAAAGACCCTCAAAGAGAAGCATGTCAATTTTTTCTCCTCCTACGGAAAGTGACTCAAACCTTCTTTAAAGTTACATTTTACTGCTTATACACAAGCATTAAACTACAAGTATGTAGCATTAATAGAACATCTGAAACCAAGTTTCAGAAAATTACAACATTTCGTAACAAGACCAGTGCACTGGCTATAAATCATTCTCAATAAATTACCAATCATTGTCACACTGACATATAATATGGGTTGAAAGGAAAAGTTAATGGCTTCTCTGTGCATGCAGACCGCACAATAAAGTTCATTTGTGAACATAAAAGAGCCTATGTTCTTGATACGGAAATGTTTTCGATGAGCTAAACTCAGATAACAATTTAATCTTGACAGGCTGCATTTATGCCCCATTTTTAAGTCAATGTAGTAAGAAATACTGTAAATTTCAACCAATTTCTGCTTTTTGGCTTGTGGCGAACTTAAAATTCCCTAAATATATCATAGAATCATAGAATAGTCTGGGTTACAAGGGACCCCAAGGATCATAGAGTTCCAACCTCCATGCCAGGCAGGGCCACCAATGAAGCTATATATTATAGTAAAAAATTGTGCAAAAAAAGGAGTGATAAATATGAAAACATAACTCCTGATTCTAGGTTTTTTTTGTGCATTGTAAGACAGTTTTTAGGATTAATAAAATTCACCTATTTCTCACTCCAGGAAATGAAACCCATTAGCCACTGGTAACTCACCCTTTTCTGCTCTTTAATATATTCCATCATCTCCTCTCTTGTCCTTTTCACTGCTTCTTCAATTGCCTTTTCACTTCGTTTTTGCTCCTCCATTAATGCTTCCTTGACAATTTCCTTTTTAAAAGGAAAACATGTAAGTATAAATGTTAAAAGCATTTCACAAGTGTAATACAGGTCATCCTTTTCCCTCCTATTAAAATTTTATCATCACCACACTCCTTTCTAAATGATAATTAGCCTAAATGTATGTGATATCTTTACAAAAACTTGTAAATTCAGTACTTTAATAACTAAAGGGCCTAAAGAAGAGTGAAATAGTCAGTTCAAATCAGTGTTAATAGGTATACAATGTTCCTTGACAGCAGAAGAAGAGGAAGAAATGCAGATATTGCATTCCAACAGAAGCAGGGATATACTAATTGCTATTGATAGAATAGTTCCCTCTGGAAGGGACATACAATGATCAACAAGTCCTACTGCTGGACCACTTCAGGGTTGACCAAAAGGTAAAGCATGTCAGCCAGGGCACTTGGCCAAATGCCTCTTAAACACTGAAAGGGATGGGGCATCAACCACCTTTCTAGGAAACCTGTTCCAGTGTCTGACCTCCCCCTTGGTAAAGGAATACTTCTTAACATTAGGTCTGAACCCCTCCTTGACATAATTTTGAACTGTTCCCATTTGTCCTGCCATTGAATCTCAGGAAGAAGAGCTCAGCACCTCCCTCTCCACTTCCCCTCCTCTGGAAACTGGAGGGAGCAATGAAGTTGCTCCTTGGTCTCCTCCTCTCCGTACTGCACGGCTGTTCAGAACTTCCGTAAGGACTGTTCTAACATCACTGGAAGCACAGTCCTAACGACAAGAAATTCCTACAGAGACACTCTATACACAGCAGTAAAATGCAACAATGGATATCCATCCAAGCCCACATTAACATTACCCTACATCAAGTCTGATTCAGTACAGGAAATGTGCCACAGCAGAGAAAGGCAGGAAGCACTTTTAAAAACACCTCTGTCACCTCCAGGAGAAATGGTTAAGTTATCAGCTCTGGGAGAAACTTCCCAAAATCACTGACCTAAAACTTAAGCCCCAACATCCCACAGCCACTCATGAAACAAGTAATAACATTATTTAGCCAAGTATTTTCCTTCCAAAATTCAGGCAAATGGAGTGACAACCATAAGATTCCATAGAAAAATGTAACATTTTCAGAAAACTACAAAACATTCAGTAAAAATAATCACACCATGTCAAATGACTTGGAGAGGCAACCAAGAACAAATCAGAAATCAGGCAGCAGACTTTGCAATTCTTACGTTTTTGTGCTAGGTAGTCAACAGGGGAAATAACAGAAACACTAGTGTTGTATCTGCAGACAGGAGGATGAACTTGTGACACGTGTTTCTATCAACAATATCATGAGGCTTACTTAATGCATTCACATTTAGCACAAACAGTAATTTGTAATCACAATTTCATAGAAATGATTTTATTTTTTAAGAATAAAAATATAGCATATATGTATTATTTATAACTATTCAGAAATATTACTTCTTTAAAAAAAAAAAGCATGACAATTGGATGACAAAATTCTGAGAACTGTTCATTAGGCACAGAAAAAAATAATAAAAATAATGTTGTTCCATTTTTTTTTTTCTACAGGCCAAAATTCATCTCCCCTATTACTGTAGCACAGTTGTGCAACACAGAGATAGCTGGATTAAAGATCCAGTGCATAATAAAGTAAATGTTTAAGTAAAACAGATAGCCGTTGAAGTCAGCTTGCAGCTGCTCTGAGACAGGCTTTGGAGGGCAGCACATGGAAAAGAAGAATCTGTTTCCTCCATGTGCAGACTTTCACAAACCTCAAAGCAATCCATCCATGGAAAGAGTGGAAATAATTAAAAAATGGAAATAATGGAAGAAAAAAATTGTTCAAAAAGGAACATACCAGGACATCCAGTGTATTTATTCACATGTATACATATATTTTTTTAAATTCAAAACTCTTTGAAAAAAAAAATACTATTACTATTTGTTGATTAGGCCTAACACTGCATTTCTAGCAGGTCTTGAAAAGTTTTATGCACTTGAGGTGCAACTTTTTTTCTTTTTCTTTTTTTTTAAATATCTGATCAGAGACTGGAGTACATTTTGGTTACAAAGTTAGACTTTATATACATGTACTTGACACCAAATAAAAGCTCAACAGAAAGTTCTTCTACTGACAAATCATTTTCAACCACATTAGGAATCACACTATATGTATCTGCAGGAAGACAGAAAGAAAAAAACCACTGTACTGTACCAGTCAGTGTTTAAAACAACAGAAAGCGCCATATGATGGTTTGTGATTTTATAGGAAAATTCTTTTCTTTCCACACAAGGATCAGGTGGCACTACTAAATTTTATCTAGGAAATGCAACCACAGACTGCAATGTTAGTGGTTTTTTAGAAAACAGTAACCCTCAAATTATAATGTCTGTGGTTATAAACTACTACGAACTACTTCTGAAGTCAGACATGGTTAAAGTCTGTATGTAGTGGACTATTCCTTTTCCAGACTTTGCAAGCATATTAAAAATAAACTGATCTAATTGCAGGGATCTCTTTCCACTGAGTGCTATTAAGTTGTGTGCTTCCTCACATACTCAAGATTATATAACTTCTTCTTTTTTTTTTTTTTTTTCCAAATGAAAAATGTTTTTCACCATGGTCTCCATAAACAGTGGACACACTAAAGTTCCTGCAAGAAAATGGAAAAACACGAAGAAAGTGATCCTGAAAATAATGGTTGGATATCCTCTTGGGAGAAACGTAAGCAAATATTCCCACTGAAAGTTGAACAGTATGGTAAAGGCAATAGAAATTGGAGAAGTCCTGTGAAAAGCAAGTTCTTCTCCAGCACATTATGTGATACTATATTATCAATAGTCTATTTATCAAAAGTCTATTTGTGTAGGAATCATATTAAGAAAAAAAAAACCCAATAACTTCTTTTACGAATCCACAAGATACTGAATATGAATAGCAGCATTTATGATAGTCCAAGCCTGTTGCTGAAAAAAATACCATTTTTTCTTTCAAATATTAAAATTCCCCCAACCAATCAAAATCTAAGTTATTCCTGGAATTACTGTATCAAATATGCCATTTTGATGAATACCTCAGAAACATAGAGTATTTCAAACTCTGCCTCCTTTTGGGGATTCTGTAACCTGTATATAAGATTAAAGAAATAACAAGTAGACAAAGATTCATAAACTGAAACTATTTTGTATTCCCTTAACAGGCAGTGTGCTTAATGCTCTGTATAATGTAGTTGAGAAGAGTTTTGAGGATCCATTTAAGGAAATTAAATGTGCCACGCAAAAATACTACCAAGTAATAAAGTATCTGAAGGGAAAGCAATGGCAACTCCATGAAGATTTCATAGGTAAAAGTTGATCTACTAATAATAAATACTATAAATAGAGCAAATAATGATGAGAAAGAGAAAAAAGCACTTTATAGCCCATTTAACAAAGAAAAGTGATGGAAATCCCAAAGTAAAGGGCTGGAAGGTGGCCATTACAGCATTATTCTGAAAGGACAAACTATAATTGTTAAGGCAGGAAAAAAAAAATTTCATTAATAAAAATACAAGGAACCTGAATGAAGATTGGACCTATGCTGCTAGATAACATATGTCATCTCTTACTGATAGGATGCCTAAATGAGAAGGAACACGTGAACACCTGTGTTTACAATTAAATCTGGCACAAAACCACAACACAGTCGAGAGCAGTAAGCAACATGAATGGGACTGAAGGTACAACAAAGTATCTGGAGTGTGGAAAAGAAGAAAAGGAAGACTAAGAGTCATACTGAATCTCAAATTATAGTGATACTTTCCTAAAGTGACATCAAAGAGATTTATCAGTGCTTTTAGTGTAGACAGAAATAATGCTCAAAGTGGCCATGGAGGAAAAAGTGAGTTAGGCTCCCAAATCTGATGCAAGCCAAGAGGCAACAGCTCCCAATACTGCTGAAGATACAACAGAAAACTGCTGCTGATCAGATACCCAGTCTTACCCCGCGTCTCCACAATACAGGGTTTCCCAAAGTAGCCTTTATCATGTCTTGCCAAGAACAACAAATTGCTTGTTGAATCACACAGAAAGAAGAAGATGCAAGTTCTGTGAGTTACAGAAAGGTCATTGGGAAACAGCTCCATCTTACAAAGAGTAAGATGATTTCATAACTAAGTTGTAGGGAGCATCATAATGCCATATAGTATATCACTTAAAGTGAAAGCACCATGCTCGTAGGAATAGCAACTGTATGCATGTTTACATGTAAGCAGTTCAGGAGAAAGTGTATGCATGAAAGAGATGAACAGATAGGCTAGAAAGAGATTACAGGAGATCAAAGGAGAAAAGCCCTGCACAGACAACCTTGAAAACTACTGTGTACAACAAATGCAGAAAATAAAAGGAATCAATATATTCACAATATGAAATTCATTCAGATATTTAAAAATCAGGAAAAGGACATGCACCTGCACTCAGTGTTATTTATTTTTTTTCAGGTAAGGAAACGTGGTGCCAATTAAAAAAAAAAATCCCAAGGTTTTGACAAGTTAAAAAAGGTATTACACAGACTCTATATGCAAAAGAAGTCTTACTGGGCAGTAAAATAATTAGATACATGTTTAATCCCCAAATACTTTATTTTTTCTTCATATTGTCCTTTAAAATATTCATTATATACATGATGATTTGATGCATGAGTAAAAAAGAGCATTTTTTACAGATTGTAGGGCTGAGAGTCATTCTACAGCTAATAAATCTGACTGAAAGCTAGGGTGGGAAATAACTTTTTTATTTTATTAGATCTTCCAAACTTCTCAAATAGAGGGCAACAAGGAAAATATTTAGACAAATAATATTTTCAACACAAAATTAACAAGTAATATTAGAAAAGAAACAAAAGCCAGTTCTTTATAAAATCAATGCCTTCATGTCTTCACTTACATATGAATGGGTGTGGAAATCCTTAAGGCATTCAATACAAAATTGATGCAGGATTGACAAAACTGTCAACAGAGGCATCCCCTCAAGCAGATGATAAGGAATACCACAAAAGTTTTAATAATATAGCAGGTAAGTCATGATTAATTCTTTTAGGATCAAATGTATTCTAGACATTTGGCTTTTACCTTCTAGGCAATGGAATAATTGAGGGAAAAAACCGCCAAAAATACTTTAAAGCCCATACAGTACAAAAGAATAATTTTTTCCTACTATTTAGGTATTTGCCAGTAAAGCTATATTCGTACATTCCAAAATACTAAACTACAAACTTATTGTTCATCAAAGAACACACCACCACATGAACCTTCAGGAGTGTGAATACATTCAACTGCCTTGAATGCTTAGAGATTTACTTAGCAAAGACTAGTGGGAAGATAACCTTTTTTTCGGGTTTTTTTTTTTCCCCATAAGACTTTTAGTTCACTTTTCTTGCAAAAATATTTTTTCTTTCTATATCTCAGTATATCTCAGTTGTGGCTTGGCTGAATGAATTAAACACTACAGCCTCAGTTTTCCTGGAATACTTTCCCATTGGTAAGATCATTTTGCTCATGTCCAAGAGGAAACAGAGTTTATGTTAGTTCTTTTAATAAATTAAACTTTTTTTTTTTCTAATTATTTGCAGCCTTCAGAACACTTGAGTCTCTCATGTATCTGCTGTGCAGATTATGGAAATGATGAACTCAGGCTCTTTTTCCCTTGAGATGTGGGGTAAACTGCAGTAGATTATACGCTGTATTTTAAATTCAAATCTCCAGGAAATGACAAAGGTGATTCTTTGCTTCGAGTGTTTTGTGAGAGTTATTAATTTCAAGCTATGACAGGGACCTCAATTTCCAGGGCTCACCCTGCTGCTGCCAGCTTTCATTTTACTTCTAATAAATTTTCTTCAAAACAAAAATAATGGCACATACATTCTCTTTAGTTTATTTTTCTGCTTCTTTCCTACTGCCCCCTGCCCCAATTTCACCTAATGTCTGTAATCGAGTATTTAGCTTTTTTAAAATGACAACAACTATCATGCAGAGAGTTATGTGTATAATATCATTATAACTATGGTAGTTACTGCTGTAGCTACTCTGCATTGCCCACTAATTGTAAATGCAGCATACAATCCTTCGATTTTATCCAAAAATGTATGGATCTCATCATCCTACATCCCCCATCATGTTTAGCTTTATTCAAACAGTAAAAATTAGCAGAATTAAGATGACAATGTCCACTGTTTTTTCAATGAAGTTTCATTGTAATTTTGAATTTTGGGGAAAAAGCTTTCGTTTCAGCCAAATTACCTGTTAATAGCTTCTCCTTATCTAGAGGGCAACCACTTCTTTAGTCACTAAGTGCTCTAGAAAAAGCATTCTAGCGGAAGAACTTCCCCAAGCCTTCCTCTCCACACTGATATCTACCAGACATATTAAACTCTGTAAACACTGCCACTGTAAAAAAAGCCATTTGATGAAACAAAAATAGAAAAAAAATACTGGAGACATGCCAGGCTACATCTAGGCTGCTGAATGTATGAGTTCCTTATCTATAACGACTTTCCAATGTGTTGTAAAAGGATCATGAGGTTACTGTGCAAATGAACATTATCTTTAATCAAGACTACTCGTTTCTTTCAAGAAGTACTTATTCTTATGCAAACCCACCCTTCCCAAAATCAAGAATCATAGAATTGTAGAGGTTGGAAAGGATCTCAAGAGATCAAGTCCAACCCCCTCGCCAACACAGCAGTATAAAAAAAGATCTGTTTTATAAAACCACTAAGAACCAGGATAACACATGCATAAAACCTAAAGCCACTGCCAGTCTCAACCAAAAGTCTTTTTGAGGCAGTGATCTAGAAAAACTTTTACCATGGTGATGTAATATATTTCATTTGTCCCTTCAAAGTTATATAAAGAATATAATATCCAATTTAATTAACAATCTCGTGTCTCTAAGTGAAGACCCCAAGTCACTGAAACAGTCAATTTTTAAATGAAAACAAATGCAATATACATGTTACTTTAATCCTTTAATTTCTTAAAAAAAAAAAGAAGGTGGCATATCAAAGTTGTTCCACCAAACCAAGATGATAACTCAGTATGTCTTACTTCCTACTGACAGAGTGTATCTTTACTGTGCTGATTCTCATTTGTTAACAAAGTATTTTATATTTATTAAAACGTTCCCAAGTGCCCAGAGTTTTCTCTGGCAGTTATATTAATAGGATATACCCTATATGGAAGTAGCATCTCCTTATCTGCAGACACAAATCTCTCTGACTGAAGACAAACATTTTTTTAAGGACAAAATTTGTCAAGCATGAATATCTAACATTCATGAATATCGTCACCTGATTCAACAGTACTGTGATTTTCAAAGCATCATTGTTTTTCTACTAAAATTGCCTGAAAGAAAAGTCAACTAGTGTTTCTTAAGGTTTTTTTTCCAATTGCTTTCTCATAAACAACCAAGTTCTGTACAGGTCCTCTAGTGTATGTGTTTAAAACCTGGGGAATAAACCTGACCTTTTATTTTATAAAGAAACTTAGTGGATAGTAAATTACTGATTTAAAATAAAGAATTAAAAATCCTAAATCTATTTTCTACCCTAGAAGGCAAATGAGAAGCCAACAAATTCATACCATTACGACACAGGAATTTATTTTCCCTCATTTTCACCTTTTAAGTTTTTTACACAGCTAAACAATGGTGCTGAGTTTTTAAAATAAGTTTTTCCCATTTAGTTTACCAACTCTTGCCTGATACATATGACAATGTCCTTTCCCCTAACACTTATCCTTTTCAGCATTTTACACGGATGTGCGACATCTCTAATTGACAACCATTTGGCAGAAATTCTTTTTCTTAAGGCCAGGGTTATAGGTTCACAGTGATGATTCTTGTGCCTGCTGACACTGTATCCCAGCTTCTAAAACCAGATTCACAATTCTCTCGAGGTTCTGTTTGGCTGTCAAACTTGGGATCTCGGTTTCTTCTGGTTTGCTCTTACTCTACTCAGACACAGACCAAAGTATATTTAAAACACATGGATTATGAAGTGGGTTTGTATCTCAAATACAATTATATGATTTAAATATCTTCAAATTTTTCCATTAATTATTCCTAGAGTTACTTATGGGTTCCCATGACTGGAAGCCATTCTGCCTCACTTACTTGCAGAAGACTACACTGACCCTTTCTGACCTCTCAATTTTGCAGTCTTACAAGTACTAGTGAAGGAAAATTTCTCTTCTCTCATATTATGCTTAATTTGTTTCAGTTCAAAGCAGTAACACAATTCTCTTCAAATTAATTTATGGCAGAATAAAATTAAATTTTAATCTATGTTTCTCTGACAATTATTAATTTGATAAACTGAAGAAAGAGATGGAAAAGTTTTTTTTATATTTGCTGCTCTTTCTGACACACAGGTTATTTCCTCAGGTGATAAACTGAAAATAAATGAAAAGAGATTTTGTTAAAAACAAGTCTGGCTACCCTTTCCTAGTGTTACGTTCTAAAATCGTGCATTAGTTATCTTTCTTGAAATAACAGCATTGCTCCTAAAGCTCTTTTTGTAGGTCAGATAAAAAAAAATATCTTGCATGTTCCCTTACATTCAACTCCTCTCAGTTGTTTACTTGGTACTAAATATAGTAATTCTATCAGGTGACAATTCTGAAGCAGGAATCATGAAGTATTATACAGCACAACATAAAAAATTAAATGAGACAAGTGTTACACAGCCAGCGTTTTACATTTTATGGTCTGAAATGTTTGACTGCATGCTTTACTTCTCACCCTTACAGAGATGGCTTGACAGATGATGTTGTCTAAACAATAACAGCAGGAAAGTCAATAGTTCAGTTGCAGCTCTCGAAAGAAAAATCTTGTAGTAAAAAAACTATAAATAAGAAGCAACTCTGAGTGGAACTCAGAAAAATTAATGCCCACACACAAACTCCTTTACTCCCAAGTGTTTTCCATTGCTAAACTGAAGTCACATTTGACCCCGTAATGTAACCTCTCAGTTGTCACAATAGCTCTGCAGGATTTCTTTTCTTGTCAGAAAATTTCAGTAGTTGTTTTATGTTTATAATAGCAATGGCCTAAAGGAGGCAGGCAAGTTCTTGGCAGAGGTAACAAGTGAAAATTTCTACAAGAAACAAATTTCTATATGAAAGTCCATCCTTGACAAAGAATTTGTACTCATTAATCAGAGAATAGAGAGCTTAACTTCACATATGCTTTATATTTACGTGAGACAATTATGGAAATCTCAAGAAAAATCTGTATTTTCTTTAATTGAAAATAGATTAGGTATTTGAAAAATGAACTTAACTCAAAGGATCGTATATTATAACTGAGATAAATTATTCCTGTTACTATCAAAGTTGCAAGAGTTATTCAGTATGTAAAGATGGAATTAACTAATGCCATATGACTACATCCAGAGCAAGACACTTATAGTAGAATCAATCACAACAGTCAAATACCTCAGTGCTACTCACTATCACAAGTAGAAGAATCTGTACATATAGAACCTTGGCCAATCTTATGCATCCAGCTATAGGGACTGCTTCACCAAATGTCTTCAGGGTTCATCAAAACTCTCCTCAAACTTCACTATAATAGTTGTCCTTCTATCAACCTCTTCATGTCCCACGAGCTATTAAATTGTTGTCTTTTTCTTTACTGTAGTGAAGAACTACCTTATTGCTCTCCCTTCTATTAACAGATCCTCTACACCACCAGTACCAATTCTCATTCTGGATGATCTAAATGATTTTTTTATAACTAAACCGAGAACAATTTTTCTCAGCTTGAGTTTAGTTTTGATGTCAGCTGCTTGGTTTCTTTATACAGAAGAGTATGAGAGCCTGAAGGCTTATCAGCATAGTAAAATTACCATCTTAAAAACTGGCATCTTACCACTTGACACCTTTATATTCAAAAGAAGACAACAAGAAATATATGAAGTACAATAATTCTATTTACAATATCAATGTAAACAATACAGTATAACAATGACTTAGCATCAAAAACTAACTTCTTGTCTAATTGATTATGCATTAGGTTAATAATTCTGTTTAATGCTGGAAAGGGAAATAGGGTCTGTTTTCAAAGAGTTGAGCTATTTTCCTTCAAATTCTTTTTTCCTTCAAATTCTAAAGGTCATTTTTGTTGTTTTTTAGGATGTAAAAATATAGTAATATCCAATTCCACCACCTGAACGAAACATATCTTGCTTAAAATTCTTCAGACTATAATATTCAAGTATGTCAGCAAGAAATCTGTGACTTTACAGACTGTTCCCCCAAATACCTCCAGCATCAAAGACTACCAAGATTAACCTTTGGAACAGTAATTTAACTGCTATTATAATTTATTTAATTTGTAATCCCCACAATGATAAATGAAAGCATGTACATGGAAGGGTAAAATATACTAACTTGATTATGCTTTCTTTGTTCTTGCATGGCTTCCCTAACAGCCTGGGCAATCTTCTCTTTATGTCTCTCACGTTCTGCTTCCCACATTTTTCTTTCCTCTCCGTGAAGCTTCTCCATATTTCTTCTCTCCTCCTCTACTGCTTTCAAAACAGCCTCCTGGACTACTTCTTTTTCAGCCTTTGAAACAAATCAAGCACAAATAAATGAAAAAAATACCCAAAATGGGTGCTTAACTCACATATATTACTATTCCTAATGAGATCTATCAGCTGACAAGATATGGTATGTGAGTATTTAAATTTCTGAATTGCTAGTTTAAATTTTTCTTAAGGTGCTACCAAATGGGTATTATCACTGGACAAGGAGTTTGCAGTTACAGAAAGAAAAAGTTACACCTACTGAAAACACAGTATTTCATCATTAGTTTCCTTAACACCAACACAAAAACATGCAGCAGAAACAATGTAAGAGTAGGTACAACAGAAGCCTTGCTACGTAACTTGATGTTCCCAGGTATGAGACACTGCTGCTCTTATTTACAGGTATCTGAACTCCAAAAACAGTGTGAGTACTTTCTGTGGTAAAGTAACCAATAAATGCTTAAAGCAAATGCTTTTTACCTCCCAACACTCCTTAGCTATGCATTCTATAAGAAATACTGTTTCTTCTTTTTTCCTTCCAAAACCGTTTATATTTAAACATTATATGAAATCATCTGAAAACACACACTGAATTTGAAGTTACAAGCCCAGCTCTACAAATGTGGAGCTACACAAATATAATTATCAGCAAGACAGTCGTCACATATCATCTACAAATAAGGAATGGCAGGCTGAAGTTTAAAAGAAACAAACATGGGCTGACAAAACACACCCACATCCCCCTCAATTTTAATAAGCTTCCAGGTCATTTCAATGTCCTTTAGTAGTAATTATGGAACCGTCCAAGTTCTGGGGTTCCTCAAATACCCACACTTACAAATAGAACTGTTTCTTCCAATTCACTGGTACTTGATTTTTTAATAAAGATATAAAATTTATATTTTTATAAATAAATATTTTTGTAAAATATAATAAAAATATAAGTTAAAAATGTCCTATTAAATTATTTTATTATAAATATATTTTCCCCTAGATATCATCTATGCAGCAGATGTTTCTTGTGTTACTGAATGTTATTCAGAGAGGTGATAGGCTCATCATACTACATATGAAGATATAGTGGAAATAATGATACAAAGTAACCAACTGTAGTAGCAGTAAGTGCTAACTTACATCACTAATTTTCACAGATCATTACATGCAACTAAACTTTTGTACTGGATTCTGTATCAGAATTAGAAACAAAAGAAAGCTTAATATTTACAAAATTACTGTCCTAACCCCAATAAACTTAATAAAATATAATTCCTTCTATCAATTTAATTAATAACTGAATACTCACTTTTAGTCAAACATCAACTTAAACAAAATAACTTAAAAACTGTTAAAATCCATATTTTTAAACAATTTATAACACTGTTCTGCACCCACTGAGTGTCTCCATATTTAATAAAAGTTAAGTAAGACACAATGCTAAGTGCTTTATTAAGATCATTAGTTGCTCCGTCATCTAACTCTTCATATCAAGATGTATTAATGCTTTTAACTGCAAGACCATGAAACTGGATATTTAGGTAACCCAACTGAACTGCAATATTCTGACTTCGAAGTAATTCAGAGACTTAGGTAGATATAAGCTATATAGACTATCTGTATTAAGTCACAGGATATGGCAGATATGTTTACGATTTATACAACTAGATTCTTTTAAACACAGATGAGAACACAGAGTATAACAAATGTAGTTATGAAATGAGTTGCTGAACTTGGCATTTGTAATGACACACCTGGAATCCACATTGCATGTCTACTACTTAACAAGAGATACCTTTGCAGCCGCTGCCACAGCCTCCTTACTTCTTTGCCTTTCTTCATCCAAACATTTGTCAAGCAATTCCTGTAAGTATTATGAAAAATTAAATTGTGATACACAACAAAGGAGTGGCTAAAAATCATTTCAAACTTCAGCTTCAAGCTGAAAGAGGGAAGGTTTAGGTTAGATGTTAGGAAGAAATTATTTACTGTGAGGGTGGTGAGGAACTGGAACAGGTTGCCCAGAGAGGTTGTGGAAATCCTATCCCTGGAAATGTTTAAGGAAAGGTCAGATGGGGCTCTCGGCAATCTGGTCTAATGAGGGTGTCCCTGTCCATGGCAGGGGGTTTGGAACCAGATGATCTCTGAGGTCCCTTCAAACCCAAAGCATTCTATTATTCCAAATGAACTCCATGGTGCAGATCAGCATCCCCTTTTTTTTGTAAACAAAAGCAATACCTTGTGTTTTTGCGACTGCTGCATCAAAGCTTCTTCTATCTTTTCTGATAATACTTGCTTCTCTGCTTCCAAAATATCAAGAAGTCGCTGATGCTATTGAGAGAAAACATACATGTTGTTGTAGATGTAGTCTGCTGCAAAAAGAACTCATCCAAGACACCTAGGTTTTCCATTTCTTACAGATTGACTTAAAAGGTAGATTCATTTAAATGACACACACTGCACTCCTTAAATTGATTTCATATGATGAAAAAAAATTGCACTAATAAAATATTTTGTTTCCTGATTACCTAATATTTCCTCTCAAGCTGAAGTAGATTAGGAAAGAACTTGATAACAAAATTAATCACTATGTAAAAACAACACTTAGAAAATTTATCAAGATAATCTAAGCAACACCACACTTTAACATTTCATTTAATCAGTTGCAGAATTAAATTTTGTTTGTACTACCTCTCAGTTATATTTCTACAGATCAGAAGGCAAAAGTATTTCTGTCAACCATTTGCGATACCATGAACTTTGAAACTTAGGAAAGAAGAGTAAAAGAGAATGCTGCTTTGTTTTAATCTTCTTGCAACCTCCAATTTTTGTAGGGAGAAGATGAACACTGAAGTGACCAGGTAGCCTATACGTAGATGTATAATCTGTCATTGTTCTTAATCACAACTCATTTATCTGTTTTTCTCTAAACCAAATAAAGCATTTCCAAAGATGTGGGTTTTGTCTGTAAGAGTGAAGTTATTTTCCAAAACTAAAAACTGGTGTTGGGTATCTGTCATCAGATAATTGTTAGCAAGCTGGTATACTTCTTTTGCATGTCATTTAAGAGATGATATATAATAACCTTATAGTATCAATAATCATAATAATGATTGCATATAAACATAGCAATATTTTTACAAGGTAACTAAAAAAGAAAGCATAACAGTAGAGCTTAATATTAATAAAAGTTTATATAACAAACAAAGTTTTTTACAGAAACATTTATGCAGGCAAACACCCTTTCACCAGAATTTCTAAGAAACGGTCATTTCTGTTTCATGAATTTTATTATGTTTTAATTGTAAGTGTCTCTAATGGCAGCTAGAAGTACATTACCAAACTGCAATACTATGTTCTGAAAAATATTTTTTCTTTTGAAGAATAGAATAGAAAACTTCTAGACTGCTTTATAAAATAAGACACCTATCTGCCCTTCCAGGATAAACATGTAAAGAGGCATTTCCTTGTGAATTTACTTAAAATAGGTCTGAGTGGAGCAGACATATTCTAATGGAAAACACCTGTGGAAGGAGTGGGGAAATGCACATCATGGTTATACCTAATAATGTGTAACAAACTTTTCTACTGAGCTAGTATTTTGAGACATTAGCTTTAATTATTAGAGCACTTACAGAAATTATTTTTTCCCACTACCTCAAAGGTGAAACAATATATGGATGTTGTTAGTTAAACAATCGCCATGACACTTCACTTGACTGACTGCACACACTACAGATCTGTTAGTTTCTGAAAGAATGACACAATAGAAGACAAACATGCAAACATTTTATCAGACATATGCCATAAATCAAAGTTTACTAATGCCAATTAAAGGACTAAAACTTTATTTGCTTCAGTCAAGAATCAGTGAGGGACATTCTAAGGAGAGCTCATTAGAGAAAACTCCTCTTTATTTAGCACATCTACGAAGAATGGCGGCCAACTTGTTCAGCAAGATTAGAATTGCAGATTGCAATTGTAAAACTTGCTGCCAGTTAATCCCAATTTGACTCTGACCGCCAGATTTCTAGGTTACCTATGAACACTGTGTATGCATGTTTCAAGTTCCCACAATGGGCCAGCTACAGGATGTACTTTACCACACTCTTTGTTGCATTTACAACAGTTTTCAACCTCTAAACTTCAGGGCAATTTTAGAGATTTTATTTTACATGTGTGTATAAGAAGACATTGAAACCCACCCTGGTAGGCCTGAAACAATGCATACATTTGCATAAATACAATATAGAACTAATGGCTAATGGAGAACACAAATGTCTATTCTCCCTGCATATGAAATCATTTAATGAATAAATCCTTCTGTGTGAACCAAACCTTCCTCCACTGCATTTTATTCACAAATATGTGGTAGACCTACAAACCTGACAAATACAGATATTGGGACCTAAACTTTTTTATAATACAGAAACCTGAAAAGTTTTGATTTTTTAATACATCTGTGAAGTGAAAATGTATCCCCTTTGATGCAAAAAAGAGCACGCAGCTAAATCCAAAGATCAACTCTTTGTACAAAACAAGAAAACATTATTCCAGTTGGTTGTTACAGTAATAAAGAGTTTAACAACACCAGGCCATATCACAGTTCCATGGGACTACAGGACACAGATAGCAGTGCAAGATATATCAGTTTGCGGCTTCTGGAAGCAGGAAAGAGAAATCTATAAAATACAATATACTCTTTTGCATACTTTTGCCTAATAAGTAAACAAGCACCATAAAAGTTAGGGCTGCTGTGACTGCCATTTGCAGTATGACTACTTTGAACTTAGGATCTCCTATTTCCTTGATAGATTAGAAAATTCTGTATGGTATTACAATTTGAGTCTTATGGAATTCACAGAAATACAGTAAGAACGGTATTAAAAATTGTATCTGTGTATAAAACCGAACTAATTCTTTTCAAGATACCAGAGGTAACTAAGCACTTTAAGGAAGCTAATGTCTTCTGGCATATTTCAATACAACTTCTTTTACCTTAAGTAGCATCTACATTTCCCGTGGAAGTGTAAAATTTATAATTTCAAGATTGTATGCCTCCTCTGAATAGCTTGGCATGTCCTCTCCTATTATAATGTAAATGTTTATTCATGTGGAATAATCCTTACATAAATGGTTACCTTCATATCTGAACTTCCAAAAGTTCATATATCATAAAAAATGTTGCAACAGCTGTCCATACAACCCATTAAAGCAAATTCTCTTGTATTAGTCCTAGAGAAATACCTTGAAGAACAGTTTATTTGGTTTCAGAATTTATTTTTGGCCAAATAGTCTTCTCTTTCAGAGAGAAACATACCTTAAGATATTAAATTACACAAATTACATGAAAAGAAATAAGTAACTGGAAATAGAGAAAGTAGAATAAAATATTATGTGAACCGCTTCTCCCTGAAACAGATCTTGAATCCCAAAGTTTATACTACATAGTTAGCATAGATACAACAAAAAGGATGAAAGCTTCTATTATGCATGTAATTAATATACAGTTTAATTACTTATCAAGAACTTGATTTTCCAAGGTACTGTGCCCCACAGTAGTACTAGCTCTCACACAAAGCTATGGAATCTCCTTAAAAGCTGTGCTTATTAAAATTATGGTATTATTAAGCCATTTTATATTAAAAAAAGCATGCACACCTTGTCATCTGAATTCCTTTCTGTAGAAGCACAGATCTTTCAAAGTGTGGTGGATTAACCTTGGCTGGATGCCAGGTGTCCACCAACCCACATTATCACTCCTCTCCTCAGCAGGACCGTGAGGGGAGAAAAATAAAATGGAAAAAACAACCCTAAACATGTGGGTCAAGATAAAAGCAGCTTAATATGGCAAAAGTAAAAGGCCACATTCAGAAGCAAAGGCAATGTCCAGCCATTTCCCAGGAAGCAGGGCTTCAGTACGCATAGTGATTGCTCCACAAGACAAACATTACAGAAACCCAACCAAACAACAAATGCCTGCTGCTTCCTCCCCTTATCTCTCAGCTACTTATTGCTGAGCAGTCATCATACGTATGGAACATCCTGTTGGTCAGTTTGGGTCAGCTGTTCTTTGTCCCCTCCCAGATACTCGCCTACTAACCTACTGCTGAGTTGAGGAAAAATGTTGGAGAGACAGTGTTGACATGTGCCATCACTGTTAAGTAATAGCCAAAACACTGGTGTGTTATCAACACCTTGCTGGCCATCAATACACAGAACAGCAGGGTATGAGGGGTGCTATGGGGAAAATTAACTGTATCTCAGCCAGAGCCAGTACACAAAGGCATACTTGGGTATCTAGGCTATTTATACATAATACTTGAGCCAAAAATATAGGAAGTTATGGATAGTAAAGGTTTCTGTGCATTTGCTCGTATTACAGCAATCTTACAGCCTGTAGAATGACAGTGTTCTGATAGACTTTGATAAAAAAAATCAGTAATGTAAAGGAAATTATAAATAAATGTATGAACAGAATTCCAAGCTGTTTGTTTAAGTGTCGCTGCACAGCAAGCTATCGTAAGCCTTACAGAGCTGGTCTTTAAATTAGGGCAACTAGCTTTGCACTTCAGATTTTAATATTATCCATACGCCTTCAAAGTGTTAGTTATTACACAGAAGCCTTTCTAGACTTACTAAATGGCCACAATGAACTTAATGTACAGTCCGTGCTTCCTCAGCTGACCTTTCAGGTGAAGTTATTAAACGGAGCTGAAGGATAAAAATGCATAAAAGGTGACAGTTTCATTTCAGCGCTTACACATTTGAGAGCTTTATTTTTAGCTAACAGGATATAATCATGTTTTAGGTTCATTTAATTGGCTTTTTGTTCAACTATAGCAAAGGTCTGTTAGCAATACAGACCACTGCTGATATAAATATCATATATGCATAGATAAATGCTGACAGCTAAGCAAACTTATCTCATAACCCTCTCCTCAACAGGCATAAAAGCTATAGAAAGTATGTGAGTTGAATATCATTGAGCATTTCCAGTTTTGTCAGGTATGAATTATGAACACTTTCCTTTCTCTGTTAGACAGTATTAAAGAAATAAAGGAAGAGTGGTGAGAGTTAAGGCATAACTATATAATATACTTCCAGATATCTGTACAGTGAATTTTGGTTCCCAAACATTGTAGAGGCCACTTCCTCTTAAGCTTATCTGGACATCAGACTTGGGAGGTCTCCTGGTAATTGTACCAGTGAAGAGCACGGTGCCCATGCTTCAACGAGTACACCTAATAAAAGCTTTCATGAAAGAGTGATCAGCCTCCTCTGAACAGGCTAATGGGTTCATCAGATCTAAAAGTCCTAGGAAATATCATCAAGTCTATACTGGTTTTCCTGTGAAAGTTATGATGAAGACTACTTATGGAGCCTTATGTTTGGAAAAAAGCACCTGTGTAGTCTACCAGTCAGAATCTGTGAAGTTTTTACATGGAAGTTGAAGTGAGGGTTTACATTATCAATCAACAATCCAAGAACCAGAAAACAGGTAAGAAAATTCTTAACATGTTTGGGTTCTGAATCCAATTACCCAGCTGTTATTTAACAAATACACCTTAATGACTCTCTGGAGTAAGGAGCAAAACAGGAAATTGATGAAAAGTTATGGTAATAGATAATCTTATAATAAAGTCCTAAACTAGAAACATGGTGGATGAATCTGTGTGAGGCCAAAGTAAATCTCAGTGAAAACTCCACTTAAATACAAGAAGAAAGTTTTCAGCTAGTATCAGCTTATTTGGCTGCATGTTTACATTGTGCGTGTTATCTATAAAGCATGTTAGAATGTTAAGTGGAGACACTCGGCCAGATCGAAAAAATTTAGCTTAGGTACAACGAATAGTATAGCTCTTTAATGGATCACTTTGCCTGAAGTTATTTCCATAGCCTAGCACCCTTACCAAGCCCTCTTTTAGCCAGAGCTATAATTTGCTTGCTTTCATTCCTTAGAGTGGGGGTATAGCGTTAAGAAGGCAAGATTCTGATGGTTAAAAAATCTGAAGAGCAAAGATGGTCCAATGAGACACAAAAAAGTGTTTTCCAATAAAAGAAAAAAACCCCAAAATTTTCTAAAATGTGGTATTCCAAAGTGGAGTAAATACCAGTATCTCTACCCTACTCTCTGGAAAATAGCACGAGAGGGTCAAGAAGAGTATTCTGAAAATCAACTTAAAACAAAAGGCATTCAAAAATAGGTTATAATGTTTTCCTCCTTGCAAGAAGTTCACTAAGCAGTGGTTCCAAATGAAAATCGTTTGATGTAGATTCAAATATAAATACAGAGGCCCTGTGGTTTTTCTTGATTCCTGTAAAAAAGAAATTAAAAAAATCTTTCTTTTTTTTCCTGGAATGTGAGTCACAGAAGACATTGTAAACAGATTTAATCACAATAGCAACTAGTCAGTCTTTTTTTGTTATTTTTATATATTAAATTTATTTCTGAAGTATCATGACATTTTTCTTTCAGGTAAGCATCTTTTGAAGGCTTACATGGTATATATTATAATAATTCATGGAGTGAATGAAATAATACAGGATATGAGCTATTTTACAGATAAAACACTGTATGAAAGCTATTAATAACTAGTTGTAATTTAGCACACTTACCATTCCTTGCATATTCCCATTAATCCTAAACTAAATCTAAAGAAAAATGTAAAACAGGGTGCCTTACATAAACTGAAATGCTTTTAAAGAATATAGATAGCTTCTTCTTGCGCCCTTTAGGCTCATTTAAAAGGAAAAATGTAAAGGATTTCATCCAAAATGAGGATTCAGTTATTTTGCTATAACTAATAGGCATTGAATTTAGGTTTTTACAAATTGGTTTCTTCACAATATTTAGTAAATCATCATGCACTCATCTCCAAATTCAGTACAGATAAATTAATTTGCTTAGTTACTATTCATAGCTTATGTAACAGTAGTCAGATAATCATTCAAAAAAAACCCCCAACAAACATCACCACAGATATCCTAACAGTAAACAGAAAAAAAGGTTTGCATTACTTTTAGTATCACTGCAACAAAGTAATGGTATTTCACACTTTCACAGATCTTTCATCTGTGGAAACAATTTTCATACACTACTGAAATGACCTTATTTTAATGATATAATTCTGAAAAGCAGCATATTAAGACATGTAGGTTTAATACACCCTCAGCAATTGACCATTCAAAAAAAGAAAATCTGAATGTTTTTGATCTAATGAAACTGCATTGTAGTTCATAGTTTAAGAGAATAAATAATGACATAAGACTTAGTCTCATCTCCAGTATTTGTACCTTTGCTATATATGAATATAGAACAATCCCTGTCCCTGGAGACTGGGGAAAAGTTATCTTTAGAAACAGCAAATGTTTCAGTACTTTATTCAACAGGAATAATAAACTACTGGAGTGGGCTTTTTAAGAATTAACCAATTTAAATTTATTCATCTACTTTAACAAGAAACTTTTCTTAACCCACAAAGTCCTACTTTTATTTCTGTCTCTCATGAAGGAATCTAACAGTAGGAAGAAATAACACAGGTTGTGGGAAACATTATCTCTATGTGAGAGGGAGATGACATAACAAAAATACACAGTTATAGCATCACGATTTTGGAATGCCATCAAAATCTGTCAATTTCTACATCCCATTCAAAATATTATCCTGAGGAAAAAGGCAACCTTATTAAAACACTAAAAATATCTTTCTGCTCCTGTAGAAAGACTAACTATATTTAACAGTGTATTCTTTTATACCACACCTTTTCTTCACCACTGCTAAACTATGTCTAAGTCAAATGACAAGATCTGGTAATCATAACTGGTTTCCTACACTGTCCTCACTATCTGTGGCATCTGAGTGTTTGGCAGCGCAAGGTGGAAAATCTGTCTGAAGAATTCCAACATCTGTTACATATTTCCACTTCCTCAAATTATAACTTATTACTGCATGGTTGAACTGTATCTTTTTGCCAGTTTGAGGTCCAAGTGGCTAACAAAGCAGCAAAACTTTTCTAAAAGAAAGCTCAGGAATCAGCAAAACATTATTAAACCAGAAAAGTTAAAACAAAGAAAAATTATAATACCGGTAATAAATAACTAATCCTGTACTCATACTCGGGGCTCTGCTCAGCAGTATACAGACAGTATGCAAAGTGTGTCATTTGAGGCACGTCAGAGGCTGACATTAAACTTAAAGCATTTTGCTGCGTATGTGCCTCACTGCTTTTATAAACAAAGCAAGCTACTCAAATTCATCTAATAACACAAATACTTTTCTCAGAAAGCACACATAGAAATGGAGACTCCTATAAACCCCAGAAATGTCAAGTCCTAAGGATACAGAGATAAGGAACTTGCGTAAAAATGCAAAGGAAAAAAAAAAAGTATTGTTTAGTCTATTACTGTGATCTAATTCATTTCACAACCCATATATTCTCACAGAGTTGCTCCAGCTATCAGGAAAAACAAAAGGAAATAAATGCCCAAAATATGAGCAATACATTCAGCAATGGAAGATAGCAAAAAGGAGGAAAAATATTTTTCAGCAATAGCTGGTAGAAAAATAAGCGAGGAGAAAAATCATACCATGTTACTTGATTGTTCAGTATTGATAAGGATTGATGATATAAATTCATAAGAAGTAAGGAAGATTTTAAAGATACTTGTTATATAAGCAACAGGCAGAAAGCTAAAATCACACTAAAGAGTCTCTTTCAAGTGAAACTTGACAAATCTGAGGAAGCAAACGTAATTTCCAAGTAAGATTTTAGGTTGGGGCTCTGAAAGTATATTGGCTGAATTAACAGCTGAAAGGGACTGTAAAGTCATCCTCTATCTTTCAGTAGTGGGAAGATTCAAATGAAGTTAGAATACTCTGATAAGGATTAACATTTTTTCCAAGCCCCACCTCCCTGATACTCGTTTTTGGAGCATAGGGATGTAACTTTTTCTTTGGTGGGTAAATACTAAGCAGCACTGGATATAAAATCAACATACACGAAAACAAAACACAGAGGGAGGATAGATCAACTTTCTCAGATTTAAGAGAAACCAGCAAACAAAAGTCTTCTCAGCACAGGAAGAGTTGATTCTTGATCTTTTCACTCTAATTCTCTCTGTATATGCAGAAATATAGGAGTTATTATGAATTCAGGAATAAATGACTCAAACTGACAACAGGATTCAAATAAATACTTTTTGCCCGCTTTACATAATCAGGAACTACCAGAGAAAAACGAAGTTCTGAGAAAGTCTAAATTTGCTCTTGGCAGAAGAACAACAGACCTGAAAAGAGACATCTAGACGTTTAAGGATGTGAGGTTAGGTGTAAAGTGAATTAGATGAAAATTTAATGGAAGTAGCTGATTGGAAGAGTTTTAGAGAGAGTGAATAAACAATTATTCTCACAGCAGCAAGCTGCAAGTTTGCTGACAACTGAGAGGAAATGCGCAGAGAAGGGGACATAAATACTCTCAAGGATTTCCAAAATGATCATAGTTGGAATTAATGAACCTGAAAGGTGATGTCCACCACAGTTGTCATTATTTCAGTCTGTGAGTCTTCAGGATTACTCAAGTACCCACTACCCTCACTGCAAAAACTGGTGATTCTCTCTTAAAAATGCAAATATTCAAAATTCTTTAAAACTGTAATTCACATATGCTCCCTCCAAAATGTGGTATCAAACAGATTTCAAAATTACTACCATTAGATGGCAAAACCAGACCCCCCTTTATTTACAAGAGGGGAAAAAAATAACCAAAGTCCATAAAATAAGCATTATTATATAGACATGCTGCACATTATGACTAGATGTAAGAACAATTTTCAAACAATAAAAAATTATACTTCCTATCTGTGGAATGGTTGAATTAAGTTGCTGGATAAAATAAACATTTTCTCTGACATATAAACTATCACTTGCTGTACAAAACATGTATTTTTTCCATTGGAACTGTCAGAGGACTTAGTAGTACTCTTCACGGAAGACTATGCAAAACGTATCAAAGTGCATCATCAACATAACGGAGATGGTAAGGATTCTACAACATTCCTTTTATCACACCAGTTTTCTGCTTGTCCACAACATGTTATTGGAAGAATCATAACATTTCAAAAACTGGAGTTCTAGCAAATGGAGCTTCTATTCTGACTGACCTTTCAGCAATTTGTTTTCAAATTGAAACTAAACCAGCACTTCTTTCACCATGTCTCAAAAAAAGGGCACACAATTTCATGCACCATCCACCAGATTTTGAACTACTACATCATACAAATGCAAGCCAACATCATGATAGAGTGGAAAAAGAATTAAGGCCATGGGGCCAATTCTACTTACCTTAAGCATTGTTGTATGTTTCATAGCCTCACATAAAACTATCATAAAAATATCAACATGCAAAAGTGCAGAGGAAGCATTTAACTGAGTTCTTTTCTTTTTGTATGTGCTTCCACTACTGTTCTATCTCAGCAATTACACTAGCAGCTCATTTGATTTCTTAAACTATGGAAAAAGTTTCAGCATAAAATACTCTATACAAAGGAAAATTGCAGGCGACACATCCTTAAGGGCTTTTTTCCAGCTTGGGAAAGCAATATGCATGTAAATGAACTACAGAATTAAAGATTTCTGTTCCTTGTCTTTTTTTACTCTTCTACCAAAATGGATATTAGGCAGACTAACATAATCAAGGACGACAGTGAAGTATATTCCCCCTTAACTACATCCAGGGATGAAAATAACTACACAGAATGTCCAGTTGCATCACTCTTGATTGATACTGTTTCCACAGAATAGATAGACCAAAAAAGGAATCTGGTCATGTCACAATTGAGATACGGAAATGTGTGATCTGAGCCTCACTTCATATATACTTTAATCCCTTTCCATCCAAGAATGCCTGTTTCACTCAGTTTAGAAGACAGTAAGGAAATAGAAGTGCAACATAAACAGAGAGTAAATGTTTTCTCATGAACGATAAGTGATTTGCTGCAGGTATTTAAGATTTTATTTTACGTAATCAACCGATCATTGACTGTTTAAAAAAGAATATAAAAATCAACCTAATAGAGTCTACATTTTTAACTCCATCTATTTTGATTGAATAGTGAGAGAATTTTCTGTTATATCATCATTTCTAGGGCTTCCAGTGCAAACCGGTCATTCCTTTTACATTATCATGCTCAGGGTCTAGCAACGTTAATGAGAAAATGCCTCAGAACATCCTAGTCCTACACAGTAAAAACTTTTGTATAATTGAGGCTTACTTACTCCATCTTTTTATGGTGCCTTTTATGGTCCATATTTTTAGTTATTGTCTCTATGCCTTCTCTACATTCAGAACAAAACATATTTTGACTTTTGAACAGGCTGTTTCTATTCAAACACTGGAAAACAGGGAAAGCTGAAAGACACTCTATTCCACATACTGAAGTATGGAACAGCAGAACACTGGCAGTGATGCCTGTCTCTGCTAGCTTCATCCAGCCCAGACAATTGTTTAGTTACAAAATCTCAGTGATGAAACCATATTTCTCCGTAAGTATGAGAGATATTTAATAAACTTTATATATAAACAGACACACATATGAAACTGCTTCTCTTTCCCACTAAATGTCAAAGCACGCATAGACTGCAGACCTTTTCCATGCCTCATTTGTCATAAAAGATTGCTAGGAAATTACTAAAGAAGGTAGAACTGTGACCTAAATCTGTCAATAATCTCACAGAAACACAAATTTCACTGTAAGATGTCTGGTTTGGTTTTGGGTTTTGTTTGAGGGTGTTTTGTTTGTTTGGGCTTTTTTTAATACTCATACTTTACAAGTTATTTATTGTTCTACCTCATGTGGCATCTCATTTCTGGCACTGACCAACACCTAGCTATACTGAAGCACTTTTGTTAACTTGCTGTTTGCTGTGCCTTCATTTTCTGAGTATTAAAATTTCTATTGAAAAGGCTGTTGATCATGTTTTTCAGTATGCGTTTTCATACAGCAGGAGTTAAACCACAAGATCAAAGTTGGTGGTCATTTTCAGGAGGCAACATTAAATATGTTTTCATCTCAGAAAAGATAAAGACGACATTTGTGATTTTCCAACTTGTAATAAATCACTGTGTGTTTTCCAATAACATGCATTGCTTTATTAAATATTCAGCATATGACATCACGGATTCCTGGCATAGAGGAGTTCTCATTGTCCTGTTCATTGAAGAAGGACACCATGACATTGGTGCCCTTGAAATGTCCAGTTTGCTTTTTGAAATGCTGATATGAAAGTATGTTGTACTTGGTGTTGGACCTAGCAGGGCTGCATAGATGGTTGAACGCAATGAACCTGAAGATCTTTTCCAACTGAAACCATTCTATGATTCTATGGGTTGTGGTTCCCTCCTGTACAGGATGATGATAATAATGTTGCCTATAGATAGCCAGTATGCTGAAAGTCCTTACATGTAATGTTCAAAGATGAATTGCAGAAATTTGTTGAGCAGGAAACAGAACTGAAGAACTAGGCCTTTCCCATCTTCCCCTATCCTGGCAGACATAGACTTGTACGCTGACCTTATCAGCAGTATAGTACCTCTCTAGACAGACTTTTAACTTGCATCTCCATCACAGGAACAGCATCCTCATAAAATACAGAGTCAAAGTCACAAACCTAAATAACATGTAATGAATAGGTTAAAGACAATTAGAGAAAACCAGCCTTTCCTCCTTCTTGGATTGACATTTTTTCGGTGGGAGTGGTACAGGAATTTAGGGGTAAAATGGGATTAGGAGAAAGTATGAGGAAGGAGTTATTACATGAAATAAACTTGATTTTGTAGCACTGGAAATAAAACAGCAGAAAGTTTATAAGGAATGGCAAATGAGGGCAAAAAATTATGTGTGTTGACAAAGTTTTAAGTGGGCTTAAAAGTCCGAAGGCAAAATACTCCTTGTAAGGCAAGAATATTAGATGGGAACAAAAATTAAAAGCTATTTTTGTGCACAGAATATACTTGCACTGTATGATTAGTGCTGTGCAAAAAAGAAAGTTCTTTACAGTGATACAGATACTCATAACTCTCCATGCAAAGGTGAAATGCATGTACAATCCCGTAAAAATATTCCCAGAGAATATTAATCAACTTTGTGTATAACCATTAGCAATCATTTTGGTAATATTAACTGTTAGCACAAAACAAAATCCTTTAAAAAACCCCCAAACATTAAAACAAACACCAAAGCATACATTTAATAGTAATATATAGATATATATCAAAAAAACAAACAAAACCAAAACAAAACCCAAACTTACTGCACAAGATTTAGAAGTAAACAAGATTTGCCAGCGTAAAATGTATTTTATGAAACCTGGTAGTTCTACCATAAGGACTGACTTTGTCTATTTTCTTAGGCTTCAAAATCCCGGTTTTATATTACAATTAAAGGTGGTATACCTGCCTTGAGTTGAATGACAAATGACTTTGACGTTTGTGAACAAAATGTAGAACTTTTCTGGGATCCAATGGGAGCATTAAATTGCGTTAAATGTAGGAATGATGTGAACTGGGTACAGTGTCATGGCAAAAGTACTCTCCTGCAACTAAGAATAGGTCCCTTATATTGTTGCTTCTTCTCAGGTAAAACTGAACTTCCAGAATATATTTTAACGTTTCCACCTCCACCTTTTGGTTTGCAATGAAAATCTTAACAGATCAAAGAGGCAATAATTTTGCTCAATCTGTAAATACAACCTCAAAAAAAAAACCAAACCTCATTTCCAGATTTCATGAGATTGGCTCCTTTTTAGCATTCAGAAAATTACATCTAGTCAGTAAATAGTATGTTCATTTAAGAAATACAAAACATTTTCTTAAAATCAATTTTTACTCGCTTTTTTCTAGGTAGAATTTTATGGTAAGCATAAAAACCTGTTGTTCTGTGTAGCAAACTCCTCATTTTCTCCAAACTATTACATCTTTCCTTCATAATGTTTATACAGATCCTTATATATCTAATACATGTTTGCACTAAGTGGTAATTGATATGGTCAGAACAGTGAAATGATGCATTCAGGTCTAAAAAAATCCCCAAAACCTTAAGTAAACTATTACCCTTTGGATTTTTAGTAGAATCGCTGTGAACAGCACTTAAAAGGTAACTGTCAATACTATAATTCTAAGGTAAACAGGTTTATGCTGTTCAGATACTTGTCAGTAATCGATGTGATTCCAAATACTTGCTATACAGTGTGCTTTTATTCAAGTCATATTAAATAAGCCAATATAAGCCATTGATGTGCATATATTTCTGAATATTATGGGATTCCTCAGGGCTAGGGTCATTTTTTTAATGGAAGATATCTATGAAATAAAAATAGGTTTGGAGAACATGTTTGTTTCTACTATCTAAGCAACATCAAAAAAATGGACCAAAGATTAGTGCAAATCCCATACAATCAAATCCTACATTTAACTCCATAAATTAAAACTAGTTGCACATTTTCTGCAAGATTAAAGGAAATGACAGCTATTAAAGGAGTATTAAGTTGCTCTGAGACTTCTTCTTAATGTTACACTCTCAAAGCTGCTTAAAGCAGGTTTAAATGTTATAAAACATCTTTGAGCCCAACAGATGACTTGTTACTTATTTTGCAGTTTTAAATGCTGTTATGCTGAGGACACAAGGTGAAAGATCGGCCAGTTTATCATATATGTTAGTATTTTTTCAAACAGAAAAGAGTTGAAATGAAAAGATTTTTGTATGTGCACATCCATACCTGAGCATTAAGAAGTTCTTCACATTTGTGAGAATGTTTTTCAATTGCTAGTATATACTGTTTTTCAATAGCCACTTCTTGCTGTTGAACTGTAGACTGTAGCAGTGCCTGCAAAATGAAAGCACAGAATATTCAACAAAGATATAACTGGGATGTTTACTGGTAACTGAAGATCTACTAATACTTGTGTACAACCAGCATGTGGAATGCTGTTATAAATTTGGAATGTGCAACTATTAAAGTACCTTTCTATGTAACACTACCTTATTTTCAGACTAGAATTTTTTGGATCTCGGATTTCTTATACACAGTCTGCTTAAAAGAGAGCAGTACACAGAAGATAGAGAAGGAGAGTATTTCTGTCAAGTATACTCAGTTTAGTAGGACCACACAAGAAGAGAAGCATATGAAAGCTGCTGAATTAAAAAAAAAAAAAAAAGTTAAAAAAAAAAAAAAAGCCAGACATATTTCCCTGGCTGACAAAACTCCACATCCTCTCGGCACAGCATAAGATCCCATGGGCCAAGCATGATCTTCACAACCACAAGTCAAGTAAAAGCAGATGGAAATTCTGAGTAATTTAAAACATAAAAGAACGCCCCCCCAGGAAGTTCACACTCCAATGTGAAGCAGTGGAAGTCGAAGTGTGGAAAATCAAAGTACCAAGACAGTAACAAAAAGATGATAAAATTAGGAACTCCCTGTGTGTGAGCACATGTGCATGCACATGTGTGTGTTCACATGCACTTGACTGAAATCTGCAGAATTTCCACCTTCTGAGCACTAAAAGAAAAAATTAAAAAAAAATAAGATATTTGAAAAATTAAATTACCATTTGTGGAATTACACTAGGGTTTCCTTGAACAATGATGGTGTTTCAATGCAAGATTTACTTAAGTTATGCTACACATTTTCCCTATTAAAATATTTATGTCACTTTCCAAATATTCATTGGGCTATTTATACATAATGTAGCAAACTATTTTTAACTAGTAATCAATATAGCGAAACAGATGAAATTACTGTGTAAATTAAAACAGACATACATTTTATAGAAAGCAGACCTTTGGCCCAAATGCAGACAAAGAAAAAAAAAATCTTTCAAACAATCTCTGTTTTAGAGATGTATTTATTTCGCGGAACATAACACACACTAAATACAATTTTGAGTACTTTTTAAAAAAAAAGATGTATACAAAAACCTTCAGAAAAGTTTTGAACTATTTTTCAAAATTTTCCACTTATTAGCCTCATGCCAAAATTGGTGTCCTCCCATAGTGCTATAGCATGGAAATAGTGTTCAGCACAGGTTCAGAGATATAAGAGGTGAAAAATGGTCCCTAACATATACTATAATCAAAGCATAAGAATACATTTACAGGTGTTTGCAAGGGATTTAGCTAACCATAAGTTTACTTTCTAAAAAGCTAATTTCTTTCTAATTAAGTTTAGTTCTTTTATTGATATAAAGACAATCACAAAAACTTAACTCTCAAAGTATAAAACATTCATATGTGAAATGTTCTATACTAAATCCTACTACATGTAAACCAGAATTGTCACATATCACTGGCAAAAAATAAGTCTGTATTTCAGAGGGTTTTTTTGCCTACACTATTGTGACAAGAATTGTTTCTTATAACTGGAACAAAAAGGAAAAAATCAAATATTGAACATAGGGAAAATAGTAACAGAATGGTCATTAAGTTGTGATGCCGTTTCTCAGATAGCTTCTTGCTCATACCAAGGGTTGAGCCACTTTATGCACTTTACTATGCAAACTTATCTGCCAAATTACATTACAAGAAACTTTCAGTTATCAAGGGAATAATTATTATTCATTGGATGGTATGAAAAGATTTTTAATTTTTCTGTTGTTGTTACTATTATTATTATTATTATCATTATTATTATCATCATTACTACTATTATTATTATTACTATTATTATTACTACTACTATTACTATAATTATTTTCTGTAGCAAATACATAAAATTCCATGTTAGGAAACAAAAGCCTGTCTTTTCTATCACATGCTACTAATGTAGTTTAAATAGTACCACTGAATTGATCTTGTGCTTGACTATTTCACTTATTGGCCAAATACGGAAACAGAGAGAAAAATCCCCTATGTGGCACAGCACTTCAGCAACTGCTTCCAAGTTTTGCCATATGAAAATCTCCAAAAATAATTTTCTATGGAGACATGTAGGCTTTTAAAATACAGAATATATTATCTATGCCCAGGGCCATATCTTTTCAAGTGACTTAAAAGAGGGTGAGGTATGTCACATAATATGTGTGATAATACCCTGAAATAGCAGTAACTACTTATTATAAAAATAAGATTTCCCCTTTCAAGAAGTATCTGAAAATTCTCAGAACCTTATGGTTTTAAGATACCCTTAGAATCAAAACAGAATGCTGAGCTCCAATTTATTTAAAAGTATAGAACGTTTTTATTCTCATGAGAAAATATTTATGCTCAGGTTTAATCATAATTGTCAGTACTGTCAGATATGGCACTTCTATAAAATAGAAAGTCTACTCTTCTGAAGCATGAAGAGGGAAGTGTCATAGAAAATAGGCATGACTAGACAAACATATCTTGTCCATTAAATTAAATATTTCTTTATTCTTGATTTTCATTGAAATCTTGTCCCATATTAATAAATTATCAGAAATAAAGTAATTTGAAAAAGAAAATAAAAGCCAAATTTGACAATTCCCTTCAGTTCTAGGCTAAAATGTAGTTGTTGCCTAGGACACTACAATGTTCATTGCATATATCCTACATCTGCCTAGCACCAGGTCACTATAAAATGTAACTAAAAACTTAAAGATGTCATAAACCAATGCCCTTCCAAGATTGTAAAAAAAAGAAAAAAAAAAGAAAACCCATAAAGTTAAAAGATGAGGTAACTCTTCTTTGGCTGATCACAGCCACCATTTCAGGTTTCTTGATGGTTTAAATAAAGCAGAGATGCATGAAATCTAGAGAAAAAACCTGCAAATTTCAAGACAATAAACTGAAATTGCTACTTAAAAACCTGAATTACTAATTAACTGATTTACTAAACTAAAAAATACAGACATCTAATGATAGGCATCTCTAAGTCTTACAGTTACATCCTTCCTTCAGAACAACAGCACTAATTACTATTCTGGGCAATTACTTATCACTGCTGAAATACCATTTTCTTAATGAATTATGCAATTATCCTGATGGTCTGATGGTCCATACATCTGTGTCCACTGACCTACTCTCAAGCTAGATTTCTTGAGTCAGTCTCCTTTTAATACCTCATTAAATCATTTCAAGTAAGATTACAGCAGAATTTAACCTATGGTATCTGTTGCGCTGAAGTCAAAGGGTAGGATTTTAATACAGGTGCTCTTGGTAATCAATTTCTTCTGTATTTTCTGCAGTGAGGGTCATCCTATACCAACAGCCAGTTTTAGGACTGTGATGGAAAGAGGCATCAGTTTTGATATGGATCTGTTTCTACACACCTATCACAGTTTTTGTCTTGGACTACACTTGCTATCATCACAGAGGAAGGAAGAGGTGGGTTCAGATTTTCAGGATTTCTGTACATTTATCAATTAGTCCTTCTTACTACTTTTTTTTTTTTTCTTTCTACCCTCTTCTCCCCAGCAAAACACACTTCACAAGCACCAACTGCACTTGTCTGCAACTAAAAGTGAGGTCAGTTTTTAGGTGTTTACTAAAGCCAAACAGTCATATTTTTTCAGGGAGTTACTAGGTCTTCTTTTCCCATTTGTCATTTCCTTGGCTTTCAAAAATCTTCTGCCTCACAATTTTTTAAGTAAGTCTTTATGTCAGAGAACAGATTAAAGGGCTGCAGTACCTTAGATAAATGACTACTTAAAGCAGCTTGCTTATAATTCAAATACAAAGCCATGAATGAATATAAGAACAAACTGCATCTGCTACAGCGGCTGTGTAATCATAATTATGATCATGAGTACACGTGGTGGAGATGCCCACCAAAAGCCACTCTACCACTCCCCTTTTCAGTTGGACAGGGGAGAAAATATATATTGAGAGGCTTAGGAGTTGAGATAAGGGCAGGGAAAGATCATTCCACAATTAGTGTCATGAGCAAAACAGACTCAACACAGAATAAAGGAAAGAAAACTCTAATTTACTACCCAGTACTGCACACTCAGTGACACCAGAGTTGGGTAATGAGAAGTGAGGCCAGATCTTAAAGCACATCCTCCCACCCCTCCCTTCTTAGCAGACTTCACTTTAGTCATGATTTCGCTCCCTTCTTCCTCCCCATTGTGTCACGGGGAGGGGCAGGGGATGGGGGAATGGGGGTTTCGGTCAGTTCCTCATGAGGTATCAAATTTATCAGTCTGATGAACAGTTATACTTTCTTTCAAAAAACAAAACTACATAAATCTCTGAATGCTCCTCCCATCAAGACAAGAAAAATGGAATTTAACAACAACAAAAAAATAGGAGTCTGTACTATGCCTCAGTCCTGGTTTTCCTCTCACAGAGAACAGGGTAGAGGCTTTTAATCCACTACAGATTAAGCTATTTTTTTTAAGTTTTGAATTTCAAAGATTTGTCAGTTATAGTTTTTATTGTCATATCCTTACTCTCTGGATACTTGCTAGTAAAGCAGCCTTTACAAGGCTAGGTGCAAGGAATAACAACATAAAAGAACTGTAGAATGTTCTAGAACCTTGTAGATCCCTAGGAGGGGAAAGGGAGCAGTGGACCATGTTCAGGTGTCTGTAAACAATACAGTTTAGCTGTATGATAAAGGTAATTAAAATGTTATAACTCATCTGAGAGAAGATCTGCTCATTATTTTGCTACTTGGAAATAATTTCTATTCCCAGTGCACATTAATACTCCATCAAAAAACTGTCTTATGTTTTCTATTCGTTGTTTCTGGACATACATACATGAACAAGTTTGGGAAGTTCAGAATAAATTCATATTGTTAACAGGAAAGCTACACCATAACATACATGGTCACATTTAAAAGAAACTATCTACAGCACGACTGGTCCAAATAACAGGACTTGACAATGAAGGCAAAGCAAGCTTTCTTCTGAGGCTTAAACTATGAGAAACCTTCCAAATCATTCGAGAAATGCTGCTTCTTTCCTCCTTTCTCATATCTCTCCTAACCCAAAAAGGTTATTAGAGAATGATCCTACTTTTCCTTCAGTAACAAAAAATGCCTGTTGGCATCTGACAGAACAAAGAGAATGAAAAACCCTTAAAAACAAGGTCTCTAAATAGTCTTTTTACCCATTTTAGTTTTATATGAGTTTTACAAATCACAGAAGCCATTATCCTTCCAAATCATTTTAAAAATTTTACATATTTAAATGACAGTACATTTTTAAATTAAAATTGCAGAAAGACTAAAAGTGAATCCATCTTAATTTTATAGACTGGAGTTTTATTGAAAGAAAATAAACTTAACTAAATTAGTGTCATTAATAACTAAGTTAGTGAGTAACTAAATTAGTGAGATCAGTAAAAGAGCTAACCTTAGCTTTATGTTTTTATACAGTAGAATAACTTTGGAAGACCCCAAGTTGAAACTAGATCTAAACATCCAAATAAGATCTTTATCCATAATCACTTTGGGGTGTCCTTAAGGGAATACATATCTTAATTAGTCCATTATATGTTTCAGCAATGGTCAGAGAATTAAGTAGTCATGGAATGTTATTGACAACACACTACATTTACAGTGGGAAAACAAGAGAACAGTATCACTGCATACAGACTAGAGACTGAAAAGCTGTATTGTAACCAGTCCAAAAAGAAAAGTTTAAAGGTCAGAAAATACAAATAATTACAGAATTTAATCCTGTATTTGTACAATTTGTATAGAGTATTTGATGCTTTCTAAAGTTTGTTGTCATCCCCAGAAAGACAAAGGTGGAATGACGAAGATTTTGCCAAAACTACAGCACAGACACTATAGACCATTTTTAATACAAACTTATTTGCCCAGCTCTAGTGCATACTCTCTTAATCCTACGGGCAGTAGAAACCACAGCTGCTTGCCCTGAACAGGATTTATTGTATGGCCAAAAGCTAGAGTTTATGAGAATCTTTCTGAATTATACAGCCAAAGTATAGACTGTTACCCCAAATTCTCTAACAGTAACAAATCGTCAAATGTCTTTTTCCGAACTCCCTCTTTTCATGAGGAAAAAAATCTAGTCAGAAAAAAAAAGAAAAGAAGAAAAACAAGAAAAACAGATCAGAGTTTATGATATCCTCACATCCCTTCTGAAAAACAGTACAAAAGCAATTCTAATCTGTGCAAAAAACGGACTTCTCAGATGTGTTTGAAAACATTAAACCAACTCACATGAAACAGCGGTATAGAAGATGTACATCCGGGTGTACAGGATGCTGCATTATGTTCTGCAATGTTACTTAAAAGCACTGCCTCAAAACCCTTAGTCAATCAAACAGGCCATCCTCTTTGGCTTCTCTTCCCTGCTCGAACATCATTAACTTACTTGAGTAACTAAATACAAGCCAATAAATCAAACACCTTTTTCTTTTTTTTTTTTACTTCAAAATTGCTGAGTCACTTATCTTAAAAATAAAGTTACCTAGTGAAAAGTAAACATACAACTTCAAAAATATGAACTAAGCACCAGCGTTGATTCAGCAATAGTACATAAGAATTTCTGAGCTTCATAGCATTAGAAAATGATTCATCTAATTCATCATCCTGTCTCCACCACGAATTAATTTCTACTACTTTACTTTAGGTCAAAATAACTTAACCAAACATTGAACAAGAAAACAGGGAGCAGGACACTATTAAATTCTTTCTTGACCCTTGGAGAAGATACATTAGCTCTATAAAACATAATCTTTCACTGGTTACATCATAACTCCATTCTTAGCTAGTACTCCTACTACCTACTCACTAGTTACTTATTAAATATTTAAAATATTTTTGAGAATGTCTTTTTCAACTGAATCCAACTTATCTACTTCAGCTCAAGACATTGTATATTTTCATGATCAGGCTATTTTCAGGTGAGCTTCCCTAGGTGAAAAGGAAAAATGACCATTTAGGTGTTATGGAATAAAGGGGCGTTATGTACAGGTGAGTATTAATCAAAATGAAAACAAATTCCTACATAGGTCAGAATCAACTCGCAATTTACAATAAAGTATGTTCAAAATGAAATAAACCAACATGTTGGGCTCAATTTCCTAAATTGTTTCCACTCATAGTCATAGAATGCTACCAAAGGTTTAAAGAGATCTTGTGCTGTGAAATTTTACATATCAAGTCAAAAAGTATTTCCTCTGGAAAATTCTTCTCACAAGTTATTCTTTATTAAAGGTCAACATATTTTGATGTGCATCAGGGTAGAAGAAGCCTCATAGTTTCACTAACCACTGTCCTGGTTAGATATGAACTGAATTTTTGTCAGGTGTTTCAAGGATGTAACACAAAAGACATCTGAATCAAATACAGTAATAGAGCAACTTGGATTCTGCAAATTGGCAGAACAACTTCAGTTTGATTTTCCACTGCTTTTGGTACAGCAGTAATGATCAACAACTTACTGTTTGAATACAATGCTCAGTTTATGTAGGTATCTCAGTTTTACTGGCATCTGAATTTAAATGATTTATTTTCCACAAAACACTGTTCTTCCCAGACTCATGCCAGAAACAAACTGCAAACTCACTCTTAATCAAAACTTTCAGTTACTGTAATATTCAACACCATATTTATTTTTCTATAGACAGAACCACATATAAGAAGTTTTCATTACTAAAAAGGGAGGGAGACATTTTCACAATTACTTTAAAAATATCAAGATGCTTTAATCAAGAATGAAATATTTTTCATAGCCATATCTTTGGAAGATTGAGACTTGACTGTACTTTTATCAGAATTTTGTAGAGACATTTTTATAGTAGCATTACTGTTGCACATGAGTACCTCTATATTGTAAAAATGACAAGGTATGTCTCCTTTCCTAGTCATCAGCTCATCGTGACGAAAGTGATGCTGAATTATATTCAAGGACCACTTGAATTCTATTCCAATTTACACATGGTCAGGTATAGAAGTTGGAAGTGAAATACAAGCCCTTGTAACAACTTGTGAATTTATCCTATGTGTGAGGCCTTTCTGAGCCAGTATGTCATCTTGGAAACTTAGTAACCTAAGCCGGCCTTTTGAAGAGCTGAGAATGAGCCACATTTCAAGACTTCTCCCTCCTCAGCAGGGATAAGCTACATCTAAAACAGATATCCTACTTGTGCAATGAAATATTTTAAATTTTCCTTTGTTTATTGGAGGGTAACCTTTAAGTTTAGAGGTCTATTACTGACACAAACATTTCTGAAAGACAATCTGTCAGCCCCCACATATGCCATACTTCACAAATCTGCCTGTTCCTACATTCTGGGAAGCTGAAAAACCCCAACCACCTAACACTGAAAACTGATAGGCAAAACACCCACTGTAGGGTGGAAGGGCTGGAAGGGACTTTGAATCATGAAGTTAATGTCCATAAAAGGAAACACATATCTGATTAATGCAAGCTGTCTTTCAAAAGTTTAATAATTGCATAAAACAGTCTAAGTAAACAAATACCAGCAAATAAATACACCTGCCTGTAACCTCATATTCTTTAAAACTTACATAAAAGGATATTTTATATGGTGAGAAATGTAAACAAAACAGATTAAAAATCTTAACTCGTCTATTTACAGAACTGTGACAATTTTAGAACAAAAGCCTGATTAAACAAGCAGAGGAAAAATCCTTATGTTGCTAATGGTAAATATCTTAAAATGTGACATGATCCCACAGGCATCATTTCCAAGATCTACATTTACTTTTCTTTAGTGCAGTTAATTACCAGGGATAAAAGTTTAAAAAAATAATGACATGAAAGACAGAAATTAAACAAAAGTATGTAAACATGAGAAGGGGAAATTTGTTTTCCCATGTTTTTCTAATACAAATTTTGTGACTTTATTTTAAACAGTTTATTTGTTGAAGGGAAGATAAGAATGTAAGACTTAACAATGGCCAAAGTTTCTGAAGCTTTGTGCTACAAAGTATCTAATTGTCTCTGTTAATAGATTTCCCAGCACATCCAGCAAGCTAATATTCCAAAGACAACTGCAGTAATTCAAGGAGCTTTGGTATATTAAGATCCTTAAGATCAAAACATTCGGTATTTGACATCTTGTATAAAATCCATTTTAGACACTGTTGCCATATTAAAAAGGACTAGTCACAACAAGGCTAGGAATTGAGAGGGTGTCGTCTTAAACTTGAGTGTTGGTCTTCCAAGGGATGATGTAATTGAAGATCAATGTGGCTAGCATCAGAGGGGAACAGCCATAATTCCAACAGAATCTGGTTAGGGCCATGAGCAGGGACTTGATTGGAATAACCTCCACCGGTTAGGTTTACTAAAACCCAAGTAATGCAAAATATGACTGTATTCATCATAAATATTCTCCTTGCCATGCCTTTTAAATAATTCAGTAGACTTGCTTAAGTGAATTTCCACAGCCAAGGTAAGTTGGAGATTAGATAGCACTTTAAAAAAATACTGAAAATGGAAATCACTTCTACATATAAATGATATATATTAGTGTAACATAATCTTAATGTTAAAGAAGACAGATTTCAGCATAAAATTAAGCATAGTTAATTGTAAGTCAATTAAAAGAATCAATGATTTATTCAAGGACTAATCAGATTTACTTTACATTCTTAACAAATGCTGTAAGTAAGCCTCCTTATTTGGTTGTGAGTAAAAGATATGAGTAGTTAAAAAGTATACAAAATGTGACATATTATTTCCACAACCACAATTATATTTTACACATTTACTTAAGAAAAACATATATCTTAAACCTATTTCATACTGAAATATTAATCATGAACTAACATTTTAAAAGAATCCATGAGATTATTTTCTCAAACAAAAGTTTAGATCAGTTTTTTTCCCCACACCAAATTCTCTGATGAATGACTGTTTTTTGGGTTTTGTATGGGTTTTTCTAAGAACATGGTAAAAGTTTCTAGAAAGATATTTAAACTATAGACAAAGAGCCAAAAAAGCTTGTTTTTTTTTTTTAAACCTAACACACTTTTTTGAATTTTTCTTGCTACCCTGAAGAACAACTCACTGCATGTTTTCAGACAAGGTTGGTTGCAGTATTTTACTCAGAGACTGCCTATCTGATGTTATTTCTCCTCAGAGTACTGTGATCTTTTTGACCAAAATATGGCAACTAGCTACATAAGACAACAGGAATATCTGTATGAAGTATAAACATGCCATGGTTCCCTGATGTTAAAGAATGTCTTTACATAACTTGAATATAGTCTCTAAGAAATAACATGATAAATATGCATAATTCTTAGAATCACAATATTCGATTAAATATCTCATTTTTGGTGCCAAATCATAGAAACCGCTAAACATAAATCTCCTCTTCTAAATGGCACATCAGTTCTTCCCAGTTGGCAGGTAAAATATTTTTTCAAATATCATTAAGGGACATGAGTAACTTTCCTCTGGAATAGAAACTTCTAAAAATTTTTCTGGATAGGTTTCCTTGAGATGAAATGAATATAAGTTGCAGTGATGGAGACAGACATTTTTCTAGAAATCTTACAGTTTCAGTATCAGCTAGAACACTACAGACAGTTACTAGCAAAATTATTAAATGTTTTATTATGAGTTGTTGCAAACATGTACGATGACTAGAATTAATTCAGACTTTTCTGAGCCTACACCATGGACTACCTTGAAGCATCATGAGGTCATCTACAGAGTGGCAGCTCTCAGACTTGAAGCTTCATACACCTACCTTACATGTGAGAAGCCCCATAGAACCTCATTTAAAAAAAAAAAGTAAGTAAAAAGCTTTGCGTAATATTTAGCTCCCAAATTTTGCAGCAGATTGACTCTCTGTCACAGATGACTCTCCTGGATCTGCATATCCTTACAGCCCAGAAAGAAACATACTTTGCAAGTTAAGTTTTGGGTATTTACTGAAAACCAGCCAGGATGGCTTGCTACAGGACAATGCTTCGATATTTCTTATCTCATTACCAAAGGAAACCTCACTCCCTTACCTCAAGTCTCGTCTCTGGCATTCTTGCTTCTAGCAAGTTTAAACCATTCAGCAGTTGGCCCTTTTCATCCTCCATGCCAGATTATCCCTTGGTCATGAATTACCACTGCTGAACAGTTACAAATTGAATTTCCCCTTCATTAACTACATCGTGAGATTTGTGTTCCCAGCTCACAACTGTCTACCAGTCCTCATGGTTCCTTTCTCATGCTCAAAACCTTCTTTTCCATTTCCCATTATGAAGTTTTTCCCCTGTTGGATCTTCTTTACCTCTTTAAGTCTAATTACAATTCTTCACGTTAACTACTCCTTCTCCAAACCTGATTCAATTTTTGTCATCTGTGGATTTCTTACTAGAAAGTTTCTGTAACACCACAAAAGACAAAAGATTCACCCTCCATGACAGCATCCAGTTCTTTCATCTTACCTACTGAGAGGGAACTAGAAACAACATGAGAGAAAAAGCCTTATTTCATCCTTAACTTCTCTTATTACTGCTGTGCAGGTAAAAACCTGCTGATTTACTCTGTGAGGCTGCTTTCCTGCAAGTGCAGTTTGTTGAGAATGACGAGGTCCAAAATGGGGATATGTGATAAATAATCAAACCTGAAGATAACCACACGACTGAGCATTTTTGGCTGGTTCTGGTTGTAAGTTTCATTACTGAAAGTGGCTAATTTCAGGCCAGTCTAAATTGGAAGTAACAGATAAGACAGGCTTTAAATGAAAGAGGTTGAGCAATCGGAATAAGCAGTACTAAAGAAGACTGCCTGCAGTACATACTTGTTATATACAATTAAAATAATATTATTTGGAAATAGTGATATCCTGGTAACTCATTTACCTTGAATTCTTCAACAATAATACTCAAGGCTTCATGTCCAGCTTTTCTCATATCTTCTAACTCCTCCTTATGTTTTTCCTGTACAAAAAACATGGAAAGATTATAAGCAACATAGACACCTAAGATTTTTAATCAGGAGAGTAAAGACCAATTATTTTCTTCTTTTTTGGTATCCCTCATGAAAAAATGGCTTAGATATTGCACAGATAATCAATTCAATTTGACCTAGCATTAAACTTATTTTTCTTTATGTCTTCATTTTACTTAATTCCCAAATAATTCTAAGTTGTTCTTTGATGTTAGGGTTGGGTTTTTTTCATTTTGTTACTCTGATTTTTCTGATTTCTTGGTATACCTGTGGATTGCAAGGCTTCCACATAACTTTCTTAGTAATGTTATTTACTGCCTATATTAATAAAAATGTTGAAATGGACTAATATCAGATTCAGCTTCATCAGAAAAGCACACCCTTCTCCTACTCAATATATATCTGCTTTAATTCCTAAGATTCACAGAAAAGTGATTTTGCATAAGACATCCTGAATGTGTTTTTCAAATAAAGCTCTGCTGTTTATTTTATGTAAAAATAATGCAGACAGGAACATTCTAATATTTTTGCCTTTACATAAAAATGTTTGCTTGTGGTTTTCTGAGTCCTCAATGTGAACACCTCATTAGATTCCTAGCAGCTTTTCATGCTTATCTATGAGCAGTGCCACTTTTTCAAATCACCAGTTAGTAAGATGATGAAAAACTGCGTCCTCCTTCATTCTCTGTTTCAAGGATCTGTTCTTAAATCAGCTAGTAAAGCAGGCCAAAGTGCTTTAAAACACCTTGGAAATTCGGCACAGAAAGTAGAAAGACATTCATCACGAATGTTACCTTGCAGTAATTACAGGGCAAAACCAGACACAACTTACCTACTTACTGCATTTTCTGTTTTATCATAAAAGGCCATATAACACCCTTAAAAATAAATTAATTGTTCTGAAACTTTATATTTAATTAGAAGTTTCTGTTCTGACATTCAGTTCCTTTCTTCTGAAAGGGACATTTTAGCAAAATGTTTGAGATTATAGCTATAGAAACCTCTTATAATTGGCTGAACTATAACGGAACATCCAGAATCTCCTGAGCACTACTGGGTTTTGTGAAGCCCTTCAAGAATAACTGATATGATGCAGAATTTAAGATGTAAATATTCTGATGCTTAAACTGCTACATCAGATAACAATGCACAACATCTGGGTAAATCAGTTTAATCGCATTGTGATGCATTGATATCACCAATACCACAAGCAAGTTAAACTCAGATGTTACACATGAACAAAAAAAGTGCTGAGCTAGAAATATTTTTACAGTACAAAGCTACAGGACTGGTATAGGAAGGAGAAATGTGATCCAGTGCTTAAATCCAAAACTTCACAAATCATTCACAAATATGCTCCATTTGAAAAGTGAACACAGATGAAAAATGAGAAAAAAATTAATTACTGTAGTGGCATATCCTGGATTCACAAATATGAAAAAAGAATTCCCTTGAAAGAAGGTGGTAATGGTCATTAATTATTCTGTCTGGGAAACAATCCACAAAAAGCCAAAACTGAAAAGATTTGATGTTGAGAAAAGTCTTTAAAGAAAAGTTAAAACAGTAAGATTTCCATTTAAGATCTGTCAGAAGTACCTTGAGCGCAATTATGAGACAAAGTAGATTAAGTGTGTGAGGAAGTAACATTTAATTCTAGTAAAAAGTACAGCATCTCTCACTAGCATTACCAGGTAAATCAAGACACAGAGCAAAAAATGCAGTTTGCCCTCTTATAACTGATGAAAACAGCTGAAGCAACAACACCAAGGTATAATTGCAAACACGTAGATTCCACCCAACACATTTTATAGTACTTACTTTCTAAAAGTAAAGGATGGTGCAGACCTGAAAATGTAATATTCAGATTTCCTATCAAAGAGAAGTGTTTTGTGTTTTCTGGCTCTTGAAGAAGTCTCCTGCATGGTTTACATGACTTCAGAGAGTTTTTTTAAGAATGTTGTTGTTCCTTTATTTAATAAATGCTTTTAAGAAAGGAATTAAACATGACTTGAAATTTAAGCAAAAACATCTTCAGATGACTTTCACACCCTCCTCTTGTGCCTTCTGATGGACAGAATCTTACATCAGAACACTGGCAGGAATTAAACATAAATTCAGTAAAAAGAAATATTAGGTTTATTTTGTGATCAAAATCTTGACAATCGTTCCAGACACCATTAGGCATTCTGTGTGGACACAGTGTGAAACCATTGAGCATTAAATTACCTGCTATCAAGGTTTCAATTTTCTCCATTTTGGAACTCTTATGAGGAAACAATCTATCTGTAAGAATACACTCTTTAATGATACCGAATTTACATGTATTCAGAAATACATAATATAAAACTTGAATGACAAGAATGAGAAAATGGGACCAAACCTTTAACATTTTCTCACAATGTGAAATCCAAGTGACTCCAGACTCTCCTTTTCTTTTACCAGAGTCCTGTGAATCAAACCACTCTGGAAGATGGATCCAAATGCCTGGTGAGCTTCCAAGGGATGCAGTTTCCAAGGACATGGCTGCGCAGAGAAGCCTTCTGAAGCAGCCATGACAGCAGGAAATGTTGTTGACCACCTGTCACAACTTGTCACTGCCTGCCAATTGCATCAGCACTTCTTTCAGCAGGTCAAGAGGTCCTTCTCCCCCTTTGCTCTGTCCTGGGGAGACTGCCTCTGGAATATTGTGTCCAGTTCTGGGCCCCTCAGTTCAAGGATATAGAACTCATTGAAAAAGTCCAGCACAGGGCCACCAAGATGATTAAGGGAGTGGAACATCTTCCTTATAAGGAGAGGCTGAGGGAGATGGGCTTCTTTAGCTTGGAAGAGACTGAGGGGTCACCTTATTTATAAGTATGTAAATGGTGAGAGTCAGGACAACGGAGCCAGGCTCTTCTCGGTAATGGCCAGCAATAGGACAAGGGGCAATGGGTGCAAGTTGGAGCACAGGCAATTCTATGCGAATATAAGGAGAAAATTTTTCACTGTGAGGGTGACGGAACACTGAAACAGGCTGCCCAGAGAGATTGTGGAGTTCCCCTCTCTGGAGACATTCAAAACCCGCCTGGATGCATTCCTGTGTCATTTAATCTAGGTGATCTTGCTCTGGTAGAGGGGTTGGACTAGATGATCTTTTGAGGCCCCTTCCGACTACGAACTTTCTGTGATTTTAGAACTTCAGCTGAATTGCTTTCTAAATCATTTCTGTATAAGTGAACCATTGTTAGTACAAAGAGTTTAAGCAGGTTTTTTGTTAACACACAACATTTCAACAGAAATGCAGGGTATGTGACTGTATATACTCGGCAGTGTAAGGGCAACACCACTCAGAGTACTACGTTAGATCCACAATAAGAGGATTTATGAGATCTGATGTGGAAAGAAGACAAAGGCCTCAAACTTGTTGTATTTCATGCATTTATTTACCCTTAAGTTGAAACATTTTTCCGCTTACTTAACGGGTAGACTGTTCTGAAATGTTGGGTATGTGCCTTTCACAGACTCTGCACAGATTCACTACTAACCACCTAGTCTGGCATGGTTCCAAGTCACACATATGATAATAGCAATAAGTGAATGCATATGCAAGGAGGGAACAAACAGGTACTATCTGTCTCACTTTCTTTTCGTCTAATTCAAAGGAACTGCAGTCATTATCAAAACTGGATGCTTAGAAAAATAATTTTGTGTCAGTACTCCTAACACATGTCAAAACTAGCACCAAAAAAAAGAGACTCAGTATTGCAAATTAGGGCCACCAGTCACCCAAAAAGGAAGCAAATAGCTACATATTAAAGTATCAATTGATTGTAATCATCCCCCAACAATAAATACCATAATAATTTCACAATCATGGTGCTATAGTGGGCATAACTAACACCAAAAAAACCCAACATTTTCTAAATAACTGAAGAAATTTATATCATGCCTATTGTGCTTATGACATTGTCTCCACAGGTATTTTTCCACCCTGATCTTTTTTCCTGTGGTCAGAGCAAATGCAATTTAATTTAGATCTTCCTCATTTTTTCAACAGGTTATCAATATTTATAATTTCTAACATTTAAAAAAAATATAGAACAGTAATACACAGATAAAGCAAAAGCCAGTACTGCAAAGCAGCACTGTGAGATCTCATTTACATGAGGGAAACAATGATAGACGAAATAAAATCAATTCAGGAGAAAATCCCAGATTTTTGCCCACTTTCCCAAATAATAAAATGTGATCCATGAAATAAAATCCTATATTTTAGTGTCAACTGAAATGATGTGCTTTTTACAGTTTATATAATTTATTCATAAACCTCGTTTAAAAGAAAAACTCAGGGAAAACACGCCAATAAAATACTAAGTTAATGGAAAGTGTCCACATTTTAACTGTGGAAATGTTTCTGTAACACATGTTCAGAGTCTTATAATACTTTTATACATATATATATAAATATATATGTAACATGCAAGCCAGTTATCTGAGCTGATGCTGACTACTTATCTTCGGTAAGGCTGTGGTATCTTCAGATTTTGCTGCAAGCCTAAGTCAAGACCTTAGAAAGTGACATACTCTTTTCCCCTCCTTATTTGTGTGCTAATGTAAAAAAGCAAACTGTAGTGCCTTGCAGACAACTAAATTAGAACACAAAATTCAAATCCACCTTACACAGTTTGATGTATACGATTACATCACTAAGACTCCCCACATTGGACTCAATTCTTCCATTACATCAAGATTTTCCTCTCCACAAAAATTATCCGACCTTTTTTTTTTTTTCAAAGCATGACTGTAAAACATAAATTACATGTAGTATCATAATGATTCTGTTAAGAACTCCTCATTTGAAGATGTGCATTTCCTCCAGGGCACACAAGTGTAGAGAAAAAACAGTATGACTGAATACAACAGAACTGGATCACTAAAAAATTGAGTGGAACATGACGAGAGAAAGCCCACAATGGCTAATTAATATACACACTAGAGTGTGCTATTGTATATAAAATACAAATTGTCACTATTTCTCTGTTCATGTGAACTAAGTATGTGAGCTCTCCAAAATCAAGACACAGAATTGCCTCCACATGTATAGATAGCCATGCAAGTATTTTCATTTTGGTTGTATTACCGACAACTTAGTGAAAGATACAGCTGAGAACCTAAAGACAAGGAATTTTTTTCTAGGAAGGAAAGAAAGATTTCAGATTTAACTGAAAATAAAAGAACATAGTATAATGTACAACCATAAATTTACCACAGGAACCAATAATATAATTTATTTGATATTATAATTTATTTTATACACATAAATATCACTGCTGCCCCATAAGGAAGTCATAATACCGCAATGAGGTCTCCTCTCAGCCTCCTTTTCTCCAGGCTGAACAAACAGAGGGACTTCAGCCACTCCTCCTAAAACATCCCCTCAGGTGAGTGAGTGTGAATGGACCAGCCTGCTGGGAGAGGTTATGACTGATTAAATGTGAAAAACAAAGTAAAGGGAATAGTAAGGAAGAGCCTGTACATGCCCTGAACTGATACATAATTATAGCTCCCATGCTGCATGTAAGTAAACTCTTCAGTGTATAACATGGATCTCTACCCCATCACATGTAAGACATTAATACTGTGTGAAGAACACTACAGTTTATATCTGTTCCTTTATTCTACAGGATGTAAATATAGAGACTCTCCACTGAAGAGGACATTTAACAAGAAAAACAGGAGTTAATTTGCACGCAGAGCAATGTGTTAATTAATAACTAGTGTTCTTAGTATTAATATATGTTTTGCTAGTAAAACTGTGCCATATGGTAAATAGAACAGTACACATTTGGCTCAGAAAGCATCCTCTGACTGCCTTCAGGTTTCAAAAACACTTTATAGTTACTTCTGTGGGACAGAGTTACAACTGTGCCAGGGCATCTTATGCCACTAATGCTTTCATACTTCTCCATAAAATCTAAATGACAGTACATAAAAGTAAATGAAAGCAAAGAACAGCAGCAAAAACAAGAACAATCCCAGGGAAGTTCACAGAAGAGAATGCTTCCATTAAACAATTCAGTAAGCATGAAAAGAATTCTTATCTTCATTAGGACATTCTCATGTCTTATCTCAAGAGCATCACTCTTCACATTAAATTAAATTCCACCATTGTTCGTAAAGAACGAAATATTAAGTTGGAAAAAGTTGCCAGCTGTCATCAACAGCTACTGATACTGATATAATACCCAACGCAAATTGTTATATTCCATATATTTACTAATATAGTATTTATGTATTACTGTAATGTAGCATATTATTATAAATAAATATGTATGAAAGAACTTCAGGAGAAGATATTTTGTTCTTTAGATAGGAAACTGACCTACAGCCTGCAAAGGGACCAAAAAAAAAAAAGAAAAAAGACTGCGGAAGATTAAGTTAACTCAATGAGGAGGAAGTCAAGCAGAACTGCCAGGAGGCCTGTGGGGATAAACAAGGAGTTCCTGACAAAACTCAGAACCAAACAGAAAGCATACACAGGTTGGAAGCAAGAACATGTAACCTGAGAGGAATACAAAGACATTATCCAAGCATGCAGGGATGAGGTTAGGAAACCCAAAGCCCAGCTGGAATTGAATCTGGCAAGGGATTTCAAAGACAACAAGAAAGGATTCTGTAAGCAGAGATGGCAAAAGGAAGGCTAAGGAAAATATGGACCCACTACTGAAGGAGATGGTTGACCTGGTCACAAGACATGGAAAAAGCTGAGGTACTAAATATCCTTACTAGCAAGACCAGCCTTAGTGAAAGAGAATCAGGACAAGAAATATTTAAGCAAACTGGACATAATTAAATACATAAGGCCTGATGACATGCACTCACATGTGCTGGGGGAGCTGCCTGATATCTCTGCAAGGACCCCCTCAATACTCTTAGATCGATCATGGAGATTGGGAGAAGTGTTTGTGGACTGGAAGTAAGAAAACATCACTCATATCTTGGAAAAAAAGACCCAATGAACTACAAGCTGATGAACTTCACCTAAATAACTGGGATGAATCATGAGGACCAAAGGGTGGCTGTCAGTGGCATGAAGTCTGTAGCTGAAGGCCAGAAACAAGCAACGTACCCCAGGGGCAAATGCTGGGTCTGATCCTGTTTAATATCTTCATTAATGATCTGGATGGTGGGGCAGAGTGTACCTAGAGCAAGTCTGCAGATGAGAAAACTGGGAGAAGTGGTTGATATACCAGAGGGTCAAACTGCCATCCAGAGGGACTTAGCAGGCAGGAACCTTGTGAAGTTCAAGAAGGAAAAGTGCAAAGTCCTGTACCTGGGGAGAATAACCCCAACCACAACTATACTCAGGGGCTGCACAGCTGGAAAGCAGCTTTGCAGAAAAGGACCTGAAATGTCTCAGGGGACAAGACGTTGAACACGAGCCAGCAACATGCCCTTATCACACAGAAGGCCAACAATATCCTGACCTACATTATGCAAGCATTGGCCCCAGGTCAAGGGAGGTGATCCTTCTCTTATACTCAGCACTGATGAGACCATACCTTAAGAACTGTATCAAACTCTGGGCTCCCCAGTACAAAAAATAAACAGACATACTGGCAAGAGTCCAGTAGAATACCAAGAATGATGACAGGACTGGAATATCTCTCAGAAGAGGAGAGACAGAGACCTGGGCCTATTTAGCCTGGAGAAGAGAAGGCTCAGAGATGTCTTATCAATTTATACATATACCTGAATGGAAGGTGCAAAGTGGAATGAGCCAGGCTCTCTTCAGTGGTGCAAATGACAGGACAAGAGGCAGTGGGCACAAACTGAAACACAGGAGGAGCTTCCATTTGATAATCAGGAAACAATCTGTGCAGTGGCACAGACTGCCAAGAGACAGAGTGGAGTCTCCCTTCTTGGACATGTTCAAAAGCTATCTGAATGAAGTCCTGGGCAACTGGATAAATAGCCCTGCTTGAGCAGGTAGGTTGAAGTTGATGATCTCCAGAGGTCTTTTCCAACCTCAATTATTCTGTGAACCACAATTGTATTTACCAAGCGCTAATCTACTAGGTGTTCGTTTTAATCCTCAAAAATTTTGCACAGAAAGTAGTGAAAAAAACCTTGCTATTGTATTACAAAGCAAACACATTTATGCACCTATCACAGGTGAACTCTCACAAAGGACTGATTGCCTACAGTTCTGTAAAGTATATATGCTGTTTTCTAATGTTTATTCTGGATACAACCTTTTCTTCCTAGATTTAAACATACAAAACTTCAAACTTCACAGTGAGTACTAATTAAAACCACCATTTATATCAAAAAAACAACCTATAATTGAACTAAGGATACCTTCTGTGCCAAAATCTGGTAACATTTCCATCTGCAGCTTTGTTAACCTTTAAGAAGTCATCGATGTATGTTTTGGAAATATAACTAACTGAAACAATGCATATCAAATTTTCATAGAGTTGTAGTATTCATAACGCATACTGATGTTCATAGCACATTCCTAGGGCACAGCTTTAGTCTTTTCATGTATATTTAAAACCCCAAGATGACTACAAAGAAACCTGACTCTCAGTCCAATAGCTTCAAATGCATTCAGGCAGAAATTCCACTTAAGCATTAATAAAAACTTTCTAAGATTTACTTCTAGAAGATAAGGTAACAATTCATGGCATCGTTGTATGTAAAGACTCTAAGATTATCTTTGAAATTTTTCCAACGTAATGAAAAAACAAATTGTTTTCTTCCTTGGTTTTGCAGTATAGAAAGTAAATTGAAGTGTAACAAACAATCCTACTTACTACAAAATCAACAAAGTTATACCTTTTTATTTGAATATCCTTTTTCATTTTCAGCATCTGAACTACTTTCTTTGGCTGCCTCTTGATACAAAGTTTAGGAACCAAACAGTGGACATAACACCTCTTTCCAATCTTAACTCTGATTCGTAAATACATTTTGGAACACTAAACCCATTCCAAATCAGACATGCTATGTGAAAAACAGTTGATCAACAGCTATTTTCCCAGTACAAGTAAAGCAGCTCCAACACAAAGTGGTTGCTGTATTTATTCAGGGCTACAAGTGTTTTTTCGCTTGTTAGTTGAAGACGATGGATGAAGGGTATGATGTGGAAGTTGAACGATAATGACAGAACTTACAGGACAACCAGAGACACAAATAATCACCTTTTCATTGGGCCACTGTATTGTTCCGTTAGAAGGGTGACAAGAATTTAGATCAAGAGACAAAATGAAGAACAGTTTAGGAATCTGAGGATCACATCAGACTTTGGGATAACACAAATGCCAAGACAAACAGGTGCTGAGGAAGATGACAGCAAAGCCTTATATAGATTTGTTCAGCTGAAGATCTGCAAGACAAGCCTCTCTTGACCTTGTTGTTCAAGAGAGAAGCCAAACACGTGTCAGTTAGACCATGCTCACCAACCCACAATGAAAACTATCTGCAGCTTACTCCCTTACTCCAACATTGTCCTTGCATCCAGAGAATTGCTATCGATTTGTAAACTTGGAAGATTAAATAGTTGGATATTTGTTTTACATACCTGACAAATTAATAAATAATCTAAGCATGCGGGGGGGGGGGGGAGGGGGGGACACGGACACGGACACGACACAGACCCAAAGAGACCAAATTTACACCCTCACCAGAGAAGACAAGAAAGTAAACCAAGAAAGCATGAGAACTAACTTCTCCCTTATTTTAAGATACAATAGTTGTATGTTTTCTGAAGGTAATGGTTTGCTGCCTAGCATGGCAAAAATTCCAATTAGAAGGAAGCATCTCCCACAGATAAAGGTACCCAAATCACAGGCAGACAGATTTTATTTAAAACCATGAAAAATATTCTGTACAGCAGTGATTTAAGTTTACAGTAACTGATATTGTGTTTAGTGTAACAATTCAAATACTGCATTAATCAGATGTTTGGTTCAGGCATTCCTGGCCCTGCCCTTGATTGCTAAAGTCTTTTTGCTGGCAGTGAGATAGGCCAGATCGGAGTAAAATATTCCAAATAATTCAGCCTGGGGAGTACTCCCTGGATTTGAGTTATGACCTTAGTGACTGGGAGTGGGCTATTTATTTTTCTCTGTTTATGACCAAAGTATTAAACCACAAAATCACACAATCAATTCAGGTTGGAAGGAACCTCTGGAGGTCATCTAGTTGAACCTCCTGCTAAAAGCAAGATCAACACTGAATTCAGACAAGATCATTCAGATTCTCATTCAGTCAGACCCTGAAAACCTCTGAGGATAGTGATTTCACAAACTTGCTGGCTAAAACATCCCAAAGCTTACCTTTCCCACAAACCAGGCTGTAATTTCTCATGTTTCAATTTACAACCATTTCCACTCGTCCTCCTGCTATGCAGTTCTGCAGACCCTGCCTGGATCCATTTTTCTGACATCCTTGCATGTATTTGACATCTGCTATTAGGTTCCCCCTACACCTACTCTTCTCCAGGTTGAGGTCAAGATATAATGTCTACTGCATTCCTCTCATTCACAATCTAGGTGTTTCATCACTGGTGAGGCATGGTTTTACATCAGTTGGTAAATCCATGTGGGCTATTCCCAATCACCTTCTTAATGTGTTCAGAACTAGCTGCCAAGAACATTTGCACCATGATTTTCTAGAAGACCAAAAGACTATGAAGCCTGCAGATCTAGCCATCATACTTCTTGTCTTTTTTAGACAATCAGAGACTCTCCTCAGTCTCTGAGTTGATACAGAACTAGGTCATGGTGACAACCAGCCCTTATAACCCAACTAAACCAGTCTACCCTCCTGAACTCTGTTGTCTCTTCTCTCCTATGCTTTGTCCCCTGAAATGGCTCAGTTTTATAAATGATGACTTCACCTCCTCATCTTCTCTGCCTTTCTAATGAGCTGATATTCACCATCCATGCTAGAGATACAGCCACACAAAGTACCCCACATATCAGTTATTTCAAAAGTGTCGTTGTTCAGCCTCAGCACATGAAGTTCTAGGTTCTCCTGCTTGTTTCCCAGATTACATGTATTTTCATATGCACATTTGACACTGGCCCGTGAAAAATGATTCAATTTTTGTGTTGCTTGGTGAGAGGGGGTCTGGTTTGGGTTACTTCATTTACCATTCTCCACCTCCAAGGCAACTACACTCATACTTCTTAAAAAGAAATAGATACTAAACTCATGCATCTAAAAAGCATCCCCATGGAAAACTGTAACGTGCATTTATTTATTAACTTGTGAGCTAATGGAAGGAGATATAAGCAGAAAGAGACTTTTACTTACTGTGACACACTGATGATGTTGAACTAAAAGCCAAACTACTTACTCCAGAGGAGTAAAGTTACATGTCTGGAGGCGGTGTGGGTGCAAAATCTAAACAATCTATTAAATAGGCATTACAGTTAATTTATTCTCTTCTCTAAGCAAAGAGGTCTCTTGAATCACAAAAAATCTATTTTTTTTTTAATAGATACAACTTTCTGGAGAAAGTCAGCAATGGTTGATAACACATTCATTTACTTACAGCTAATTAAAAGCTTGTATAATGTAATAATACATAATATATAATGTCGGGTTTTAATTGTTTGGGCTTTTTTGTTTGTTTTTTGGGTTTTTTTTGTTTTTTTAATAAATGTAACTGCAAATTGAAAAACAAAAAGACCTGCTACATTTTAAAAGCTACAGATCATTAAAATATGCCATCTAATTAATTAAAAACAAAAAGCTAATTTTGTGTAAATTGATGACAAAAGGAAAATGGATTCATAGAGATAAATACTCAGAATTCTAAATCTATAGTGAAAACAACAGACATTACCCATGCTTTTCAAAAGATACTCTACAAGGAATAAAACTCAAGATTCCTGATGTGACTGTTTTTTCTTTACACACTCTATTTACTTCTTGATTTTGATGAAAGCAACACTCAAAGAAAATTGTGAGAAAGATTCTTTCAGAAACAATACCATTTCTTTGGTTTTAGGAATCAGTCTTTTTGAAAGCATAAGAGCATAGTATTAATTGAAGTATGAAACATGAAATTTGGGACCATGTTAGAAAAAAAATATATTTAAGTCAAATCTATCCTTCAACTGAAAATTTATTAACTTCAGTTGAAGCTGTACATGAATATGCAAAGAACTTGCCTACTAGAGAAAGTGTTCAACCAGGAAAGAACTAAAAACAAAAACCCAAACCTGCCTAGCAACTTCTTTCCTGCCCAAACGAAGATCAGAGATAAAGTGACATGAACAGAATTAACATGGATAAAATTTCATTTTTGTCATCTTAGAATATTTCCTTTTCCCATTGTCTCACTTTGAGAACTGCACTCTCATCCCAAAATCTGCACATGCATAATTTTGAGGTAGTGACTGATTTTCTCATTACTGTATATGACATTAATTCATTCTCAAGGTTATTTTCATTTTGCAATTACATTGTTTCTAGAATACACTCTTCTCCCACACACACTCTTCCTGCCTTTCAATGATGGTAAAACCATGGTTGTCATCTTTGATACTTTTTTCTTTGTAGAACAGCAACTCTCTCCACAGCTACCTTTTTCATCTATTCAGTATGATGCATTTCAAAAAAATCCTGTCCAAAACACTACAAGAGGGGAAAAAAAACCCCAACTCAATCAGAACAGACCTTCAGACCTTTCTTCTTGTTCTGAAGAAGTGAGAGGAAGAACTAAAGGGACTCTAATTCAGAGAGAAATATCACTTCCTCCAACTCTACAAAGCCCATACATACACCACCCCTTTCAAGAGTTCATTGGTTCCTTTCTACAAGCCAGCTGGCAGGGATGCAGAAACAAGTTCACACTTTTTTTTGTTGTACAAGGAAAATTAAAATGTAAATATATTTTAACAGCCTGTAGAGTTAGGACTGAATTTGATGGAAAGCTTTAACTGTATTTTAACTTTGTTTGAAACTTCTTGGTATTTTACACTACGTCAGACCTCCCACAGATTGGCTAATCCAGATGAGAAAAACCATGATTAAGACACGTTCTTGTTCCGAGCAGCTCCCCTTTTCAGAGAGGCACAAACGTTGCTTACAGTAAGGCTCTTGGCTAAAAGTCTTTTCAAAAAGTGAAAACAAATCCTGCTGGAATACAACCTTCTTCAGCTGAATGCATACAGATTTACTAAGCATATGTAAAGGTATTTATAAGACTGAAGGCCACATTTAAAAACCTCAAGTAGAGCAGCAGACATTAAAAAATATTTTAAAAGAATCAAAAAAATGTTTTGTCCAACAAAATACTATTCGGTCTTGTCCTGGTTTTGGTCAGGATGGAGTTAACTTCATTTGTAGCAGCGGATGGAATGCTGTGTTTGAGAGTTAAAATGGGAGTAGTGCTGATAACACCCTGATGTTGTTAATTGCTGTCAGACAGTCAAGGACTTTCTCAGCTCTTCATGAGAAAGGAGGGGAGAAGCCAGGACAGGTGACCGAACTGACCAAAGAGAGTATTCCACGCCAGTTACGTCCTGCCCAGGATATCGGGGGCTGACGGGAGGAAGGCTGAGGGCGGCTCCGGGACGCGCGGTTCTTGGGGGACGGTCGGGTTCTGGGACGGCTCTGGGTGGCACGGCCTGAGCTGTGGGTTCAGTGAGAAACTGCATTGCGTATCAACAGCTTCATATATTTGTGTTCTAAAGTCATGTTAGCATTGTTATATTGTATCTTTCTGTTATCTTAGTAAACTATCCTTATCCCAACCCACGGGCCTTTTAGTTTCTTGGTTCTGGGGTTATCTGCCCCATCCTCTTCCTTTTCCCTTCCCTTATCTCTCACCCCACCCCCTTCCCTCTTCCCCTGTTCTTTTCCTTTAAGGAGCAGGCAGCTGCGTGGCTCTCAGCTCTCAGCCGGGGTAAAACCACGACAGGTCTCTATTGTGCAATTTAAGATTCATCAGCTATGGCAGCTATGGCAGTGATTGGTATCCGATAATTTAATTGGTGGTGACAGAATAGGAATATGTTGAAAGTTTATGAAATACTGTAATAAGGAATTGCAACATGTCTCAAAAAGCTGGGGTTTTTTTTAATAAATATTCTGTTCTCAAAAAAATGTGCAAGTAAAGACAGACACCTTTGCTGTAAGAAGTGGCCAAGTGCCCCTAGACTCTTGTCAATGTAAGAACTCATTAAAATATTAAATGAAATACGAGGTATCTTCAGATGACTACTGTAGTCTTTGTTTCAGGATAGCTACAATATTCTTTCCAGGCATGTGAGATGTCTACTGCAGTTTTGGCTGAATACCATAAAGCTTTGAATAATTCTCCTTTGTTAACGTTGTCACCATATTTTTAGTAAATAACAGTTTAGGATACCTAAAACCTACTTAATCTATCTTAAAACAACAACACTGACTGTGGTAAAGCGATACATGGCCAAAAAATTGATCTTTATAAGCAGTAGATCCAAGACACATCCACTGAAAAAAACTTCTCACCATTCCAGCTGCAGGCAGCTGCTTTTCTGGCTGGTCATCAGGGGATTCCGTGCAGGTAATGGAATTCCCGGGTGGCAGAGATATGATCTCACCCCATATGAAAATCAGGAATTGTTCTCCTCTAGTGACCAAAATTACATGTCTTTATTTACCAGAGGATAAATTAAGCAGATCTAAAGAAATCGATAACAATATTGAAAAATACCGGATGAGCACTGGAATACTCAAGCAGGAAGGAGAGCAAAATATCCCTAGAAGAAAATTTCACCATAATCTACTACAGATTTTCTTATGTTAAAGCTGAAGTGTTTACTTACTCAGTATTAAAACTGCCAATGAAAATTGCAATAACATAAAAAGCATGAGTTTAATATAATACTTAATAAGAACATGTATCAATTATCTTCTAACTTACAAAAATAATTACAAAAATTACACTATCATAGAACTGTAATAATATCTTTTTAGTAGTGTAACAATATCTTTTTAGTAGTTTTAAAAATTCATTATTAAATAGTACAGTTACTTACGGGGGGGAGGTTGGTGTGATGTATTGTCTTTTAAACATAATATTTGACAAAATAGTACCACAAAATCAGGCAACAAATTGAAACACTGCTTGAATTTATGGTTTAGTTCATGAAGATGGAAACACATATCTCCTTTTCTCCTTTATCACTAAAAAGAATGCTCTTCAATCATAAAAATTACTTTTCCAATTCCACAGGTTGAATAAAAAGGGAGATCCAGAATATTTTTTCATTACTTCTTGCTTACTAGCGCAAAGTATGGTCTTCCTTCTTAGCCTCCCTGAAGTTACCTAGCCTTATTTCAAATTCTCTAGATAGCAGATGAATGAAAATTTACATTTCAATGACACACTCCTTTCTATAGACTTACCTCAAACCTCAGACCTTTGAAAACCTAGCACAGGAACTTGGATTGCTCTTCCTACATAAAAAGGAGGTACATTAGGCAAAGAATTGCTACCTGAAATTATTCTTAATACACAGAAAAATAGTATAAAACTGTAAGATATTTAAAATTGTTCTCAGTCCTTTATCACAGTATCTTGGATTTTTGAGCAGTAAATGTGAAAAGTTTGATTAAATTCAATTTCATTATGGGGTTTTTTTCCGAAAATTAATGTTGATCATCCTACATAATTATTTGCTCGAGGATGCTTAAATTTGTAATGTATATCCAAAACCAAAATATTTTGTCTTGCAATACATTCAAGTACTAGGCTTATTTTTAAGGAATTGCATAGGACTAGGAACGTCTGTTTTGCCTCACCAGCCTTCAGGTTTAAGAACAGATGTTCTAGTTTTCATTCGTATCAGTTTTCTTTAAATGATAAAACCTTAGCCAAGAAAAGTAGAAGAGTTCTCAGTAGTTTAAGTACATGATTATTTTAAATGTCACATGCTGTTCTGGATCTTTTAAGCTTTTAATGAAAAAAATATACAGCAGCAAAGTTTTTTTGGTTTGTTTTGTTGGTTTTTTTAGGAACTGTAACAGTGATCAAAGTAATTATAGTGTCACTATGGTTATCTGTAAGCAGAATCAAAAATAATCAGTGCAAGAATATACACCAGAAAATTGCTTTGACCTTATAAACAAGTATTTTTATTTGAAGGGAAAAATGGAACAGTAATCTAGTTATGTATAGAATTATAATATTTAATATTATTAAAACTTTTATCTTCCCTTGTCTCCTCCATCTCCCAAACATTATTTTATCCTTTGAAATGTCTCATAATCAGATGGTAGTTTAAAATTCTTGATGATAAAAAGTTGCTGTATTTATATTCTACAGTGATCACTGCAATAACTAATCCTTTACCACTCTCAACCGACTTCCCAATATCGGGAGCTATACATAAATGACCTGCTACACAACTCTGCAGTAGTTTACAACACTAGTTATTTGTTGAAATTAAGATGCTATACATTTTGCCTACATACTAATATTTCAGCAGTTTACTCAATTAAAAAAAGCCTAAATCTTAAAGGTGTAATTATTAAAGAACTTTACGAGTTCACAGCGAATGCATAAATACATTTAACTCCGATGTGTAAGCTTGAGTTTTTCTTATTTATGTAGTATTAAACTCCAGTGTATGAATTAATTAGATAAGAATACAGTTATAGAAAAGTTGTTTAATACCTGACAAACTGTATATTTCAACTGACCAAACTATTCCAACATCAAGCATGTATTAAATATAAAAATTAATAGGGAATGAAGCAGTAGGTTTGAAGGTGTTTAAGTAATAGGTTAATTAAACAATAGTTCATAGCTTATTAATTAACTATAAACCAAATAAGATGATTTGTAGTTAAATGTCAATAGAGGGACAATTCTTCAAAACAGTTCCCAAAATATCATCCTAATGTTTGCTATGTATCTTATTTCCCCCAAGTATATAAACATGAAATACAAAATTTTCTTACAAGTATTGTCTCATTTTGAATGATGGTAGCTAAGATTTAGTGTTTTGATAACGAGCAGTGGCCAAGTACTAACAATAATTACACTGTCTCAGACACCTTATATTAAACACAAATAGGACTCAAGTGGATGCAGAGATATGGAGTTCTTTTGGTAACATTCCCCACATTTTTAAGTGCAAACCAAGTAATAGATAATCAACCCAGGAGCACTACCTTAACAGTACAATTACCCGAGTACACGGGTATCCAAACAAGGATTTCTTACTTTTGAGTAGAATCATAGAATCTACTGAGTTGGAAAGGACCCATAAGGATCACCAGGTCCAACTCCTGGCTCCACACAGGGCCAGCCAAGTCAGAGCATGGGACTGAGAGCTTTGAACTCAGTCCTTTTGAACATTTCTATTATCCTCCAAAATACTATTTTTACTGAAACTAGATACAGTGAAAATGTCAATGAGATGAGCTTGGTAGTAAAGAAATCCAGCTTCCCAGTATTGCATATTGGATATTTCAAACCATTTCAGTTAGAATTTCCTTATTAAAGAGAAAAAGATGAATCATCCTAAGCACACTCACTGTGAATGCACAAATGGAGATGTGCAACAGCTGCGACTTGTAACACACTGAGTGTAGATGAGTCAGTGCGTTCGGGTAAGTCTAGGATACGCTGGCATAAAACTGGTCAGGACGGTTATAAAGCAGAGAGGACAGGAATTTTGTTTCCAGAGAATATTACTCCACATACTTACAAACCAGAAAAATGAAAGTTGTCTAAGCACAATTTCTTGCATATCTTTAAAATCAGGGAGCCACAAGAGGAAGAGAACCATAAAAGAATAACAGGTACGGTATATGACTGTAACTGAATTCTACAAGGCAACTTAGTCATTCAAAGCTGTTAAGTAACAGCACAATAGCATAACAGAGGTATATTTGAACATAGTGTATTTTTAAAACAAAATTAGGATGCTCAGCCTTATATCCACTCTTTTAATTAAACATTCTGGAAAAAGAGAATTAAATAATTCATAACAAGAGAACTTAAGTTTAAGAGGAAAACTTAAAGGGAAGAGAGCAGAATCTTTTCCTAACAGAAATAAGTTATTTTTCCTCATACTGTGGAAAAATAATTTAAAGGAAAGACGACATCAAAACTGTGGTGGGGGGGAAAAAAGAGGTCAAAAGACAAACAGTTCTGAAATTATTAATAAAATAGAGACTTTGAATAAAAATTTGTGCCTGAAAGAAGAGTACATAGAACAACATTAAAAAAAACATTAAAAGGTGAAGAAATAAACGTGAGGTATCTGGCACACACTTGAAAAAGAGGTGGGCAAGGGACTGTTGCCATATCCATAAATACTATTAACAGTTCAGCAAAAAAGACGCATCACTATCTGTGAAGTTGCCTTTTCTGAAATGCCCCATTTTCAGTGTTCTCTAATTTTAAACCCTGCTGTGACCTGTGAAATTTCCTGGAATCTCATTTATAAATTTAGCTGCAGGTACAGTAGATAACTTTTTCACACCTATTTTTTGTTATTAGCATTCCGTCTCCTCTATGTCTGCACCTATATCCAACCTAAATATTTTCTTAGAAGATGGTATTTAACAGGATGTAAGTCATATATTAGTTTTGTAAGAAAACATACATTTTCTAGTACTGCAGCCACAAAAAGCACCTACCTCCGAGACATGTTTCCAATCTCATGCAGGACACCTTTTCCAAAATCATAAATCATAGATTCATAGAATGGTTTGGGTGTACTCTTCTGGAAGGAAAGACCAGGGAGGCAACAAAAGGGTGTAGCCTTTTATGTGAGAGAGGAGTTGGAAAGCATGGAGCTCTAGCTTGGGATAGGTGATCAGCCAAGAATTTGTGGGTCAGGATTAGCAGGCAGACCAGCACAGTGGACATTGCTGCAGCTGCCTGCTATAGACCAGACAGTCTACAGGAAGATAATGTAGTTGAAGCCTTCTTTAGACAACAGGAAGGCACCCCAAATTCACAGGTCCTGGTCCTCAGGAGAGACATTACCCAGCCCAGTATTTGCTGGAGACACAACACAGTTATTCTCTCAAATGCTCAGAAATACCCATATCTGAGGCAAAATCATACTCCCCAGTTGCCAACACTGGATAAGAAAAGAAGAGGTGAAGGCAGATCGAAGGCACAGAAGGGCTGAGTATCTGTTAGGAAAGGAAGGTCAGGAAAAAGTGAGGAAATAGAAGAATGCATAAAAAAGGAGGAGGGGGCAAAAATCCCATGGTGCAGGCAGCCAGGAAGGAAAAAGGTGCCTTGGGAAAGGCGCAAACTGTAAGAGTTACCCCCAATTCACAGTCATCTGTGCCCTATGCACACCAGCCATCCTGTGTCCAGATCAGCATTGCATGGCATCACTGTTACAGGAGAAGAAATACTAACCCTTGGACAAGATCACACAGGGAGTAGGGAGGAGGGGTGATATCTATGATTACTTTCTCACTCCTTAATCCCAATTAGTACCTTTTATTCAATTTTAACTGCTGTCATTCTTCCCTTCCTGGAACACCACTGAACTTCCAGCCCTCAAAACCACAGCTCTCCAAAGCTGCTTTACACTACTCAGAATCAACATCCCTACTTGCTTCTGGAACATCTTCTGTCATCATTGCAAATCTGAATTATGCCATCAAGACAAAACAGCAGTTCTCAGAATCAAAAAATGTAACGCCAACTCTTCAAAAGAAATTCTTTTCATTACAGGAAGTTTAACATGTAACCACTAGAGCTACAGCTTACTTATTCACTCATTTCTTCCAATAATATAGAGATTACTATGACAGTTTTAATCTAAAAATCAAAGATTTTAAGATACATTATGAGCCTTAATTCAATTCTGAAAGCAAGAAATTCCATGAAGTGTGGCAGTGGGGCAACAGTTAGGACACATCATTTTAAATACTAAAAGAGGCAGGGGAAAAATTAAAAGAATCCGCACACATAAAATCAGGTGTCATCACATTAAGACACATTATTTAACATTCCTTTTTCAAAAGCTTATGACAAAAAATTTTACACATATCGGGTGCAATTTCTAGGATACTTACTATGTTCAGTCCTAAATTCCAAGTACATCAAAATGACTATTTGTTTCTACTTAAAGGCAAACTTGTATGATGAACATAGCATTAATCTAAACTTTTAATCCTTACACATTTTACAAAATATTTTAAAGTTTTGAAGTATCATCTCCCAAAACAATGAGACAGACTACAATGAAATATGCATTCTGTTTTATATGAACATGTGTGATATATGGGTCCAATATATTTTTTTAAAAAACCAAAATCATCACACAATGTTAAATAGAATTAAAACACCCTTATCACTGAGAATAGGGAAGGGAAGAAATTATCTCAATATCATAAGTTTACCTTTTTTTATCTTAACCAGACTTAGCATATTTTCATCATAATTTGAAGTTTTGTAATTTAATGTTACATTTGCACAGGTACTCAAATGAAAGATTCCCAAAAAAATCAAGACATACAGTTATAAATACATTAAACATCTAATACCAGCAATGGTTGTACTTAGGTTTCTATGCCTAAGTGTTACTTCATGACATAGTGAAGTTTCTTTGGATAAGTACTGATTTGTCTAAGTTTTCTTCAATATAAGTTCCTTCTTTTACCTTTCCAAAGCATCATTTAAACACTATCTGACCTGCTATTTTTATGCAAAAAAATAAAATTGAAAATGATGTTATAGTATTATGGTAATTCATTTCTAATCATGACTTTTTGCAACAACAGGAATATTGTTAAATAAAATAAGAACATTCAAAGCACTTTTTCTATAAAAATCTAAGAGACATTCCTAAAAAACCAAAGGCAGAACAGAAATAAAGGTTTAAAAAAGAAAACATTTTTGGTGCTTTCAAAGCAACTATAGATTAATTTTGAAGAATAGGTGCCAGTTGCCAAAAAAAGAGAAATCTATATGAAAAAGAAGGATCAACTACATTGTTCTTTTAAAAAAACCAAACAACAGCCTGCTTAACTTCTAGAAAGGGTTGATGATGGAGAAAAATGTGTACAACCGCAAATAGAATTTTCCAACAGCAATGCAGTCTCACTTCAAATACGACTATGTGGTAAATCAAAGAAATAGCAGGGGGAAAGTATGATCCATTTCTTAGTGAATCATCAAAAACACTTGTCTGCAGATAGACCAAACATCAGAAGTCTTATCACCTAAATGATCTTTCCAAAATTAATTTCAAACTCAGAGCACTAGAACCCAGACACTATTTTCCTTTCTCGAACTAAAAGTTCCATCTCTGATTTTCAAATAAGGGAACCTCACCTACTAAACCGGAGCATTCATTTCAGTACTGATGGCTTTTGACTATATTAGAAATTGGGGTGCAGTAGTTTTAAAATGCAGCATTCATTTCTACAACATATTGAAATGAGGTCACAGCAAAAAAAAAAAATTAGATTTATAGGATTAAAATGGCTACTAATTCTGCAGTAAAGTCAAAACCATGTACTACTAGTATTAAATGTCTTGAAAATATGTGGCACCTAATATTTAAAGAACTGAGGTGTTAAAAGTTGAGATGAATATGTGCATGACTGATAAAAAATGGGAAAAATAAGACTGACACACAGACACAAAATCAAATACACATTTGCACCTGTTTCCTTTATGTCTAAATAAGCAAGGAATTACAAGGCTAAAACGGTATTCATGCAACTTTATGGCTGCAACACTGCACACAAGAAAACTAAAATTACGCTTCCCACAGCAATTTCAACTGAGCTACATTTTGTATGCAAAGGAGTTAGAATTGAAGTATGTTATTCTGCCTTTTAAATACTACAAACACTGAAGTGGGAATGTGGGAATCATAACTCTAATTTTACCAGTTTATATGAATTCAAGATCTCAAAGAGAGCATCCCATTAAATACCCAAACAAGTCTATAACAGTAGTTAACAGCAATTTGTTTATTCTTTTTATGAACCCACTGCTGCTCCTCTTCTGTCTCTGATTGTTGTAGTAACATATGGAAACAATATTAAGAATCTGAAATTACTACATGCTCTGTTCAATCTTGATTTTTTAAAGCTAATTTTATTTAGACAAAACACAGAACTTTTTACATTTTATAAAGCTGGCAACACTCCACAGTCATCCATCAGTTAAATGCTAATACTACAGCAAAGACTTGGAATTCTGCCTCTTGCCCCCACCCTGATTAGGAGCACTGATTATCATTCCCCTTCAATTCTTCCATTTTCAGTATTATCAAATTAAGTATAAGACTTTTTTCACACCTATAATGAAGAAAGTTTGTCACTAGTCCAGAACAGAAGTCACTTCATCAGCATGCTAACCCAACTCAGAAAACAGGCAGGCACCTGTGATAGGACCCAAGGGAACATCATAAAGCTGCAACAGGGGAGGTTTAGGTTGAATATTATGAAGATGCTCTTTCCTGAGAGAGTGGTCGAGCACTGGAACAGGCTCCCCAGGGAAGAGGTCAAAGCACTGAGCCTGACTGAGTTCAAGTGCCTGGATGATGCTCCAGTCACATGCTCTGACTAGGCTGGCCCTGCGTGGAGCCAGGAGTTGGACTCGATGATCCTTATGAATCCCTTCCAACTCAGGATAATCTATGATTCTAATATGCTTTACTTTCCTACCTTGTCTTTCAATATTATTTTTTATCAAAAAACCTGAAAGCATAATTTCTTGAAACAATCTTGTGACAACAAACTGTGGTAACATAACTTTCACCTTGACTGCGACACAAAGCAATAGGAAAAGATAAAAAGACAAAAAAAATATTGCCTTAGTTGTCAAAGATTAATGATTTATTCTCTGAACTAAACACAAGAATTTCACCAAAACCCCCCAGTCTAATCTAAATATCACCTTGTTCAAGATTTGACTAACTGACTGCCACTATTGCCTCCAAATCATCTCTTGAGAATTCCCTGCCATAAGTGCTGGAAGTCAGTTAACTAGTAAATGTAAAGGTACATGAAATAACACATGTTAATGTGAAAAGCAGTTAAAAGCATCTCATGGGGCATTTGTTTTACATAATATACTCAAATATTACATTTAAGAGGAACTGAGTCAATGCACACCTACAGTTTAGAATGCTAGGATCAGTTCAGTTGGAAGATTAATCCTGAGAGTTCCCAAAGCTATGCCAGAGTCACCACTACATTCTGCTTTTCAGTTTTCCAAGTCAACAACACCAGTAACCAACTGTTTCTACTGGAAAAAGAAATGCTAGTGAGACAGACATCTGTAGTGTGTAGCTGCCAGACTGACCCAGTGTGTGGTCACAGGTGTTGACCCTGGTGGTGTAGGAGCCAAAGGAGGAAGACAAAAAGAATTGGCATTAAAAGCTGCACTAACAGAAGTCTTCAGTGATTTTAACTTTTCGCTCTTAGAAGCATGAGTCATTGCTCATGAGAAGCTATATCCAGAAGACAACAAGAGGAAGTACACAAACTCTTCTACAAAGTAAGTTAAAGGTTATGACCCTTTCATTTGCAATCCTGAAAACTGTACCTGACTCAAAGAGGTATGTTGCAGGCAGACCGAGACTTGCAAACCTTAATAACATTTCCACTACTTAAATACTTCTGCTTGTCAAGCATCCTGAAAGTATTAAAAAAATAAAATCCACTAATTCCATTGTCAGGAGTTTATGATGATTCTTAACTTTAGCCAGTATGCTACTCCATAAATCAGGTTTTTAAGCAAAACTTATTTTTATAACATAACTAAGCAAACATTTCAGTCACTGAGTAGGATGTTACACATATAAACAAGAAATAAAGGATTAGATTATTATATAACAATAAATTTTAGGAAGTACTGCAGTCAGGAATCCAATACAAAAACACAAGAGCAACCCTTAAGAACAAATGGGAAACAATACAGTAGGTACTTAAAAGCTATCCAGGGGGGTAAAAAATAAATGAAGCTGAATTACCAACAAGAAACTTTTTAAGTGCTTTAAGTCTGTAACACTTAGTTTGTCCTGCTACAACACTGAAAAACGACTGAAAACTTCAATGAAATGTTTCTATTCTATTTGAGACTTCAAAGTAGTATTTAATGAACAATGTTTATTTTTGCAATGGAAGCAGTTTTAATTCAATTGTCTAGCATCTTATTACACTTTACAGAATTTTATTAAGGAACACAAATTACTCCATATTCAAGTCAGCCAATAATTTACAAATAATTGGCAATAGCAACTCAAGAACATGCTAAGTCATACTGTTAAACACACAACTACTGTGCAGTGTTTTCCTGTTCATCTGTTCTGTGAAAGAGATTATAATGAGGATGAGTGATTCGAGTTACATTAATGTACTTATGCAGGTGGGCTATTAAATAGCTAATGTCAAAAGTCAAGACTCTGATCTAAAGACCTCAGAAATTCTTTAAATTCAAAAGGCTTTGGAGCAGGTATGTAGATGCTTTGAACAGAGTATTTGTTGGACATAAGTATAATCCATACAAAACCCTCCTAAAATAAAGTCCAATACTAAAAGAAAGAAATTACCTGGAGTGTCTTGTAATGGTCTTGATGTGAAATTCCTTTTTCCTTTTTCACCTTCAAGAAATCCATTTCTAGAATACTGTGCTTTTCCAGTAAATAATCTAACTCCTATAAAGTTTACAAAATAAAATACGTGAAGTTACAAACATTTGTGAACTGTGAAAATACAGGTCCAGTTAATGATTACAACTAATTTAATTTCTGAAGACTATGAAGCTTGCTCTCATAGCATACACAGAGATAAAGGGCTGTGCAAGAAAACTCCAACTGCAATGTTTGAACTGAGACAATATTTTCAAGAAGTAGACAGTATTTAAAGTAAAAGTCCTGCCCTATGAAGAGCACCTATGGTCACTGGGTTTGTCTAGTTTGGAGAAAGTGAGGCTGAGGCGAGCTCACTGCTTTCGACAGCTTCCTGAGGAGGGGAAGTGGAAAGGAAACTGTTGAGCTCTTCTGGGATCCAGTGACAGGACCTGTGTGAATGGTTCAAAGGTGTGTCAGGGGACATTCAGACCTGACGTTAGGAAGACCAAGAGGGTGGTCAGACACTGGAACAGATTTCTTAGGTGTTCAATGCCCCATCCCTGCCAGTGTTTAAGAGGCATTTGGACAATGTCCACAGTAATATGCTTTAACTTCTGGTGAGCCCTGAAGTGCTCAGGCAGTTGGTCCAGATGTTTGTTGTAGAGCCCTTCCAACTGGAACTATTCTATTCTAATTATTTCCTTATTTTTAATAGCTTGTTCTGTCTTTCTGTATTTGAAAAGCAGCATAATAAATATACTTTTAGCAAATGGTTTCACTAAAAAGGCAGAAATCCCATTACATAAAGCCCTAAGGATCTCTACCTACCTCTCCAAAAGGAAAATTTTAAAATATTCTGTGATCTTGTACTCTGCCAGTCTAGAAGCCTGCCCAACACAAAGCAATAAAGAGGAAGGAGCATGACACAACTAATAATAAACTACAACATTATTTGTAATACAAAGAGCTCAAGATTTTTATTTTTTCTTAATGCAGCTGTTGCTTCTACCAAACTCATTCTTACTATACATAAGCTGTTGGCATCCTTTCAGTTGCTCAAGAACAACTACTTCTGCAGCCATGCAGGAAGCCAGCATAGAAACAAATGACCTGCCAAATTGCTGCACAGCTATTCAAACAAATGCACAACTGAGAGGGTCATAAGGAGGACAAAAAGAGCAGGTCTGCTTAGTTCAATCCTGCTTTTGGCTGAAATAACAAAAATAGTTCTTGAGATTCAGTCTTTGATTCAACTGTAAAGATAGAAACCGTCTAACACTTCCTGAATTCAGAGCCTAGCTCTCAACCTATCTCTTCTTAGAGTCTGTGTTCATACTTCCTATATACACTTAATTCCTAGCAAAATCAATCCATTCCAAGTCTCCGCATCTTTAGCTCTAGTTATTCTTCATTTTCATTTCCTCCTTCCAAAAAACACCTTGATAGCTACCAAGGAACAGTATTAAGAATCCCAGAAATTAAACTTACTTGCTCATGTCTCAGTGATTTTTTTGCTAACTCAGACTACAGGCAGGGGCCTGCTTGGTACTCTATCATATTCAGGTCAGAAGGAAGATTAAAAATTGTTACCAGACCTCCCCCTCCTTCCCCTAAAAAAAGATAGCCAAATGCTATTTATAGCATTCTGTGCGCTAAGAAAATTTCTCTTCTTTTTTCTCCCATCCATGAAAACAGTATTTTTTTTCCCTGAAGCTTTACAAAACTTCGGACTAAAAACCCACACTAGATACGAGAAAAAAAAAAAGACTAAATTTGGCCAATTTATCAGGTATTTGGGTAACTTCTGCAAAAAATGCATTGCAAATCTCTGCCGGTTCTAACTATATTTTAACCCTATATAAATGCCAAATACTTTTATTAAAAAGTTATTCATACCTTTTTAATTTTTAATTTTTCTTCTTCAGCAGAGCAAAGCTTGACTTCTAGGTTTGCAACAGCTTGTTGAAGGTAGCTTTTCGGTTCATTTGCTCTCTGAGCCTCAGCATCAACCAAAGCAATGCCTGATGTAACCGAAGTCTTGTCTTCAATTACATTCAAAGAGGCAACTGGAATATCTGCTTGAACCTGATTCATACAAGAAATAAAGCAGTAAAGGAAATGGTAAAGGGAATTTAACATTCCAGTTAAGTCAAATTTCATTTCCAGGTGACATTACGGAACTTAAGAACTTAAATACTAAGGTTACGTTTTTGAAACCACACTTCTGAAATTGGCCATGCATGCTCTCCTATGTAGGAGGAGCTGGCCGAAAAGAAAGCTCCAACAATGGAACAGTAGCTAGTAATTCTAGATGGAGCCACATCAATAGTTCCAATCTCCTTAACTGCTTTTCAAGAATAGTTTAGAAGGCTTTAAAAGGAGGATGGCACAGATACCTCAGTTTCCAACAAGGTAAAAGTACTCAAAAAGGAGTGAAAAAGGGCAGAAATGATGTTCAATCACGTGTCTCAAAGCATCAATTACAAGGAAATAAACTCCCTTTGAATTAGACATCCTATGTTTTCACCCAATGCAGACTGAAAACAGTAGCCATGGAAAGGTAATACAATTTTTTCTGTGCTAAAATAAATATCTCATCTTGAGGCTAGTCCAACAGAATAAGAGTAATTGGGACATGTCTACAACATTTAGTTAATGGTGTTTCAGTGAATTGCTGGAGTACAAAAGCTGAAAGGGAGGCTTCTGGAACACACAAACTAAACTAGATGAAACACCACTGAGAAGCTCGTATTTTCAGATAAAATATCTATCAGCATAAAAATAAATTAGGAAAGGTTTAAAATATTTTTGGTATAATTAACAAAAGCCACAGCTTCTTTGGAGTTTTTTTCCTTCTTAAAAAAAAAGGAAAATCTTGTTTATATCAGAGTAAAGGAAATTCGAAGGAAAAAGATGGTAAATTAATTTCAGCTGCCACATTTTCAATAATTTGAAAGCCAAGAACACTTGAGATTTGGGGAGTGCTGGTGAAAGGAACATTTCCGTGTTTATTAAGACTGATATAATATAATCCATTCACTTAATACCTTTTATTCCAAACAGACATTCAAATAATGGACTTTTCAATAAATATCTCTTGAAGGATTCAAAGGAAGAAAGAAAAAAATTAATAGCTGACATCTTGATTGTACAGGGATATATGAGACCCAGATGATAAAACAACCAGAAAGAAAACTGCAGTTTGTGCTCTGAATTCCCCTTAGGTAAGAAGCAGAGAACTAATTATACTTCTGAGTACTACTCAAGATTAGAGTCTGGCACCACCAAAAATTGTGATGTTGATATCTGGAAAGTTCTTTCTTTTTTTTTTTTTAACATAAAACCTCTAGAGGCTCCATAGACACAATTATAGAAAAATACAGTTCTCCTAACATCCTCCTCTAACAGGTGTAAGAATATCTTATTATAGTTTTATGGCCAACATTTTCCCCTTAGCTTTTTCCAAAAGTACAAAATCTGATCACCCTTTCAAAATAATGTTAAAGTACTTCATTTCAACCTCCTCTCTCCCTTTGCTAATACTTGCTAATCTTTATTCTTTAGTTTGTAGTATTCCCTCCATTAAAAAGAGGGTATGGAACCATGGGTCTGTCAGTAGCTGACTAGAATGAGAAAGACTGAAACATGTTCTACAACTAGATTTCACATACATAATTATTCGGAAGCAACAAAATGTATTTCTTATTTTTAGTAACATTACCTAAACAAATTACTTTTTAGTTTTTAAAAAATACACTTAAGCCTTAGTATTCTGGACTAGCTCTTTCTGCAAGCTAAAGTTGCTGGCCCAGCTCAAAGAAAAGAGAATACAGGTCACTCATGTTTCATCATCAGCCAAGATTAAGAAAGGTAGGATCTGTGGTGGCTGAAGAAAAGAACATTTCGATCATTCTGCCAGCAATAGAAATTTACTTATCAAAACATTGTCAGAGAGAGAGAGAGATGAAGAGCTTTCAACACAGAAAATTACCTTGGCTGACATTAGTCAAAAAAGAAACCAAATGCTTCCCCCTCTCAAGAAAAAAATCCCACAGCTTTTGGATTTCTAAGAACATTTCTTAGGTATTATTTGCATCCAGGCAAATCACTTCTCCTTTTATTGGCATTCCCCACAACATTAGGCTGGGAATAAAGACAAACCAGTAACTAATTCTTCACTAAGACTGAACTATCGGAGCCGTACCAGCCACAGTCTTCCTGGAAGTGTGAATATACAAATGCTGCTCCAAGAAAAAACAGTAAGTGGCAGTTTAATCAAAACAAGTACAAGTTGTTTAGATAGTTCTAGCAAAATGTTTTAAATGGTCAGATTATAGAAATCTGACTTAATCACAAAATTCAAGTTTCACCATGAGTAACCTTAGGCCTCAATGAGATTATCCAAATAATAATAAACCAAGTCAGTCACAGAATCACTGGATGATAAGGGTTGGAAGGGACCTCTGGAGATCATCAAGTCCAAACCTCCTCTGCTAGAGAAGGATCACCTAGAGCAGGATGCACAGGACAGCACAGTAGGGTTGCAAACTAGCCCAAAATATGGATTGGTTTAGAGAAAGACAATATCGCTTTTAAAATCAAGTATATACTACTATGCATCCTGAAAAAAGGAACTTTACAAGCAATAAACTCCTTCAAATAGGTGTCACTGCAACCAATGCCAATAAAAAATCTATTTAGTTTTCATGCACAGCAATCTTGCATTCTTGTGCTAAACTCAAGGTAGAAATTCTTTTCCTTCCCTTGCTCATTTCATTAAGTTAAAAAGTGAACACTTCTACTTCCCCAAAAAGCAGCTAAGCAGTATTACAATTACAGAGAGAGATCAAGATCACATAATTATGACTGCATCAGATTAAAACAAGCAGCAAACAAGCAAACATTAAAAGTAATGGAAGAAAAATATAGTAAAATATAATTAAAAAACCTCTAAAATTAATTCAGTTATTAAGTAAAAAAATAGTTAAATTCTTCAGTCCTAAAACCACTTGAATAAAAGTATGCTATATATGTACAGCCATAATATTTAGAGCTCTAACAGTGACACATTTTTTAGAGAACCTTCCTGCTATTGTTTCCTACTAGCACTATCACCACTCCTTTAATTTTTGGTGACTCCAACACACTTTCCTCTCTTGCAGTCCATATCAAAATAGTACATTGTCTCCCAGTTAGAAGATTTAAACACAATTTAAATATTATTTTACTTCAAATCTATCACAGAAATCCAAGGACCACCTTTTGCTTTTAAAAGGCAAACCAATCTATAATTCACACAGGAAAGGTACAATGCTAAGATATTTAATACATCAAGTTCCCATACTGAAACACAAAAATTGTAGTTTTACCTGTTCTTCAAGAACAGCTTGGTTTATAACGTTGTTGGCGGTTTGAAGAGCTGATGCCACATGATCAGTTGATAAAGTGAGTGAGTCGGAAGGAAGCAGGCAGGAAGCATGCACAGCGTGCTCCCGGAGAACATCAGGCGCTATATGGACTTCTGATACTAATGCAAGAAATAAGAAGACACACATGCAAAATGAAGCAGCTGTCAAAAATTAATTCTTTCTTAAATGTTTACCTAGGAAAACTCGTCAAAGTAGCAGCAAGTATAGTCACACTAATGTAATGTTAAGTAACTCTCCCAATCCAATCACACTGAAGAATAATTCCATTCAACGTTCCGTGTCTTTTGAGTACTATCAACTTCAAAATTGCAGTCACCCGAAATTGACACTTGTAACTTACACAGAGCTTTCATAGGACAACTGCCATCAAAAGCACAAGTTCTAACTTCTCTCTTTGCACTCGTGTAATCTTTCAGCTTTACACACAAACAAGTGCATACATCGGCCTAAGGACATTCAAAGGACACACCAATCCTTGAATCGAGGTGCTCCATGTCTCAGCTCCTTTACTTCCCAGTTCTGGGAATCAGGTTAACATAGAAGACCATGCTAACCTTATGTAACAAAAAGAAGAAAGAAAACAGTCTTTAAGACAGAAAATACTGGAATTTCTGCTAAGTGCAGCAATACTAGATTTGGACATGGGGGGAGAAAAACAGCTGAGCAGAAAATACGGAAACTTAGCTGAAAAGCCCAGAGGGCAGAAGCAAACAGAACAGGAACCCATTCAGGTAACCAGGACAAAACAAAACAGGACTGGGGCACAACTGTATTGAACTTTTAATGATTCTCCAGAATTGGAAATGGGACTTTTAGGCTTCCTTTATGTACCACAAGATACCTGTGAAACCCACTGAAATGTTCTGTTCATCCCTCCCCTTCCCTTCCAAATGTCTGCGTAAAAAGGAAGTTTCCTGTAACCTTCACCTACTCTGCTAGTTCAAATATCAGAGATGACAAAGATGGCCTTTTTGCTTGTAAAATAGTCAGTAATGTCTCCGTTTTATGCTATCACTTAATACCCTGAATTTAATCTTTAAATCAATTTCCACCAGACAGAAAATCACCTCTCCAATGAAGATAGGCTGAAAGTCGGTCTTGTTCAGCCTGAAGAAGAGAACATTCCAGGGAGACCTTACTGCAGCCTTACAGTAGCCAGAGGACTACATGAAATCTGGAAAGGGACTGTTTACAAGGGGAGGTATTACAGGGAAGGGGTTTTAGATTAAAAGAAGATAGATTTAGACTAGACGTAAAAAAAAAAAATATCCTTCCCTGTGAAGGTGGTGAGGCCCTGGCACAGGCTGCCCAGAGAAGCTGTGGTTGCCTCCTCCCTGGCAGTGTTCAAGGCCAGGCTGGATGGGGCTTTGGGCAACCTGGTCTAGTGGAGGATGTCCCTGCCCATGGCAAGGGTTTCGAACTAGATGGTATTTGAGGTCACTTCTAACCCAACCCAGTCTGTGATTCTACATCAGGCAATTCTGAATAAGCAGAAAAACTGTTTCTCTGATTAAAACTCTCAACTGACAAGAAAAAAACCTAACATGACACTGATCCTTATAGCGTTAGCATCCATCCTTTAGTGATAACCACCATAATACAAGCATAGTTCCCACATAAATAATTTATGACAAAAGTAATAAAAGAAAACTGGTCTGGATACAGATGAGGAATGAAGACTCAAAGAGATTAAAGCTTGAGGTATTCACATATTTTAGAGCATCTGATACTAAGCATAAGACTTCATTTTTCAAATAATACAGTTTCACACGGAGCATTATATAATCAAATTGAGCTTGCAGATATTTCAGTTATAGTAATGAATACTTAGCATTTCAAGGAGGAAGAAAAAAAAAATCAAAAACCCACCTCTTGTCAAAAAAAAGTTGTCAAAATAAAGCCTAGGAAATGAGGAGCAACAACCGGTGACCACCTCTAAACACTGTGGTTTAAAATTATTCAACAAAATACATGACCTTGCAGAAGACAAGAAAATGCAGCAGCTCTCCAAGGTATCATTCAAATATCTTTTTTACAAAACCTTCTTCTCACTTTCAGCAATTTTAAAGATTCATAAATTAGACATTCCTAGAATTACATGTGCTATGCCTGCAGTTCAAGCTCTTAATTCATTCCTCTTGTGCACATATGGGTAAAATTGCATTAGCATTTTAGTTCAGCTCAAAATTCGCTTATGAAGACAACCCTTCAATCATTCCTGCATATTGTGCCTTAGTTATCATAATGGAACAGTTTCAAAACCCTCAATACAAAAACTTGCTTCTGATAAAACTATGTGAATGAGACTAGAAAAGTTGCATGTACTCAATTACAGGTATATTAAAAGCCATATGCCCATGAAGGTTGAAGTAAGCTGCAAATACTGCCAGAACTGTACTTTTTTTTTAAAAAAAGAAAAATCTCATAATTTCTGAACCATTGGCTTCACAATATTAAGAGTATTCTATCATGGGTTTGTATACAAGATATTACAAAAACATGAAGATTGTAAATAGAAGCAGACATCATTAACAGCCTGCAATCTTGCTCATGCAAGAAAAGTGCTCTATCTTTATCCTAGTAATTCCACCTCCACATATGGCTGCTGAAGTATAACTGTAAGAGACAGAAAACTAATGTCAGAACTAGAACACAGGGATCTACATCCTAAATAACATTGAATAAGCAGCTTGGCGAAAAACAAACTGAAAATCACTGTATTCACAGACATCAACCAAAGTATTTTTGTCAATACATAGCAAACTAGCACACAATAGAACACACCAAATGCATTCTAAAATACATAAGGAATAAATACCCAATAAAATTAATGTCATTGTCGGTGGAAACGATTTACAAAAGAACAGCAGCAGCATCTGTTTAAGAAAAAAATGAATCTTTTCCTGCCAAACAAAAAGCAACAACTTGTAGCTTTAACTACAAATGAAATAATTCCTGTATTTCCACTGCTTTTAGCTCAGTGTAATTGTGTATCTAGTAGAAAGGGTTAAATGGCCTAAAGAATGAGTGGACAGATACAGTAATAGATATCAACTGACACCCAGTATGCCCTTAGTAAGTGTTGCAAGAGTCTTAGACGGCATTCTGCAAAGATGTAGGACTTTCGGTACTTTCCTTAACAACTATCCCCTTCCAAAAACACTTTTAATCATTCTATTTGCAGATCATTGATTTGCTGCAGTATGTCCATTTCCACATCTGTTGGGGAATAGAGTTTTCAAAACCAAGCAAAATGTAACTCAGTGTTCATTTCAAAAGTGTAACTAGAATTAGGATCAACAGGTAAATGTCTACATAATGCTGAAATTTAAAATAATTTCTCTGTTGACTTCAATGAGCAAGAATGTCCTATCAACAGAAAACACTTGGCTGCTTTTTGTCACAGTTTACAGGGGTACATGGACACACAGAAAGGAAGAAAAAAATGCTCTAATGGGCTTTCAGGATGATTTCTTACAGATCACAGAAGTAAACGCTTCCTCACACTGTATTCTTCCAAAGCCAAACTATCCTAGAAAATATATTATTACATATTCTATTCCAAATTCATAAATCTAAGGCCATATGCAAATAGTAATTTAATTTCCTAACTTCTTATTTAAGCAAAACTTATATACAGCTACCAAAATTTTTACACATTGCTGTTGTAACTCAAAAGAGTTCAGCTTCTGAAACAAATCTTGCAACATTCAATGACTATAGAATCACAGAATTGTAGGGGTTGGAAGGGACCTCGAGACATCATCGGGTCCAACCCCCCTGACAAAGCAGCTCCCTAGTTCATATTGCACAGATAGACATCCAGACGGGTCTTGAATATCTCCAGAGAAGGAGATTCCATCACCTCCCTGTGCAGCCTGTCCCAGGGCTCTGTCACCCTCACTGTGTAAAAGTTCTTCCCCATGTTGATGCGGAACTTCCTGCACTCCAACTTGCAGCCATTGCCCCTTGTCCTGTCCTCACAGACCACTGAAAAGGGGCTGGCCATTTCCCTCTGCATCCCATACAACATCCCTATACAACAAAAGAAAACTTAGAACTCATTCCCATTAGTTTCTGTTGGTTGTTGTTCTACTAAAGCAAATGGTTTCCAGGAAACTGCCAAAATATTCAGCCAACATGACTGTCTTTAAAGGCAGCCCAGTGACTGTAAGGAAAGAAAAGTAGAGATCCATCACATATATAGAGACACACAAATTAAGAATGACTACTTGCTCCTATCTCAGTTTAACAATCAGAAGGAACAGACCCAATGCAACGGGTGGTTCCTTGGACTTTGCTAACAGTAGTAGTGGAGATATGCAGGTAATAGGACTGCAAAAATGCACATTATTTTTCTCTCACTATTTGCTCATTCCTTCACACTCATCATGAATCACCCCCACATTCTATTTCAGTGTTTATTCAGCACCTTGTATGAGAGAGAAAAAATTAATTTCTTCTCACCTTTACCATTTAGAATAAACACAGTGTTTTCCTATTAGGTGATACTGCTAGAGAAGCCTAACAGAAGGAAGGACATGCTCTCTGACATGGGGAAAATGGTGGGAAAAATGGTATTACACTTCTGTTGTACAAATTCTTGTTTTTCTACCATTCTGAACCAGCAACCGCAACTTCTGATTTGAAGTACAGCATCCAAAAGACTATTTGCACATACCAGTAAACATTTTATAGTACTAAAAGTCTACAGAAAAAGTTAAGTCAACATTCAAAAAGATAGTAAGTTGTCTAAGACAAATTTCAAGGACAAAATTGTCTACTGAAATCAACACTGGGGCCTCAGAAAAAATTTCTGGTTTCTTCTTGCAAGCTGAGAAAATACTGCAACAAGTTTCAGTGTTTTGTTTTAGAACTGCTTCTAAACAAAACATCAGATATGCAGGAAATGGATGAGACGAATAGCATACTCCTTTATAAAGCTTACAGATTCTTAGGTATATGTAATGGTATCACACTCCAAATTTATCAAAATAATTTCAATAGCACCATAATACACTTAAATTCCTGACATTTTTCAATACACCTTACTGACATCTAGGGTAAGACAAGCACAATACATATAAATAGCATTGGCTAGAAAATTCAGTTACTTCTTTTCCTAAAAACATTAACCTGTAAGTCAACGCATAACAGGCATTTTGATCAATCCTAATAAATCTTGCCTCTTGCAATAAGTTAATTTATTCACAGCAACACCAGCATGAAAAAGTCACATAAAGACTTTACAGTAATAAAATATTCCGAATGCAATATTTTTTCCTTTATTTTTTCAATACTTTCAATATTTTTTTAATATTTTTTTCAATACCACTTTGGTAAAACCTACACAAATACTTCTGTGTCATCTACAAATCATATAAAAACCTTCCACATTCCTTATTAGATTTAAATTAAATTTCATGAGATAGAAGCTGCACAGCTCAATTTAGTTTAATTTAAATACATTTGAATACGCTAATGAAATTAAATTGTATTTTTGAATAACAGTCAAAACGACAAGATGAATAATCAAGTTATTTGGGAACATATAATTTCCTTATTATTTGTTTTCCATATTTTGAATGACAAACAAATTATTCTGTAATGGATGAAAGCCAGTAGTGCTATAAATAAATAAATAAATAAAATCCAATTTTAGAACATAATTTATGGAGAACTCATATTGAGACAAATCCCTTCCTTATTTTTAAAACTATAAGTAGTTTGCACATTGATACAGTAACAGGCAGAAATCTTTATTTCTAACCAGAGAATAAAATGTGGATTTTTTTTTTCCTAACGCTGCTGAAGTGATGTTTTTGCAAAAGCAGTGAAATCTAAACTGAATTCCCACAACAAAATCAACTGCCAATCTGTAACACTTCATTTATTTATTTAGTTCTACTGATTTGTACGTTTATCCACTATCAATTAACTTTCATTAAGGTCCTAAAATGCAGACGGACACCAGGTATTTATACAAATCAACAAAAGTAGCTCTACACAGCCTCTGCTTGAGACAAAGTATGTGTAACATTTTGCAACTTCAAAAACTGCTTAAGTTTTCCCCACCCCCCAAAGCACGTAAGACTTAAGGAGAGTGAAAGAAGACTAATGGAGGAAGCAACATACTCAAGTCATATTTTTAAGTTTACTTTTTGTATGTTCTCCCATCATTTTCAACAGACGGTCCATACTCAAAATATCCTCTGAGTGAAGAAGCTCCATTTCCTCATCCCACGAGATGCCAACCAGCCTTTGAACTGGATAAACTGCACTTCTCTTTTGTGCCTCAAGAAAGTTCAACTTTGAGAATGCAGCTTCCCGAAATAACTGTCAGGAACATTCTAATAGGTTTTCACTGTTGTCCATTCTTTCGTTGTGTGTATACATCCTTCTGGTTACAAGTATTTACACTGAATACAGGCCAGCAATACGTTATTAAGAGTTTTAATAGTGATGTTACCAATACCTGTAGGAAATGCTGCCCACGCAATAGCGGGGGATGTAGTCTGGGTTTCACCATTTCCACACTCGTAACTCTCTGCTGCCTGGAAATATTAAGAAGTTCTTGTTACATATTTTACAAAATTCTATAAATTATTATAAAAAGAGTTGACAATAGTTAACTATCGAAATTAACTAATCCAAATAACATACCTCAAATCCTCCAAAGTCATCGTCATCCATCTTTCAACTGGTACTAGAATATAGCAGAAATATTGATTTAAGACAAAAAAACAAATGACTGATTTGTTATATCCCCTTTACTCATAAAATAGCAATAAATACTTTTTAAAATCAAAGGAAGGTATGGCATTAATTTCAAAGGACAGGCTTGGGTAGAACAAGTCACTGTGCTCAAACCCTAAAAGCCCAGTAATATAAAGCAACAGAATGTTTTATACCACAGGAAAACAGGTATATTTCACTGGCCAGTCTTGTAAGAGGAATGTGCTGATTTTATGATCAACTAGGAGTCAAAAGACAAAAGGACTCATGTATTTGCTACACAGTTACATAGCAGATGAGTAGAGACCTTCACTTGGATATAACTGCTACCTAGCTCATTTATGTGCTCTTCATAATACTAATTTCTAAATTAGAAGGTGATGAGCTTTAGTCTTTCATTCAAGCACTCATCTCCATCAGTTAGGTGAAGTCTTCCCTATTTACAGGCTCTAGAAAAGTTGAAGGAACCTAAAAACAAGAACTTTTCCACCTAATGGATACAAGAGCTCAAATGGCAAGATATCTCTTAAGAAACACTTTTTAACTGACCAAGATAGCTGAAAAAATGGGTATTTTACAATGGAATTTTAGTATCTTCAAGGGATAAGCGCTGCCCATCAATACTGTCAATGATCTTTTGATGGCAAGAATGAAGAAAAAGCTTTTCAAGATAAGAAAACAGAAAAATGGAACTTTAAAAACTGTATCTATTGTTCTCAAGTATAGCAGTCAAGTGCCCAGTACTTCAGAAATCGACCCCGAAAACCTAATCTGGAAGTTTTAAAAAAAGAAAACAGTTCAGGAAGTAGGATTTCTGATCATCAGATTCCAAAGTGGAGAATTTTTTCATTAGCAATGAAGACAATTCAATTTAATGTAATCATGATCTACCGTATACTTTGTAGCTTTGTGTTTAAGATTTAAAATGTATTTTCCATTGTAAGTTGCTTTTCCAAATCAGCACTGTGATTAAATCCCAAAAGATTTCCTGCTTTTCCCATCTCTTCTTAGCTGTCTGGCAACATCAGCACAAACTGCAACTTAGAAAAAGACTGTGGTGAATTTCTGGAAATTTTTCTGCCACCACAGAGGTCCTTCCCAAGGTTTCATGGAGGGGCTGATTTAGATTTTACAAACTGATCAGCATTTTTGAGTTGTAGCCCTGAATTCTGTGGCATTTTGTTATATTTATAGTTAAACTGCAGTTCCTTTTACAAAAATGCAGGATAAGTTACTCAGTTAATGAAAGTAACTCAAGATACACATGGCTGTTCAAAGAAGGGTATTATATGTATTTCAAAATATATTTATATATATCTCATTCTAATACATGAATGAGGGATGATCCAAAAAACCTTTAGGGTCTTTACAGAATGTCAAAATGTTTGTAAAGTAATTGATTTTAGTTAAAATAGACTATACTCTGGCAAAACTTTTATTACTGTGAAAACACATGCTCAGAAACAGAAGAATTCAAAAAGTTTGGAGGAAATCTCCAAATTAAAGTATTAGAATGTCATAAGGGGACACTTTCCATTTATATCCACTGCTGTAAAACAATACCATGAAAGATTTCAATTCAAGCACACATCTTCCAAAGGTTAATAGAATCATTTCCAAGTTTTTAATTGATTAACTTAGTATAAATAACCAGTATTGCATTGTAAGCGGACAGATTGGGCTAAATAGAGTATTGTCCAATAATCAGTCACATGTGGTATAAAAACTATATCTTTTTAGGGACTGCGAGGGGTTTTGTTGGCTTTGTGGTTCTCAGGCTTTGTATTGTTTTATCTTTTTTAAGAGAGAAAGGAGGTAATTGGGTAATTTTTCCCATTAATATTAGCCTTAACCAGTCAAACATTCACACATTCCCTTGACATTTGGAGCTTTAATACATAACTGAAAAAAACCTCAAAACACAAGCACACACAAATGATGGCAATGGAAGTTGTATCGATAGAACACCACTGCTGAAGCAGACAAAAACATGCAAACAATTGAGAGCATCAATGTATTCACACAACCTACTATTAAACACCATCCAAATCAGAATGGTGATGTATGCAACTACTGCAAAACGCAGCATTCAAGTAGCAATCAATCAGCTGAAGAAAGTAGGTAGTTTATCTATAGTCTATGTATTACACCAACAGGTCCTACAGGCTCTATCGAAAGTTACTTTAAAGGACCACATCAGATTTGCTCCCCAAAGAGCCAGAGACAGTATTGCCACAATGTCAGAACTGGTTAAGTCTCAACCGAAGAAAGTACATTCCATATTCAGCACTGTTTTAAAAAGACAAACTGGAACAAGTTCAGAGGAGTGCAAACAGGAATTAAAACAATTTTGGAAAGGCACACTGAAATAGGCTTTTTTTAAATTAAAGAAGGAAAAAATATCTATAAAATATGAAAAGTAACATTCTAAGAAGTGATTAACTACTTTCATTTATCATCAAATGCAGCAGGAACATAAGGCAGACCAGTACAGAAACCACTGTAGTCAAAACGTGTTAAATGCTAGTGAGGATTTCCAGAAAGGACTATAAACCCCTACAAGAAAATTCAGAACAACTTATGTATACATAAAAAAGTAACTTTTGATACAGATAGAGGATGCAAGGGGAAAGAAAAAATGGAGAACAACCTGTTTTGAATCCATCATCTTTGTTATTACATTTCATATACAGTTTTCATAAGCCTGGTAATGATCACAAGACTATTTTGACCTAAGATTACCTTACTCCACAAATTTTAACACAGACATTTCACGGCTGTAACAGCATGATTAATCTATGAATTATTCCACACATCATTTAAATGGAATAAAAAAGAAACAGACCGCAAGCAAGTCTCAGTAGTATCAATGGTGTTTTCACATCTAACTGCTAATCCTCCAATTTCCAGTGCTTTGGAGTTCCCGCAGGAATTCTAAACTAAGTGATTCCCAACCAGCCAGAAAGGACTGATTTCTGTTTGTGTATTTAGAGATGTACACACACCTCTGTTCAAAGAAAAAGCTAAGTTTCTACTCTGCTAAAAAGAAATAGTGATTTGTTTACATGCTTTGTTATTTGTAGGGGAGAAAAAAATCATAATGAAACTGGGAAACCTAACACACATCACAAGCAAGCAGAAAAATAGTATGGAAAGCAATCATTAAGTTCTGATTGATGCTGACACAGGGCATTTCAAAAAAATCAAAGGCTGGGGTGCTCTGTTCACCTAGGATATGTCATGCATAAAAAGGGTGCTTTCTGCAAGGAGAGGGGTACAGGACCATACTGATGTTTTAAGAACTGTCTAGAAAAAAAAAGTAATCAAGCTTATTTTTAGCTAGGAGTCTTTCACAACCCTCAAAAGTACAAGTGCATTTAGGTCTGAAGAAATGTTTGAATAATTTGTTATAAACTTAAACGATAGCAATGCTGAAAATATGACCAAATACACAATTTCTCAATTCCACCCCTTATTCAGGTGATAGAAATGCATTTCTGGCATAATTAAAGAATAGAATTAGCCTAACATCTCACACAGAGCTGCAACAATTCTGGGAACAGCTTTTTTTGAATCACTCATCTACTCCAAAATGGGTAATAAGACTTTTCTTTCCTCGCAGACTAGGAACATTATTTGTGGCACCGGAATAGGAAAGAATACATTAAGTGCTGACAATCTGCAGAAGGATTCAAAAAATAACACAAAAAGAAGAAACAACCCACATGGTCTTACCATGACTAAATGCGGTCTCTTAAAATATGCCTGATACTGGAATTAAGTAACTGTAAAATTGGGCAACAAGAAGTCAACCTCAAAATTACAGATTCATAGAAATTACGGTTGGAAAAGACACAGTAGGTCATCCAGCCCAGGCCATTTCCAAAACTTAACAGTTCTCAAGACAGACATATCCTAAAAGACTTGAGAAGCTCTCCAGCCACACTCCTGAGAAAATAAGGAAACTTTTCATGGAGCACGAATATGTAACCCACTGCATTTTCAGCAGATTTTATCAACAAGTTTGTATTAATGAAATCAGACAATAATTTAGGCCAGAATTGAGACCAGCAGGTCATAAAATCCAAGCTCCTGCTCAAAGCAGGGTCATTGCTGCATTTGGATCAGGTTGCTCAAGACTTCCTTCTCTATGACTGACAATACATAGTTAATGTAGTCAAGTACAGATAGATGTGTGAAGTCACCAAAGTCTGACTATCAGTTTAACATAGGTCATGAGAATTTTGTGAAAAGCACTTACCTAAGAGAGGTAACAAAAACATGATTTTATATACAGGAAAATCAGGAGCTCTTCACAAAGAGTAAGACAGAAACATGTAAGCTAGGAAAAAAAAAATCCCTCTTCCCTAGTTCAACTGTTAGAACAAGATGGAATGCTGTATTGCCACCAGAAATCCCAGTATTCTTCATATCCAAAAAGCAAAAGTGGTAGAGAGACTAAACAGTGAATTAAGGATTCTTCATTCACTTAAACATCTACCTCTGGTCAGTAAAAACTCAAATCAATCAAGTCCTGATCTCTAGCCTGATAAATCAAAGATAAATTTACTTTAGTGATAAAGATAACTAATGTTGCCAGGTACATTCAGCTAGACACTGCATCACCTGGCCCGTAATTCTGAGTAAGCAGCTGACTTCCAGAACAGTGAGCATTTTAGAGGAACAATTTACAAAGCACATTGCTGTTTGTTTTGTCAGAACAGTTTGTGTGGAGCTGGCTGAGGGTGGGGCTGCCACATTTGTATTCCTGGCAAATGCTGTTGGTGGTTAACCCCTACCTATGACAAGTATCAGTTTTACTTGCATGTTTATGCTTACTAAATGACTCATTCAATCTGTTCAATCTAGGACAGGCTTATTAGCTGTTTCTTCACCGGACATAACATAGACCGCATTATTTGTAGAATAAATCTTTGGCCGAAAGTGCAGGCTCCAAAAAGCCTATCCAAGATAAGTATGAGATTAGTAAAATATATATGTGTATCTTTCTCTTTTTAAAAAAAATAACCATTTAGAAAGTATATGTACTGGCAATACCTCTGTGATAAAGAGCAGAATGGATGATAAATTTCTGATTCACAAAGTTCTAACCAGTTTCTGATTCTCAAAGCTCGCATGTACTTCTCCTCATGGCTCTTCTGTCAGAACTCCAAGCACCTCTTCTTAGCCATTTTAAAACCAGTACAAACTAGCTGGTGCAGACTTTTCTCCTGATCTACACCAATTGCAGCTTCAGGATAAGCATGTGGTGTTTTAAATAACTTCTAGTCGCTACTATGACATTACTTGGACATATTTGATTACAGAATATACATATCCCAAAGGATCCATATCCCAAGATCATAATATGAATGTACAGCATGAATAAAATAATGTTAGGACATCTGTAGAATTTTCCAAAAAGCAAACCAACCAACCAACCCCAAACCCTTGTATTTCTCATTTCACATTTGCTTGAGATCTCAGCGCTAAAAGTAGCACTTAGGCCATAAACAGAGGAATACATTTCATTTATTATGGCCAGGAATTAAGTGGCCTGAAAAAAATATAAATATTACCAAAGACCACCATCAAAACAAAAATTACATATATTCTACTGGCAGATTTTATTTTTCTTTTTGTGATTGAGGAGTTCTAGCTTCCCTTCCTAACAGTAAAGCTAAATTCGTTAAACATACTTGTGAGGCATCAATTTCTAAAAATGGTAGCTGTTTCAAGGTACTGAAATGTAGGTGATTTTTAAATTTTTTTCTTCAAAAAGAATGATACATCATGATGCAGTAATTACCAATCCTTTGAATCAAAGTTCAATCCTTTCAGAATTTGCCTCATAGAAGTATCTTGTTTGCAATGAAAATTTTCATCAGACTTTTTTTTCCTTAACAAAGCAGATGACTATACATTAAAATTGAATAGAAAACTTTCCTAAAAAATTGCATGATCCATGTAGTTAACATTGACTTAGTGGTTTGATGTTTAATGAACAGAGTTCAATCTTGTTAGAGAAAGAGTATTCTGTATTGGTTTTCAATGAGAAAACTCTTAACAGATAAATTCTTCATTAAATTTTCTGTAGTTATCATTTGTATCTAATAAGGAAAGTGTACAGCTGAGTAGGAGGTAACATCATAAGACCACAAGGACATGAAAACAGAGGGATTCTTTTAAGAAGAATGATGAACCACAACATATGTTTAAGCACCAATAAATACACCTTTTATAAGAAGGGTGGCAAAACGTTCACTAACTGTAAAAAATCACAAGCAAAACACTTCTTTATCTGGATATAATCTTTATTAAAGAAATTAGAATAAATTAGAATAAATTCTTTACAAAAATTCTTTAGAAATCATATTCTCATCTGAAAGTTACTAAACTTATATGAGCAAAACTCTCTGAAATTCCAGGAAAATAGGTATTAGGATAATCTGCAAAATTAATTCCACAAAAAAAATCTATGGTTCAGAACTTGTGGGTCCCCTTCTTCAGCATACACTTCTTTTTAAACAGCACTTAAAACAGGAAAAAGCAGTGAAGTGCAAATTTCCAAGTCCATTTCACCTCCCTAGATCAGACACAGATTCTCAAAAAAGAAAGGAAGAGTTTCAAGAATTCTGGTTTTGCCCACAAGAGGTGCTCTGACAGCTCCTACAGAGAAGGCAGGTACTGATTTTCAAATTCACCAAGATCTGTGAAATCTGATCTCTGATAAGCTATTAAGAAATGTTTTTGTAAAAGGTATGGCGTCCTGAAATACTCTAGAATGGTGCTCTGTGAGTGACAGCAAACAAGAGGATATAGAATGTGAGGGGAAAAAAACTATAAATAAGTAAATGCAGGCTCATAGGAACTGCCTTCCACTAACAGTTTCCAAACTGTACATATATGTAAAATCACCAAATACATGGTGTGCATTTATCTGTAGGAAATAATGAATATAAATTGGGAGAGAAGTGCTTTCTCCTAGATCAATAAAAAGGTGTGAACTCTAGGCCAACATCAAAAATAGTATTCTGCTTGTGATTCAGAAATAATTGCCAAGTTTGACTTCAGAGTATTTCCTGAGGTAGAGTTCTACCACATGCACGTACCATTTTTGTCTTTATACCAGACCACAACCCATGGACCACATGGGGATTCCATGCGTAACCGTTAAGTACTCTGAGAACAGCATCATTGAGAAGAAAAGACTTTGCAAGTATCACAGTGGTATTTTTGGCACAGATTTTCAATTAAAAGGCTGAAAAGAGGAAAAGTCTGTATATTTTGACTCCCAAAAGGTCTTCGTCACTGAGATCTATCTATAGCCAGGTTCAAAAGAAAAAAAAAAATCTTTAACAAGACAAATATGGATTTCATTCCAGAGGGTTAACTATTGACATGAGTAACTATAGTAACACATGTACTTCTTGACTGAATCTCTTTTTTACATTTTTGCTCATGATTCTTCCAACTTCAAGAATTTTCCACTTAGAAAATTCCAAGTTTTTCATTATCAACTCCACCAGAAGTATATTACCATATTATTCAATATGTTTCTTTGTCTCCAGATCTATAGACACTTTCTCAAGACTGAATTCTAACAACTTGAGTAACTCAGGACTTTATAGAAAGTACTTCCAAGGTCTTCAGTCTTCACCATAATTTGTTTCTTGTGACCAGAACATGGAAAGACTATTTTTTGTTTCAATATAAAAATGAGGGAACACAAAGTTACCTATTTTTTTTAATTTCTCTAATGTCTTTCTATAAATTTGATCATAAAAATCTTTTTACCTCAGAAGCAACAAACTTTTACAAAATGTATACACACTGCTGCGCAAAATCTGATGAAGTTGATACCATTCAAACACATGTTCTCTTTAGTAAAAACCTCTCCCCTCACCAAGCCATCTCCCATACTCCCCTTAAAAGCCTTCAAAAAGTAGCTTTTTTTTGTAGATGAACAAGGATTAGGGCAAGATCCAGAGGATAAAAATTTGAGCAATGAAAATTCTTAACAAATGTTGGAACAGGTTGACCACAGACCTTGTGGACTCTTCATCCCTAAAGATATTCAAAACTCAACCAGACATGGCTTTGAGCCACCTGTTCTCGTCTGACCTGCAGAGCTTTGCATTGGAAAACCTCCTAATATCCCTTTCATGCATTGTTTTATCCAACATAAAGTAGTTGGAAAATAAAAATACATAATCATAGAAATAGAGGGTGTAAAAGAATTGATCTATCTTTGAGACTGTTACTCAAGTGAACTGTTCTAATAACTACCAATATCAGTCCAGAATCACTTTAGGGTTGGGTTTGCTAATGACAAATTGACCAACTTCAAGAGAGAATCATGAAAGAGTACCTCTCAAAATCTTCACTACTGTAAGAGGAACAAAAGTAGAAAATAATCCCTGATGACATTTTTTCATCACAAGTTCAAAGAAAAAATGTCATACAAAAGTCTTTGTACTCAGAGATTTTTCTTGAAGAAGGCTGAAGTGAACTTAGCATTAATAAAAAACGTTTTGACAAGAAAGACAAGTTTTGTGGGGATGGTTCTTCTCTGGAAGTAACATAAAACAGTTAATTCATAAATTTGTTCAAAAACCTCCCTAAAAATCATCAAATTGCACGATTTGGCTGTGAATATGGTAAGATATCTACAATATCAATTCTGTTTTCAAAAAGAAAAGTTCAACATTTCATACTGAATTGAGTTTTTTTCAGCCAGTTTTAGTAGTCTCAGCCTACATCTTCCTCTTGGCTTTGATAAATATAGTGCTTTTGTCTAAAGAGTTGCAGACTCGTGCAGTTGGGTACTCCAACTATATACTTTATTTCAGTGAAGTGCTTGTTCATGCAATGCAATCTTTTTACTTTGAAGCAAAGAAATTAATGGTAAAAACAATCTATCGTTAAGGCTTTGGGAATGCTAGGACAGAGTGATCTTGCTTCTACAGTCTATGCTTGATAAACCTAAGAAATTAAGGCTTTAAAAGTAAAGCAGAAGGATAACAGGCATTTCAAATGTATTTCCACTTAAAATATTACTAAGCTTCAAGAACTTAGATTAACAATTGAAACATTTCTGCTCCTCTATTCTTTTCTGTTAATATCCAGCATTCCTAAATGCAATAAATTATTTTTAAATTGAAAAAAATCACACTAATGTCTTTTACTAGAACTTAGAAAGTGGTGACTGTATGATGCGGGGAGAAGCATTTGAAGAGTAAAAACCTCCACGTTCAACCTCAACGGAACTTTGTCACAGAATTGGATACCTGAAAATAGGAGGTTTTGCAGAGTCTTAGTAACAGAGCATCATAGCAACAATTTGACATGACAACACGTCAAACAAAAACATGTCTTTGGATACATACTCATATGAACTTGTGGTAACTTGTACAAATCAATTTAATTAATGCTAATAAAAGAGTGCTTAATTCCTTACATATTAAGAAAAAATATCACCTTTACAGAAAAAAGGGTTTTTTTAAAAAAAAGCCCCAAAAACCAACCAAACAATAACAAAAAAACTCTACAAACAAAAAACCCAAACAGAACACAAGCAAGAAAGAGGCTATTTTTTGGCATGATGCCTAGGAAAATGTGGTGCCAGGTTAATCCCTAATCCTAAAACCCAGCACTACTTCCACCAGAAAAAAAAAATTTCATGTAAACAACAAAGATTCACAAGACTACCTTGATGCAGAGTTGAAATCCAGCTTTTTCTTTCAATTAAAAAGAAAACATAGTAAAAGTCAAAATATAAAGGATGGTCAGTAAATCTCATAGTTATCTATTATGAAAAGGATATTGGGGTTTTTTTAAATTGTACATAAGCAGTTTGCAAAAACTACCAAATGTCCCAGTTTACAGAATACTATTCTATCTTTATGTTAGAAAAGCTGACAGGTGACCATGCATACATGGAGAATAAAAACCAAACTAGCACATGGTTACCCGATTATGCAGAACAGGATGTGATATCAATTATACTAAATAAAAATAAATAGCATTCCTTTACTGTATGTCTAGTAAACAAGAAGGCTCACTTTTCCGATTAATAAAACTACTCCCCTCAGCTTCCTCCAAACCCTGGAAGTACTGTATTTCTCATAGGGGCATGGTATTAATTTAAGGCAGGAAAATGATATCAACCTATTTTTCTGACATGAGATTATATTATCAAAAGTAATAAAAATTTTGATTTTCAAGTCTTACTGATTTTACATACTTCCGTTGCTAGTCTTGAAAGAGAACATATTCAATAACCATACTATTTTCCTTCTACTAGAAATTCAGATTCAATGAAAGTTTAATGAAAATGCAACAATAAAACATAACTGGTCATTTTAAAAACCTCTAATGCTTTGTTTTTCAAGTTCTGAATATATAGTTAGAAGGAGAAAAGACCAGGCATAACTCCCTCCCACACAGAAATAAGAATGCATCATCGTCACACCTTTTTCTTCCTTTAGCAATACTTGAAAAGATGAATTGATATCTTTTTTTTTCCCCATATGCCAAACCAATGAATTTTCTTTTTCATATTGTCCTAAAAATACCCATTTAATTCATGGAGAAGCAGCCCAACATATGATTTTAAATTCTTTTTCATATGACTCTTATGAAGCAAACTGGACAGGTTTCACATTGCCCAACTCCGGATCTTGAAAAAAAATAACAAAAACACTAATTTGCTTTCCAACAGAAAACACTGCTGCCAGAATACATTATCTTTCCTTTTTTTTTTCTTCATTTTGGTGTACTCCTAAGCATGTAACACAACACTTTCATCATACGACCTTTGATCAAATAGATATTATCATAATTGTATGTTCTCTGTTGCAATCAAGAAAAATATATTTACTTCTAACAGAAAAGTTTGATTGCCATTGATGCCTTGGTAATATGATGAAGAAGCTGGGAGCAGAGCTCACAGATCAGGCCAGAATGCAAATGATACTAGGGCTCAACAGCTAAATCCTTTTCAATCAGAGCACAATGCTTTAAAATAATTTCTTTCTCCCAAGTTGATTCTTTATACCTACTATAGAAATTCTAGAACACTCTTCTCTAGTCCCAAAGCTTTTGACAAGGATAGGTAAGCACTACCATGCACATTTCAAAAAGATGAAGATGTTTTCTAAGGGGTCTGATATTCAGCAAGTTACCAGGACATTTAAATAATTGTACGACATTTAAATAAAAGTATGTGATGAGGACACTGATATCAAGAATGTTTACTGATGAGTAACAGTTAAGCAAAAATTATTTGTCATTCTAAAGGAGTTAAACTTCCCCCACCCCAAACAGACAAGATACCAACCAGATTCTCCACCCATCCTACAATCTATTAAATTCCGTCTCCTTCCTAGCTAGCCTACAAAGCCAGGCAGGAAGCATGCCAGGCATGCCCTGGAAGCACAAAACCAACAACTTTCTTTTCCAAGATCTGTAGAACTTCAATTCTACTAGCAGTTAAAATGCTGTCATGCACACAGCTTAGCAAGCACGTCCTTCCAAACCAAGAAAAAACATTCCGCGCTATTGAGCCGATGCTGATCACTGTCAAAACGCTTCTGCCTTCTACAGTGCTTCTCTTTGCAGCCATGAGGGTACTGATGGCAACGTGGTATTAGAAGAGTAAGGATATCCCTCCCCATATTACACTAGCAAGCATACACTCCAAACCCATGAAATTCTTAAAGCATACATTGCCTCCCAGCTAAGACGAAGAATAAAGAGGATGCACAAAGTTTGTGCAGTATGGGCAATACATGCAGACAAGCCTCCATTCATCACAGATGAGCCTAATTCAAAATGCTCCCACATCTTCCCAGCCTATCAAAAACTATTTTTTCTTTCTCCCATGGAACTTCTTTTAAATCAGTTTTGTATATCCTCCAAGACCTTTGTTAAACTGGAAATAAATGCATAACCAACAGATATTCATCCTAAAGTATAAAACTACCATGCATGTAGAATACATATACAAGAACAAAATAATAACCGTAGTGAACTTGTATATAATACACTTGAACTCATGGAATTATTTAAGTTAACAAGGCCTTTATATATTCACAGAGCTTAACAACTTTAGAAACCAGCACTATTTAACAAGAACTACTGAAATTTATCCAAAAGTTACTATGCAGAAGTGATCCCTTCTGGCAACACTGAGAAAACAGGCAGAACATTCAGACTCCAAAGAGCAAACTAGATGTAGAGTGATATCTTTTAACTACATTAATTACTGGGTAATTATGCAGTCTTTAGTCAGCAAAATTACTGATGAAAACAAATTTACCTTGACTAAAGTCAGTGAGAGAAAGCATGAATAACTGAACAATAACCATTAATACCCTACACTTACACTTAATAATATAAACAATAAAATACAAACACGCATTTAACAATTAAAAGTTACGGGTAATTACTGTAATTTTCTTTAGAGACTTTAAGGAAATAAACATTCTTTGAATGGACAATTTCAGGTAATTAATAATTTTCTAAAAATCTCAGATTGTTAAAGAGATATTAACAGAAAAATCACCGTCATTTTCCTTCACACATTATGAGTAGTATGTTAGGCTACTTCTATACTCAAACCACTATTTTCCCAGGACAAATATTGCTGAGTGTAGAACTTGTATGGAAAATTATTACCATAAATATTTCACTAAATAAGAACAAAGAAAAATATTTTTTAAAATCCAAAATGCCAAAATAATTTTAAGAAATTGAAGCCTAGTTCGTTTACTGAGAGCAGCTCAGAACACAGCCTGACTGTCTGTCACCAGGATACTGAACGGGAGGTGCAGTCTGCCAGAAGACTAAAACTAAATACAACTCTGCAAACTGTTGGTCTTTCACCCTTCCCTCACTTCTTTACTTAGCATGTGGTTCTACAATTCAAACCTAGTGGGGGAACCAGGATTAATAAGCAAGAACTATAGAGTAGCCCCTGCTGTAACAAAGATACTGCCAGTATTCTATCCTTCATCAGTTTTACAAACTCCAGATGTTCCATAGCCATTTGTAGCTTAACCAGGTTAAATACAGATGTGTATACTTTTCCATAGGATCCAATGTTGACATACAATTATTTTTTTTTTAATACAAACTCTTCTTATCTAGTCTTCTACACTAGACACTGCAATCAGATCAGTGTATTTACACTATGGGGAAATCTGAACAATTTAAACCTAGCTGCTACATGAAGACGACCATTTAAAAATGTGTTATGTTTTTGCAACAACTTTAAGAAAAATGATTGAGTTATATTAGATAATAATTTCATTTCTCTGTTTTACATAGCAAAGCAGTAATAAAAAGTTACTTTTTTTTTTGACCACACTACCCATACTTGCTACTCAGTATTCTTTACTCGAATTTGATAGGCATCCATTTTACCAAAACAGGTTTTTTAATACAGTTCACACTACAATAACCGGATAGATTAACTTCCAAAATCTGTCTTAAACACATTCTCGAATACTTTAAGTCAATAATCCAGCCGGTCAGTACCTTCACCCATGTAAAAACATTTTTAAACCTTTGAACGGTAAGTTAATTTTCTAACAATATTTCCATGTCCCACTTCAAACGCATGACAAAGGTGTTTTACTTCTAAAAGTGTGCCCTTAAAGTATTAATCATTTATGTAACATAATTTCTGCTTGCTATAATTAAAAAAATTCACCACAACAAAAAAAAGCCAGCTATTAACTTTGCTCAACCATGTATGCACCACTGCAGCAACATATAAGTGTGTGTATATATGCAAAGAGAGAGTGTAAGCACTTATTTTCAGACAGTAAAACAAAAAGGATCTATGTATATCAAACTCTTCAAGGCACACAGTCAATTTTAATGTAATACTTTCCAAAATTAAATATAATTTGCCTCTATTTTTTTTAAATTTTCAAACATATTAATTCCTGTCTCTTCTCCTTTTAAAGAAACTGTGATTCTAGAGCCAGTATTGCTGTTTCAACCTCAACAAATGGCAAGTCCACCCTCCTTATAAACATTAAAGGCAGCCTTATGCATATATTTATAAGGATAACCATACCAAATCTCATATACTATGAAGTTAGATAGCTGTATCACTTTTTAAGCATCATTACACTATAAAAAGAGTATTCATGGAAATCCTTTTTTAATCCTACATTTTAATCTTCCAACAATAAAATTAATCTGATCCTGGAGTATCAGTATCTTATTTTAACATTCATGATACAGTAATTTAAAATAATTTATACAAAAATTGAATATTAAGAGGACTGTAACTTTCAAACAAATGTGGTTTTAAATTCAGTTTCTGAGACCCTTTCCACAGTCATTTAATGTTACTTTACCTTAGGGCTAATAAAGTGTGCAAAAACTTGTTCAGGGGAAAAAAAATAAAGTAAAAGAAGTAACATAAACTAGTTGACGTTTACCATATAACATATAGAAACACCAGAAAAACTTGAGAACCCAACAGCAGAACACATCACGGGCCACAAGACTTGGCTGAAAACCAGCATTTCAATCTAACTCTAGCTTTTCTCCAATCGATAGTTGATCAGGCCAAGATACTGATTGTTGCTCCAACAGCTCATAAACAAAAAGCAAGTTGACCGTGGCAAGTCTATAGAATGGAAACATCTTTAGAAGCTCTGCATTATTTCAGAAGTTGTACCCCATGGAAAGTACTTTTAAAAGCTTAACTGGCAAGTATATGTTAAAATATTTTGTTTTCCATCTAAAACTACACTAAATTCCAATCCTCAGAGACAGGATTTCCAGTTTATTTCTCTCTATACACACACACTAAACTGAAGAACTGTAACATAGGAAAGTGCTGTTAAAATTTTGAAAAAAGAGCAAGCCTAGTGCAAATAAGTGACTGTAGGTCTTTTCCTCAGAAAATAGAAAAAAAATCCCAAAACACCAAAGAGACTGGATTGCGTTCTGCAAATACATAAAAGATAGCTAAGTAAAAATGTAGCTATATAATATAAAAGACTATTAAAACAAATTCAAAGTAATGCAGTTTCCCATCTTTCCTTCAAGCTTCGAAATAAAGGAAATAAATTCTAGCAGTATGTTCTGGCTAAATATTTATGAGGAAAAATTCAGCTGTAAAGAACTGTAAGACCAAGTTTTGGCAACAATACATAGAATATCAGATAGCTTATACCTGCATTCACCTTATTCAAAAACTTTAAAGAGACCTGGAATTAACTTATAATAATTTAATACATTATTTGGTATATTTAGCAGTTATTAAGTATATTAATTTATTTACAAGCAAACTGAACTTCAGAATCTAGAGCATATACAGAAAGCACTGTAAGCAACAAAATCTTCTGATGGTACTAGAAGTATATTTCAAACAGACCAAGCTCAGATCAGTATTTTCCCAATTACTTTTGATATGTATATATTTGTGACCCCCATCCTGCCAAGACTTCAATTGGCTCTGAAGGACCCCTAATGGAAAGCAGAAGAGGAGTGACATAAGAGTGAATTTAACATTTGTCTGTTTTTCAAGGGCATATATACACATAGACACCAAGACTGTTTCAGAAGTACACTGTTAGTAGGGACTTCTACATCAATATTCAAAGCACTTCAGTTTCGATTTAGTAGTTTCATACTGCAATTTGACTAAGTTTGCCATTTCCACTGCCAACTGACCAAAGAACTCCTTGTCACAATCACTAAATAACCTCTTAAGTGCAAACTGCCTTAGAGGCTTTTCAGAAGTATTAATAGAAAAGCACAGCTAGTGCTATTTTCCTTTGAATAAAAAGCTATCTTTTTGCACCCTGGAAGACAGCAAGAACTGACTTGCAATGAATAAGTATTATTTAAAGGTCCCTAATTGAAGTTCAAATTTAGTTTGGTCCTGAAAGTGTCTACAACCACTCAGTAATTTAAAAAAAAAAAAAAAACCAAACAAAACAAATCTCTGGAAGTTTTCTGGTTTGAATTTTCAAATTTAACCTTCAGCCTAGCTCAATTAATCAGTGTCATCTACTGCTGTTATTACTCTCTCACACACACATTAATTCTCAACCATAACACATAATGTCCAAATCCACTTACTTCTCTGATCTAGATGGCACTCTGAATATAACTTTCTCTATTACGCCAATGGATGTCTTCTAGCAAACATAATCAGAACTGCTACTCTCCAGGAGTAACAGTCTTTTAAATACAAGCTACGCTTCTGGTAGCAAAGTATGGCTTTCGTGTGTATTTCAATGGACTGTGACCAGACACAAACACCTGCAGGAGGCAGATGGCACAGCATTAACGGCAACTTAAATTAATAATACTGATCTTCACAGCTCATACTTTGCACATACCATCACAATGAGAAGTATATTTAATCAGCAACCTTTTAGCCCCTTGCTCTAGTGTGTGGGTGAGCAGTCAGAAAAATAACGCCCACATATTCAGCCTGAATAGACAAAACAGAAAATGGACTATAACTTTGCTACTTGGACAAACTTCTCAGAGGAGAAGAGCATGAGAAAAAAGTTGTAACTGCAGCATTAATATTACACATTGACTAAAGTCCTCGGTGCAGGCTTAACAGCAGCCAAACAAAAACCCAAATAATTTACTACCTAACTTACCACAGACACACATTAACTAAAAATCACTGTAAGTCTCTTGCACGACCAATAAGGAAATTGCTGTAGAGATATACAGAGTAGAATTACAGGATCATATAGGTTGGAAAAGACCCTTGAGATAATAGAGTCCAACCATTAACCTAGCATTGCCAAGTCCACCACTAAACCATGTCCCAAAACTCCACATTAAATACCTCCAGGGATGGTGACTCTACCACTTCCCTGGTCAGCCACTTCCAATGCTTAGCATCCCTTCTGGTGCACCCTGAAGCCATTTCCTCTTGTCTCATCCCTTATTACTGGGGAAAAGAGACCAACACTCACCTGGATAAAGCCTCCTTTCAGCACATAGTGAAAAGGTCTACCCTCAGTCTCCTTTTCTCCAGCCTAAGCAATCCCAGGTCCCTCAGCCACTCCTCATAAGACTTGCAGAAAGACTCTTCAGCAATTTCATCGTCCTTTGGATGTGCTCCAGCAGCACCTCAATGTCCTTCTTGTAGTCTGAGGCCCAAACTGAACACAGTACTAGAGGTGCAACTTCACTAGCGCCAAGTACAGGGGGATCATCACTTCTCTAGTCCTGCTGGCCACACTATTTCTGATAAAAGACAGGATACCATTGGTCTTCCTGAACACCTGAGCACACTGTTGACTCATGCTTAGCATGTAACCAACATGCCCAGGTCCTTTTCCTCTGGGGAGCATTTTAGCTACTCTTCCCCAAGCCTGTAATGTTGCACGGTGTGATTGTGACACAAGTGTAGAACCCAGCACTGACCCTTGTCAAACCTCATACACTTGGCTTCACCCCACCAATCCAGCCTATCAGATCCCTCTGTAAAGCCTTCCTACCCTCAAGACAACCACCACTCCCATACAACTTGGTGTCTATAACCTTACTGAGGGTGCACTCAATGCACCTGTCCAGATCACTGATATATACAAAAGAGAATTGGCCCCAGTACTGAGCCCTGGGGAACACAAACTTGTGACCAGCAGTCAAGTAGATTTAACTCCATTCATCACAATTCTTTGGGCACAGTGAGGAGGATGCGTGTCCAAGTCATTAGCAGCCAGTTTCTCCAGGAGAGTGCTGTGGGAAAAGGCATTACTAAAGTTCAGGTAAACAACATACACAGTCTTTCCTTCATCCACTAAGTGCATCAACTTGGCACAGAAGGAGGACAGGTTAGTCAAGCACGACCTGCCTTTCAGAAACCCATGCTGACTGGGACTGATCACCTGGTTGTCCTGTACATGCCACGCGATGGCACTCAAGATGATATACTCTATGACCTTCTCCAGCACCAAGGTCAGACTGAGAGGCCTGTAGTTCCCTGGATCCTCCTTACAGCCTTTCTTGTCACATTTGATAACCTCCAGTCAACCAGGACCTCCCCACTTAGCCAGGACTGATGAGAAATGATTCAGAGTAGCTTGGTGAGCACTTCTGCCAGGTCCCTCAGTACCCCTGGCTGGATCTTATCTGGCTCCACAGACTTATGTGTATGTCTAAGTGGTGTAGCAGGTCAATAATAATTTCCCCTTGGATTATGGGAGCTTCCTTTCTTTTCCTGAGTTCCAGTCAAAGCTGTCTATTCAGCCAGGTCAATCTTCTTACCTGCTGACTCATCTTTTGACACACAGGGACGGTCTGCTTCCGTGCCTTTAAGATTTTCTTTCTTGAAGAGTGTCCAGCTTCCCTGGGCTAATTATAAATCTAGTTTGTAATTAGATGGAAATCTAATTGTAAAACCATATTATAATCTGTTCTCATTTTAAGAATATAAAACATTTTAAAGAATTGTAATATAAAATTATTCATTCTATTCCATAAGAAAAGAACTTCAATTTCATAGAGAAATATTTACACTTTCTGCAGTAACTTTTATTTTAAATACTGAAAACATTTTCATCACAATCACATGATTAAAAACTCAATGAGCATCCAAAAAAAAATTTAGAAAACAAAGACCCTTAGAAAAATTTGAGTCCCTTAATTATTTTTCAGAACAAGGTCTTCACAGGCACAATGACAACGTGCTCCTATCAATACTTTCTTACATCTCCACATATTGTTGAATGCAAATTAAAATCTCTATTCTATTCCTCTCTAACATGAGTGATCCTGTAAGTTTGAATGAGTTTTCCAATTAGCAAAACTTTTCTTTTTTTTTTTAAATGTACTTTAAAAATATAAATAAGAACTTTAATAAAAAATAATATTTAAATTTTGGGGATTTACCTTTCACTAATTCATTATTAATAACATTAATGATACAGAAAACATTAGCTAAGCTTACTGTAATTAGTGAAAAGAAGTACAAATTCTGTAATAACAAACTGAAATCCACCAGACTCTCAGAGAACTGCTAACCCTCTGGTTATAAACAGTCCCATTCTAAACGGAGTCAGCTCATTTCAAAGATAATTTGGGGGGGGGGATAAATACATTGCATCCTTTACATTTTTCCTAATGTTTTTCCTTACAGCCTGAATCAAACTGAGATTAGTTTATATGATTATATACTGCAGAATCACTTTGCCCTGGTGTTACCATTCCCTTTAGATGGCTACATAAAGCCAGAGGAAACCCCATTTGTCTCGACATTTTCATGGCTTTAAGCTTTCTTCAGCATTAGAGAAGATATGTCTCATACAAATATATGGACAGAGAGTTCAGAAGCCCACTCCATTTGTAGGAGGCATCTACACCCTTTAAGAATAAGTCTTTAATATACTTTGCCCAATGAAGGCACAGGGCAATCGCTGAACAATTCCCAGTCCTTTTTAAAGAGCCTTTACAGACAGTAACAGTAATCCTCTGCAACTAGGCTCAGGGGGTAGTGCCTGACAAAGAGACCTCTGGACACTGTGAAAAGCCAAACATAGCACCAGGACACCAAGCATGGGCCCCAACCTCAGCAAGGATAATGATGAGCTTTTCCCAGAAAGCAAGTACCTATTCTGTATATATTAGAATAGGTGAAGTCTGTCTAAACCCACTCACCTTACAGATCTCATAGAATCACAGGATGCGTTAGGTGGGAAGGGACCTTTAGAGGTCACCTAGCCCAACCCCCCTGCAGTGAGCAGGGACATCTTCACTAGATCAGGTTGCTCAGAGCCCCATTGAGCCTGACCTTGAATATTGCCAGGGATGGGGCCCCCACTGCCTCTCTGGGCAACCTGTTCCAGTGATGTACTACCCTGATATTGAAGAACTTTTTTTCTAATATCCAACCTAAATTTACCCTTTTCTGGTTTAAAATCACCACCCCTGGTCCTACTGCTACATGTCCTTGCTACATGGTCCTTCCCCAGATATTTGTACTACTTCTCCTACTTTAGTATGCCCAAAAGAACAAACACAACAGCAAGTATCTCTTCAGCAGTTATTTTCTTGAAAAGTCCATAGCTTAGAATAAATACTTGTCACTCCTTTCAGTTCCCATTCATTCAGTACCCTCACCCAGAGCTGCCTCTCTTTCCCAAAATGTTCATAGAACAGACTATTTCACTTGGAGGGGAACTACCATAACCATCTGGTCCAACTGCCTGAACACTTCAGGGCTCACCAGAAGTGTGATGAGGGCAAATTGTATGATTTTTGATATGAACAGAAGCACAAGGACTATAGTGCCTTGCCATGACCATGTTTGTCACACAACAACTTTTAAGAATACAATACCTCATAATCAGAGTAAAATTCTTCAAAATATGTACAAAAATTGAAACATAACCAATAAGCATACTCATATATTGATATCCTCTGTCACTGTGAACTGCTTCTATAGAAATAACACACCACAATAAATCTCTTTTTAAGTCCTTTTTTGAAGTAAAAGCAATAAAGCAACAGCTCTTGCAACAGATTTAGGGCTACAGCCTTGAAATTAGCAGTTTTCCAACTGGAAAAAATTGTGTTTGGACATTTTGTAGCTTAGCATGTGCTTGCACACCCTATATCCAGTTTCCAAAGAAAATAGTTTTTAATATTTTCAGCCCTTACTGCCAATTTCCAACTGTATTCCATGGACTACAAGCATTGTGCGCCAGTACAGATTGCTTTGCCCTGTACAGTATCTACAACAGCCTTTTAAGCCAATGGGAAGATGAATAGAAGCAAGAGCCACAATTTGGAACCACCCATGTTACCAGCATAATTATTTTAACTACTTTTTCCTAAAGCAAACAAACAAAAAGCTCAAAGCATTACTGTTGCATAGTCACCTAAAATTATTTCACATATATGCATAAAAACCTGTCATCTTTTCCAGAAGGACTGCACTCAAATAACAGAAGCAATAGTCCTGGAGTCTAAAGGTGGATGAAATGGACAAGATGTGACTTATGTTTCACTGCACTTTAAAACTTGTCTGACTAGTTAATATTGGAGTATCACCATGCCATATGTTACCAGACAAGGAGATTCACAAAAATTAGCTAAAACATCCCAATTTGGTTCTTTGATCTACTGGTAAAACTATTACCATATTTGCTAGTGGGAACCTTAAAAATCAGAATTTAATCCTTTACCATTTTAAGTCGACATTTTTAAATTCAGCTTCCAATGAACTGCCTAAAATTTTAAATCTTTTGATACTAAGTTAGCACTACAGTTTGGACATGCTTGATTTACTTAAAACTACAACTTACAACTTGGTGCAAGTGTGACAGAAGACATATTTTATATCAGTTGAAATTACCAACTTGAAGTAAAGCCATTTCCAGAATCTTCTCCAGAAGTCATACAAAAACCAAACTGTGGTCCCTTTAATGACAAATAGCAAAACCCACTTTTCTTATAGAGGCATTGTACAGGCATGAGTAACATTTTCTTTCCAAGGATCCGAAATGCCTTTATAAATATTATGACCATTCCTTCAGCTCTGTTACAAAAGGCTTGAAAAGTTTACTAGACAGTATCTGTAACAATGTGATCAACAGGAAATATTTGCCTCATGTACAAAAACTAAGGCACATAGATGCCATATCCAACTCCTAAAAAACTGCAGAACAGTTCTATAAAAATGCCATCCCTAAAAATATCTTTAGGAATATCCATCATCCCTTTAACAAGCAAGTACATGTAAAGTAAAAAATTTAATTCACTTTAATTCAAAACGTTCGCTGCGATTGCTTAGAAAGAAATTTATGTGAACGTAAATCTGCTTCTCCAACTATATCCTATAATGGAATTTACATATTTAAGTCTTGCCTTCATCAAAAGAGTGGACAGAACCCCCAGAATTCATTTCAGTCACTCCAAAAATAAATGTGTCAACTGAACAATGTAAAAGAGCCCACTACGTCAGAAGAGCGAAAGTCTTCATATTGGACAATCCCAGACTCTGCAGGAAGAAAGAACATGGATACCACTGTACATTTAAAAAGGCTACGTACTGTTTTATTTTACATGAAGAAAACTACAAATAACTTTCCACAGAAAGAGCACCACTTCTGGAGACACAGGTCCAGAGAACAGGTATCATTGCTTAAGGGACACCAGCAGCTGAGCTAAGACTGAGGTCATACCAGACCTTATAAGAAAAGCTAAATCCAACTTTAAAATTTAAGGTATTTATTTTTGCTAACTCAAGCAAGGGTTATTTCCAAATAAATCTTCAGCCATTAAAACTGTGAGATAACCAAAATGGGAAAACAGCCCATACCTTGAATGTCTAATACACATATATTTCATATATACATTGTATATATTTCAAAGTAACAAAGTAGTGAAATGTAACAGATGTTAAAATACAATGTCTGAAACACATCTTGCAACACTTTATAGATAAACGACCATTTACAATGCACTTAAAGGTAGATTTAGTCTGCATGACTTTAAATTTACAACTGTCAGCAACCTGAAATCCCTAGCATTCTAGGGAAAATGCCCTACACAAAAAATATAGCTGAAAAAAACTAAAATAAAGATTTCTTTAACAGAAGATTTTTTTCCTTCATTATTAGGAACAAATTAGTTTTACATAAGCAGAAAGAATGTTCCTGTACGGCCATTGAAGAGTCCAAAATGGCACAAACTGGCAATATCAGACTGTAAAACACACAAGCATATCAGACCCCTGCAGACTGAAAAACCACTTCATGAACCTGAACAGGCTCAAGTAAACAAGGGCAAGAGGTATTGTGAACTTTACACTTCAAGATTCATAAAAAGCTTGGTTCCATCACACCACAAACTTTTTTCCATTTGGTGTTGCAAGTTTTCCTGGAAGTTGGTTTCAGTAAGCCAGGAGGAATCAAGCCAACTGCTCAGATACACACCATACTTAGATGTCTTAGCAGTTCTGTAAACACTTGGAGAATGCCAGTTATCGCCCTTAAGACTGCAATCCAGTTGTTCCTCTGGACCAGAAATATGTGCTACAGCACAACTGTATTTTGGCACCTACAAATCTATACAGCTATCATCATCCTGAACGTCAGCCTGACACCACATACACAGCTAACACTGTCTAGACATAGATTCTTCACCAAGCTCTGACAGTAGTTGTCTCACTTGCAAAGAAATGCAAAGGAGATGGTCTAACAGCCCACGGTATTCAAAGACATGCAGAAGGCAATCAGGGAGCACATATCATAGAACCATAGAATGTGTTAGGTTGGAAAGGACATTAAAGGTCATCTAATCCAACCCCCAATAAAATACTTAAACTGAATTGAGTACCAGGATGGCACTGACTGATCAATGGGTCTCAAAATGCTTTTAGATGTGTATGTGTGAATATCACAGATGTAAATGTGTCACCAGGTGTACTGTTTTCAATCATTTCTATCTGTAGGTAGAATTAAACTGAAATAAAGCCTTAAATGTAACAATGGTCAAAATAAAGAGTTGGATAAAAAACATGTCCAAAGGTGACAGACTCTATTTTAATCTTCACTGTCTCAAGCTGGTGGGTACAAAATGTACCTACTTACTTCGATGAGCTACAGTAAAATACCATCACAAGTTTAAAGGAGAAGGAATGTGCGTGTGGATGTTGTGATGTCCCAGACTAACAGCCTTATTGGTGAAGGTAATCCCAAAGACATGTAAATTACTCTCCTAGTCTCCTGGGTTTCGTCATCTTCCCTTCCAAACAGTTTGCAAAATAAGTTTGCACTTATTCATTAAGCATCCAGGCATCACCTGTTTAAACACTGCTGTGATTTTTCTTACTTCATGTCCTACCAGCATGGAGTTCACTGCTGTTAACAGACTTTGACTACTCCACAAACAGTGTGAAAATGCTCAGCTATCTGTTCCCTGTATTAGTGACTGTGAAACTAACATCCTCAAAAAAACCCCAAACAAACCAGTACTAGAACACTTGCACCAACAGTTAGTTAGACATTCAAGTCATAAATACAGGTGGACTCAGAAGAAAGTTGTAAGTTTAAGAAATGTGTGCACAAAAGCAAAATATGAAGAGCAGAAAACTAATTAGGTGAGGCTACAAAAACAGGTGTTGAAGAACTGTGACAAAAACTATACAAAGTTTCACTATAATGCTGCAAGAAGATGGCAAGAAATGCAGTGCACTGTGCATTTGACAGGCAAAAAGAACTGCTAAGACAGGAAAGGAAAATTGCTTTTAAGAGAAACTGTAGCCTCCTGAGAAGAATCAAACCTGCAGAGAAAGTTCATCAAGGAAATAACCCAGAGGAAAGGGTTAAGCTCAGGTGCTGAGCTATCAAGAGGATAGAGTCAACCCTGTTCTACTGATAAGAAGGATCAAACCCTAACCTCTTTGAAGACCAGATTTATAGAGAATGTTTTAGATGCCTGAAAATTCAGATAGATCTTCAGAAAAACTTCAACAACTGACTCCATTTTAGTAAGAGAGTAGGCACTTCATTAAAAAAAAAAAAAAAAAATCAAAGTATTTCCCTACAACTTAAAGATTCGGACAAGGCTTGAAAACTTGACCATGCACAGCTTGGCCTCTGAAGGGGAGGAGCAAGAGAAATCACTGCCAAGATTTCCAGATCTCTGGGCCGGAGAACTATTCACAAGGTTCTCCTTCCTGTTGACAGGGCTATCGTTTTTCGGGTGCAGAGAAGGAAAGCTCCTCTTGTTCCTCCGAACTACTTTAAAGCACCCTCCCCCCCGCCCCCCCACCTTGTAGCAACCCTGAGGTCACATCAGTAAGAACACAGCACACAGATACCAACACTGGTGGGTTGTAGCTATGGCACAGGTAAGGCTTGGACGGGCAGGCGCGGGGGAGGGTGGAGCATCAGAGGAGCCCGGCCGAGAGCCGCCAGGCTCTACTACCGCCGTACCCGGCCTGCTCCTCGCCCCGCAGCCCCGATGAAGGGAGAGCGGGGAACTAACTGGACACAGCGCCCGCGCCCCCCCGCCAGGCGTGCTCGGCGCGGGCGGGCAGCCTTGACAGGAGGGCGGGAGGCGGCTTTCCCCTCTCGCTTTCAGCCGGCTCCGCGGCCGGTAGGACCGGGAGGCCGCAGCCGCCACTAACCGCCGCGCGGCGGCCGCCACAGGGTCGCCGGCCCCCCCTCCTCCCGCCACCCCCGCCACGGGAAAACCGCCCCCGCGCGCGCGAGCCCCAGCCAGCGCGGCCTCACCCGGATGTGGATGTCACGCTGCTCCCTCCCACCCCTCCCCGGCACCCCGCCAGTCACGTGGCCTTGGCCCTGCACGCGCGCGTTAGCAGCCGGCGGCCGCTGATTGGGTGCCGGTGAGGGCCCGCGCGCGGGGCGCCGCTGCCGCCGCCGCCGCCGCCGCCTGAGGCCGGGGGGAAGGCGGGAGCCCGGCAGGGCTTTGCGGTAACCGGTGGCTCGGGGCCCTGCCGACCATGGGTGCCTCCGGGAGTGGCTGGTCATCCTCGGACGGTTCCCCCGGCCGCTACGGCACCTTATTCTCTCTTACCCAGCCAGTCACGGAACCCGCCGCCACACGGGCTGGCGCAGGTGTGGGGCAGTCCCGGCCCCAGGCCTCTCGGCCTTTGCAGTCAGAACGCGTTTGCGCGCCCAGCCTGCGTGGTGACCTCAGGCCCGCTCCCTCAAGCCTTGTCCTCAGACAGCAGCGGCAACCTTAGTTAGCACCGGCTGCCACCCGGCTGCGTTACCGCGGAAAATGAATCAAGAACTGGCTGGACAGTGACGATCAAACCACAGACTCCCGGTCTGGACAGAAGAAGATAAGCTTTTGGACGGTTCCCCCTGCGGTTGCTTTAAGGTGCTGAGAAGACTTGGCGTAGAATGGCAAAAACTAGGGCAGAGCATCCAAGTGGTGAATGTCATACCATAGTGTGATGCACTGGAGAAACTTAAATGATTACTTTCACTGCTAAACCTATTCTGTGGGCAAAACTGTTTCAGTATGTAATAGAATAAATACTTATTTAATGAACAGTGCATTAAGAGACGGAGAATGAAAACGATTTAGCACTATGGCACTGGAAAAGTGTGCTTCAGTAATTTTCATTTTCCATACTACTTAAACAGAAAATAAGATGATTTAGGCTATATGACCCATTAGAACTGACTGCAGGGTTCCCAAAGGTGGCAATGAATTTTTCTTAAATAACATATGCCCTTTTATCAGACTTTTTACAAGTTATGCCACACATTTAAAAAAAAAAAAAGTTTTGCCTGAATCACTGTAAAATTAGAAAGTTTGATGGACATTTCTGAAACATTCATCCTCAGCAGACAAAAATAGCAATTCTACGAGCTCCTGGTTTTTTGCATTAGTTAATCTTCCACTACAGAAGTATCCCAGCTAAAAAATGGTACATAGGTCAGTCAGATGGTAGTGTTTCTTCTTGGATGTACAAGGGAAAAAGCTCTTCATAAGTTAACCTTTTGAATATTTTATATTAATATATGGATATTCAAGAATTTCCTTGAAGTTTTAGTGAGTAAACTACCTTCAGATTCTTAGGACTTCAGGAGATCCTTTCCAGAATGGTGTTAAAACATACTCTCAGGCCAGGGCTGCTTCTGTTTTGTCAATAATAAACTGATGATTTCACTTTGTTGACTGTCAAGGTATTACTCACTTTGTACAGATTGATGCTAATTTCTATTACTGGTTTCTAGGCAGTAATCCTTAAGTGTGTTGTGTTTATAGTGAACATACTCTGTTTTGCCTCTCGTCAACATGTTCCTTTTCATTTCAAGAGTTTGCCATACTGTTTTTGCAGAAGGAATAAGCATATTCTGGGCAAAAAGCCAAGAAAAAGTAGCTCTTACCAAGCTAAATTAGGTAATTACATTTTCACTGTGTTTTTTAAAGCACAGCTGTATCTTTTGGGTTATGAGAATTAGTATATAATACACTAAACTTTATACTTTTCTTCTTATGTAAGGGAAAATATCCCTTCAAAATGCAGACTTCTCTAATTAGCTCATTTTCTCCATTTTGAAAATCAGTAAATGTAAATGCATTGCCTGTAGTAATTTTTATTATTAATTTTCCCAGGTTTAATGTTTTTTAGTGGTCATTATCAGGTGTCATTTTCTGTGTCAGAATTTGGTAGATGAGGCAAAAAAAAATCAAATCACTTTTGTTGGGATTTTCCACTAGAATAATTACAGTAATATTGTGCCTCAATACTTTTCAGTACTCTTTTAATGACAGGTAATAAATACCAATGAAAGATGACATTTGGTTACCCAGCGTTCTCTGTGCTAGGAGAACGATACCACTAATGCCATTCTCTTGGTAACTGAAAAAAACTGCTAAAAATTATACTGTGATTTTTTTTAAGTAGATATACAGTTTCTTACCAAATTGCTTGAAGCCTGCAGTCTAGATAGTCACTAATGTTCTGGTTTAGTCTCTGTAAAAGCTGAGTATAAAACTGCCATATCCACGTATATTAAACTAACATTAGTCTAGAAAACAAATTCATAAACTATTAAATTTCTGTTTCCTTGTAGCATTCAAAAATTTCTTAAAACAGTATGCAAAAATGTCTTCTATCCTTAATTCATGAATCATCATCACAGGAGAGGAAAGTGTCCCTTGTATACTAAAACAGTTCCAAAAATAAAAAAACACCCTAATGTTTTTCATGTACAATGATGATTATCTTGTCCAAAAATCAGTTTCAGCATTGATTCTGACCAATTCAGATTTTTTGTAACATGAGGTTCTCTCTTTGTTTATTTTTTTCCCCAAATTAACTCATGGGAAAAGTCCTTTACCTCTATAAATATTTTCTAAATATCTCCATTTTATGGTTTCCTTGGGGTCTGATATGGTTTGGTTTTGATAATCATCTTCCCTGCTGAGCTGTCACACTGCAGCCACTGAAATATCTGCCTATTGGTGAATCTACTTCAGCTGACCTGCCTCAAGGTACTCGTCAGTTGATTTTGAATCTCCCCAAATAACGCCCCTTATATTTTAGGAGTATTTCCAGTTGTAATGCACCCCAAGGAAACAGAACAAAGCCTTTCTTAGTGACGAACACCTCAGTTCGTTGAGTAACCCACTTTGGAGAGACCATGAGTTGAAATTGTGGGCATTCTTCTAAAATAGCAATTCCTGTCAGCCACCATATTCAGGGAAACGAAAAAACAAAGCAGCAAGAGGAGACTAGAAAATCCATTTGTCTCACTCTGGGCCTCATTCCCTGAAGCCTGAAACGGACAATTTAATAAATATAAATTCAAGAAGTAGAGAAAAAACAAGAGGGGGAAACACATTGCAAGCTGTACACTGATTACAGACTTGAGAAGGAATCAGGAAGTAGATGTATGAGAGGCTTATATTTTGACTTAAGATTGAATGTAGCAATTAGCAAAATGTTGATTGTTTATATTTGGTAGCTGTACTCCACTTTAAAGTACGTTGCTCTCTAGAGTTTTATGAAATACAAAAAAAAAAGAAAAAGGCCTTTCGTAACACTTAGGTTACAGGAAAACTAGAAGTCCAGTATAATTGCACCAAAAATAGTTTGAACCAATCTAAGACCAAAAACTTCTTAATTTGGGCTGAATGTTATTGTTATGTCTCCTAGAGAGCAAAGTTTATAGAGATTCCTGTCAGTTCTGAAACTTTTTTTTTTAATTGATTCAGCCTTACATGGTAACATTAGGTGGTTATAAATAAGTGGGTAATACCACCCTTCAGTATAGCAGTTTGTGTGGTATGAAGCCAGTCATATTTGTGGCCCTTCCAAATCAAACAATGCTTGTAATGTTATTGGACTCGATGCTTTTAAAAAATCTGTGTAGAGAAATAAGAAAAAACGCTGTGGAACAAGCCTGATTTGTAAAGTGGGTACAGATTGATTTACCACTGTTAAATGCCATCATTAACCTAAAGAGATGACCTCCTTACAGACAGAAGTCGGTGATATAACTGACAACTAAGTGAAGTATACACTTTTCTTATTCTGAAGCAGATTGAGACAATGGGATGATGGACAGTCAGCTTCTTTATATGAAATATTACCACTATTTTAATACTGTGCCATTCAACATTTTCAAATGCAGTCAAGTCTTAGAGCATCTAAAGTCTTTAGGATCTGATGTTTGGTGATCAGCAGGAAAGAATGGACCAAGTTCATCTTGTTAGCAAACCATTGGTTCCATGATAAGGACCAGCATACTCTCTCATTCTTATGGTCAATATTAGGAGTAAGATCCAAATGATGAAACATTTTGAATAGGCAGGAGAAGAAAATACTGTGTCATCCCTGGAACTAGCCATCACATGTAAAATAATTCAGGCTGTTTGATGTACTTAAATCTCTGATGTTACAGAATCAGAATTATAGAACGGTTTGGATTAGAAGGGACCTCAAAGCCCATCCAGTTCCATCCCCTTGACATGGGCAGGAACACCCTCCACTAGACCAGGTTGATCAAAGCCCCATCCAACCTGACCTTGCACACTGCCAGTGTTTCACCGCCCTAACAAAGAAGAATTTTTTCCCAGTGTCTAATCTAAATCTACCATTTTGTAGTTTGAAGCCATTGCCCCTTGTCCTATCACTCCCTGCTCTTTTAAACAGTCTCTCTTCAGCTTTCCTGTAGGCCCCCTTTAGGTACTGGAAGGCTGCAGTAAGGTTTCCCTGGAGCCTATTCTTCAGGCTGAACAAGCCCAACTCTCAGCCTGTCTTCGCAGAAGTGCTCCAGCCCTCTCATCATCTTTGTGTCTCTCCTCTGGACTCACTCTTTTCTTGTATTTGGGACCACAAAGTACAGCAGGTATGGGGTACAAGCAGAGGAGAGGGGCAGAATCACCTCCATGGTCATGCTGGTTTTGATGCAGCCCAGGATGCAGTTGGCTTTCTGGGCTGCAAATGCACATTGCCATCTCATGTTAAGGTTTACAGCAGTTAACACGCCTTCTCAGGGCTGCTCTTAAGCCATTCTCCACCCAGCCTGCATTGGTGCTTGGGATTGCACCAACCCATGTACAGGACATCATACTTCAGCATGTCAACTACACCACACAGCTTGGTGTCATCAGCAGACTTGCTGAGGATGCACTCAATTCCACTGTCCATGTCTCTGACAAAGATGTTAAACAGTTCCAGTCCCAAGACCAACCCCTGCCAAATGCCACTCATCACTGGTCTCGATTGAGTGTGACCATCCAGCAAATTCCTTACCCACACAGTGGTCCATCCATCAAATGCATGTCTCTCCAATTTAAAGACAAGGACATAATGCAGGACAGTGTCAAAGGCTTCGTACAAGTCCAGGTAAACGATGTCTGCCACTCTTCTGAGCATAGTTTCCAGGAGGATATGCTCCATGATCTTCAGGCACAGAAGTGATGCTGTCTGGTTTGTAGTTCTCCAGTTCTTCCTTTTTTCCCTTTTTAAAAATGGGAGCTACGTTTCCCCTTTTCCAGTCAGTGGGGACTTCACTGAAGTCACTACTCCCATCACCACCTAGTTCAGTCCTCACTGGTATTACCACAACTCGCAGTAAAGCAAAAACCATATTTGTTGCTAGACCACAATCCGTCTGCTTAGAAAAACTCTGCCACCCTTTTCTACCCACTAAAAAAACCCCACAGTCAAAGCATACTATACTGGTTTGCCTTTTAAGGTTTTATGGAAAAAAATAATCATATAGAAATTATTACACTTTTCTTTCAAGAAAACTTACTACAAAGCAGACATTTAAAACTCCTGCTGTGAAACAAAAAGCCTGCTGTAGAATACCTTTCTTTCCCAACCTATTGTAATGTATTTCTCCTTGCAGGTGACAGTAGCAGAACACATAGGCCAAGTTCTAAAGTATTTTTTCCCTATTTATAGACTGTCTGTTGGCAAACTCTTTAGACAGAAATATAAAGTTTTCTCTGGGTTCATCAAGTAAGCATTCTAATAAGTATTTTGCTGTACCTGCCACCTCAAGTCACGCAGTCCTGCATATGCAGTGAACTGGGAGTATCCACTTTACTAACCTTCTCTAATTGTTACAGTCTTTAGGCATCTAAACAGACACCATACTAGGTGACTTGGTGTTTTTCTGTGTTGGGTGGTTTTGTTTTAAACATTTGGTCTTGCTGTTTTTTAAATCCTGTGGAAGTACTTTTGAATTTGCGATCAGTGATCTGTTTTTCAGCTACCTTTTTCCAGGTTTAATTGTTAAGTGTGTCTGTATAAGCAGTAATGCTACACTGGAGACGTCTTTGTGCAATCATGTTAAAAGGTTTAAGACAGATTTTTTGATTCACAAGAGCAACTCTTTTTAAAGCAGTCTTTGCGTGCATCTGCAAGAGCAATTTATGAACAGTGCTTGTACTTCAAGTGGTATTTTTCTACGGTATTTTAGTTTCCCTTATTTAATGTTAAAATAAATAAATATTTGAGTTCATAGAAATGCTTGAGAAAACAATATTGCACAAAGAAATCACCTAGTTAATCATGGAAAACTGCACAAGTGTTGTGAATTTGGTTGAGCTGTGAGGGAAATGACAGAGTAGTCCTTTTTAAAGCCATTACAAGCATGCTTGCAGCACTTTAAATCAGTCAAACCTCATCAACAAGAACTAGGACTGTATTCTTCAGCTGGTAGCTAATGTACACACATTTTGTGGGGATTTCAAAGAGTGGACAAACAAGGTCCATAAAATCTCTCAACACCAAGTTCAAGAACTCTGAACTTTGCCCAAAACCAATAGTTTCTGAGGACAAAAGTATTGCCATTTGAAAATAATTCTGCTTTTCCACTCAGATTTCTTAGAACTTCAGCATTCTATGGATTGTTCTGAAATATAATTTTATTTTTACTATAATCAGTACATTCTCCATGATGTTGCCAAAATACATAAAGTTAAGTGGTTGTTGTGGGTTAACCCCAGCAGGAGATAAATTCAATGGGGCAGAACCCCAGCAGGAGATAAATTCAATGGGGCAGAATCCCTAAAGCTTTTGGTCCTGTTCCTAAGTTTTTACTGTGTTGTGGTGATTTGTTTGGGTTTTTTTTTTGTATTTATTTTAATTTTTACTGAATATATAAAAAAAAAAGGACAGGTTTTGCATCACTACTGGATTTATCCCATTAACATGCTTTTCAGAGACTACCTAAAGGTATGAGAGAACGGTCAAGTCATGCCACTTAACTTAGTACCTGTACTCAGAGTACCTATATTTTAAAGGTAGACCTTTATCATAAAGATTTTGATTGTTTATATTTTGCTAAAATTTCTGAGAAAGTTTATAGTAAGCTTGCTGTATTAATAATATCAATAACTTGATACAGATACTAAGCAACCTAGAGATTCATGCAGACAGTTGTGAACTTCCCATAAGCTGGAACTGACACAGTTCATTCTAACCTGTGGAAAGCCAGGGCTGACAGTATAAACCAATGGGTCTTATGATGCACCTGGGGGACCAACACAGTTTTACCATAGGTTTAAATTCTGGCCTTGGGACTGAAGAAAGTGAAAAAAATACACCCTTTGGAATCATTCACATAATATGGTACAAGTGTGGCATTACAATGTGAAGCACTTTCTTTAATCATGTGCAGTACTGTCCATATCTAGACTATAGTTATTACTGACCTTAGCAAATCTTGTCAGAGTCTTTCTCACGCCCTCACGCCATGCCCCGCCCCGCCCCCCCCCCCCCCCCCCAAAACCTTGCAAATGGTTTGCAAAAATTTAATTGATACAGACTCAGAAATCTCAGGTAGATGGTCAAACAACTAAAAGCTAGGCACAGGATTTTTCAGAGACCTTGAGTGAACAAAGTCCCAATTACTGACTCAGGTGGCTGAGCTGGAAGGCTACAAGTGGGCAATGACAGGATTCTGTAAATGAAGTCATCTTCTGAGCACCAAGGAAGGACAAAAACTGTTATTACAGAATGGCTACTTGGAATTGCATGCCATAAAGTGCAAAGTATGACTTTAGAACAGTAGTAGAATCAGATGCAGTACGACGTTAGTCGATCCTGGAATCTTCTCTCACCATATTTCCTAGTACTGCATCAGATTGGTCAGCATATTAGCATATCATTCCTTATGAGTAATTTAATATCTGCCGTTAAAAATAGCTTGCAGTAAGACCCAGTTGTATTGCAGATGAACTCCAAAAGTTATTCCAGGAAGGTTCCTTACTATCTCACATTAAAGCCTTCAGACTCACCAATGCACAATCCTGGAGTTATTTATAATTGACTATGACGACTGTTGTGTTTGAGACAAATGCAGGCAAACTGCCAGAAATGTTCTGGAACAAAAATTCCTCAATCAGTTCTCTTTATAAAATGTGTGCATCCTTTTCCAAGTCCTGGACTTTGTCAGCAATGGTGGCTGCACCCATTAATGTTGGACAGCTATTACATAGGGAATGACATTCTTTCCACCGACAGTCAGAAGGGACTGACCATTCCTTTCTTCAGCAGTAATCCAACAGTGTCATTCAATTGCACCAAATGGGAGCCCTGAAAGAATTTCAGTCTGGGTTTATGTATCCATGTCTAGATATAGTCAAAGATTGAGTTTGAAATTACAACACTAAAAGGAACACAAGACTTTCTGACTTCCTGTTTCCTGAATGAAAACATTTTTTCCATCTCTTCACACTAAACTTAAGGGAGAATGATCTGCCTCTGGAATTAGAAGCAATCAGTCATTTTTGCTGGTTGACCACTTGGCAAAATAGCCACAGTAGGGATTCATTCATATTAGAGTTCAGCATAATTTATCCAAACATGCAGATAGTTGAAATGTAGCAATAGACAATTACATTTCTCTTTCAGTCCTAGATAAATTAATCTCTATTTTATTAAAGTGGCTTTAATGATGCTAACTGAAACTGTTTAGCCAAGAACTCACTTAACCCATGAAGTTGTTTCATTATGGAAAGAAAAAATTGTGAAATTAATACCTGAAATAATAATAAGTTCTTATATTACTGATGCAGAAAAGTAATTACATGCATATAGTATTTTTTTTAATAAATTTTATCTTATTGTGCAACCACGTGATAAGCCCTTCTTTGGCATAGCCTTGTAGCAATAATCACTAAGCAAGTAAGCAGTTACTATCCAAATCCTGACTATTTATCTATCTACTATAGCTTGGTTTTCCATTAAAAGCACTCCTAAATAATCCAGCTGCTATGTGAAAAATTAATTAAAACATGAAATGATAGCTTGACTGGGTATTTTAATTGAAAGCTTTGAATGTTTGCTAATGTGAAACTGTAGCAGAGAACCTGACAGGCAAAAGAGTACAAGTAGCATTAAAGACTTTTGATGTTCATAAAATACATTATCGCCTTGTGGAAATTATTACAAGAGACCCCTTATTTTTCTTTTAAAAATTACTCATTGGGCAAACTTGGAAAGATGATAAGCAGGTTATAAGTGTTCCCAGCTTTTACTGCTTTCAGTGGAAAAACTGGCTGTCAAACACATTAAGATCTAGTATTATCCTATGCTTAATTTTCTTGCATTGATTTTCCCTTTTGTCCTCAAATAATAGAATCAGAGTAGAGTCACAGAATAATATGGATTGGAAGTGAGCTTAAAGATCATCTAGTTCCAACCCCCTTCTATGGGCAGGGACACCCTCCACTAGACCAGGTTGCCCAAAGCCCCATCCAACCTGGCCTTGAACACTGCCAGGGAGGGGGCAGCCACAGCTTCTCTGGGCAGCCTGTGCCAGGGCCTCACCACCTTCACAAGGAAGATTTTCATACTTACATCTGGACAAGTGCTCCACCTTCAGATCATTTTTGTGGCCCCCCTCTGGACTCGCTCTAGCAATTCCCTATCTTTCTTGTACAAGGGACCCCAGAGCTGGATGCAGTGCTGCAGGTGGGGTCTCATGAGAGCATAGAGGGGTAAAATCACCTCCCTTGACCTGCTGGTCACAATTATTTTGATGCAGCTATCAAGCTATCACCACTCCAGAGAAAGGCGTGTTGACCATTTCACAAGTATTTTAATTACAAAGACAAGATAAAATTTTGTTACACTATTAACTAAGAGTGTTTGCATCTTAACCTCAAAAATGCCAATATAACATCAGAAAAATACCTCTAATTATAATTTGCCAATGGTACTTTAAATTGTAATCAAAACAAGACTCTGGCTTTCTGGTGAGGTGTTTTGCAAAATTGCAAAATGTGGTAGCCACTACTATTGGTCGTTTTCATTAACCAACACTTTACTTTCATTAATAAGCTAAGGAATGTTCAGATTGCAAAGATATTCACAACACCAGAAAGTTCTGTCCCCTATTTGGTATTATCTTCCCTATTAAAATGCCAACATTTGTTGCACAGAATTTATTTGGGCAATCATGAAACTCATGAGAAAGTACCGAACACATGGTATGGTCTGAAATGTTGTGGACTCTGAGAATTTACTTGCAAGATGTTTATGAAACAACTTATGCATATGTAAATTACTTGCATTTCTCCATTGGATGGGCTATTATTAAACATTTAAAGTAGTGGAAACATCCGTCTTTTGAAAATATGTCTTTAAAAATGTGTCCATTTAAAAATGTGGGGAAAAATTATACAAATATTTACAGAATTCCCTAGGAGAATTTTAACCTTAATCCATTGATCCACACTTTACGATACCATATACATTAAATACAGCATTATTTATTAGCATATTATTATAGCATATCACAACAGTATATTATTTGCCAGAGTGAAGAAAGAGAAAACATAATTCCAAACCCAAAGATTTTCTGATTTATTGTGAGCTACTATGAGGGAGGGTAACTGGGTTTACATTTAAATAAATCATAGAAATATGTACATTTCTTAAATGTGGATAAATTAGGCTTCTATTGACTTTCTGTTTGTTTAGAGGTAGAACTACATGGTAAAACAGCATGCTGGTTTTGGCTGTGATGTTCAACCAAGACAAACAGTAAACTGATATTAATGCTTACTGCAAGTAAACAAAGATTGTGGAAAATTAATCTATATACTTCAAGTAACTTTAAGATCCTCATTCATTTTGGAAAAAGAAATAACAAAAGAAAAAAGTATTCAGAGGACTGTACTCAAAGTAAATTTACATATCCTCAATATAGTACTACAGATTATTGTGGCAGAGATTAAAAGGGAACTAGTTTTCAGCTTTCTAACTTTCTGTGTTTTGTGGACTTGATAGAATACCATACTTAATCAGTTTCATTATCCTTAGTCATTCATCTTGCTGCTTGCGTGGCTCTTTTAAACAATGGCCAGCAAAGAAATATTTAGACAAAGAATATAATAGTCTGGAAGAATTGGTAAGCATGCTAAGTTACATTAGTAACTAATTTTTAATCAGTGTCATTGGCCAGACACCAAGATTTAAGATACATGCTCCTAAATTGCATTTTTCTTTTTGATAGATAGAAACACTGTATTTCTGTATATCTGCATATCTGCTTTTCATGGCCTTCACCCAGATAGCTAGAATAGAAAGTTCTTAACTATTATGATATTTGGTGTCATCCAGTGCTAAATCAAATTGCTTTAAAATTAACTGAATTCTTTCCATGTCCTTCATTGCAAATGGAATTAACCTTGAATTGGAATAATTTAGATGGAAGATCTTGGAAATAATTTTTAAATTATATGATAACCTGTGTCATAGGCATTTAAAAGAATGCTGTCATGCACATTAGGTACAAAAATTATCCCTTTGCTTGTTTATCACAAGCTCTCTATAGCTGGTTGTAGCTTGTCAGTCTCTTCTCCCAAGTAACAAGTGATAGGACAAGAGGAAATCGCCTCAAGTTGCACCAGAAGAGGTTTAGATTGAATGTTAGGAAAGATTTCTTCATCAAAAGAGTTTTCAAGTGTTCGAAGTGACTGACCAGGGAAGTGGTAGAGTCACCATCCCTGGATGTATTTAAAAGAGGTGTAGATGAGCTGCTTAGGGACATCGTTTAGCAATGGACTTGGCAGTGCTAGGTTAACAGTTGTGCTCTACGATCTTAAAGGTCTTTTCCAAGCTGAATGACTCCATGATTCAACTCTATGACTTGTTTTTCAAACATTAAACAATAAATTTAAATAGTAAATTGAATTGAAAAGAGTTTAGTCATGCTCACAGGGCTGAAGCAGGGTTCCCATGTTTTCACCATGGTCGTGCAGACAGAACCACAGAAAGACTCCAGATTTTTCTGGAGTAGGGGAATGCCTACTTCTAATATCTGAAATCATGGTCTGCACAGGTGGGCAGTAGGATAAATTTTTTTCAAGTCACTGGGCCTTCTGGAACAGTTTCTCCACAACTGAGATAAGGGAAAAAGAAAGACTTTCTTCAAATAGACAGCAAAGTTGATTGATCACAAAATCCAAACCGTCTTCTTCACCCTACACAACAGCATCACCTGAGGACATGCTTGCTGTACATTTTCCTTGCTACATCTCATATGTAGATACCACAGCCACTCTTCACATTTCAATTTCCTTTGGTGTTTATTTTTCTTACAGTCTTTTATTGTTCTCTTGAGAATCTTGCTCTTTTCTATTGTTTGATATCATTGTTATTTAAAAGTTTTGATCTCCATAACCAGATATGTCCATAGGACTGTGCTTCCTTATTGGCAGATTACCTATATGTGTAAAAGATGTAAGACGATGAGGTACAGAGGTAATGGTGACATAGCAAAAGTTCTCAAGTCTTCTAGAATGCTGGGGTGGAAGGGCAGGTTATGAACCTCAGAAGGGCTCTCCCAGTATCACATACATATTTGTTAAACTGTTTCTGCATCTCATACAAAACCATGTCTAAGACTGCCCAGTATTAGCCAGATTGCATAGAGGAAATCACTGCTGCTTGCTGTAGTGCTGATTTGTGCAACACAGACTTCCAGCTCACTACTGACTCTTCTGTTAAAAACGGTTCTGTCAACATTCCCAGATTGCATACTGTGTAGAGAGGGGGACCCTGGGAACTAGCAACTTATCAGCCTCACCTCTGTGCCTGGGAAGATCATGGAACAGATCCTCCTAGAAGGTATGCTGAGGCACATGGAAGACAGGGAGGTGATTTGACACAGCCTGCATGTTTTCACCAAGGGAAGTCTTTCCTGACCAACCTCGTGGCTTTCTATGGTGGAGTGACTAAAAAAGGGGCTTATAAGAAAGATGGAGAGGGGCTTTTTAGTAGGGCCTGTTGTGATAGGACAAGGGGTAATGTTTTTAAACTAGAGGAGGGTAGATTCAGACTAGATACAAGGAAGAATTTTTTTTTTTTTTTTACTAGGTGAAACACTGGAACAGGTTTCCCAGATAAGGTGTGGATGCATCCTTCTTGCAGACATTCAAAGTCAGTTTGGACATGTCTCTGAGCAACCTGATCTAGTTGATGAAGTCCCTAGCCATTAAAGGGGGTTAAAACTGGATGATCTTTAAAGGTCCTTTCCAACCCAAACAATTCTCTGATTCTGAGCACTGACACTGTAGATTTCTTGTGCAAAAGACCATCAGTTATGGTAATTTAAACACCTTCAGATGATGATGATGATTATTTAAAACACTAAAATCCAAAATCTTTTTCTTGCCACTTCTCTGACTAGAATGGAACTTTGGATTTTTATTGTTGCAGAGATAGATCCTTTGCTAGGGTTAAAAATCACTGGAGACTCCCATACCATCCTACTCATATTTTTCAGGCCTTAATGAGTCTTCATGGAATATATTTCAAGCTATGGTGTTTCCTTCTAGCACTTAGTTAATACAACAGGATTCCCATTCCCTCGAGGTTCTAGGGAGGATCCTATACGTGTGTCCATATAAGCCTTTTAGTTTAGATCAGGAGTGTGTTTTTGAAGTGAGTCTCTCAATTGTCCCCTCGTAAAGCACTTCAACTCACATCATGAAATTGTCTTGGAACACATGAGCTGAATTCCTTTTGAATGAAACTAAACCGTAAAATGCCTGCCAGGTAGTGTACCTAATATGCCCCAGCTGTTAATAAGTCTATAAGACTGGATAGAGCTAGTCACAGAATTGTAGAATAATAGGAATTATTTAGGTTGGAAAAGACTCTTAGAGCAAATTGTTAACTTAGCATTGCCAAGTTCACCACTAAATCATGTCCCTAAGCACCATGTCTACCTATCTTTTAAATACCTCAAGGGATGGTGATTCAACTACTTCCCTGGGCATCCACTTCCAATGCTTGAAAACCCTTTTTGTGAACTAATTTTCCTAACTTTCAATCTAAACCTCCCTTGGCACAACTTGAGGCCATTTCCTCTTGTCCTATCACTTGTAACTTGGGAGGAGAGACCAACACCCACCTGGCTACAACCTCCTTTCAGGTAGTTGTAGTGAGCAATATTGTCTCACCTCAGTCTCCTTTTCTCCAGTGTAAACACCCCAGTTCCCTTAGCTGCTTCTCATAAGTCTTGTGCTCTAGACCCTTCACCACCTTCATTGCCCTTCTTTGGACACTCTTGCACAAAGTAACCACTGTAGTAGCAGTTGTCTGAATAAAAAATCATGGGTTTTGCGCTTCTTGCCTCTGCTCTTAAAGAAGAGTCTCAAAGAAGCAGTTATGATAAGAAATACCTGGGAGTCCCAGTGGACAAGAAATTGAACCTAACACTAGATTCTTGTGGGGAGGAAGGCCAACTGCATACTGGGCTGCATTAACGGGAATGTTGCCAGCAGATTGAGGAGCACTTCTACACAAATCTGCTTTTATTAATTGGGATTAATGGAATCACTGAGTAGTTTCATATAACGGTGAACTCAGACCATGAAAAGGCTACCCTAGTTGTTACTGCTGACATTCAGTTGCTAATTTTCTGTTATGTAGAATATGAGCAAAGTATTAGGCCAACCCTGAAGTTGTCTTTGTTGTGACCAAATGGCTCCGCTTCTGTCTTTGCAGCTGTAGATGGAAGATTTCTTCTTCTAATACCTCTGAGCAAGTAATAGAGCATAGTGGTTTTGTGGCCTATAGCTGAAATGGAAACAGGACTTGAGTTTAAGTACAACACAATCAGATCTTGTAACACATAAACACCTCAAATATTTTGTTACTATCAAATGTCTGCATATTGCTAAAGGAAGGGGATTTCTGCTCATTTGTTAGAAAATGAATGAATGACTCTATTGTTAATTAGAATCAGATTGCAAAAAAAGTTTGCATTTGTATGAAGAAACTTCAAATTGAAAAGTCACTGTTCAGTCTTGCCCACTGTTGTGTGCACATACTTTTTAAAATCAGCAAGTGTTGGCTAGCATTGTAGCAGATAAATGACACATACATGTGTGTCTAGGGGCAAGTTTGACCCCACAGGCTGTAAGACTTGCCACCACCAAACTTTTCACATTCCATAGACATGGTGTGGATACATCTAATTGACACTACTAAGCATGCCTGTACATTTTAAAATTCTGATAACATTATCATAGATGTTCTTCGACATAAACACCTATTCATAAAGCAAAAAGTTACTTCCATTTCTATTTGCATTTTCTATTCGCTCAGGTTTTCTTTGTGAGGGTATTTATTTAATAATTATATTCTAGCTGGGATTATAGAAAACTCATTTCCAGGCACATTTCAAGGAAATTAAAAACAATGTATGATAGGGTTTTTTATCAGATATTTGTTTAAATACATGTTTTCTATAGTATGGTGTCTATCCTCTTGTACCTTGCCCTTCTGGTATGTCTTTGTTTCTCTGTGTCTCTCAGAAATATGAAAGACCTGCACAGGTACAGCCTCTGGAGTTGGTGCACCGACCGCCCCAATAGTTCCTGTTTAGACTCATCCTAGGCTCAAGTACTTCGAGAATATTTGCAGTAGGAGCTTGGACTTGACAGTTATTCTGTATACCCTGCCTCTTTCATGACAGACACTCCATCTGTGCTCACGTCTGCAAACATCTACATTATCCCTGGGTGGTCAGCCTGATTTGATCTACAAGACCTTCAGTAATGGTCTGCAACTGAAGCATGTGTAAGATATGCACCTGTGGTAAGGGGATTTCCGAAATCAACCTTACAGCTGTCAGGTTAGGGGCCAATGCCCTGTGGACTCACACCTTGAATGCACGATGGAGTCTGTGGCCTAACTTGCCTGTTTCACTTGCAGTCATGCAAGTGAACCACAGGTGCTCAAGAATTATGTCATGTGGATTATATCCAGCCTGCTTATCATGGAAAAGGCAAGTGACTCCCTGCAGGGCTAGTTGAGGTTCTGCATGTACAAGTATAAATTCTTGATTTTTTTAAACTTGAATTTGTTTTCTGTTGCATCCAGATTGGAGTCATATTCCTTCTGTGGCCTTTGTATGCTGGTTAGAGATTTGTTAGAAGAAAACTTTTTTTTTCCTTCAAATATTTCCAGATCTTATTTTTTTTCCTCCTAGGCCCATATTGTTCCTTTCTATATTGTCATTTAATAACCTGTTTCACATAGTAGCTACGTAATTATATAATGGCTCCCTCAGGAAGCAAAAGTCGGTTTCCTGATGAACAGATTTTGAGCAGAACAGTGAGATTACGTTGATATTGAGTCATGGCGGAAGGACATGGCAAGCTGATACACTTTTAGAGGACTGGAGCCAGGACAGCTTAATTCAGCCATGACCATTACCTCCTGTAAGCATAAATCATATTTCAATCCTTTGTTCTTGTTCGTTCTCCAACCTCGCATTTCTCTGCCAGTGAACAAGCTGGCATACGCTAAATTTGAGTCTGAACATGCATTAACATGTAGATAATAAAGGTGTTACAAGAACTAAATTTTCAGTTTGAGATTATGCAAACCTGACAGTGCAGATGTATCCTGAGGAACCAGGAAAGTTTATGCTCCAGAGCAGAGGCTACTGACAGAAAACATCCTTTATTTAGGAGATGAGTGTCAGTTTAAGTCCACTGTGAAGACACATTTAATGTCTATTGTTTTGTTGTAGCAGATATAGTAGGAAGCCATGAAGGTAATTATGTGGTACTGATAGAATCTATCCAGCTTCAGGAACACAGGACCAAACCTGTTCTTAGTTTTGGGAAGGGATTTGTTCTCAGGGATTTTATTTAGGGTGGGTTGATTTTGGCTTCTCTCCAGTGAATATCCTGAGGTTTGACTGAAGTTTCTCTTCAGTCAAAATTTACAATTTAAAAAAAATGGCGTTCATTAAGCACATTCTTTTGAAGCAAATTATGAGGCTACATCAACACTGCCAGTTATGATTCCTTGGTGAACCAAAAGATGAAATGAGAGAAGAAAACCCTCATGAATCTTGTGTAAGTGTAGACAGAGTCTGGTTGTGAAAGCTTGTCAGTGGCAATCATAGCTTCTTATCAGAGCTTTGAAAGGAATGGAATTATCAAATTATGATAGTCATACCATAGTCGTTCCCAGAAGACTCTCAAAGGCATACAGTAGATATTTTTAGTGAGAAATTGCATACAATTTCCAGAAGTGGGAGATAACCTTACTCTACTGAAACTGAAGATTCTTCAAATTACTCATTTTCTGCATTGTTTGCATTACTTATCTACAATTTAACTTTTTTTTTTTGGTTGGGGTTTTTTGGTTGTTTTTTTTTTTTTTTTAAAGATTATAGTACTAATAGTTGAAAGAGGCCTTTCCCTTTCAGGAAAGCAAATACCCTGCCCACAATTCTTAAAAGATGTTTTTCTACTCTGTAAGACTTATAAATAGGATAAGACATTTGTAAGACAGGCCAGTGTTGGCTAATGATACAAGAAATGTTGTTTTTTCTACAATTAGTTTGTCTTAACAGCATGGAACCCAGATAACCTTAATTATTATTAATTAGTGGCCAGCTGATTATGCTGCCCAGATCACCCTGGACCATCAGTGGTTTAGCAGCAAACATCATAGTGCTTTAATAATGATTATATCTACCTACGCATCAAAATGCTTATTTACTATTAAGTATGTTTCCTTTACAAATTACTTTAAAGTAGTGCTATTTTTGAGGACAGCTAGAAAAGCAAATATTTGATGTCTGGGTGTGACATAATAAAGATATTTTATATTATTAGACCATTCTCTTGCTAAACTCTAGGGATTTTTAGCTTAGGTAGATAATAAAATATGCTGCTGCAACACTAGTAAAATAACTTCATTTTTTTCAAAGGAGGAGGAAAGTTTATTATGCTAAAGAGGCATACTGTTATTCATAATGCATTTAACATTCATTTATATGTAACTACTTTCCTTGATTGCTTCTACAAGTATTTCAGGGAGTAGTAAAAGAGAAAAACACTATCAAAACATGGTTATAAATTATTATATTTAACTAGTAGAATTTCAAGTTCATCTTAGAAGTACATGGAATTTCATTGGGTATTGGATATGTCACATTTAGCTTTTTGTTTCCCCCAGAAAACAAAATAATCGGGCAGTTTCGGAAATGCTTTAAAACAAATCTGAATTGCAGTTTACTTTTCTGAACCTGCTTTATATTTTCAGTGGGTGTATTATCAAGTTACATTTCATTTTGGATGCATGAAAACAATTTTAGCAACTTCTTTCTACCAAAATAAACAGCAGCAGAGCTAATTTGCCATAGAATTATCTACTTCACCCACCCTGTTATCACTGTAGAAGATGTGTCTGAATGGCTTCCGTAGAGCTTGAGAATGCAGCATTTGTCTGCAAATATTTTAGTTGAGGTTTTAATTGAATCTAAACATGAACTGCATGAACTTTGGCACTTGGAGGACTCTTGGGGAAAAGCTATCTCTAGTAATATAGGACTGTAAGTACTCATACATTGTAAGGATTTTGCATCAAAGCTGTCACTTGGTAACCATATCAGCCTTTCAATTCTGTCTTAGAAACCAACAGGATGCTATCTAAGTGTGTTTAGCCAGCTGAAAGCTATCAGAGACTTCCTCCAAACAAACATTGTTTGAATTAATACATTATTTCCAAACGAGTTACATTGGCAAGGTATAAGGTAACATGTGGTTTAGAAAAATAAACCTAAATAAAAAGAAAACAGAAACAGCAGAAACTCTGAGTCTTGTATGAACTCTATGTGGATTTTATCTCACACAGTAAATGACTGAAAATTAGAAGTAATATTCTAAGAAGAAAAGGTCAAGACACAAAGGAAAAAATTGAATACAGTGGAAGCACACATGAAGTCTTAATTAAGTGTAGAGTAAATCTTTGGTAACATGTCAGTGAAACTGCTGTCTTATTATATAGGCATTATTCAGTTCTAAGCATACCACTGACACACTTCCTTTACACGTGAGACCTGATCGAAAGGCCAGCAATGTCAGTGGGACAGTTATCAATTTTGTGATTTTTAAATGGACAAAGGTGAAGATTTGGGAAAGCTGGGAATATTAGATGGTGATCGAGAATTGAATGAAGAGCTCATGGAAGAAAGCAAGCCAGGCATTGCTGCAGTCTAGTCACCTAGGTTCTCTGATGATTTGCTATTCTTGCCTCTTCCAGTTTTATTTGATATATAGTATTCAGAACTTGTTGATCAGAGGCTACGTATGCTGGGAAGTTTGAGATACAAATAAGAAATGGGACAATGATAAAATGGTAAATTGCTTAAGTGCAAATTACTTATTTTTCTTGGAAAGCTTATCAACACAAGACCTGATCTTTTTCAAGATCTAGTCTGTATTTTTCAAGTGAAGAACTGAGGCTCATGAAAAAAAGGTGAAGATGCTGATAGGTGAGATTTAGGCCCAACTGGAGAATGAATGTACAAGTCCCTATCTCCTTCAAACTATTCTAGAGAATTAGAACTCATGTAGAAAGACTTTGAGCTCTGATCTTTTGAGCTGCAACTTGCAGAATCAGATGAGTGTGTAGTGCAAAAACTATGGAAGCTAAATATCTCCCTTATATAGGACAAGTTAATGTGAAAGAGGTTAATAAAAAGTGAAATTTCACTGGAATTAACTGACTTTTTTGTTAGCTTGCAAACTCACATTGATACCAAGAATTAATTTGTAAAATCTGTACAAATACTTAAAATCTGAAAGGTTCACTGAAAGTCAATTAAGTTGTCTAAAAGTCACTCTTTTTTTAAAGAAAATAATTTTGTTTCAGGTTTTTTTCACTTGGTGAAACCTATTGGTCAATTGCTAGACATCTTTAGCATTCAAGATATATTCTGTGTTCAGTTGCTGATAAATGCATGAAAACGTGTTTGTCAAGAGTAAGACACAAAATGGTATCCAGGACCTTTTTGGATTTTACTTATATCTAGTAAGCTGTAAAGTTTTGCTTTTTTCCATTTCTTTTTGAATTGCATTTTTTCGTGGCCATGAAAGAAGACAATACAGATGCATCCTCAAAATGATCTGTTTTACACATTAAAAAAAAAGTATCTGATTTTCTTAATTCTCTGACTTCTCCAGACCAAATGGATATCTGTACTTTTTAAAAACACCTTTGATCTTCTCCATATAGTATCTCCTACAATAAATAGATGAAACTTAGAGACAGAGTTGTTTCCAGAAATTATTAAGATCCCTGGATGAGAAATTATGTTCTAACATTCTTAAGATATTAAATCTATTGTAATCTATTCATTAAAAAATGCTTCTTTCCTCTATTTAAAAATCAAATCCGTGAAAGTTTGTAGAAAACTGGAGAAGAGGAGGCTTATCCCTCTCTACAACTACTGCTCTTGGGAGACCTAATCGCTCTCTACAACTAGTTAAAGGGAGGCTGCAGAGAGGTGAGGGCTGACCTCTTCTCCCTGGTGACAAGTGATAGTATAAGAGGAAATGGCCTCAAGTTGCACCAGGGGAGGCTTAGATTGGATGTTAGGAAAAATTTCTTCATGGATAGAGTTGTAGTCATTGGAATGGGCTGTCCAAAGAGATGGTACGGTTGCCATCCCTGGAGGTATTAAAAAGAACAGGGTTTAGTGGTGGTTTTGGCAGGTTATGTTGATGGTTGGACTTGATCATCTGAAAGGTTCCTTCCAACCAAGAAAATTCTATGATTCTATGATTCTTAAGTATGTTTTATTTTGTTTTGGCTGGTTTTGAATAATATTCTTCCTTGTTTAATAATACCACAAATTAGTAATGGATTAGTCAAAAAAGCTTGAGTGAGCAAGTTAAAATAAACAAAATAAAAGTGTCAAGTTGTATAACCATGTTTCCGTGAAGTCATTTAAAATTTTTATGCTCCATTAGGCCTATCTGGAGTTATACAGCAGGTACTAGAGAGGATTGACCCCTCAACTTCTGATTCAGTCTTATCTTTAGTCTAAACTAAAATCTAGAGGGAACCTAAGTATCATTTAAGGATTACCTTGATTGACCTTATATGTAGTTATCTAAAGAATAACTCATTGTCCAGTTATAGCATGCCACATCCTTTCCCTGCAACATTTTTCCCCCCACAAAATCCTAGAAACTCCAGTTCACTGGATAGAAATACATGCTTGCTTAAGTTTCAGCAAAATTGCCTTAATCAATCAATCTCAGTAAATTACTATGAGGGATAAAAGAACAGGCTTCCAGTGTCCCCTTATCCTGTTCAGATAGTATATCCACTTTTTTTTGTACTTTCAGTCTTAAAATCTCTCTCTCGCATACAGACAAGATAGCTGTGATCCAACTACTGAAGAAGCCAATTCAATATTTAACAAGCTGACAGAACCCTATAGTTTCAGATAATGACAAAGTTGTTCTACACCAGTGCTGTAATTATTTATCCAACCTTTATAGAAATGATTGTATGTCCACACAGACTTTGCATACTACTGTTTTTCATACCATCTGCAATTCAAGAATTGGAAACTAATTGTAAATCATTTATCAAGCATGACACGTTTATAAAATTGCCTTCCACTCTGACTCTTATTTAGTATTCATTCACTTCCATCAGCTTTTAAAAAATGAATTTTTGCGTAGATCTAGCTCAACTGGATGAATTTTATTGAAATTTCCAGCACCTTAATCATCTCGGTTTCATATACAGTTGTTCATTATAATCTTCCTTCAGTTACTATGGAAGGGGAAGTGCATAGGTAATTCCATGGCATCTAGTACATGTATTATGGGAACAATGTGTATCTAATATTGAAGAAATAAAATGGTTATCCCTTTCCTGAATATGCACAACCCCCCTTAAGATCTCTGGGAACTGTATTATGTAAGGTAAATTTTGATGTTAAATGCTTATGTCCACATTTAAAGAGCTAAAAATGGCCTTGGAATGAATGACCAGAGCCATTATAATTGTACTCAGCAGCTAAAATTGTTGCTGATTTTTATTTTGCAGTCAGAAGTTGCGAAACCTTCAGTTTGAACATTATATTTGACTGCTGCAAGTCTTACTCTTCGGAACACTGGTTTGAGTCATATCTTTTTTAGACAAGTTAAAACATATTGCATGTTGGAATTCACATATTTAAGCATATTGCTGCCATCATATGGTTACAGACTTATTTGTCAGAATGGTATAATGAAATCCGTTCTCCATTTTAAAAGAAACATTGTTATGTAAGGAAGTATAAAGTTCCATAGTGAAGTAGTAATTAGTGTAATAAAGTTTCTAATCCTTTTTCATGTTTAGGCTATAACAGCTCTGCCTGTCTCTGAATATGAAATACACTGTCTCCTGAAGCTAAATGAGTAAGATGATGTTCTATGTGATCCATACAAGACGACATAAAGATAATGTACTTAAATATTAGTCAGAAAAAATACCGTGGGAGAGAAGTTAGTGGGAGTTTTGCCTGAGTAAGAAATGAATAAAAATTAGGAAAAGCTGTCAGAACCTATCCCAGGTGGTTACAAAAGAAATCATCTCAGTGTATTACTGTATGTTAAATCAAATTCAGTCTTACTCCTTTTGTCTCTGATCATCTACATTTTGGAGCTTCTCATTCAACCTTCATCAATTGATATGTTGTCGGTCCTTGACTGATTTTTAAAAATGATGTAAATTGTCTCTCCAATCTCAGGCCTATATTTGTGCTACCAGGCACAAGTCATGTTGAAGCAAACACTCTTTCTGTTCTCTTTATTTGTCCCATTGTGATTATAAGCCCAGCCAGTCTGACAAACACACAGTAACAATGTGGCTAGTAAGAAAAAAAATAATAGTAAACAATGGGTTAGGAAAGGAAGAATAAGCTCACACAAATATATTAATTTAAAACTTTACTTGGGCAAACCATTGTAAAAGTAATGTAATTAAATATTTTTGAAATAGTACCTGTCAGTATGATGAAAACTGTAGAGTATAAGAAGGCAAAATTGCTTTTATTCTTTTAACTCTCAGTTGTTTAAATCTCACATGATCAGACCTGTTCTATTTACCTCAGATCATCCAGCCTTCGTTTTTACAACATATTATCTACTATGAAATAATTCTCTAGGAAGTGACAAATCTGTACTTACATATTTGTACAAGGTTAAGTAAGGGTTAAAATAGCTAATTCATAACATTGGAGCTAAGCAGCCAAGCCACCATAAAATGGATTCTGAACCCATAATCATAACAGAGGAAAACAGCAGAAGAAAAAAGGATAGAAAGGATAACTAGATATTCTCATCAATTAGTGAAATGAACTTTACTTAAAGTTCAAAAAAATTTGTATATTCCTCGGCTAAAAGCCAAGGATATATCATTTCCAGGTAAGCTTCATCATGTTGGTCAAAAGTTTCAGAACAGATCATCAAAACAGTGTATTTGATAGAGATTTTAATCCAAAGTAAAACTGCCAGACTGCACTAGACAACAAAGATAAATCTAGTTCTCATATATATTGGAAACAGATGTTGAAGGGTGGAACAGTTTTATAAACATGAGTTTGGAATTACTACATTGCTCATAAGTGATGAAATAACAAGTGCAGGTTCTCATAACTATCCAGGGTTTTATTGATCCAAAGGAAGAAATGACAGAAGAAAAAAAAATTCCACCGTGGTGTTCTCTCCCTATAGAAGGATTCCTTTCCCCCTTTTTTTTAATCCTTGGGGTTACACTATGAATCCCTTTTTGCACCTTCCATTTCCTGAGGATACTCATGTAATGGCACAGGCCAGAGGTCTTCCATTTCTTCTGTAAAGATGTCTTCTATCTCTAACATTTGTGTTTAATAAGACTTACAGAAAAGCAGAAGAGGAAAACTCTAAAGTCTCTGGCTATCCCTTCCATATATTATACAAATAATGTGAAGTCCCAAATCTCCCTCGAAATTCCTTTTCTGTGGCTGCCAGCTGCAGACTACATCTAGCATATAGTAGTGATCAATAGAAGAGGACACCACATCATTCCAAAGCTGAAGCTGCTAACAGAGGATACTCTGTGACTAGCCTTTTGTCTTTCAAGTCAAGAAAGACTTAGAGTACTTCTACTTAGACAACCTTAGGTGACTTGCCACAAAGAGTGAGTTTAATCAGGCCCCAAGAACCCAGGCTCTCAGGACTCACTGCCATTACTTTAGAGCCAAAGCCAACAGTTCCCATTAGGAACCATTGCACAGCAAGTGACACAGGGGGCAAATATTGCTGCAAACAGCAGCTCTTCTTTAGGTATTCAGTTTTGTAGGATTTTTGATTGCACTCTGTCTAGTTAATTTTCACATAACCTGGTCCTGGGGTATGAAAACAAGTATACTAATAGCAAATTTCAGTCAAAGGTTCTGTGCTTCAAGCACAGACAATACAGTATTTTTGCTAGCTGCTTCTACCTGATTAGAGAGCAGCTGGTATCCAACATAATGGCAGATTTGCAAACATACGTGAGAAACAGTGAAACAATGAAGGATTCAGTGGATTTACGATCCTGTTGCTATGCCCAACCATGTCATCAGTTTCATCCCACTTGCACTGGATGAATCAGCAAGATTTCATCCTTCTGCAGTTTCCGTAGACTTTTGGCAAGACGCTACTGCACTGACTGTTAGAGGAGTGATAAAATTATGATAACATCCTAGAAACAATACCTGGATCTTATCACTCCCACTCACCCAAAAACCTCAAATACACATTTAACAGAGAATATGACAATGCAAATATCCAGTATTGTCCTCCATCACAGTGCCTTAAGGGGGAGGAAGAGAATTGGCATTCAGGGAAAAGCAATTTAGGAGAGAAAACAACAATTCAAAAGCAGTGCTCAAGACTGTTGTGAAAATCAGTGAAACTTGGAAGAGAAGTCTAATAGTATCACCATGGACATACAGTCATGCTTCAGTCTCAGATGGCTGAAAGCAGTGCAATTTCCAACCCATACCAATGCAAATAAAGTGATTGAGAAGGATCAAGGAGCTCTGAGATAAGTAGATCTTTGGGAATTTATCACAGGCTCTGCTGTGATTTTAATGAAAAACAGAATGCATATAATAGGTATCATCAAGTCACTCAGCATCGTTTCCATTGTTCTTTGTTACAAAGCCAGTTATTACATATATCTCACACATGTAAAATTGATTTGAAAGGCTTAAAAGATCATGTAAGTTTGTGAAATCATCAAATACTCAAACTAAGGGACTATAAGAATTTCAGGTCATCTTTTGTATATCCATTGAGAACATGACATCAAAGACCATATTGGTTTTTTTATTTTCACCACGGGAATCTCTGTCTCATTGAGGCACAAGGTGGACAATCTTCAGTTAATGAACAGGCATGGCACATCCATAACAAGGGCTTTTTTTCTGCATGTGATTTCATGCCCTGTTTATTGCAAACTCTTGGATTCATGATGTAAAAGCTGAATTGCATGTTTCTCTCTGGGTTTCTGTTTAATATCCATGTCTACTGTTTTTAAATTCTTCACAAATTTTAGTGGCATTATTTTCACAAGGCAATCTCAGGGAACACAGTATTGTAGGTAAAGAAATGAAGCACAAAGATACCAAGATAAAAGGTTTTCAATTATTATGTGGGTCAGGTCGTGCATGTCTAGGAGTAAAACTTTTCAGAACATAGTTACCTACTGCTTAATGTGCTGCAAGCACAGGTCCCATGCATGTCAAATATGGTACTGAGCTTTAGGCAATTCTGTAAGTCAGATCTAAGGCAGACACCTAGAAAACAGAGAATATGCTTACTGATTACCTGGGAAATGACAGATTTCATTCAGCTGTCTGTTACTACATGGGAAGTAGTAGAGTCTAGAAGAGAATTGCCCAAATCAGTATTTGATAGCCATGAAGACATTCTTTCTCTTACACTCTGTTTTTTGCCTTATGACTCCCTTTGCCTTGGACTACTGCTATAGCTAAAGTTTCCTTTGTTATATTGAAAAATAAATGGGAACTTGTGTATAAATAACTCTTTGGCTATGTAATTAAAGCTGATATTATGATTATGTATTTGGTGGCCAAATTCAGGTTGCATAAATAATTCTAGTTTCTAGCTTGGGTTTTTCATAAATGTTAACATTTGACTTTATGACGATACTGCATAATTCTCATGTAATGTTTTATTTCTTCTTAACGTTTTAAGAAATGAACTGGAAAAAAATTACTGTATTTTGGCAGCATGTGAAATGTCAGCAGGATTGGAATCTAGATCCACTGTACTGCTTTGTCCTACATAAACTCACGGAGTAATTGATTGCAGGATGACTAATGATTGTCTAGGTGAACCAGCACAACCAAAAATAATACATTTTTTCTAGCAAAGCAACAGCATAATGTCTGGCAATTCCTGATTCCACTCAGGACTGCCTTCTGCAGTTTCCTCCCTGCCTTCCCCTGGGATTTTTTTTATCCCAGACTTAGTTTCCTTATAGGACTACTGAAAGACCCAGCTGATATTCAGTGGACAGTTCTTCTAGCTCTTCCTTCTCCCTTCCCTTCTGCTTGTCTGCATGCAGCAGCCTGGAAATGTCTAAGCAGAGCCTTCCTGCTAAGCACTTAAGTCGTAGCTTCAGGCAGCTCCACGTTGATAAGAATGTCTGCTTATCAATTTCTTCTCCTGTGCCCAAACTTCACAAATATCTCCCAGGGTCTCTTTCCTTCCTGTCAAAGACCAGTTAAATTCCAGTCCCTTCTCCAAACACTTAAAACTCTTACACACATTCATGCATCCTCCTTCCTTCTCCCTTGCGGAAGGGACAAAATATTTCAGAGCATCTCTCGTCAGATACATGAACCTGACCTGTATGATTAGCACAAAACAATCTTGGCAAATGAAAGAATCGGGTCACTGGTTTTCTTCCCGGTGCACCTGTTTCTCACAAGATCTGTAAAAAGATAATCTTAGGGTTTGGTGTCGGAGGTTCTTTTGGTTGTTTTGGGTTTTTTTACAATGCGTTTTGAACAACTGCTTTCTTGTTTTCATAGGATCACAGAATGATTTGCGTTGGAAAGTTTTACTAGTGTTCAGCACTATTTTGATTTTTATGCTTTCATGCATGTACAAAACACTTACCGTGTTGCGGATTATATAAAGAATAAAAATTGCATTCTCAAATAGATATTATCAAGGTTTGATTTTTTCCTCGTGCTGTAAATTTGAACAAGGCTGGTTCTATCAGTCTGTCTAGCCTCCACCCTGTATCACTTCACTGCAAAGACACTAACATTTTACATTCTGACAGTGTGTTAAATTAGAGGCAATGGAATATTTACACAGAAATGCAAAGAAATTCCCATCACAAACCCTGGTGATTAATTAGATATTGTGGATGCTTAATGTTTTTAATATTTAGAAATTAGAGTGCCCTGCCGCCCTGTGGTAAATAATCTTTCTTCATCACAAAATAGTAAGTACTGAACATAGATACTGCTTATCATGGTTTCAATTGAGAAAAAAGACAACAAAGAAAGGTTGGACATGGTATTTGGGAGCATTATCCATTGCATTTAGAGCAATTTTCAACACAATTTAACTGAATAATACTCCTTGCATTTTTTTTATTATTATTTTTAAGTGAATATAGTGTAATTAATGAGTTTGGTTTGAAATGCTGCATGTTGTTAAATGGCTACTTTTCAGTGGGCCTGCTTTATGAAACCTGTTTCTTTCCAACAGCAGAAGTCTACAGACAGCTGGTCCTCAGCAACAGGAAGGCTTTTTGGAGAATGTTGCTGGCAGAGAGCGGGAAGTGATATCAAAGGTACTCAACCTTTTCCTCTCCTCCAGGGGACCAGCCAACTCATCCTAGAAATTGCACAGCACAGTGACAAAGTGTACTGATTCACCGTACATCCTGGGCAGTCTTGGCCAGGGCAGGTTCTGTGGGACCTCACCCCTTTCTTTATTCATGGTAACATTTCATATTCTTTTGATTGCCTTTCCACATTAAGCAGATGTTTTTATTAAGCTCTCCAAGGTGACACACAGGTCATTTTCTTGGGTGGTTACTGTTAATTCAAAATCCAACAATGTGTATTAGTAATATCCTTCCAACACACCTTGTTTTGAATTTTCCATCATGAACTTCCTCTGCCATTGTGCTGCCTAATTGCCTTGGTTTGTCTTGACTAACTTCAATAGCTGCTCAGTTAAATAAATGTCACTTGTTAAAAAAATAGTTCCATGGCAGATCTTGCCACCATGCTGATTAAGCCCTTTTCCAGAACTTAAGTGAATAGAGGGAAGATCTGTTACTCCTACAGTGTTCTGCTGCGAACTGCTGCCATACTGAAAACTGACCATTGTATTATATTCTGTTTTCTCTTAGCCATTTTGTGATCAAATCACAACTACACCTCCCATCTTACAACTTCATAGTTTCCTTACTAGCCTCTTGTGAGGTATGCTGTCAAAAGCACTTTAAAAATCCAAGTAAATTATGTCAGTGAAACAACTCTTGCTCCATCTCCAGCTGAATTTTCTTAAATATTCTCTGAAAACTCCCAAATTGTCCTAATCTAATTCAGAAAAAGAGACAGGAATGCTAGTAAATTGTGTTTGATTTATTTGTGTTTAGTAGTTGGCAGTAACTGTATTGATGTCTGGCCCTAAGCCATTTATATTCATGTCAGAAAAATTAGTAGCGTTAATTGCTGCTCTGGGATTCCACTGAACCCCAAAGTTTCCGGCACCAAAGGGAGGCAAAAAGCCCTCATTGCACACCTGGTCTGTCTGGGAACTCTGTGTTCAGAAGTTCTGGGCAGTAGTAGCCGTGGAGGTACTGGGTTGGAGGTCAAAGAAACTGAATGAGGTCAAAATCCTGTGTGAAGTGAGTCCCATCGCATCCCACAGTGTCTGCCTTCCTGCTGCCAGAAAGCTTTAATTGATTCCATGGAAATCCTCTCACAGCTGACCCAACCTCTTTGCTGCCAGTTTTATATGTCTAGGGGACAGGAAATATTTTTGGCAGGGAGAAGACAGAGAAAATGCTGAAGGTAGAAGAGAGAAAACACAATCACAGTGGGCTGAAATTCTTTGATTGGAGTTTGTGAATTGACTGGGTGGGAGGGGACATAATCTGATTCTGCAAACGGTAAGAAGATAGATAAAAACAATGGTATGATCTTTGCTGCAAAGAGATGCAGCAGTATTTATGGAGAATGCCTCTTACTGTCTGCAGGGTTAAGTTACATTTAGCCTTTCAGCTTCCAGTATTGAATCGACATTGTACGTCTCACCTCAAGGATCTGGCCTGGAATATCAGCATCCTATCAAAGTGATCTGAAGAAACAGTCACAGTTCTTCATTTTAAAATTTCATTGCCACTCATCAGTATGCACATTTGCTCAATAAACTTTTCTAGCCATGCCAAATACATATATTCTAAGCAAACCTCCAAAGGGAATAACTTAATGGCATGGAAATAATTACCAGCAAGACATGTTATGCTTCCTGCCAGTTCACAAGAACCCTTTTTTTTCCAAAAAATGTTATATTGGTACTTAATGGAGTCTAAACTTCAAAAGAAATGACAAAAATCTCCTTTTTGTCTTGGCAGAGAGGAAAAACAGTACTTCCATACTCCCAAGCTACAATCTAGAAATGCTTTAAATTGAAATGTATGATCCAAACACTGTTAAAAATTGTCAGGTAAAACTTGGCTAGACTGGGAACCTCTTTTCATATCCCTGTAGTTTTGGTGATATCAGGAAACACCTGCTCACACATTTCATAAGTTTGCAGCTCATTGTAAGGAAATTTCCCTGCAGATGGAAAAATTACATTTTATTTATTGTAAATTTGGATGATACTATAGTCAAGCTTCATCTCTTTTGCTTCAACTGACACATCACTGAACGGTTCATGGAAGTAGTTTAAAATGTGTGGGTTAAAGCCCGGTCTCTCTTACGCTAAGGGGAGTTGCAGCATCAATTTCTTTTGAAATAGTGTTTCTTAGGGGATCAGAGTTTGAGTGATTCTTCTGCAGTGATGTCAAGCAAGAGCAATGCCATTGGAGTTCTTAACATAATGTCAAAGCAAAGTAAATGAAAACCACTGCAAAGAACAGCTGTTGACTCAGTGGCATTTCTTTTTTGACTAAGGCATCTGTAGATTTGCCAGTAAGAAGCAGGATAAATTAGCATTTGTTGAAATATTTGTTTATTACACGTTGCTGGCACAGAAGTTGAAGTGCCACTACTTTTTACAGCTAGGCAGTTTATAACCAGTTTGTCATGCTGCAAGCCTGTGATAGATCATCAAATGTCCTTTATCTCTTTCATTCTTGTTTTGCTTATTTCATACAACGCATGGCTCACAGATGGCACCTGAAAGTACAGTATCTGTTCCAAAAGAAATTCCAGGCTCTTTTTTTTTTCCTCATCTTCCAAGAGAGAAAAAAGCAAATGTACTTTTTGTGTGTTATGGCCTTATGTAGGACACCACCCACAACCTCACCCTTTTTTCCCCTTCCATGGATAATCTTTTCACAGGGTGGAGAGGGGATGGGATGGGAAAAAAAGAGTTGCTTTCATGTTTTCTAGCAATGATTTTGTCTACAACTATTTCCTTCTTGACTTCTTACTCACTGTTTATGAAATTTCCCTGTACTTTAACAATGGTATTGTTGCCACAGCTGCACTGATTATATTTCCCTAACTTCTCTCATTTTGGGGCTTGGAATCAGTGTGGTTTGTTTTCATACATGGTAACTTGGAACAGCATATAATAACATTACAGAAAGCCTTGATAATATAATCATAATGTGCAGACACACTACTTTCTCTGCTTTTTTGTCTCCATGATCAAATACCCAATTTGTTGGGTTTTTTTAAAAATACTCTGTCTACAACAAAAAGTGCTGATTCCAGATAGGAACATTATAAAATGTAAATCTTTAATAAGCATATTAATAAAGGTTCAGGGAGTGTTTCAAGTATTTCATTGCACAGCCATGTATCTCTTCATGTTTTTGCTTCCTTAATCTGCTGTATCCATTCTCCACTTTAAAATAAAATAAAAATACCAAGAAAACTATTTAAAATGTGGAACATCTTTTGATTGGTTTTATTTTAGGTTAAACAATATCTTGTGCCCTTCTCAGCTGATATTCAAAACAAAAGTTTGGTTCTTATTTATGCTAAAAGCTGAAATGAGCACTTTTGCAAGGTGAAGGATCCTGACAGTGCAAGGTTCCTCCCCACTCTGCGGAAGCCTTCACCCATTGAACTTCAGTGCAAGTTCTCCTTTGCTGGAGCACCACTCAATACTCTTGGTGTCCTTAAATAAGAAGGATGTATCGTAAATGTATCTGATTAAAAAGTTCTTAATTTGCTGGATTATCACCTGGATACATGTAGGTGTATGTAACGAACAGCTACTGCAATCAGCACTTCCCCAGCATAAAAATATGGGTTATGGGACATTCATTTAGACATATTAGGTAATGCAACAGGACTGTCTCATATTTAGATTGCATCAGATACCTGTGCAAGTCCTAACACACTACTGTATACTTTCCATTGTTTCCAGGGCTGATTAGTACTGACAAAAGATGGCTCTCTGACAATCAGGGACACAAAACTTCCCTTAACCTGCAAAACCCAGACAGGATGAAATGTGAAAGTCAGGACATCACCCTCCTGTCCTGCTTGGCTGTACTCTCTGAGAGTCTTAAGGTGTCGATGCAGAGCATGAGTGATGCACATGTTCAGGTTTGCCCAGCTGCTGAGAGAAGCACTCTGTGACAGAAATCTTGAGCAAGCTGGGCAGACTCCCACTGACTAGAGACAGAAGTTAAAAGGTTCTCTTCACAAATATCTGCACACCAGTGTCACACAGGAAAGTAGAAGGAATTGGACCCTAACGTTATTCCATTTTTACCACTGAATCAAGCAGTCTCAAACAAACAGCTTCGAAGCAAAGCAGTCTGGGGTTTGGGCTTTTTTAATTATTCCATTAATTATTCCATTCCTTATGTTATACATAATCCACCTCAATTACAATATTTTTCTAGTACGTGGAATATAAATAAGGTAGTTAATAAATCCAGAGTCGATGAGCAGCCTTGGCTGTCTGCTTGGCACTGTTTGCTTTTATAGATGTTCCCTATATGACGACTTCTAATGAATTAGAATTGCAGCATTTGCAGTTTCTTATTCAGGTATCATTGCATATATTTAACTGATAAGAAGCAGGAGACAGCATGCTCAGATTCCTAATACATTAAAGAAGAAACTGAATTTAAAATCCAGAAGGTGAGGTTTTTTTGCAGCTCCCTAGTAATTGCTTTTTGGCAAATTATGTTTGAAAGTAGAGCCAAAACCCCTTTAAAACCAAGCCTGGGAACCTGATTATGTGTTTCAAGGTTAATCAATGCTCTCATCATCAAATGCTCTCATACATTGTCTAGCAGATGCAGAAAAAACTTAACACAATTAAAAAGCAGGATTGTCTGCACAGGCCACGATAGATTTTTCTCTTAAATAAGTAGATTGTCAAAAAAACAAAAACCCCTAAGTGTCTGATGTTGAAAGAAAGTGTTTGCACCAAACAAATTAGAGAGGTCATCATTCAAGACTGTTTAATAGTAGTCAAAATAGCACCCCTGCAATAAACTGGCAAATTGAACATCATTTTAAGTTATCTCTTGTTGTAAGTGTACGAGTTATATATGCCTAAGGGAGTCTGTTGTAACTTGCATATACTTATATCTGCTTCAGATGACATTTTATTTTGTGAATAGAGTTTACTGCTTCTTTTCTTTTCACAGATTAGCTTGCCTCTTACATTATTGAACGTATTTTTAAGCTAACAGATGCATGTCTAAAAAGAAAGCCGTGATGGTGACTGCAAGGTAGAGGCAAAATTATAATCCTCTTGTGAAAGTGGTGCAATTTTAAGGCATATCTTTTACAAATTTGCTCCATTTTGTTTAAGTCAAAAGCTTTCTTTTAATACAGCATCAAAATTTACAACTTTCCTTTGAATGCACAACTATTTTTACTCCAGTGGAAAAAAAAAGTCTGAGCGCCACATGTATATTATGCTTGTAATTTGAGTATCAACCAATTGTAATGAAGTTTGAGCATAGCCTCAGTTCTCCTATGAACTCTAAGGAAATTTGCATATTTCTCTGGTTGACCCCTTTTTTTTTTGCAATCATCTGTGCTTCCTGGTTTCATCTAATATTAGAAGAACTAATACTGAAACATCTCATAAGAAATAATACAGATTTGTTTGAAAATATTCCTGTAATTTTTTTCTCCTAAAATTCCAAAGCTGTATGCCCAAGAAATTTGGGAAATGTGTACTAGCTTAAGTACTTTACCAAACCTAAACTACCAAAGTCTCTGAAACTGACCAATTAGAATAATGTAAGAGAATTCATGCAGTAGAGATGTTCTTGCAGAGGTTAATATTTTAGGTCAAGGGGCACAAAGATCTCATTCCTGTTTCTTCCTCCTCTGATTCACTGAACAGAAAGCCATGTGACTTCTCTAAGCTATGTTCTATAACCTTGATGTTGAGAAGTCAGGGTAACTGTTGCAAAATAAGGTATAACTCGGTGTGATTAAAAGGGCATCAGGAAGTTTCTCTTTACTCCTACATTCTTAAAGGCAATGCAGTGCTTCGATTCAGTGGAGGTTGGGTACCTTGGTCCATTTTGTACTTCCTATCATGTTGTATCTGAATTTTTCAGTAATTACACCACTTAAAATAAAATGCTGATATCTAAAACTTTGAGGCTGTAAATACTTCAGTGTGTGCTCGTCTTTAGGCACCATAATTGGTTCATTTATGTTACCTGATCCTAATTCCAGCAATTCATAAGTTTATACAAAGATATAAACATTCTTTACTGAGAGAGTGGTTAGGTGCTGGAATGGGCTGCCCAGAGAGGTGGTGGATGCCCCATCCCTGGAGGTGTTCAAGGCCAGGTTGGAAGGGGCCCTGGGCAACCTTGTCTAGATCATGCCTGGAGGTTAGTGGCCCTGCCTGTTGCAGGGAGGTCGGAAGTCTATGATCTTTGTGGTCCCTTCCAACCCAGACCATTCTATGATTCTGTGATTTGCAGATTGGGAGTCTTATTTGCCAAAATCAAATCATATTTAAGGGACTTGGGGGGAGGGAGAGAGGGAAGTTACAGATTCATTTGCAGCTGCCTTAAAGTGTGATGTGATCCTCACACACAGAATCAACATTGTTTGGTGTAGTTCTTATGAATAGGGTTCAAATTTGAGTTCAAAGATTCTACATTAAAAGGTAACAACTGTTCAATGCTTCTGCTTAATGTTAAGCAATTACTTGTACTAGTTTGCTTGATATTGAATACCTGTCTTCATAGAATCAGAGTGGTTTGGGTTGGAAGGGACCTGAGATGTCATCTTGTTCCAACCCCCCTGCAAGGACACCTTGCACTAGACCAGGTTGCCCAAAGCCCCATCCAACCTGGCCTTGAACACTGCCAGGGAGGGGGCAACCACAGCTTCTCTGGGCAGCCAGAGGCCAGAGCCTCACCGCCCTCACAGTGAAAAATTTCTTCCTATATCTAGTCTAAATCTAACGTCTTCTAGCTTATAGCCATTATCTGTCATCCTAGCATTACATGCCTTTGTGAAAAGTTTCTCCCCAGCTTTCCTGGAGGCCCTTTCAGGTACTGGAAGGCTGCTATAAGGGCCCATCAGAACCTTTTCTTCTCCAGGCTGAACAAGCTCAACTCTCAGCCTGCCCTTTTTGGGGAGGTACTCCAGCCCTCTGAACATCTTCATGGCACTACTTCAGACCCACTCCAACAGCTCTATGTCCTTCTTAAGTTGGGGGCTCCAGAACTGGATGGAGTACTCCAGGTGGGGTCTCATGGGAGCAGAGTAGAGGGGCAGAATCATTCCCCTCAACCTGCTGGCCATTCTTCTCCTGATGCAGCCCAGGATCCGGTTGGCCTTTTGGGCTGCAAGAATATATTGCCAGCTCATGTTGAGCTTTATATCAGTCAACACCCCCAAGTCCTCCTCAGGGCTGCTCCCAAACCATTTCCCACCCAGCCTGTGATTGGGATTGTGCCAACCCAGGTGCAGAACCTTGCACTTGACCTTGTTGAACTTCATAAGGTTGGCATGGGCCCACCTCTCAAGCCTGTCCAGGTCTTTCTGGATAGAATCTCTTCCTTCTATCATTTTGACTGCGTGCACCACAGCTTCATCTCATCCACAGAGTTGCTGAGGGTGCAGTCGATCCCATTGTCCATGTTTCTGACAAAGATATTGAATAGTGCTGGTCCCATTACTGATCCCTGGGGGAACACCACTTGTCACTGATGTCTGTTTGGACATTGAGCCGTTGACCACAACTCTCCAAGTGTGACCATCCAGCCAATTCATTATCCAGCAAGTAGTTCATCCATCAAAACCATATTTATTCAATTTATTGACAAGGATGTTGTGTGGGACAGTGTCAAACACTTTGAAGAAGTCCAGATAGAAGATGTCAGGTTCTCTTCCTTTATCCACTGTGTTTTAACTCCATCTTGCTTGTCAATCTAAAAGGAATATTGTTCATATTTACCTCTTCTGACAATTGAGTGTATTGAAATAGTTACCACATGATAACAAGAAGGAATGCCTTTTAAAATGTATAGAAGTGCTGAGTCAGTCTAATCTATGGCTCAGTATTGCTTTTATGCTCATATAAATGATATGGCTATGGAAATATCCTCCCCCTCACATTACAAATGTCTATCAACAAGAAAAAAAAAAGGTTACCTAATATGTCATTTGGAGATCAAGTCAAGACATTCCAAGTATATTGGTTTTTTCCACTGAAAATGGATTCTGAGTTACTAGATCATTATCTCATCCTAGGTCGTTTTGGCATTCTATCCAATATTAAAAATGCATTTTGTTTTCTCCAGAAAATACATTAATAAATTTTACATCTCTTTTCTTTATAGCTGTAAAAATTGCACAACAATTTGGCTTTGCAAAACAGTGAACTAGTGCTTTACATCTTTTTGTGCTTTACTGCTGTACCTGAAGATATCCTTAGGAAAGACAATTGTGTAGTCTACATTCCTGCAATTACTGTATATTCTACTTAATATGAAAGAAGAAATCTACATCTAAAATAGGCATAACATACTTTGTCAGATTATTTTGACACATGGAGCGGTTGTAATTTTTTTTAAACTGTGAAGACAAGAGAATGGCATTTTCATTAAAGGTCAGTTTAGATTTCACAGAACTGTGAAATGTGGAAATTGCTAGGAAGAACTTTAGTCTTAAGAAATAGCCACAAGGACTAGCCTGCCTTTTTCTTTGCAAAACATGAGGAGCAGGTGACGTTCGCACAGCTAACAAAGAGGAGTTATAATGGAACATCCCTCTATGAGATGGGATAATTGTATTTTGGAGAAGTTTGTGCAGAGAAAAGAAAGATCTGAGCTGACTTCATTGTCTGCCTTTGGGACGATACTATAGCTACTGCTGGCAGCCTATGGGAAGCTTGACAGTCACCTTAATCAACGTTCCTCTGTGTTTCACTCTTGAGGCATCCGGGCTTCGTCAGAATGTTATGACTCCTTTGCTCCATCATTACTATTTACCTTTGCCAGACTTTCCTCTATCAGACTATCTGTCTTCTATTTTACACTGAAGTAAGACAAAAGCCAGGGATGAGTCTAGTCACTAGAAATCTATCTTACTAATCTCCAGCTTGTTTGAACAGGAATCTGCTTTCCAATAATCTTACCACTGGGTCTGTTTTCTTCACATCACTTATCTCGCCTGTAGCAAAGAATATACTAGAATTTAGACATACCACAGAGGTAGGTCTGTGAGAGCAGATTGCAATACGCTAAGTCACAAAATAATCTTGAGTGATTACTTTAGAGCATGCTTCTTTTTGGAGAAAAGCATCATTCATCTGTGCTGTCATTATCAAGTTAAGGACTGTAGAGTCCACTGGTATTTTGGTAGCTATATTTTTTCCTTCTTTCTCAAAAACAATGTGGTTAAAAGTTCCACCTTTCTCCCATCTTTCCTTCAGTGATGATAAAAGAGCACTGGGGGATCTATGGTGGTCACGCAGGGTAGTGATTATATTTTCATATGCCATCAATAAGAAATTCTGGAAAAAGAAAGGGGGAAAATCTGAGATGCTAAGAAAACTTAAATACTTTTGTAGTTCTCAAAGCCTCCTCAGACATAGGCCACATTGGATCTAAAAAGCATATGGAAAGAGGGCATTATGAAAGCCAAGCATTGCCAGACTATCTTCTGCCTTGCAGAGGACTAGCTCCCCATCCATAAGGGCTTAACTTTCTTCTGAAGTCAGTCCCCTTTACACATAGGCATGAATGTAACAATAAATGGGCTTAACTATTTTATTTTTTTAGTACCTGGAAAAATACATATTAAGAAGACTAATCCTCTCTGAGAATTTCTGGCACCTACACCAAATGTGTCTCACGAGTCATTGAGAGACCAGAACTCTTCCACACGCATATCCTTTCTACTGGTAGAGATCTCCCCATGGCCACATCAGGCAGATGTAAGATGAAAGAAGACACGAGACTATATCTCCTCACTAATTATTTGTGTTCTATTCTTACTGGCTACCCTAATCAAGGATGACTTGCAGAGGAGCCATGAACACTGGCCTCCTCCAGGTCATGGCTGTTTTCCAGCCACATGGCTACAATACAGACAGCCAAAGCAATTTGGCAAATTAATGTATTTATGCATTTGGACATGGGGTATAGAGAGCAGTCCCACATGCTCTAGAAGATTTGCTTTGGGTATGGTTAAGGCTGTGATTTCAGGTGGGAAATATCAACTAGGTGATTTTAGTTTGAGTAAAGAGATTGTTCTTTAGAAGAAATTCAAGCAATGCAGTGTAATGATTTCAGGGGGTTTTATTTTTAACTTCACATCTAGTTAGATATGTTTATAATATTGATGGAGTAGGATGATATCTAGGTAAGAGACTCATCTTTGTTTCCACATCTCCTGGCATGGATCAGATTTGCAAGAGTTCTTATTCCAGCACTGTCAACACGACTAATCTTCAAGTTTTTTTAGTCCCTGTATTCCCTTCATGATGATCATGGAATATACTACTCGCTCTATCTCAGTTCTGTGGCAGGAAGAATGAAATCAGAACAATAAACACTGAAAGATTACAGTAACCGAGATAAAATCCTAGAATAGAGGAAGGAGAAAATGTAGAGCAATTGTTGGATACGAGAAACCTTTACAGTAGGGTGGGAAGATCTGTGGATTCACAAGAAATGGCTTAAAAAATAAACAAATTCAGAACATTCAAAGGCATAACAAACTATATTAATCTAAGGAAAACAAGCTCAAAGGGGGAAGAACCCCCTCCCTCAACACCAAAACTAACACCCCACCTCCCAAAAGAAAGCAGTAACACAGTGAGAGTATGTTAATTATAGCTGTCATGCCATGTAAGTCATGCTGCATACCTCTATTTGCATCTAATATTTAAGAAATAGTGCTAGTTTCTAACCTGCAATAATTTCCTCCTTGGCTTGGAGGGAGTGGGTGTTGTATGGCAGCTCATCGCCTAAGATCCGAGTGTTTTCTGAACAGAATATACAACAACCTAAACCACTTTTTTTTTTTGTACAAATTTTAATTTTCCCACACAACTTCTCAATTTAAGTGAAGAGAATCAATGTCCTTTATAAGAATTATTGTTATTATCATATATTATATAATCACAGCTTTCTGGTGGGTCTTTCTATGAGATACTTCATGAACACAGGGTTCTTGTCCTAAACAGCTCCCAATCACTGAATATTTGGACTAACCTCAAGTAACAAGAAATAAACCCACCATTTAGAACACTGATGAAGTTCAGGATGGGAGCACTGGTATAGAATATTTATTAGATTTTCCCCCTAAGCCGGCACACAAATCCATGGTTAAATACTTTTAAATGAGATAAACATATATAAAATAAAACCAGAAAGAAGTTTGGGGTTTTTTTCAAATGGAATTAGGAAGCATCCAATACTGAAACATCTTGCATACCTGTATCTTGTTGAAAAGTCTCCTTTCATGATTGGTGTAAAAAAGAGCTTTCATATTACTCAGAGCATCTTAAACAAGAAGGAGATCAGAAAATAATAGTAGACTTGTTCACATTAGAGCAGAGTATATAAACCACAGTATCTCTATGAGGAAATAGACTTCCTGTCTGCTGGTTTTTGTGTGTCTAATTAAGTACAGATTTTTTGGCTACTAAAACATTTTTCCAAAGCTAGCAAGAAATGTAACCTAAACAAGTCAAATAAAGCCATGAATGGATAAATACTGTGATACTCTTTCACAGTAAACCTGGAAACCTCCACATACAGGTAAGCTCTTCTAATACAGCTGGTTTTCAGCTATGCTACTTCTAGCTGTCCCAGAAAAAAAGAAAAAATTCTAAACAGGACTCGTTTTCACTTTCACATGCCATAGAAAATCATGGTAATTCATGTTTTGATCTTTAACTGACTCCATTTAAAGAGAAATGTTTATACAAAGCAGACAATCACATGAAGTATCCCAAGCCACCTAGCTGCTAAAAAAGACAGAAGGGATAGAAAAGGGCAGAGAGAATGAATGGAGCAAAGACTGGGATCCACAGTACTGAAGATTGAGGTTGTTCCCACTTTGTGAATTCCTAGACAGGGCTGCATGACTGCAATTATACTCAAGCTTGCTCGCTTTAACTGACTGACATCACATGGTAGGCTGTACTCTATGACTCCTACAACGAGCTATGAAGAGTGAAATGTTGCCTGGGAGATCAACAGAAGTTCCTGTGCACTTCCACTGCACACCACATTCCCGCAGTACTTCTGCTCAAATATTTTGATCCCTAAGTAAGGAGGGTCACATAACTTACAGCAGAATTTTCTGCAAGTCTGTTCCTCCCTGGAGCTTTGCTTATGGCCCTCTAGGAACATCTGACTTACAGATGAATCTGAGGGGTAGATGCAGAGATTTTCAGTGGAGAGGAAATGGCAGTGTTTCTTCATGGGGATGTGGGAAGCAGTGGGGGTTCCAAGAGGGCATGCTATATACTAATAGCTGACATAAATCAAGGAAACAATTTACACACATTTTAACGGTACTATAAAACTCAGGAACTCTGCTACCAATTCTGACCACCATCTACTGGCACTTTATCTATTCCATTCGCGCAGAAGTAGAGTACTTAGGCAACACACAGAGACTACCTTTTCTGGATAACAGGTAATCACCTTCATTCCTTTCAAAATATTTCAAATGTTTTTTATACTGTTTTCCTTGCCCTGTCACCATGCAGCAAGGACACTCCAATGTAAGAAAACCTCACTGAACACGTCTCTAGAAACTTATTACCACCATTGGCTGATGGGAGTATTTCTTATGGAAGGAAATGAAGCAGCAAACTGGCTCAGAAAACATCTGAACCGATCAGTAGCTTTTCCAGAACTCACTCAGAACCCAAAGCAAAAAAACCTGGAAGTACTGGAAATGGCAGTAGAAAGCCCAATCTTGTGAGATTCTCACCAATGTTTCCAAAAGGAAGAGGCTTATCAGTGAGATTGGACTTGGGTTTGCAGAGGGGTGCATGAAGTGAAACATACAGAACCTTAGACAGGAAACATAATTCTTTAATCCAAATGATATAATGACTGTTTTGAGAGTTTTTGCAAACTGTCAGGTCAGGGAGACGCTTAGTGCTTACGCTAAGAGGTCAAAGGATGCTGTCATAAAGAAGGAAATGACGGTAAGGTGGAAGCACAGGACTTTATCCTGTTGCACAGCTTCACAAGGGTCAGTTACTGCTGTTGCTCCTTAATGAAATGTAGTACCAAGTAGCTGCTTCTTAACTCTTCCATTTCCAAATCCAGTTTCCTTAGAATAAGATGTGCTTTAGAATGAGGCAGTTTCTCATTTTTGCAAGATTTTCACAACTGGCTAGCGAACAAGTTTGCCTTGCTTGCTCTATTAAGTTACTGAGAACTTAATCACATCTCTAGCTCTCAGTTTTCACAAATGGGGAAGCTGTAAATAAATACCTTTATCCATTTTGCATCCAGAGGACATCAGCAGGAGAGTAGTCATAACACCCAATCTACTAATTTCATTTTCAGATAGGAGTAACTTGAGAAGTTGGAAAGAAAAACATGGGATTTTGAATATGTGTGGTTAGTGTGAGTGAAATAAGATGAAAGATTCATCTTATTAATCTTAATAATGCAGGGAAAGCCACAAATAGTGTTCTCATATTCTTTTCTTTTTGAGTCACGGGCCTAAAAGGTATTTTTAATGTAGAGGAACTAAATCATGCTTCTCCAATGTAATTTTCCATCATATTGAAGTTATATATCACTGTGTGCATTTACATGTTGAATCTTTCTGCAATATCTTTATGGCTGATAGCCAGTGGAATTAATGAAATGTGTGAAATGCCAGAGAAACTGTGGAGGTTGAATCTCTAAAATGAACACTATAAAGCAGGGTGGTCCTCTGAGTTCAGTTTTCACTTAATCTACTGAGTCATTTGGTGACCTTGGACAAGCAACCTGACCTTCTGGCACTTTGGTGAGGCCAACTGCAATACAGTGTAAAACCAAACATGGAAGATTAATTGCTGCAAAAAGAACTGAGTCACTTTGGTAGGATATTACCCCCTAAGCACCCCCTCTGCTCATCAGAAAAAGCCTAGATAAGTCAATAGTCTAATATGTGTTTGCTTGTTTCTGTAGTGATCAGACTTGGAAGAAGTGTTATTCTTTGAAGGTATTTGCCAAGACTTACTGAGCTCCTTCCTCTCTCTGCAGTGTTTCATTTGTAGACTTCTCCATTGCCAGTTTGGGTTGTAGGTTCAATGAAGAAAAAAATGCATCTGCCACCAGGCCTTTTCAATGATTCAAATTTTTTTAAGCTCAGTATTCAGAAAATCTGTGTCAGAGGAAGGCAATCACTAGGTTCTGTGCCCATTCTGAAAGCAAAACTTTGAGGTTTAAAGGGTCCCTCTGGTTTTACTTTTTTTTGTTTTTTGTTTTTTTTTTTTTTAATGTCTGTGAGGTGAGCCCAAGGCCAGACTGAGGATTGCATCAGGAAAATGGAAAGATGAAGAGAAGAGAGAAAGAATGGCCTCAGCCCTAAAATAGCAGTGTAAAGGGCGTTTTACTTGGAACTTGCTTTCAGCTGACATCAGTCAGGGTAAGAAAAAGATTTTAGTTCAAAAGTGTAGAACTAAAACAGAGCTTTTAAGGCCAGATGTAACACTCAGATCTACTTGGTGTCCTGAAAAAAAAATTCTGTTCCACCTGGACCAGAAGTTTAATGTTTTTTTCAACTTCAGAAACATTTGGTTTGTTTTGACCCTGGATAAGACAAAGGTAACACAAGACACAATCAGAAAAATAAAAGGAACTGCAATGCAACAAGAGCTTCTTCTAATTCTTTTATTCCTGGTGAGTTGGAAATTTCAGGAAAAGCCAGTTTAGAACAGCAGGTTTTTAAGTCAGGCTTCTGATAATCTGATGTCCAAAGCCAACACCACTGGGGTTTTTCTAGCAAAGCCTGCAACAATGACATTTTTTAGTATAACATGTAGGAACAAGACCATTCCCTTTTTGTCCAAAAGCTATGGTTTCATCAATACAGCTCCTTTAGCCATGGCCTGTAAACCAAAGCAGGCTTTTATGTGTCTTTTTACTAAACAAGACAACATACCAAGCATGGGAGCCACCTAGCTATTGCTGTGCTCTTCAGTAGGAAATGTTTTTTTTCTGAATAAGTAGTTGCAATGATGCATCTTAGGGCTACAATATGCTCAGGAAATTCAATGAATCTATCAGGTTACCCAGACAAAGTAATCTCCTTCCATCATATTATCTGTCACGGATCCAAACTGTAGTGCACAAAACTGACAGCAAGCATCTTGCAGATGAAATTTCACCTAAACTTCAAAAGCAAAAATCCTTCCTCCAAATGCAGAAATGGGTGGAGACAACATCAGGTATGTAATGGGAAGAATATAAGTAGCATCTTGAGCCAAGTGATAAGACCATTCGCTGAATATTCCTGAGGAACTGGAGGACTTTTTACTTATTCATTCCAGTTGTTTCATATTTCTCATATGCTTTTATGGAACTAGAGTTGTTTTTCAACCCTAAATAACTCTCCATAGACTAACCCCAGCAGTAAAGGGGTGCTGAAAAATGAGCATTCTCAAAACAATAGCAGACATATACCACAGTTCCTGATTATAAAACTTCATTCTACCTCCAAGAGATTGGCTTCTTTAAATAAGATGACTTGTGTGGATTAAGTGGTCTACTGGCAAGTAAACAGATAGATGATTTGCTAATCACTTTGTCAAATTCATAATTCTAACCGCTATTCTGCTTAAACTGTGTTTTATCTTGGTACTAACATTAAATGGAGAAGAAGGGGTGAGGGAAAAGGAAAAACAAGTCTTTTCATCAGGCAGGTTTGTACATGCTTAGCCAGCTCTTCTGTTCTGGTTTTAAGGCAGAAGAAAAAAAACACTGAAACATAAAGCAGTGTGGATTGTATGGAAAATTTGACTCAGATCAAGTGCTGGCCAACACCGCAAAATGGACTGGAGACAAATCTGATAATTAGAAAAAGCAGTGAATAACAAAATATTTTTGACTCATGCCATATCAGGCAGACTCCGAAAATTCTCAGCGGCAACAAAACAGTATTTCATTCCCTACAGCTTACTACATTTATGTGCTAGAGAAATGCCACTGAATTCAGAGGCATTATATTGGTGTAATGCTGGAGTCAGGAATTAAGTCCAAGCTCACCTTATTCTTCCATGACAGTTCATTTTCACAGCTATTTACTCAAATTTCACAAACAACCAGGTAGACCAGGGGTGACCACACTTACGTCAATTTTGAACAACTGACATAAAAAAGATTAGAAACACTCCTATTGTATTAATCTGATTTACAGTGCCTGAGGTTTGGTTTTGTTTTCTTTTTAGAACAACTGGCCAAGTAAACACATATGCTGACCAGTCCACAGAAAGGGTGGGATAAACATCATGAGCATCACACAAGGGATGCCATATAGGGGTAAGTGTTTCTGATGCCTGTTTTTCATCTACTGCTACGACTGCCAAGCCAAGAAGGTAGCGGAGGCTGGAAGGCATAGTGATACGAGCCAGAAAAGAGAAAAGATTTCCCAGAAAGCAGTCAAAAGAGCAAGATAAGAATAATGCCTGTGAAGGTGCCAGAGCACAAAACAAGGACAATACCAGGTAAAAGAATGAAGGAAATAGCTGGAGCAAGCAGTAAAGAGAAGAGACGAGGAAAGCCTTCAGAAGAAGCCAGACCTGAGAAGAGATGAAGCAGGAGGAGATATGAAAGGGAAAAAGAGATACCTGAACAAGAGTCTGAAATGAGGTGAGAGGATGCACAACAACCTCTTGTCAACTGTTGTGCAGTGATTTAACTTCATGCAGAGAATCAAGCTGACAGTAGTCATAACTGATCTACTTACCTTCATTTTTCTTACCTGGATGATTTGGCTGCAGAAGATTAATGCGATCTTTAGAAAGCAGTTTTGTCTGTTACACCTTTTTTAAACAAAGCATAATTGCTGCTTCTGCCTAAAGAGAGTCTGAGAGGTTATCGGAAACATCCAGTGTGGTCTTTTGTGGCTCCATTTTTCCTTTGGAGGTATGTGAAGAAAGTTGGGTGAGCAGAAAGTCAGTTTGTGCTGTGTCTCTCCCCAGAATATTTTTTTCAAGGATTTTTCAACTAGATTTTCTCACTTTTCTGAATTTTAATGAACAGCAAGCAGATGGTTCTTGTAACAATTGTAGCTGGAATTTTCTTTGACTGTGATAGTGTATAATGACCACCCTCCCAAAGGTCTTTGTTGGCTTATCCCTTCCTGCCTCTCTCCTTCTTGTACTTCACTTGTAGAGAAATACACGAGTGATCAAATTGCATTAGGTTTACATGACAAGGTTTTGGTAATGGGGGAGCTGCAGGAGTGGTCTCTATGGGAAGAGACCAGTGACTGCCCATCACCATACACTGCTGAGAACATCAGCCAAGCTGGTGCCAACTCTGTGAGAAAAATCTTTTCTAAAGTGTGAGGAGTGAGGATAATAACTGTGAGATACAACCCTGTGAATATCAAGGTCAGAGAGGAAGGAGGAAGAGGAGGTGCTCTAGGTGCCAGAGCAGAGATTCTCCAACAGCCTGTGGAATAGACCACAGTGGAGCAGATATTCCCTTGAAGCTGATGAAGAGGACCATATCAAAGGATACCACACTGCAGCCCACAGATTATACCATGCTGGTGAAGGTTTGTCCTGAAGGACTATAGCTTGTGGATAGGACCCACAGAGAAAAAGTGTTAGGAGGAAAGACCTACAGAAAGGAGCTGTAATGGATTAGCCCCATAACCGCCCATTCCCTATCCCTTTTACATAGCCCTGGGGAGGATTAGACGGAGTGTGTAGAGGTATTGGGACTAAAGGAGTGAAGTTGAGCCTAGGAAAAAAAGCATTTTAATTTTTCGTCTTTGCTTCTCACCATCCAAGTTGATTTCATTGTGCAATAAATTAAATTAATTTTCTCCAAGTTGAGTCTCTTTTGCCTTTTGACAATAATTGGGAAGTGTTCTCTGTATCTGTCTCAACCCACAAGCTTTTTCATCTTACTTACTCCCCTGTCCACTGAGGATGGGTCATGAGAAAGCAGTGGAGTAGAAATCTGGCCAGCAACAAAGGTCAACCCACCACAGTGATACACATTTTTATTTTGCCAGTCCCTTTTTCATCTCATTTCCTATGACTTCCACCCTCTACTGGAATACTTAAGCCTAATAAATAAAGGTAGATACCTCATGATACCACCCATAATAACTCTGTTGTAAAGGTGTTGTTAGGTGAACCAGTATGTAAAAGCTAATGGAAATTTGGAAACACTATCAAAAATAGAACATAAAGCAGAAAATTAAAAACACCAAATAAAACTTTTCTCTTTTTGTGATTCGTGTGCTTCAGTTGTTGGATAAAAGGGAAAGTCTTGTTTCCAAATAAGTCATAACTAAGCTAAGAAGTTATATTTGTGTATTATCATTTGCATAGGAAATGAAGCAGATGTAGCAATGCTCTCAACTTTCAAACTGTCATGTGCTATTTTGCCATTTGCATCATATATAGAAGAAGCAATGCTAAATTGAATAGAGTTTTGTCCCAGAATTTAAAAAAAAATTAAAAATGCTAAGTTTTTTATGGAATTCTGTAGCATGAAATGGGATCTTCTGGACCTCTACCTTAGCTCCCAATACTGGTCTTTCTATGACCAGTCTTTGCTTGAAGGCATCAGTAATGCCAAGGAAGTACCCCAGGAATAAAAAAAAAAAAAGAAAAAAAATTCACTCCTTTTGGTTGCTGGATTTCTCTATGGCATGGGAGCTGTTTTCAAAGACTCAGACCACTGCAAACATTTAGAAGCTGACTCTAGTATCAACCATGTGACAGCTTCATTTGACCAACATTTTATGATTCTGACCCATGACTCAAGGTTTCAGTTCAGAGCATGATATGCACACAGTCATGTTAAGTTTCTTCTACCTGGACTAATCCAAACTGGGTATTTCTATCAAGTTACGTAGTGATTGAATGGTCACCTTTAAAAGAAAAAACAAGTCAACGTTTTCCATCAGATGCCATAAAAGGATATCAGAAAAGTATTTTTACTGCTGCTTTCAATTATTCTTCATGTATGACAATGTTGTAAGTATTTTGCTGATGTAGGATCTCTGTTAATAATTTAGGTAATGTTTACAGAATACTGAATCATAAATTTAGAGAGAATTAAAAACATTCAGACATCCATTTATGAAGATCATTCCCATTTTTCAGTGATACTACTATCTACAAAATTGCTTTAATTGTACAGACTTACAGCTGAAAGCCTGATTTCCAGATTATGCTTATGGTTTCTTATTCCTAGAAGGATTGCCTCAAATGTAATAAGCATTTTCTGAAACTTTTAAATTGACTGTCCAGAAGCTGGTCTAATGCAGGCACATTCTAAAATAGCATATTTTTCATTCTAGTCTGTGTTATTAGACAGTTCACTTAGAAATATTTAACTAGATTGAAGAACCTGCAGCTGGGAAAGAGATAATGTTTCATAGAATGACAGAATGATTTGGGTTGGAAGGGACCTCAAAAAACATCTACTTCCAACCTTCTCCCCCGCCCCCTGCCATGGGTAGGGACAACCTCCACTAGACAAGGCTGTCAAGGTTCCTCTGGACGGCATTTCTTCTCTCCAGCATGTTGACCTCACCACACAGCTTGGTGTCATCAACAAAGTTACTGAGGGTGCACTCGATCCGATCGTCCATGCTACTGACAAAGATGTTTAACAGTGCTGATCCCAATACCAACCCCAAAGGAACATTACTTGTCACTGATCTCCAATTTTTGTTTAAGTACCTTTTGCAACTAAAACAATTTGAAAACTGTTTAGCAAACCATTATTCTATTTAAATAAAATCTTAACTCCAAAAGTAGTCTGGAGTTTTTTCCTCATTTGTGCTTCTGCCCTTTTTTGAACATCTATTAGCTCTTCTATAATAGATGATCAGAATAAGCAAATTTAAATTAAGTCAAATGATCATGTAGTTCTATTCTCTATATTTTGAGGTAGTCATTTATATATATCTCACAACAGAAGAATGATATATATTTAAAAACATGACTTTCATCTGTGAGTGAAATGCAATGTTTTACAAAAAATAGGGAAATATCGAATTATAGTTTTAATCTCTTCAGTATATGAATCTTGGACTACACTGACTTCTTGATTAGTAGTTCTACAGATCAGACATTGAGAAATATCACAACTGTCATGAAATTATCAAAGCTGTTTGAATTTATTCTAATTTGGATCAGAAACCAAACGTGAAAATTCTACATGGAACAGAAACAACACTGAAGATAATTGGAAAAAAAGTGAAGTTTGAAATCTAAAAATGCTCTCTGAATGAAATCTATCCAGATTTATGCAATGAACTTGACTCATGTAACATCCAAAGCTCACTGAAGTCACTGAAATAGTGGGAGTTTTTTCACTTATGTCACTAAAATTTGGATGACACCCATAACACTCTATTAACATCTATAAAATTCTTTAAAAATAGATGATGTAAGGAATATGGTCAGTTGGGGAGCTGTTCCTCTCATTCTTTGTGTCAGAAGCAAAGAATGTATTTCTATGTCAAGAAGCATCTTATTAACATATGTGAGGGGTAGATGGAAGCAAAGGTTTTAAAAAGCACATTGTACTCTTCAGGAATCAGGGATCACAGTACAGAAAGTTGTTTCCTTGTGACTGGATAGAGAAGTTGTACTAAATGGTGTAAAGGAGATCCAGTTTATTATGAAGAATACTCGCAAAATCAGGCAATTACCATTTGTGATTTGACACTATTGCACATTTCAGGCTCATAGAAGCTTCTGAAAGAGGAAGCATTTTGCAAATATCACTGTACTATTCAGATTCTTGAAATATTATGGCCTTTTGGAGTATACAGAGTTGGAAGGGACCCATAAGGATCATCAAGTCCAACTCCAGGCTCCACACAGGACGAGCCAGGTCAGAGCATGTGACTGAGTGCATCATCCAGATGCTTTTTGAACTCAGTCAAGCTCAGTGCTGTGACCACTTCCCTGAGGAGCCTGTTCCAGTGCCCGACCACCCTCTCACAGAATCACAGAATCACAAGGTTGGGAAAGACCTTTGCAGATCATCAAGTCCAACTGTTCCCATCCTAAGCTAAACCATATCCTTAAGTACCTCATCTACCCTTTTTTTTGAACACATCCAGGGAAGGTGACTCAACCCCCTCCCTGGGCAGCCTGTTCCAGGCCCTGACAACTGTTTCAGTGAAGAATTTTTTTTCTAATGTCCAGTCTAAACTTGCCCTGGCACAGCTTCATGCCATTTCCCCTTGTCCTATCTCCTGTTACTCAGGTGAAGAGACCATCACGCACCTCTCTACAAACTCCCTGCAGGTAGGTGTAGGCAGTGATAAGGTCTCCCCTCAGCCTCCTCTTCTCCAGGCTAAACAGCCCCAGCTCCCTCAGCCACTCCTCATAGGATTTGCCCTCCAGCCCCTTTACCAGCCTGGTTGCCCTTCTCTGCACTTGCTCAAGGACCTCAATGTCCTTCTTATGGTGAGGAGCCCAGAACTGGACACAGTACTCGAGGTGTGGCCTCACCAATACCGAGTACATGGGCACAATTACTTCCCTTGAGCTACTGGCCATACTCTTTGGTACAAGCCAGGATGCCATTGGCCTTCTTGGCTGCCTGGGCACACTGCTGACTCATATTCAGCCTGCAGTCAACCAACACCCCCAGGTCCTGCTCTGCCTGACAGCTCTCCAGCCAGTCTCCCCTGAGCCTGTAGTGCTGCATGGGGTTGTTATGTCCCATGTGCAGCACTCTACACTTGGCCTTGTTAAACTTCATCCCATTGGTCTCAGCCCATCGGTCCAGTCTGTTCAGATCCCTCTGAAGAGCCTCCCAACCCTCAGGCAGATCAACACTTCCTCCTAGTTCAGTGTCATCTGCAAACTTACTGAGGGAGCATTCAATCCCTTCATCGAGGTCATTGATAAAGATGTTAAATAAGACTGGACCCAGGACTGAGCCCTGGGGGACGCCACTCGTGACCGGCCTCCAGCTTGATTTGGTTCCATTCACCACCACCCTTTGGGCCCGTCCATCCAGCCAGTTTTTAACCCAGCTGAGGGTCCACCTGTCAAGGCCAGTGGCAGCCAGTTTCTCGGTCAGAATGCTGTGAGAAACCATGTCAAAGGCTTTATTGAAGTCTGGGTAGACCACATCCACAGCCTTCCCCTTGTCCATTAAGAGGGCCACATTGTCATAGAAGGTGATCAGGTTAGTTTGACAGGATCTATCTTTTGTAAACCCATGTTGACTAGGCCTGATCCCCTGGCCATCACTCATGTGCTGCATGATAGCGCCCAAGATGACCCTCTCCATGATTTTCCCCGGGACTGAGGTCAGGCTGACAGGCCTGTAGTTCCCCAGATCCTCCTTCCGGCCATTCTTATGTATGGGGGTAACATCTGCCAGGCTCCAGTCAAGTGGAACTTCCCCAGTCTGCCAGGATTGCTGATAGACGAAGAAAAGGGGTTTGGCAAGCAAACATGTTTTTTACATGTTAGGATGTAGATTCCCGATGCAGGAAAAGAACTTCGAATCTAGAACTACTGGTAGGCCAAAGATAAACCATAAGGTAGCAAAGATGGCTTTTGTAAACCCCTTATCCCCAAAAATCCACAGCTTTCTGGTATGCCTCTAAATGGTGAAAGGGCAGTTGTACATATAAAACAGTTTCCCTGGATTTAAAGGCAGCAAAAACGCTAGGAGAAACAGTGAAGACCTTTCTTTGTCCTATCTTAGCTCCTGACATCCTCATCTGTCAGTTTTCATTCTCAATAGAGCTGTAAATGTCTGTCAGCCAGTGAAGTACTGCATCCAGTCTGTGAGCTCCTAGTATCATCTAATGGCCAAATATACTACAATGCCAGCCCATGTTCAAGGTTAGATAATTCTTCTTCATCCTCGTCATATAGCAACAGAAACTGAAAGGTAGTGTTTATCATAACCTCTACAGTTATTGCTTTAAATAAACAAAGAAAAATAAACCCAGTAATCCTTCCCTGGGTCTATATTCTCCTTAAGCAGAGATAAGACTTTCCAGAAATGTTGTTCTTGGGGCAGTTTTCTGCCATGCATATTTTCAGTGCATTTAATCAGGTCAAGAATATTTTGTCTTTTTAAGGTATGTCTAGTATATGGAGAAGCAAATTAATTCTAATCTGTGACACTTCTGCTGCTCTAATCTTTAATCCTCAATTGGCTTTGCTGGAGTGTCATAATTTTAACCAAGACACATTAGCTGCCAGTGAAGAGTCAGATACCACCCATGGATGCTCAGATGTCTCTTTCTTACTTTACAAAGCAAAAGCATGCACCAACCATATGCATATGCCACTTACATTACTACTGGCTTTTGCAACACTTTGTTTTTACAGCTTGCTGCAATTTGGGTTGTGATTCAGTGAACTACTGTAAGTGGAAGGTGCTATGTGCCCAGCTGTGGTTTGACTAATCTCAGCAGAGCTTTTTGTCACCATGAAGACCTGTTCATCTAGATCATCTTAGAAGAGATGGGACTGAGAAGGATGAAATCAATTGGTGTGAAATTGCATCTTCTCCTAGAAGTTTGTAAAGCACATAGCAACTTGACACCCTGGTTCTCCAGGGCTTCTGCAAAACTCAAGAGTAATGTAAATGGCACGCTATATATGTCTGAATAATTAAAACAATTGGCCATGGTTCGGTTCTGGGTTGTTTTTTTTTTAATATTAGATGCCTGCAGAAAGTCAAAACAAAACACTTCAATAAAAAAGAAAAATCACAGTTGTCAACTTTCAAAAATTTGTCAGAAGGTGGAGAGGTAGAAAAAAACATTCTAATGTCTTTGTCAGCTGAGACAGGGAGGTTTATAAGAGTAAGATAATAGACTCAAGATGTTTCAAGTTCACCTTCCTCACTTCTCTAGCTACCATTCTATTTTACAAGTGTCCAGCATTAGCTGAATATGCAAGAAAACTTCTCTAATTACAGAATAGAAAATCTTAACATTGTTTACATTGCATTGTTTACAGATGGTACTTGACTGTAAAAGACAGACTAAAGTTAGTAAGATGAGAAATTAAAACCTGACCATTTTTGATACGTGTTTGGACAACCTCTCTTCCTACCAGTTGTTTCCATGTTCTGGTTAAAACACCTATTTTTATTTCAGTTTAAGACCAGCCTTTTTTCTGTTCATGCATTGCCAAGTGTGACAAACCATAAACTGTTTGTCAGCAATTCAGAGCATGGTGAACACAGTGCTCCATGCTGAGTTTATGGATGAGTTATGCTGACTGCTCTATTAAAGAAGTCTGTACTTAATCATTTCATCAATTGAAAAGAGAAACACTTTCAATTTTCATGTGATCAAGCCCACAGTTATGTCAGACTGACAGCAGTATTTGGCAAGGAACTCTTCCTTCTCTTTGGAGAACTGTAAAGGAAAATGAAGTAAGTTAAAGAGCAGGGCTTTTTTCATTGTCATTGAACAATGGAAAAACAAGGGTGAATTCTGCATTCTACAAGAATGACCACAGGGAAGTTCTAGATGAAGAACTTCTCTGCTTACCTCAGCAAAGATTAGAAATTAATACTTAAACAGTAGATTAAAAAAATATTTCTGGCATAAGGTGTAGAGAGATCACAGAAGATGCCATTCATAAAGGATCACTCTGAAATTTTTATAACGATGCTGTTGGGACACATCCCTAGTTGCAATTTGCAACTACTCAGTAGCAGTTAGACCTCAAAACTTTGTGTGCTGGTTTAAGAAAACTCACAACTGGTACCTTGCAAAAAGTTTAAGTTCACTTACTGATACAATACTGTAGCCTGCTAGATTGCATAAGTAAGCACAGCTGTTTTACTGTAAAGAAAAAAAAAAGTCTGGAAAAGTCTTGGAATAAAACACCCTGGAGCTGAAAACCTTTCATCAGTTAGCAGTAATACTTTATACTGGTATTTTTAAAGTATTTTTGTTTACCTATCCGGTTCTTCACATTACTCCAGAATATCCTTAGAACTGACTTTCATTTTATGTTTCCAGTTATACTTTGAGGTCAGAGTCTGATTTATTAGCTTGTCCTAAGTATAAATTGAAAACGTTTGGTGGCTGGAGCCTTTCATATTTATGGTTCACGATTATGGAATCAGCTTCTTATTTATACTCAGAAATCGGAATCTGAACTGAAGAAGCATGTGTTTGATGCTGGATTTAATTAGGTCAGATCTGTGAAGTTTACAGGGACTTCTTCTGAATTATGGTGTAGAAAAATTGTTATGAAAGATCATTATCTTCTTTTAATGATTCGTGATCTGTCAGACTTTTGAAAACATAGAGCAATCCAGAAATCTCAAGCTTTTATTTGCATAAAGCTTATTTTATGCAGGAGGTAGTGAAACGAGATACAAGAACTCTAATACATAAAAATTGCATGAAATATAGCCCCTTAGTACATAGATGGAAAAGTCTCTGTAATTCTGGGTCATTCTGACACAAAATTAGCCTGCCTTTAACAAATAAAACCAATATATCAAACCTTAGCAAAACCTTGCCCTAGATTCTTATCTTCTTGTTAGCTACCTCCACCCCTACTGACTTCTCTCCTCAGAAGCTTTCCTGGCCTCTTGTTTTTCTCCTCAACTTTCCTGTTTTTCTGCTGGTGCAGAAATTGAATATGATTTCTGTTGGTACAGCTAGAAAATCTTGCGTGTGAACCTAATCTGCTCAAGTACTGACTTGCAATTGCAGCATAAAATTTTAAGCTTAGAGTTTAGTACACATGTCATTAGGGTTAACTTGTTGGGGTTTTTTTTAATAATTATTCCATCACTGCTTGATGATCCTATGTGTGGGAGTTGGGCTTTCAGAGGAACGGAAAAGAAAGAAGGAACAGTGCCACTCTCATAACCCCAACACTACTTCATGCCATTGGAGAGAAATCGAGATGTAAAATAGATGTCCAAAGGCTAATTAAAAAGGATCAAGTAATGATAGCGAATAATTGCTCTTTCTGCTGTGGAAGGGAATCCCCACCCAACTTTGCAACTGCTGCCAGGGACTTGCCTCAAGCTTTCTGTCTTCTTGTAAGAGGGGAAGTGAAGAGGCTAATGACTAATTCCAATAAGGTATTCACCTCCATTTCTGCTACCCTATTTCCAGGCACTAAAGCCAAAATGAAATTTGCTTTCGGGGTAATATACTTCTCTCTAGTTGTTTTTCAATGCAGGACTTTTTTAGCCTGGAGAATAAATTCTTTAGCCCCTTTCAGAAAGCAGACCCTCAAAAGAAAAGAATGATTAGACCTGACAGAGAGCAATGTTAAATGGAAATGTAACGTATATAAAACAGATGATGAAAGAAACAGCTGTCACTGGGCTAAACTAACTAAGCCCTTGCAAGACGGCCCCAGGCAGGCCTTACTGGAAGTATGAGGGTATAAACTGAGCTCACTGAATTCTCTGAACTACCCTTTCCTTCTACACGAGATGCTGTAGCTTCCCATTTTAGTCACCATCCAATGGCAGATGGTGGTAGCAGTGGGGAAGAAGCAAAATGGGGAATGAGCTCCTTCAGAGGGTGCATTATGTATTTTTCCTATGATCAAGACCTCATCTATTCACCCCAGGGTTTTTTCAGCTGAAGAGAATAAGTCTTGTTGTGCCCAGGCTCTCATTTAGGTTTGGTGTAACTCAAAGACTGAAGCTTGTGTTTTCAAAAGAATATTCAAAGTATGTTCCATAGGCTGTGACATAAAAAATTATTCTTAAACACTCATGTCCAGTTCTATTTCAGAAGGCAATCACTACATATGCAACAGAGGTCTAGCCAGGACTGAAAACAGCAAAAAAAGAAATCTCTTACATCCTACTGCAAGTTATCTGTTCACCCACCAGAAGTGTCTCAACAAGACCTACAGGGAAAAACTGAATGAGACTGTAGGAATGCTGAAAAAGTTACTCATGGAAGAACACTGTTGGTAGAAATCCATGAAGAGAAGAAAAAGAGCAGTGGGACACACTCTAGACTGAATCGTGTTTTCTTTTTTGCTGAACTCTACATGCAGCTAGACCCAGTTGATAAGGTCAGAGAACAAAATGGTGTGCAGTGTTGTTCCAAGATGCCAGGAGCAATGGCAAAAGTACATTTTCCTCCCAAGAAGCCATGATAGACGGATGTTTATGAAAGATTTTTGGGTGCAACGTGCACGCCCTGTTTCTTAATAGCTCAGTGCTGCCAGTCACTCAAGAACAGTAAAGAGGTCAGCGCAAGGGCAATAATGTCATTTCAGAAAAGTCTGCTGATCTTTGTCCTCCTTGCTATCATTTTGTGACATAAGCTTTCGGGAAGGGGAGGGAAGAAGTGATTACTTTCATCAGCAGCTTACTTGCAGCAATGGCAACTCTTTCCCTTGCAGTCATATGGTAATGTTCCTTTTAACACTGGTCACACATCTGATGCATGCAAACAATGTTGAAACCGTGGAAGTTAGTATTATTTCTGTATGTGTGTGTCTGTATAAATATATAAATGTATATATAAATATATAAATGTATGTAATACTTCTGCAAGTAAATATATATAAAACTACTAATGCTGAGCTTTTGGACTAGAGTGAGATGTGGCAAAAAGCAGAGATCTGAAAATTTGATTTGGCTTCTTGAGGAAGGAGGCAACTGAGTACTTAATCCTTTTGCCCCTTCTTGCCCTGAGCTCACTACAGTCAGAAGGGTGTGCAGACTCAGGCATGTTATGATTCATTCTGTATGTGTCATCTGGTAGAACTTAGCTGTAAATGCAGCAGTCCAAATTACCACATAGTTTATAAAATGGCCTAAAGTGCTGATCTGTATTATTCTTGCTCCCTTCTTTTCACCCTTATGGCATGTTACAGAAGTTCTCAGGAGTCTGAGGAAGGCAGACGATCATTAAGCCTACTGGAAGTAGGTAAGCATCTTAAGGTACAGGTATTATCCCACTCATGACTACTTGACAAAGACTCAGTTTGTTTCCCATCAAGGACAACTAAGATATAAAACCAGATCAAAGATTTCTCAATAGAATAAATGAATGCCCAACACTAATTCATCACGGAAAATTACCTTGTCTAATGCTTACTTCCTTTTATTCAGTTTCTCAAGATTTTCAAAAACCAGCAGCAGACAGTCTGCCAAAGTAGAGGATGTACCTGTAGGATAAGAAAGAAAATGATTCATGATCACCCAACAAACTGAGCTCCTAAAGGCTTTGTGAACCTGATCCAAAGTCTGTGGAAAGGAACGAAATCCTTTCCATGTCTTTCTGGATCAGGAACACTGAACTGGTATTCACATTCTCTTCAATATATGATTCTTACTGGAGAAATAGATAGGAAAAAACTTGAACAGAATACTGCACCAAAGCACAGTGCAGCTGTCATTGACTTAGCCTCTCAAATTATGCAGTTTACCCCAACTGCTCTATCAAGCTATACTCTTAAACTAAAAGCCTGCTCTACTGTGGCTTGTTGCTGGGTATCTGAGTTTGGCCTCGGCTCTCACTAGCTGGGGTTCGTTAACCAAGATCAAAGAACTGCTCTTTTCCGCTTGAGCTTTGGTAACCACAGCCTTAACCACAGGTAACCTTTAGAGCAGGTCACATTGTTCTCTAGCTAACTGGTGCTTCAAGCCTTCATCTGTCGCTTTTGGGTCCTGTACTTTCAGATTTTGTCTTCTGACACTACACTTAGGTGTTTTCTTATTCCTGCTTCATGTGATCTGTTTCCTATTTCTGCCCTGATTCGGACCCTAGATATTCTGAATTTAAGGGTTCTTCTTCCTTTCATGACTTATTTTCTGCTGTCTTCCTTTCAGGTGGCACCTGCATGCACAGGTTTTAATATTTCAAATCAGTGCTTTAGTGTTTGCCAGGAGCCTTGGAAAAGCACTCTGCTTGCAGTAGTAGAAGATTTTTTATAAACAATGTGCTGAAGCACTGGCATAGCAGTGGCAGCAGGCTCTGGCTATGTTTTTATTGAGTCACAGCTATGCCTTGAGCAGAGCAACAGTGGGACTGTGCCTCAGAGTGCCTTAGGGAGAATCTTTCAGTAATACTATCAGCTTTAGGAAACAGAGATTGGCAATTTAAGTACTCATATTTCCATGGTTTTCTCTAAAGAAATATAAAACTGATTCTGAAGTGAAAAAATATAAATCTGAGATGTCCCGATAGTGAACCTATTGCAGGAGCTGTGTGACACAAGGATCAGAAGCATAGGCTCCCTCACCATTATTTTGACAAGGCACCAGAAATTTACCATTACAGACCACATCCCCTTACTCATTAAACCATTGTTTTCTTTGAGGCTGCCTGTGGAGAAACTCGCAGATTTCAACACGGATCTTTTTATTTATGGCACAGACAACCTTGTGCTAGCACTTGAATCACTCTTTTGCAGGCTCCCAAAGAGTGAAGCAGTGCTTGATATGAGAAAGTATGTATCAAAACAGAGGTGAAAGCTCTCAGGTCTTTTGATAGATACAATTATCTATCATTTTCTAAAAAGTGCATTTAAATGCTGCTTTAGATTATTTTCCTCCTCGAATCCCTGATCCCATTGCTGGTTTCTCTATTGGAATTGCATCCTAAATCAGATTTTCCAAATCTGAAATACTTCAGATATCTTCTTCAACTGTGCAGTACTCAGTATCTGTGAAAGGGTTCCATGAGCTGATTTGGGTCAGGTGCCTGCCTTTATTTCTCTGCCTTAGGAAAGAAATTCAAGATCTTTGTAGTAAGTAATGACCAAGGCCTAGTGTAGCTGGTCTGCAACTAGTTAGAAGTCAAGATCTGTCTGCACTTAGATGTGACAAGAACTTGAGCACTGCCATTTGCAAGGCACAGTTCAGAGCTTATAAAAAAATGCTGGTTCAAAAGGGTAACATTGGAAAATCCTTACTTTATTTTGAAATGTGATCTTCCAGTCACACGACCTCAGAGAGAAGTGAGGCACACTCATTCTTGAAAAATTGTTGCTTGTGTTCATTCCAACAGGAGGAAGTCAGGGCTGACATATATCTGTAGAAGCTGTGGGAAAAGCTTTCAACTGGTAGAAGTACAACTTTATAAACATAAGGTGTTCTACCCTCTCTCATAAATAACTGATATTCTTCCATTCCCTCACAAACCATAGTATATAGCAAAGCTATTTCTGGTTGCACACATAAATTTGCCCTTCCCTATTAAATCTTTCTGTTGACCGTCTGCAGAGATTTTTCTGGCAGCATTTGTTACAGATTCTGTATAAAAATAAAATGTGGGTTTTTTAGTATTCTTAGCTTCACCCTCAAATCATTCCATAATGATGTTATGGGTTAACGTGAAAAAGCAAGTCTTGTTATAATTGTTTATACCGCTGACAATAATGTGTAGTTTATGAATCCTGAAATAAAGTTGTATATATTGCTTGAAGGACTCATGCCAAGCACAAAAGTAAATTGTGTCACCCCGTTAGCAACAATCATCCAAGAAAGCACTTTTATGAATTTGCTATGTGTCTAATTACCAGAAAAGAACCCTGAAGGCTCTTGTGTTTAATAAACCCCAATGATTCTGTTTCAAAACTAAGAGTACCATAAAAAGGGAACAATATCCCATAAATGGCTTAGATTGTACTTAAAGAATTGTTTTATTTACACTTATTTTATATTAGGAATCTACCAAATGCAAAATGTTTTTTAAAGTCCTTAAAGATCTATTCAGCTTCACATATGTTGAAGGTTTATGCTTCTGAAAACCTCTGCCCATGGGTGGTACTACTCAATCACAAAGATTCAGTAAGGTAAAAGAATTAAGCCAAGCAAATCCATCAGCAAGTCATCAATTTCCACATTATAAAAACATACGTAATTCCTTGAAATTACCACAAATGATGACACAGTGAAAGGAAGTGTGGACAATAACAGCAAAAGCTGTTTAGAGGACTCTATCAGGTGCTGTCTTACCGTCCTGAGAGGGGGATTCCTTCCTGAGTTTCCAGGCACACATGGAAATTACAATTTTAGCCTGTAGAAGAAAAGACTAGGGAGTAGCTTTCCAGTACCTAATGAGGGCCTGCAGGAAAGCTGGGGAGGGATTGAAGTGGTGGGACAAAGGGTAATGGGTTTAGAGTAAAAGATAGAGATATAGATTAGACTTTAGGAAAAAAATTCCTTACTGTGAGTGTTGTGAGGCACTGGAACCAGTTGCCACTGGAACTGGTTGCCACTTCCGCTCCCTGTAAGAGTTTAAGTCCAGGTAAGATGGGGCTTTGGGCAACTTCATCTAATGGGTTGTGTCCCTGCCCATGGCGGGGGGTGTAGAAATAGGTGATCTCTGAGGTCCCTTCCAGCCCAAACAATTCTATGATTCTATGATTCACTGTTTACTGTTTGTCTTGTGCAATTTATTTGTCAAAATACAATAGGACTGGCTCCAAACTCAGTGATAAGCAAAATCAGAACCACCTCTCTTCTGACCCTCTCTGGCTTTCCCCCAAGGATATTAACTCCTCACAAAGAAGTCTTGTATTGATTATATCCTTTACACCAACTTCCTTCCTTCTCGTAAAACAACCAAACACTGTCTGGCCCATGTAACTACAGATTTGAAGGAATTATTTTTCGAAAGATTAAAAAATCTACACAGAATGTAGGACTGGGTAAGGTGTTGATGTGGTGACACATTAGGAATAGGTAGAAAATTGTGAATAAGGTCAAAGATACAGTTCCCATTTCTAGGGTCTGAATGGTGCATGAAATACCTGACTTCTAATCTCTTGACTTGTATTTGCTGTCTCCAAACTTAAGGTTGTTTTAACTGGAAGAGCATAGCGAGGAAGATGCCAAATTTGAGAGATGTGAAGATAAAGAAGAAGAGGTGGGGAAATTCCCAACCAACTCTGTGGCAGTAACCCAGGGCCACCTCCATAGAGACATAGGACAGTTGAGCTTGGAAAGAAGTTGTGGAAGTCTCTAGATCAACCTCTTGCTCAAAGCAGGGCCTGTTTTGAAGCTAGAATTGGTTGCTCTGGGCCTCATCTGACTGAATTTTAAAAATAGAAGGAAATCCAACAGCCTTTGTGGGTACCTTTCCCAGTGCTGCACCTCTCTCAAGTAAATACATTTTCTTGTCCTTCACTGAAATCCATTACAATTCACTGCAGAAGTTTGAGAAGAGTCTAGTTCTGTTTCCTCTATAATCCTCCTTCGGATAATTGAGACAAAAATGAGATTCCCTTCCCATTCTCCACTTAGCCTTTTCTTCTCTGTGGTGAACAAATCCAACTCTCATAGTCTTTCTCATACATCATGTGCTCCATGAACAAACTGCAGTATCATAGAATCATAGAATCATAGTATCATAGAATGATAGAATCATATGCCAACAGTTTTCTTCCATGGAAGCCCAAAATGGGATATGGTACTGCAGGAGCAGATTCACAGAGGCTAGGCAGAAGGGAGGAATCACTTCTGTTCACTAGCAACACTCCTGCTCATATAGCCCTAAATGTGTTTGGCCTTTGTCATCACTGGGACACATTGCTGACTCTGGTTCAACTTACCACCAGCCTAGAAGAGCAGCTCTCCAGTCAGTGAGTTCTAGCCTGTACTGGGACATGCTCTCTTGTACGTTCTTCCATGTGTGAGCATGGGATTCACACTGGCCCACAAGCAAGTCCCTGCATTCGCCTTTGTTGGGCTTCATCAAGTTTGTGTCTGCCATTTTCTCCAGCCTGTTGACATGGTGCTGAGTGACAGTGCTCCCCTCCAGTAGGTTACCCACTCCTCCAGTTTGATGTCATCCTGTCAGCCTGGTTGTTAGTGAAGATGTGGAACAATATCAGCCCCTGTAACCAGCCACCACAAGCCAAAGACTCCAGGCAGATTTTCACCCACCTTGTAATCTATATGTCCAGTCCTGTCTGCTGCAGTTTTCTAACAAGCCTGCTTATGTGAAGCTGTATGGAAAGCCTTGCTGATATCAAGGTTTCACCTTGAATTTCATCTCAGTGTTTTCAAGTACTCTACTTGAGTTCAGTTACAGTGACACCACCGCAAAATTTGTATGGGGGTGGGAGGGAGTGGCTAGTTGCCTAATGAGAAATAAACATTTGAGCTATTCTATTGTTTAGAAAATTTGAGACATGAAGAAAAACTAACAGCAGGAATTGTTACAGACCTGCCAGCATACCTTTCTCTTATATGGCAGAAATATCAATTTCTCCAGTCAAGCCAGTGTTCAGCAATGAAGACAGATGCCTTCTCTGAAGAGACATAGGCATGTCTTTCTTCTGAAACAGATCTATTTAAGACAGAGGTTCGTCTCCAGTCTCAGGAGGTAACAGTTAAATTCATTAATTCCCTGCATGAGTTCCCTTTCCCCCATCCAGCTGCATATGAATTATTCGTGCCGAGTCTGGTTATTCCATCCAAGTGTAAACCTTAAATTAGAATAACTGAAACTCAGGAAGGATGATTATCTCAGGCCACAAAAATAAACATTTCCAGCTTTTTTGTTTTCAAACTTACTCTATGCCTTTTAAACACAAACACAATAGCCCTGAGAGGCCATATCTGACCTATAAACTAAAGGCTGTAGTGAATTAAGTGTATTTGCTTTGTTGTGCAGATGTTAGAAGAATTGCCCACCAAATATGACAGGTTTAGTTAATTTTATCTTAGACAAATGTAATGAGCATCTGTTTTGATTTTTCTCAGTCATTGATACGATTTCCTTTTAAACTTGATACCAGCTGGTTTAGACAAGTGTGCAAAAGTTGTAAACAGCCAAAGATGAAGCGATTCCAATGCCAAGGAACATTTATTCATTCCACTGTTATCTTTATACTAGTAATACCAAAAAAAAGTCAGTAGTATTTCAAAACACAGCAGGATGTTTATGTATAAATAAGGTTCTACTCACAGAAGTATTTTATGTGTCTATGTGAATATTATATACAGCATATGCATAAATATATGGATGGTGTTATCCTCACGGTAAGCTTAGAATCATAAGATAAAGTGCAGAACCATGCACTAAATAATATTTATTACATGGCTTCACAATTTATTATGTGCTTCTGAACACCTCATCTGGCCTTTCCCTACTAACCTACCTCTTCTGGGACTATTTCCACCATTCCATACATCTCAGCACCCTCAAACAGCTGTTGTTTTTACTCTGGGCAACGTAACCCAGAATTTTTTTCTTTTTCTTGGAAGTTACATCTGCAAAATTCTTATTCTTGCCTCTCTGCTCATTGAGGTGAGATAGGCAGGCGGCACCACAAACCTTTTAAGAGGTTTCTGAGCCCAAGTGCCAACATAGCCTACTTGTCTCATCACTCATCGACTCACACACCAAGATGGAAATGCAGTGTCATCCCTGCTGCGGAATACTTGTCAGCACTCTGCAGTGCATATGCACAGAAGGAAATGGAGGGGCCATTTTTCACATAGCCACAGAGTCTGGACTCTGCTAAAATGGGGATGTGAAACACCACAATAGGGCATGCTTAATGCTACTGAATGTAGCATGGAAGGGTTTTGACATGTTTCCAATCCCCACTCCCCCCCCCCCCCCAAAAAAAAACCCAAACCCAAACCTCCTCTAATATTCAAACTGTGGGCTGAAAAATGCCTGTTCCACAATTATAAATCAACCAAATGTAAACTGACATTTTTGAAACCCACAAAAGGCACCTCCCTGAGTCCAGATTTATCCTTCCAGGAAATTTTCAATCATACTGTGAATGATAGAAATATTAGGATAATAAAAACAGGATGAGTTTATGTGTGCTCGCATGCATGGAGATGCAACAGTAAATACCATTCTTCTAACAAAAAATACAGTGAATAAAAGCACTAAATACACTAAATAGCTTCCCGATGACTTGTGATGCAACACCAGCTCTGATATTAGATATTGCATTTGTTTGCCTAGCATTTCAAAAGCTCCTGGCTTGAAATCCTGACCACAAGGCCATTTTCAAGTTTCTTTGTTCCACGTCTTTGGGGTAAGGAAGGCGCATTCAGCTTGCTTGAACACATTCATCTGTTGTGAAGAGGTACCTTTTTTTTTTTTCCCATTTAAATTCCAGCGGATCTTGAGTATAGCTCAGAGATAAAATAAAGGATAAAGAGAAGACAAGAAGATAGACAAGAAGTAAGCAACAATGTTGCCTACTAAACCCTTGTATTTTATAGAAAACATAGATGCCAAAATACTCTCACTTAACATTAGCAGAAATACACAATAAAACCACTGGACTTCAGGGAATGTATCTACCCCTATAAAGGTCTTATCATTCTTAATGTGATAAAGCCAAAGACGATCCCAATGGATGAAGAGCCACTACACTTGATTTCTATTTATAAAACAATACAAATACATCCAAAGTGCATTGCAAACAAAATTTTCTGGTACGTTATCAGATATTTTTAAAAAGCCACTTGAAATTATTTCTTTATATTTAGCTGTACACAAAAGCTCTTTTGTAAACGTGCTGCTTGCTTTCCTTGCTTAAATGACAACAAAATAAAATGTTAGGAGTTTTTTTAATGATCTGGTAATTTGCTTTCTCCTTTGATTCTGATAGGCATAATTGAGATATTACTTATTTAGTGAAATAACTTTCAGCAAGCTCTGTTTCTTTCAGTTGAGGTAGGTTTTGTTCAACATGTTTATTGCATATGGCATGGGGTTTATTTATTTGGGACAAGTACAGTCTTGTGTAGGGAGGCAATCTGAATCGGAATTGGGTCAAAGGGAAGAGATTGTGTAGTATTTATTTGTTTATCTATTAGGTAAAGTTACTGTGGCATTACTTATAACCTGTATTGGTTTTTTCCTTTATATTAAACTCAGTGTGCAGTATCTGCCACCTATACCAGCCACAATTCTATCCATTAATTATGCTTATTGTTATGGGACAAGAAATGTACAGATTAAATGATGAACAGATTGACTAGTACAGATTGCCTACCTGAAAAGGCTGCAGTTCTTTCTTCTGCTTTAAGTACATATGGGGCAACAGAAATATCCTATATAATATACAATATATAATCATCTCCAGATGGTACAGCACAAACAGTAACAGTCACAACACTTGATTTTATGTGTCAACATAACCAGTTCAGATTCTCAAGGGGAAACTAAGTTTTTGATTATGTCCCAGATGATAATTACTTAGAAGTTTTAAAGGGAAGGTAAAAATACTTCTTTCCACCCTGCCTACAATGCTTTTTTTTCTTTAATTGGGGAAGTCTTGTAACAGGTCTGAAATGATTACCTATTGACGGGCTGTATATTTGACAGGAGTTTGAAAACTTGGGAATGGGAAATAATGGTACTTCATTTTAGAAAAAAATATAAATACAAGTAGCTGAACCAAAATCCCAGTCCTGCAATCAGATCTATGCAGGTGATCAAGTGCTCTTGATATGCCTCCATGGGAAAAAAAGAAAAGGTACATTTGCTGTTCAAGTTAACAGGACTCTTCAGACAAAGAAAACACAAATAAAGAATGCAATTATATGATCAGATCTTCCTCTAAGAAGCAAGACAATTTTTCAATGTGTTTCATGTCATATCTCACTAGTCTATGAATAACATACAGAACATAAGAAATTATCTTGATTCTACTTAGGCCATTCTTAAGATAAATAAATGTTAGTCTGATGGAAAAGGCTATCCTGTGTCTTTCAGGGGCGTAATCCTTTGCTTTTACAGAATGCAAGCCTTTTGAAATTGGTTTGACTACTCAAAGTTTTCAAGTGAACAATCAGATTAGTGAAAATGGCAGCATCATTAAAGTGCCTCTGTTTTAATCGCTGGCAAATTTTACCTGTAAACACTGTAAAATCTAACAGCTGTTAGAGCAGACCAATGCTGCTACGGCTTTTTATGATTTATAACTGTAACAGTCCCATTCCCAGAACAGCCAACTCGTTTTAATGAAATGTAGCTTTCAGTTTCATACTGTAAAGCAATCAGCCTCTTCTATAAATTATACTTTTTTTTGGAGTAGAGACTTAAGTTTCCTACAGGGGGTGTAGTAAAGGAAACGTATCTGGAAAAGGCATTCTCTTCCCACTAGCGGCACTGCCTATGTGAAGTTAATAAGAACGTAAATCTTCAGACAAGTTTAGCAAACAGATTCCACTTCTTTGTATTATGAACTTCAGAGGCTGATAAGAACAGAGATGCTATAATACTGGTGTTTCAAATAGCCATGTAAAATGGAGAATGAGAGAACAGTATCCAGCTTGCTCTCTCTCTTTGTAAGGTCTTGACTGATTGTTATCCAATGATTTGCACAATTCCATCAACGGAAGTCTCTGGTATACTGTTGTCAGAATTCATAACTTCCAGACTGCATTCATGTTCAGCTTCATCACATTAAAGTGCCATCTCCAGGACCATGTTCTCTCTATTAGCAATTTTCTTCTCATCAATTAGGTGCATATAACCTGTTAAAAAGTCTTTCCATATTGTGCTTTTTGATAAACTGAGCAGTGTGAGATCTTGTCTATTTACTGTTCATCATTCTACTGGCTCCACTTTGAACCACACAATTTATCAGCATAGATTTTGATTTCTGGCCCAGGCATAGTGTAAACAACTGACCTCCTCTGCTAGAATTGCCTTACTGTATGTTTCCAACCTGCTTCTGGTAGTCTCTGTCCCCCAGCAAGCCTCAGGCATGGATCAAAGCTGAGCTGCCCTTGGGAGTACATACAGCCCTCTAAGTCTTTGCAATACACTGAACAGACTTTCTGCCACTCATGCTTAGTAGTCTACTTTGTCTTCAGCTGTTAGAGCTACTGCACAAGTCCTATCTGGTGCCGTCCATCAGCATTCACAGTGCTCTTGTTACCTCAGCGTACTCTACCAGGAGCACTGGAACTGAAAAAACACATTGAGTAAGTTATAGAGGTTCCTCAGAAGGTCAAACAGGGGTACAAGCATCTTAAATGCTGTGCTGCCCAGGCCTCTTCCAAGAAGACCACTCATACGTCAAAACTGCAACTAGGTTTTTCAAGCTGCTACTACCAAGCTGATATTCACTGTGTCCTAGTGGTTGTGCCTAAATATCTAGCATATGGATATAACCCCACAGGCATGCTCATGCAGATCAGAGGTATAGCAGCTGGGCATTACCAGTCCATTTTGCTGTAATCATTACAGTGGTTACGGGCTGGCAGGCCTGCCCATGAGTGGCTGCTCATCAGGAGACTGTCTTACCATTTAGCACACTCAGCTCTGCAGCAGCCTTAAATAATTCCTATTTAGTGTATGCCAGCAGAGTCTCCAAATTATTCTAACTATTCAAATGATGCCATCTTCAGAGTCTCAATGATCTGTGCTTCTCAATCACAGAAGGTTGCCTCACCTTTCATATGGCCCTTTTTTCCCCCAAATCCAATGTCTATTTTGCAATAAAATCCAGCCGCAACTGTTGGTATCATGTTTTAAGTCTTATGGTTAGAGTTACATGTATGTCTTCCAATTCTCTGCTGCTTTATGTTTGTGACAGCACTGACACTAATATGTAGTGCAGCTTGGCTGTCAGCTTCTACCTACTGACCTCTGAGTACACCCGTGGAGTCTTTAAGGACAGCTGTTGCCTCCTGCTCGGTTATATGGACATCAGAATGGAGAGCAAAAGCAGGATCACAGTAACCTGTTTATCTTCTCTCCATAGTCTTCATGATGACAGCAGCAAAATTGTCCAACCTGAGCAAATACTGGAAGTCTGAGTGCTTTGTAGACCCTCCATCTTACTGGCAGAGGCCCTGGGTTGGTTGTCCTTAGCAGACACAGCTCTGCTCAATAACTGGTTTTGCAACATGTTCTGTATGTGCTGGTGGGCTTGCCTCCACCACTCTGTCATGGCCCCATAAGTTGGCTTTGCCTCACCTCTAGAGTCTTTTCTCTCCTCCTTCTTGACAGGAAATTTCCCTCCACCATTGCCATGATGTTGAGAAGCAGATTAGTTGCACTGCTCATGCTAGAGTTTCTTGCTTCCTCCATTAAAATTCCTTCAATTCTGCAAAGAGTTTGCCACTTCTCAAACTCTTTGTTACATGATTAACGGTGAATTTGCTTCTCACTGCCATCCACAGCTTAGAGAACATGCTTAACAGCACATCACCTTGACACGCACAACATTTGGCTGTACCATCAGTGTCATTCTTTCAGAGATGAAAAGTGTAAGTGTGGTAGTTTGGCCCTGGCTGTAAGCCAGATACCCACCATAGTCACTCTATCACTCCCCTTTTCAACTGGGGAGTGACAGAGCAACTTTGGTGGGGGAGAAAATATATACTGAGAGGCTTAGGAGTCAAGATAAGGACAGGGAGAGATGATTCTGCAATCAGCATCACCCGCAAAACAGACTCAACACAGAATAAAGGAAAGAGAACTCTTAATTTATGACACTGCCCTGCACACCCAGTGACACCAGAGTCTGGTAATGAGAAGTGTGGTCAGGTCTTCTTACACCTCCCCCTACCCCTCCCTTCTTAGCAGACTTTAGTCATGATTCCACTCCCTTCTTCCCCCTATGTTGTGGCACGGGGAGGGGCAGGGACTGGAAGAATGGGGCTTTCAGTCAGTTCCTCACAAGTTGGTCTCCTTCTTAGCCAGGAGGGGCATTCTTCACACCCTTCCGCTGCTGCACTGTGGGGCCCCACCCATGGGAGACAGTCCTTCATGAACTTCTCCATTGTGAGTCCTCTTCCACAGGGCTTCAACTCTTCACCACGTGCCCCAGCGTGGGTCACTTCTATGGGGTGCAGTCATAAATCATAGAATGTCTCTCAGTCTCTCAGACTGAGAGAGTCAAAAGTCCCCCCAGCAAACCTGCTGCGGCATGGATCTCTCTCTGTCCCTCATCTCTGTGTCTCTATCTCTCTCCACGGGCTGCAAGTGCTGTCAGGGGCTTGCTCCAATATGGGTCACAGCATTTTCTGTATGTTTTCACCTGCTCCAGTGTGGGGCATCTCCATGGGCTGCAGGTGTGGTCTTGGACTTCTCCATGGGCTGCAGGGGGACACCTGCTCCACCATGGGTTTCTCCATGGGCTGCAGGGGAATCTCTCAGACACCTGGTGCAGCTCCTCGACCCCCCACTTCAGTGACCTGGGTGTCTGCACAGTTTTTTACATCTTCTCACTCCTTTCTCTGGTGGCAAGAAGCAGCTGCTTGTGGTTTTTTTCTCCTAAATATGATTTCCAGAGGTGCTATGACCATCACCAATTGTCTTGGCCTTGGTCAACAATGACTCTGGCCTTGAGCTGGCTGGTGTTTACTTGCTTGGGCCTACAGAGAGCTTCTAGCTGCTTCTTGCAGAAGCCACATCAGCAGCCCCCACCTTCTCCACCAGAACCCAGCTATGCAAAACTACACCATCAAGGAAAAGAAGACCTATGGCTCTGCTTCATGGCCGACATACCACAAGACAGGTAGCATCTCATGTAACTGCCAGGTAATAAAATCATCCCAGAGGATGACATCTTTCAGCCTAGAGAAGAGAAGGCTGCAGGGCGACCTCATTGCAGCCTTCCAGTACCTGAAGGGAGCATATAAACAGGAGGGGAATCAACTTTTTAAAAGGGTAGACAATGATAGGACAACAGGGAATGGATTGAAGTTAAAGGAGGGAAGGTTTAGATTAGATATTGGGGAAAGTTTTTTACAGAGAGAGTGGTGAGGTGCAAGAATGGGCTGCCCAGTTTGGTGGTGGATGCCCCATGCCTGGAGGTGTTCAAGGACAGGTTCGATGGGGCCCTGGGCAACCTTGTGGTGGAGGGCTGGAGGTTGGTGTCCCTGCCTGTGGCAGAGGTTCAGAACTCTATGATCTTTGGGGTCCCTTCCAACCCAGACCATCCTATGAGTCTATGATTATCAGTCACATAGAACTTTAATATTATTTAACATTACTTCTTATTTGAAAGCCAAGTGGTAAACATAAATATTTTTATGTGTTTTCTATTTTGCAACTCCTGTGCCCCTGTTTTCATGTACCTCTCAAATTCAAACAGCAAATGTGCTCCCCCTTTTCTCAGCTTTAATGCCATGGGTTGTACGGAAGAGAATGCATCAGACTTCATACCTACGGATGGGGATGTCCGCAACTGAAATGATATGGGCAAAGAAAATTTCCTAAGACTTCCAGAAAATTTTAATTCTCACTAGATCTGGTGTACAGGATATAGTGAGAAGGTATGATATGACTCAGCAAACCACACTACCACTCCTTAATAAGGGCATCTCACTGGAGTTCATAAGCCCACAATATCTCTCTAAAATTAATTAAGATACACTTTGACAACTTTCCCTACAGAACACCTGCAGTGCCGAGGATTCACAGGTTTATCTCACTCAGCCGATGTTAAATTCTTAAAAAAAGTTGTTAAATAAGTAAATAAGTAATAAGTGGAACTTCTATATATGGTCTGATGAAATCCTGAGCAAGGCAAGGTCACATGCTCCATAAAAGTTCTTTCTATGAAAACTACTTTACCAGTTCTTATTAATTACCTGAAAAGTGGGAAAAAATGAATTTGCTCCTAGGCCTGTCTCATACTGTGCTTCAGATAAATGAAGTCTATCTTGCTCTCACTTCGTATCACAGGTCACTACCCAATGTGGTGGTGCCAAGGGCTCTTTTTCTTTACACAACCACTGCAGACCATAGCCAAGGAGTTTGGGTTCAGGAATTTCCCCTCTAAAGATATCTTTAATTTATGTGAAACATCCTGTGTGCTTATAGATTAAATTTACATTATTTTACCTGTTATTTCTTATATGAAACAAAGTGTGATGAAAGTGTCTACACTAAATGTCTTTTGCTGTTGTACAATTAAATTTACAATGAATGTGTACATTGTTTTATAATACATAGAATTATGCTCAGTTTTATACACTGGTGCTGCACACTAAAATACTGTTATGTCTAAGAAATTCTAATAGTTGTGGGACAGATCTTTGTTACAAACCCCTTTCTGGATGACAATGTAAACATTTCTAAAGAAAAACACATTTTGTAAGAGTCAATACTATTTAGTTGTCATTAAGCAACACAATAATAATAAAGAGTGTCTTACACCAAGTGATCTTGTGGTTCTTTAATGTCTCAGTCTTGCTTTAGTAGTTAGGGCCAAATTCTCCTTCCACTCAAATCAATTGGGAATTCTGTGAACTTCAGAGAAAGAGAATAGATCCTTCATCAGCTGCAAAAACTATTTCTTTCTATATGGTAATTCTTCAACCACCAAACTTCTAGCTTTCCCCACCTTAGTCAAGCAGAAAACACTGCTTGAGAGGTCTTAAAGATGTCTAGTAATTATCTTCGCTGTATTTTTACTCTTGAAGCAAATCTGAACCCCTCCATGGCCCGTAATGGAGTCTTGAAGCCCTTTATTGTGGTTCAGTGAAAAGCAGCAACATGCAACTGTTGCTTTTTACATATTCCACTTTGATGATTACGTTTCCAACTTTCAATTATTCATTGAAAGGGTTATTCTTCTAATCTACCTGATGTAAAGCAGAGGAGACTTTATGTCTGGAGAAATGGCCCAAATTTGACGATCCAAATAGCAGCTCCTCTCTGCTGCCCTCCCTAAGGAATGGTGATGAAACACGCTTCTGCTCATCAGTGTTGAGTTGCACAACAGAAGGACGATAAACCTTTCTACGTTCTATGATTTTCGTACATTAATGAAAGGGTGATGATAAGGTGTTACAACATATGTGTGCAAGACTGGGCACTGTTACGACAGAAGGACTAACTAGACTCGTTAGAAACGATCTAACCTCTCCCTACGAGAAAAGCAAGTGCTTAATTAGTACAATGGGCCCAAGTATCAGTCACCACCTTGTAGGTTTAGAGAGCCTAATGCTTGTGCAGGTACAGCAGTAATTAAAGAGCAGGGCTTGCAAGTTGGGTGATGTAACAAAGTGACACCACCTGCATATTGGCCGAAAAAGAAAATAGATAGTACAAAAGGACCAGAATGACTTTGAGATTCATTTTTTTCATCATCTGGAAGTAGAGTTTGTCAGTCCTTGCACCTGCTTTTGAGTTCAACAATAGGCAAAAAAAATCATGGGAATTTTCAGCTGGAATATTTCAGCTGGAATAGTATGTGTGCATGAGCTAGGGAACTTTGTTGTTTCCTACTCTTTGCAAGATTTGACAGAGTGCTGCTAGCATCAGACCAACTGTACTGCTGTCCTTGGAGCTGACTTTTTATTCACCAACAGGTGCTACTTTGGACTCCTTATAGTAGTGGGCTCAGTTTTTTTCACTAAGATTAGTTCTGCCAAACATATAATTCTTTAATACTTACTAGCATATTTCTACCATTTTCAGAGAGCTGATTAACTGGGCATAAAACATGTTTCAAAAGCAGCTTCAGTCATCACATAGTCTAGGCAGAGCACTAGCACATTGGAATCTTATGAGGTACCCCAAAGACCCTTTCTTCTTTGGTAGAGGCTCTGCCACTGGGGCTAAAATGTCACCTCAGAAAAATTTACATCTTCTCCTTCCGCAGGTGCATTGGTGGTGTTCATTATGCACAAGCCAAATAGAAATGGAAGCTCTCTTGAGAAAAAAAAAAAAAAAATCTCATGAATGTGAGGGACTAGACTCACTGCTGAGCCAAGAAGCTTTTGTGTGAAAGAGGAAGCAGGGAGCAGTGGAGGGGAGTGGCATCAAATCCAGACGTTACCTCAGGCATTAATGCCCTAAGGGCTAGCTGGAGATATGTTAGTATGTTTATGGAGACAGATTAAAATCGGATTTCACACATAGATATCTAGCACACCAAGGGTTATGAAAATCCTCCTTGACTGGTGAAAGCACAATAGCATAGTCATTGGTTGCCCAGAAAACCTGAGGAAGCTTGGCTCTGATTCATGCCAACAGAAAATAAAGAAACCACACAATGAACAATTGCTTTCGTACCAAACTCAGATCTTTTACCCTCTGAGGAAATCTTCTCAAGTGAAGGAGGACAAGATCTAAAGGGTAAGCTTGTAGTTACACAAATCCACCCTATCTTTTAGGTACACCTCAGTAAACTATTACTCAAACTGTGAATCCATGCCTTCACCTTGTGTGCCATTTCACAGCAAGCATTAGATAAAGCCAACCACTTCTTTCAGCTTTTGAGCAATCTTTCATTTTCTTCCAGTGCTCCAGCCTAAAATAGCGGGAATGCCGACATGACATTTAGTGTGCAGACAAGAGCCAGGATTGCATGTGCCTTGACCAACTGCCAGCCCAGCCTTCTCTGTCTCTTGAGTTGCCCAGACCAGAGGCAGTCAGTGACCAGAATGTGGTCAGTGCTGAGCTGGAGCTAATGTTGCTGGGCCAAAGCTAATAACTCTTCTCTCCCAGCTGAGCTAATGGAAGCTTCATGGTGGCTCACAGGCTGGCCCAAGCAGACTCTCCTCAGCCTGAAAAATACCACGTAGATAAACCCAGAGCAGCTTTCAAAGAAGGCAAGAAATGTATGTGCTCATAGGCAGAAGAACAGGGCCTTTACATACCACCAAGTAATTTATCACATGTGATGCAAATGAAGCTGCTCTGGCTATCTGAACTATGTCTTGCTACAGCAGTCATGCATTTCCTATTATTCACTTCATTTAAAACACTCTAGTGTGCAGATCTAGGCACTCTCGGTGAACCAGTTCATCAGTAACTTTTTTGCAATCTGGATCTCAGTTATTCAGGCTATCTATGCTCTTAACTTCTGATCTGAAAATACTGTGGGACTCTTAAGACATGATACCAGAAGGACATTCTCACATTAAAAAAAAATAGGAAAGAAAGAGGTTTTAGTATCCCTCTTTGCTCCATAGTACAAGAGTTGAAGACATACATAGTTACTTTTGAATCCTAGAAACTTATTAGCCAAAACTAGCCATTTCAATGCTGACTCCCAGAGGAACACTTTTGGATGTTTTCCATTAAATAAAATGAAAAGGTAATATTTCTCTTTTATGTTTTTATGTCATTTCAGCTCAAGAAAACTCATAGCCATGAGTCTTGCTGGGGCCAAAAAGCAGGTATGACAATGCATGGAACTGTAGGGACAATATTCATGTCCCATAGGAAAGAAAAATAGCATGTTATCAGATTATTGAAGTGTTAACAAAACCATGCATGCATAGTTTTGTTATATGTTAGAGACATATTTACAGACAGTTGTACCACAAAAGTCAAACAGCTGAAGCTTAGGTGAGCATCAGTGAAGTCAGTGGAAGCACTTACATATGGTTAGACACACAGGAATGCTGTATTATAGCTTTAAACTGACCATATTTTAGCCAAAGTTTTATTAAGACAGCCTCTTAGCTGACTTCCTCTCCTCTTTTTTTTGTGCAGTGCATAAGCACATTTATTAAACTCATTCGATATGGTCTTCAAATATGCAGAATCTTCTGTAAAGAAAATACAACAGGTCTGTGCATGGAAATTTGCTTAGCTCTGGCAGATTAAACATAGATCATGAATGAGTGACTCTCAAGAGGCCCCTTTCATTAACTGGGACCAACTCACTATGATGCACTTTATAGAAAAAATGTCAGATTACACACCAAAATGTTATTAAAGCCATACCAAAAAACTCCCAGAAGAGGCCTCACGGGGTTCTACAGTTTATCTTGCTGCCCAAGACAAGACCAGCTGACTTAACGTTGGCTGAGGTGTCTCCAATCTCTTTTCATAGTCTATAACCCCCACAAGAAACTCCTTGCAATATTGGAAAGATTTTTCCTAGTATCCAGATTGAACACTCCTTCCTATAGTTAGGCCTATTGTTTTTAGTCCTATCCGTCATAGACATGAGAAAATAAATTATTCACTTTGTTTTTCCAGCAGTCTCTAGATGAGCTGTGTCATTTTTTCTGTAGGACATTCACCCACAACTCACTTAATTTTCTTCACGTTAGATTTTTTCTGAACCTCCAGTCACTTTTGCTGCTGTCCTGTTGACTTTGTCTGCCTGTGCAGAGCTAAAGAGAGCAGGAGATGTAACATACTGATTCATGCAACCCAGTAGGACTTCTGCCTTTTTTGCAACTAGATTATTATTTTCTTGTTTTCAATCTATAGCATATTATCTATTGCAACTCTGATCATTTCAAATGTCAGCTTTATTTCATTCTTCTGAAAACATTCTGAAGAATTTCTCCTCTATTTTGAAAGGTGTTGCAATCGATACACTAATTTAGTTTCAGCCACATAATTTGCTCTCAACACACAAATCTATCTTTCTTAATATAGGAGAGGGAAACCACAAAAAGTTCTGATTTTCTGCAGGATGCTCAGCTTAGGCAGGGTTCTGTGGAAGGCTTTTGTACCTACATATACATATAAACATTTAATTATCTTAAAGTTTGATAAATTAAAGCCCTCCAGGGTTAGATAAGGGAACTTTTATCTCTTAGAGGAGGGAATTTCCCAGCATCCCAGTGAAACACACAACTGTTGCTTCTAGCGATATAAGGGCCCAAAATAAAACTAATTAAAGACTAAAATCAATGAAGTAAAATTCTTTTTAAAATAACCAAAAATAGCCTAGTCTGAAAGAGATGTATTATTCTGTTCTGCTCTTGAGTTACACATACACTTATAATAGCTAGGAATTATATGCTCAAAACAGAAAAAAAAAAGTATTTTAAGACTTTTTATACATTTATTTTAATAACTTGAAAACAAATTTACAAATTCTTGTAATTACTCAGCTGGGAATGTCTAAATAGTTAACATTGCTTATTCTCCCTGATCCAACCTTAGATTTACCCATGCCCATGTACTTGATCACAGCATATATGCAAATACTTTACATAGATCTTCATGCATGCTGTTGATTTACATGAAAGTGATGTGCTATAGATTAAATTTTCTGAAGTGCTGTAACATGAAACTATAACTGTTTTGAAAATATAATCCAATAAATTCAAACATGTACAGACACAAGCAGCACCTTTCTGGGACGGATTCTTCTGGAAACACCATAACTAAATGTATATACATTTTAATCTGCCTTTTGCCAGACCAGGTATAAAATGTTTCCCATTTGTCTGGTATGTCATCTTCACGACTGCCATTTGCAAGCCTGCAGTTTAATATGGCCTGTGTCACTTTTGCGTGAGCACCTCTTATTCATCCAGATACAAAAATTACTGACAGTTGCATTATAATTTAGTTCTGATCTGATCTTTTCCACAGCTATTTTCTACCTCTCTTTCCTTTCATGGGATTCTTAGGAATTTATACAGAAGGACTAAGAATTTCCAGCTGCATTGTACTAGTATCAGTTACTAAATTACACTAAAGAATGGGGTTCTTCAAATATCATAAAATTTCTTTAGAACAGTGGAACAGTGCATCTCCAGCTTTTGGAAGCACAGACTATATCAGAGTACCTGTGTAGTAATTTTACTTTGTGACTAGTTAGTTCCTAAAGATTTCAATAGTCAGATGAGCACTTTTCACAATCTTGTAAGAAATATTACTGGACTATAACTCATATCAGGCAAATGGTTAGTCTCCTCCCTCCGCCCCCACCACCCCGCCACACACTTCTTTTTTTTCTTTTTACACATAAGGTAGAAAAGATGTGAAGGGAAAGCAGAAGATATGCGATATATACACTCTGTTTGAGGTATTTTTCACCCCCAGAAAAGAGACATGACGACAGAAGATGATTTGAAAGGGGAGAGAAGTCAGAGGGAAGTTTATTTGGGGAGAGACCTGTCACACATTGTCTTCAAGTTTAAACCCTTACTGAAAGATACTTGCATGGTAAGCTGTCCTACATATCAATCAATCAATCAATCAATTTTCTCTCTTCCTTCCCTCCCTTCCTCTTTCTTCCTTTCTTGTTCCAGCTTTCAATAGGCTAGAGCTGGGAACTTTTCCAATATGTTTTGAAAACAAACTGCTTTGCTCAGTAATCATGAATTTCACACAGAGACTGCAAGATCCAGGAGCAGATCCATGTGCTGCCCACTTCAATTCAGCCTCTTGAGCCTGGATCATCTGTTTCTGATAGGATCCACGTGGTCCAAGTAGTCTTATCCTTACAATCCCTTTTTCTATTTCTCTTTCAATTTCTGAGCATATTTTCCCAACTCAGATTTCTTCTCAACTGATAGTTTCTTGGAAAGATTAACTTCAAGAGGTCAGCATTTTCCATAAACAACAAAATAAGTAGTGTCAGATATTTCTCTGCTAGCTCTGTATGTGTTTCTCCTGAAATCTCTTCTTGGGTAACTGATATTGTCCCCATGAATGCTTGGAAAGAAGCTTTCTGTTTAGTTCGTATGGAATAGGGGAGTTCTATTTAGTTGGAATAAGGGAGCAGAATTTGGTCCCTGCAGCTGAATGGAAAGGATGTCTGCTGCAAAGTACTTGCTTTTCTTCAATAATATGGGTACATCTCAGAATTAACAGTGGCATCATTAATCAACAAGTCAAACATTCTTTCTCCTGAAACCTAAACACTACCACAAGGAAAACGCCTCTTTTCTTCTGCCTGCAAAGGCCATGCAGAAAGGTGAGGTAGTAACAAATGGTGAAGATTTGGGTGGAGATATTTTTTTTTTCTTTTGATGGACAGACTGACAAGAGGTAGTGGCAGAGGAGGAAGAAGAACAGGAAATCTGGGAAAGACAAAAAATCCTTGAGAGTGTGTTCATCCAATTCCGAGCAGGACTTACCTAATAGTACAGGAAATGTATTATCTAGAAATCCCATTTATTACACATACCACAGTGAAGTTGCCTCAGTTATGAAATTTCCCATACCACTATCCTGTGCTCATTCAGAGCAGCAACGACTTCAGCCATGTCTTCAGAAATAGCCACCGCGATGTTTAAAAACTGGTGAGAGATTTTTGAAGCCTACTTTCATAGTGGCAAATTTAAAGGGGAACTGGATTACTTCAAAACATGCTAACCTTTAAATCTGTATTACAGCCAGGTGAGCGCTGAGAAAGCTGGAAAATAAAATCCTTTTTCCAGCCCGTATTTTAAAGGGTGCTCTCATGCCTGGCCACAGCCTTAATTGGGTTTTCCCAGTTATCAGTTCCTAGGAAATACCCTTACAGACTGTTACTCAGTTCAGTATCTCAGGCATTTAGTTTGCTAAACTGTTTACTACAGAAGAAAAAAATAGTTTCAATTCCTACTGTTCTTCTCTTTCTCGATACTGCACAAGGCAGAGAGAGAAGCGGAGATTTATGCTGCTTTTTCCATTCAAGGAAACAGGCAATTCCATCTGCTCTAACTGAGATTGTGAAACATCGACAGCAAACCCATATTGCTAGCCTATAAAAATAGTGGTGGGAAATGGAAAGCATAAAATACAAACAGGATAACAAACATGCAATAAACCGGGACAGTTCTGAACTCTGCCTAATAAAAGCATCCATTAAGCCTTTTTTTGTCCTTAAAGTTTTTGAGTTCACCATGTACCAGACTGGTGAAGTCTGAACAGTTATTATTACTTTATCAACACATTCTCAGAGGGGGAGAAATAGAGAGGGATTGAAACAAAAATAAGTTTAATACTTTTTTTTATTTATAACACACTGTACTGTTAGGATACTTCTTTTGTTTTAAGGAATTAAAAAGTTAAGCAACATATTTAAAGCATAAGGAAATAACTTGTTTGATTGAACTCCCTTGAAATATGATAGATGGCAATTAGATGTATTCTAGCCTACAGGATGATATGTTTTATTCATTCTTTACTAAACAAACTCCAGAGTTGAAAAGATATGAAAGAATACATTTTGCAAAGCTAGCACAATCCAACATGAAGCTAATCTTTTCTAACAACCTAACAATGTTATCCAAATTGCCTAAGGTAAAGAATGAATATGAAGAGAGAATACACATTATGTTTCACTAAAGAGAATAAATGTTAATTTAATTAAATAAAAGGGCTTCATACTGCTTTCAAAGTAACCACAAATGTAAACACATATAATCCCTGGGAAAGTGTCTATTATAGTAGATGGTACATCTCAGCTAGTGAAATTGTAATGGGAACATGACCAGAGACTTCAAGTGGAAGCCAGACCGACCCAAATCCCTCTTCGCAAAGTAAGACCCTGGTTTTGGAGTTTAAAATGGCCACACTCACACTGCCTTTGTAATGCTTCACAGAAGAAAAATCTCTTCTCAATTTTCTATAGCAATACCTATACTTTTAAAAGTTATTTTGAATTATCCCTTATCTGAAAGCCAAATATGACTGTGTATCTGTTACTCAGTAATGATTATTTTTTAGTTCACAGAGTCAAAATAATACTCACTGGTCTAGATATCTGGTAAATGACCTTCAAATTCTATTCCAGTTTATCACAAACATAGATGAAATACAGGCCTGTGCAATGGACCAACACAATCCATTTAAGTTCCATTAAATATTCAAATACAGTATGAACAGAAATTATACCTTTACTTAATGTTCCCTCTATGTAGGGATTTAAACAACAATTGCTGACTGAGGCAAATTTCTAAGGGAAACGTAAGCTTCACTTGAACAATCAGCCACAGCTTTTGTTCAGATGGTCCTTTTCCCTCCTTTTTTCCATACCATTTTTCATGTGATTAACAAGGACCAGATCTCACAGAACCATAGAATCACAGAGTGGGTTAGGCTGGACCTTAAAGATCGTCCAGTTCCAACCCCCCTGCCATGGGCAGAGACACACTCCACTAGAACAGGTTAGCCAAAGTCCCATCCAACCTGGCCTTGAACACTGACAAGGAGGGGGCAGCCACAGCTTCTCTGGGAAACCTGGGACATTATAATAATCTTTATTACTGCTATCTGTAAATTTGTGAATCCTGGTGATGCTTTCAACTTTAGAAAATAAGTATTTCACAAAGTAGTCCTAACACCCCTAAAGTAACAACGTTAACACTGTCTATACCCTTGCAGAAAGCCTTCAAAGTATAAAGCAAAAGTGCATGTGCACTTGTCTATGCACGCACCTTTGAACATATACATGAGTGAACAATGCCTGTTCCCATTGTCGTAGCAGACTTTAAGACAGAGATATTTTTCCCTCATTTCTTTAGGTTAAATCCGTGAACTCACATGTGTATATGGCATCTTGGGAAGAAATAGATGCTGCATGAAGAAAAAATATTAGGTTAACATTTTTTTGAAAATTAAACCAGTAAAACTGCTCAGCTACCAACTAATAAAGCTCTTTAAGAATGAAAAAAACCCCAACTATGAAGAGTCAATTTTCATGAACACTAACAAGCATACTGAAATTCCTAGGACCTTCTCAAATTCAAAAAAAACCCCACAACCATAGATGACCTTCAGCACTGTCCCTCACATATAGACAAACACACATTTTAATTATGTCCCCTGTTTTTAAGATTAAAGACTACAAAATGTATGCTAACCTTATCTGGTGGACAGCAAAATGCCATTACTATCTATTGCATTGTGTAGGTTACAATGGACATATTATGCAGAAGAACATCAAGGGACAGTAGACAGCCCCCTTAGCACCTTCAATTTGCTCCTGGTTACCCAACAGAGCATACAACTATCAAATATGCATAAATTCTAGTGCCTTTGTTTTCTAATAGAATAGAATTGCTAAGTTTGGAAAAGACCCTTAAGATCACTGAGTCCAACCATTAGTCCAATACTACTTAGTCCACCACTTGACCATGTCCCTAAGTGTCATGTCTACACATATGTTAAATATATCAAGGGGTTGTGACTCAACCACTTCACTGGGCAGCCTGTTCCAGTGTTTGACAACCCTTTCAGTGAAGAAATATCCAAACTAAGCTAAACCTCTCCTGGAACAAATTGAGACCATTTCCTCTTCTCCTATGGCTTGTTACTTAGGAGAAGAGACCAACACACACCTGGCTACAACGTCCTTTCAGGTACCTCTAGAGAGAGCCATAAGGTGTCCCCTCAGCCTCCTTTTCTCCAGGCTAAACAACCCCAGTTCCCCCAGCTGCTCCTCATAGCACTTGAGCTCTAGACTCTTCAGTGGGTTCACTGCTGTTCTTTGGACACTCTCCAGCACCTCAATGTTTGTCTTGTAGCAAGGAGCCCAAAACTGAACACAGTACTCAAAATGCAGCCTCACCAATGCTGAGTACAAGGAGATGATCACTTCCCTAAGTCCTGCTGGTGACACTATTTCTGATACAAGACAGGATGCTGGTCACTTTCTTGCCCACCTGGACATACTGCTGGCTCATAGTCAGCCAGCTGTTGACCGACATCCCCAAGTCCTTTTTCTCTGAGCAGCTTTCAAGCCACTCTTCCCTAAGCCTGTAACTCCAGGTTGTTGTGACTCAAGTGCAGGACCCAGCACTAGGCCTTGTTGAACCTCATACAGTTGGATTCAGCCATTGACCCAGCCTATGTGGATCCCTCTGTTGAGCTTACCTACCCTCAAGCAGATCAACACTCCCACCCAACTTGATGTTGTCTGCAAATTTACTGAGGGTGCACTTGATACCCTAGTCCAGATCACTGATAGAGATACTAAAGAGAACTGAACCCAGTACTAAGCCCTGTGGAACACCACTTGTGACCAGCTCCCAAGTGGATTTAACTTCATTCACCACAACTCTTTGGGCATGGACATCCAATGTGGTTTTTACCCAGCTAAGAGGATGCGTGTCCAAGCCATGAGCAGACAGTTTCTCCAGGAGAGTGCTGTGGGAAATTGTGTCAAAGGCTTTACTACAGTTCAGGTAAACAACATGCACAGCCTTTCCCTCATCCACTAAACAGGTCACCTTGGCATAGAAGGAGGTCAGGTTAGTCAAGCAGGACCTGCCTTTCATAAACCCATGCTGACTAGGCCTGATCACCTGGTTGTCCTGTACATTCCATGTGATGGCACTAAAGCTGATCTGCTCCATAATGTGTGGTTTTGACTCTCTCATTGTCATAAGTTGGATCATACGTACATTTTCAGCACTACAAGTGAACAGAACTCTTTGCAAGAAAAATTTCTCTGCTTTGTCTTCAAGGTTCAAAATAAATACAATATTTTCAAGGAAGATACCTGCCAGTAGTTCTTTCTTATGCCTCTCAGTACTGTTCTATGCTCACTGGAAAGGCTGAAGCTCAGCAGTGGCTGACCTTTCCTAGAAAACAAGAAAACTGAAGCGGATACTTTTCCAGCAATCTAAATTTTGCATTTAAATGTGCTCTTAACCAAGTGAAACAACTTCTCCACCCTTCCCCTGAGAGAGGGAGTTAAATGCTTCCTTTTTGCCAAGTTTGCTAATTTTCCATGTAAATCAGACTGGGTACCATCTCCTTGAGAGAAATAGTAACAGTCCATTTCCTATGAATTCTGAAAAATTACCCTCTGCAGTAAATGCAGTAGACCATTACTAGTAGAAGAGGAAACCAGGCACAGTTTCCTGAGGACTTGTGAGTCTTGAACTGGGCTGAAGTCAAGTCTTGATGAACCTCAAAAAAATGAGAAAAAGCAAAAGAAAAAAGGGGATGCAAAAGGACTTGGGTGTCATGGCGGATGAGAAACATAACATAAGCCATCAGTGCGCTCTTGCAGCTCCGTCAGTGGTATCCTGGGCTCCATCAGAAGAGGGGTGGCCAGCAGAGACAGGGAGGTGATTGTCCCTCTCTACTTTGCCCTCGTGAGGCCCCATCTGGAGTACTGTGTCCAGATCTGGGGGCTCCAATACAAGGAAGATGTGGAACTGTTAGAGAGGATTCAGACAGGGCCACAAAGATGGTTAGAGAGCTGGAGCATCTCCCCTACAAAAAGAGGCTGAAGGAGCTGGGCTTGTTCAGCCTGGAGAAGAGAAGGCTGTAGCATGACCTCATTGCAGCCTTCCAGTACCTGAAATGAGCATACAAACAAGAGGGAAATTAACTTTTTAAAAGGGTAGACAATGGCAGCACAACGGGGAATGGATTGAAGTTAAAGGAGGGAAGGTTTAGATCAGATATTGGGGGAAGTTTTTACAGAGAGTGGTAAGGTGCAAGAATGGGCTGCCCAGAGAGGTGGTGGATGCCCCATCCCTGGAGGTGTTCAAGGCCAGCTTGGATGGGGCCCTGGGCAACCTTGTGTAGATGCAGGGCTGGAGGTTGGTGTCCCTGCCTGTGGCAGGGCAGTTGGAACTCTATGATCCTTGGGGTCCCTTCCAACCCAGACTATTCTATGATTCTATAATTCTATGAAATGATAAAAAGATGAGAAAGTGGGAGAATAAGGTAGAAAATGGCATGAAGGGTGAGAAAATGGACACAAAGGAAAAGGAGAAAGGAAGGGTGAGGAAGCAAGAAAGAAGAAAAAGGAAGACAAGTTGGAGGGGAACAGAAAGGGAGAGGAGGGAAAAGGCAAGCACAGAAAAAGACTGGGAAAGCAAATGCAAAACTAGAGTTGTAGCCAAGATGAAATGTAAAACTGTACAGTTCCTGGGTTTACCTGTTTTCATTTTTATGCATATCTATTTGTAGATCCTGACTGCTTTTTTCTCTAGTGCACCAGTATCTTATCCTTTTAAAATCAGTACACATACTAAGGTATTGCACTGTTTGGGAGTCTAAATGAACCTTAACCTCCTTAACTGTCACCAAGCAGGGGAAATTCTTCCTGCTGAAAAAAAAAGAAAAAAAATACAAAAATAAAGGTGTCATTTTGACAGCAGAGCTTCTGCCTAGAATACAAATGGCATTTAGGCACCTTCTTCATTTTTCCTCAATTAGGTATCACATGTGGTTTTATTTGTGAAGACCAATGGTGGGGATGAGTCCTCATTTTGCCTTCCGTGGTGTTGTAGAAAAAATAATTTCTTTCATTACATCTTGCTATAAATTGTTGTCTTAGAATATAACCTGCCAGAAAATTTAGAATGAGTTCTGATCAGCCCAGTACAACTAATCACAATCAGGGAAATATCCCTGTGGTTTTATTACGTATTTATATTTTTAATCTCATTTAAATTCTACCTTAAGCATATTTCTGAGATTCAAGTGTTTCATGAGCCTTATTCTGATCTACAGCACAGATATTAATCTATTTCTGAATGCTAGCAGTTCAATTCACTGCATTTTACATATATTATTTATAAAAAGGTTTCCTTCATATATTTATCTTCATACACACATGCAAATGCACACATATGTATAACCTTAGCAAATGCCAAACATTAAAGGAAATATGCATTGATTAACTCTTAAGTATGGCAGCAAAGCAGAGTTTCAAGAGCCATTAGCTGATGCAAAGATTAAGACTTGAGAAGACAAAAGCAGGATTCAGAAGAGGTGTGGCAAAAAGGAATAAATAGAATAATTCTCCCAGACTTTTATGTGGGTGGGCACCCATGGCCAGAGGCACCCCCATTTCCACCTCCTTGGAAAAAAAAAAGTCTTCTGAAAGAGAAATCAAGACTCAGCATGTATCGTTGACCTAGCCATGGAAACTTTAGCAATGGCATGGTTTAACATGTTTGTCTTTCCTGTTAATGAAGTTTGATAGTTTTTATTTAAATTGTGCAAATTTTAAAAGAAGTTATAATTGACATTTCAAGAGGCTTCTTCACAAATTAAACAGACAAAGAAATGAGAGGATGGGAAAAACACAGGGAACTGAGACCTGTACAGCTAATTCCTAGGATTTACTATCTCCCACATCTAATAATTTTCTTTTGTTTGATTTGTAGGGAACAGTAATTTTACCAAAAATAAATGAAGCTAGTAACTCTAATGTACGTCTGTGCTGAAATGGTCATGGCAGCATTCACTGGAATCCTATAATTCCTCATTGTACTGAGAAGTCGTAAAGTAATAGGGCAGACCTGGCATAATTATGACAGTTGTGTTTCTTCAGTCAAGTATTAATTCTGAGACTTTCATAAGGTTGGGAATTTTGGGGTTTGGGTTATTTTTTGAACAGTGAGCAACATCCCCAACCATACCAATCATCTGTCTCCATCACTCTTTGCATCAAAATTTCTATTAGGACACAGGTTATATTTAGTAATAATGATGCATATAGTCATAGGCATCTATGGATCAACGTAGGCAGACAAAGCTTTCCCACACACTCATGCTTGCCTGGGCAAAGAAGCTGAATGTTATAGAGTTACACAAAAAGCTTGTGCTACGTGTTGCTTGAATGTCAGTGTTTTTCAGCATATAGACATTTTCAAACATAGCCTCATTAAGGCACCAAATGTTAGTTTGCAGTTATTTCCTTGTCCTTACCATGTGTTATCACAGCATTTCCATAAACTTAAAACCCAGCACTGAGTACTACTGATGGAAAATTCCCCTCCCCTTGAAGCTGTAGATTTCACTCCTTGCCAAATAAAATAAAGAAAAAAATAAACAAAACAAAACAAAAAAAAATAAAACCAAGCTTCGGACCTCACTCTGTACATCTGTGTTGAGGATATTGGCATATACTTCACAGGGATGCAGAGTGTCAGTAGCCTGCTATTACATTCACAACAGCTGGAATTGCAGACCCTAATTTGGAGTAATAAAGGCAAATACTTATTTGGGTTTGGTTGCAGCACTTCAGCTTTCACAACATCTGACCCCACCCACAGAGAGGCAGTTTCATCTTACAAAAATGGGGATAAACCCTATTATCTATATAATTGGGTCTTTAGACATCTGCATGGCTTACATTTCCAGATTATGTTCTGGCAGTAGTCATTCTAGAACAAGCCCTGTCCCCTTGAATGCTTAACTGTCACTTCAGCAACTAGCTTGTCAGCTCTCTTCTCAGATAGTCCACCTTCTTCTCAGACCAGTACATTTCCTAGGTATCACCCTTTCTCTGTGGACCGAAGACCCTTTCAATACCTTACTTTGCTACCTTCCCTGACGGCCTCCATCCCTCCAGTACTAACTTATTCCACAGCAGTGGCAGACAACCAGCATGGGGACCATGTTTAATATGGCAGAGCAAACCCTTCTGATCTCACCATCACTTTCTTAACAAGGGGCCCTTTAACACTTCAAAAATACCCTAATATTAAAAGTGAACAAACAAGTATCTTCCTTAAAAATTTTATAGCTCAGTAGTGGTGACAGACATCAGATTGACACCACTGGAGAAGACTGATGCATGCACAGGTTCTGGTGATAGTCCACTTTGCCTCCTGTACCACCCCCCAGACCTACCCTCATGAATACGACATCGTGCTGAAGCCATCACCTGGAGAGACCACCTTGAAGAACAGTGTAATCCCCATGCCAAATTAATGCTTAGGTTCCTAGCTGACACTGCCAAGAGAGGTGCCAGTCTTGATGGTCTTTATAATGTAGATACCTGCCACCCACAGAGAGCCAGACTGAGAGACCATCAATTCATAAATTTATTCTATTTATTTTATGACATCACATCAATTAAACTTCTATTCCGAAACCTCGGGTTGTAGCTGAAAATACCTCCAGGCAATACCTTCACATTTAAATTAAAAAAATATCTCACTTCATCTGGTTTCTTCTGTTCCTCCTTCCCCCTTATTGTAGCCTGGAAGTGACATACAACAGATGAAGGAGTATGGAAACAAACTTTAAAATCACCATTTTAGACATTATCCCAGCAGGTGTGCATGTTTTACTTGGAATTTATGAGAAGTAGTAAATATTGCTAACTTAGCTCTGCCCATCTTGCCACAAACTCTTTCTCTCCAACTTAGTATAGTATCCCATTGCCACCAATGGCAGTGGATGTGGCTGTCAGAACCCACTACAGCAGACTCTAAAAAGCCAATATTTTCTAATATCACCTCCCAGTAATCCTTTAAAGTTGTCATAACATCTTTTAAATTTTATCTGTTTGAATATGTGTTAGTAATAGGTAGAACAAAACTTTTTGCGAAATAGTGGATTGGGCCCCTTTTTGTTCAGATGCAAATCACTTGCCCTAAATAATCAGCCTGTCACTGATGAGTTTCGTTACTCATTTCCTGTCATTAAATTAGATGGGATTAATACATAGAATGTGAAACACAGTTGGCAAATTCAGCTTTCCAGTGAAACTCATCCTCAAAGAAAACTGTGAAAAGAGCGTGGTCATTTACCATACGTACTATGGGGGGCTTTTTTCTTCGTTGTGGAGGTGCTCATGTGTAGCAGGGTTGTGTTTCCTGATCTCTTAACCGCATTTGTCCCAGACAGGCATCCCAGTCCTATAGCTGATAGGAAGTACAACAGGCAAGTTTTGAAATAACTGAGAAGAGAATCCAGTCACAAAGCAAAAGGCAGACTAATTAATGACATTTGAATGAAACACAATAATCATCCTGTCCTAATGAGGCCAAAGAGGAGAAAACATTCACAAAGAGAAACAGCAAGCAACCTACATGGTCTTCAACTGTGTTCTCTGCAAGGGTATCCTATTCCACATGCCCTACTAGTGCCTGTTCTTCTGAGGTGCTGACCTGGAACTGTCCTCCTCATCCCTGTCTCCTCATTTTTCTCCCTAAGGTTAGATCTCTTGGTTAAGCAAAAAGAGTGTGTGAGAAAAGTTGGAAGATAAATAAAAATCAGACTGCAACTGACACTTTGCCCTGAATCTGATCCTATAGTGCCTGGGCATGGTGAGACAAAGGAGACTTACTGTAGTGGGAGCTGGCACCAGCCCCTGTACATAAATTGCCTAATGCTTTGCATTATAAGATTATTGCAATCAATTTCTGAACAACGTTAACACCTCTATTGTTTGCCTTTGAAATCTGGCAGAAGCAGGGATTGCCTTAGGGCCAATGTCATGCCTTTTGCTGATACTGTTAATAAAGTCAGATTTGGACAGGTTATAAAGGTGTTGAAAATCACAATTTTTTTTACTGTGTTTTCCAGAGCCCGTAGTTATTTTGGCATCTAGCTAAAACCCCTAGAGATTTGAGGCATCTGCCTCCATGCTTCACCCACAATATCTGCATGAGTGGCTGTCTTAGGCTGGCACAGACAAAAAGGCTCTGCCAGTCCACCAAGGGAACTTAAAAACAAGCACAGGCCACAAAGGCCATTGTGGGGACATGGTATGGCGGCAGGTAAACCAAGAAACAAGGAAGACAGAACAAGTCACTAGGATGAGGTACCCAGAGTGTTGGAGCAGTTGATGAAGAACAGAGATTGAAATGAAAGGAAGAGAGAGGCTTATGGGTAAAGTTATGAAGAAGACATCATTTCAAAGGAAAGCTAACTCAAAGGAATAGAGCTCACTCTGCATATCCCTCAGATGTCCAGTTCACATATTTTGAAATGAACTGAATAACCTATTTCTGCTTGATGATACTCAGTTCAGAAATTGCTTGTGTTGTTATGCCCGGAGGTCAAATTTTATCAATGGAGAATGATAAATGACTGCTAGACTAGAGCATTTTTGTTGTGTTTATTAATTAAAAGCCCACAATTAATGTCAAATTACATACACGGTGATAGAAATATATTTTTGTTGCCATCTGAAGGCTTCCAAACATAGAGAAAAAACAAATTTGCAATTGCCTTGTGTAAACCTACGTATTGCAAACATTAGTGACAGGAAAACATTTATATTTTCTCATAGAAACTCTGTGTCAAGCTGGAAAACAAGTTATCTCCTAGTCACCCTGAGGAGGTAGCAAGTTGAACTCAATACAGAAAATGAACTTGGACCTAATACACCAAATGCTGACCGAAAAAATAAAGGGGGGGTAGGAGGAAGAAAAAATAGATTAAGGAAAATTCCTTAAGTCATATATGTGGCCACGGTTCCGTTCATTAGTTTGCATTTTTTGTGCTTAAATGCTTAAAGGTCGACCCCAGAGACCAACAGACTGATGAGGAAGAATAGGGGAGCACAAGGTTACTAGAAAGCAGTGAACTGTGAGGCGATCATATCACTGATGGAAGGTGGAGTCAGTGGCAAACCCTCAAGTCATCATGAACTAGGCACAACGCCTACACTTAAGAAAACGGGAAGCAAGTTTGAAACCTGGTCTGCTCTGAACTAGACAGAACTGTTGCTTTTAGCCCAATTAGTCATGTAGCTGAGCATCCTAATACACCCCTGGGGACTCACATCCACCTTCAGCCTACATGCAATTTTCTAGCCTTTGCCTTCCCATCATTTGAACAGGCACCGTGGTTGTGCTTGGAGTGCTCTGGCGCACACTGCTCGTCTGCTACTGTCTTCAAAATTCAGGAGCTCTAGGACTTCGATTGCATGTTTCCAACTGCAGAGTCAGTTATGGAGTTGCTATAACAGAAGTTATAGTAATTGAGTGCTACATCTGGCTTAGCTAAGATTTCTAGATATGATGATAGCCTGCAGTAAGATTTTGCAGTTGTTCAGCAGGGGTTGAACAAAAAGCATTCCAAGTCAGAAGTAGCAGTGGCCTGCTTTGGCAAGGAGGGAAAAAACTCTATTCTTATGGTTTCCATGTCATCTCTAGACCCATTTTTATAAGAGTCTGAAACTCAGCATGCTGAGTATAAGCAGAGATTCATACAAATCTTGGGCGGCATTCTGAACTTCCTCGATCAATGTAACAAAAAGGATTAATTCTGAAAATAAGAGAATCTAGTGATTCCCATTCCATCAGAGACTATTAGGATTACCTCTGAGATTGCTGTTTACTCATTTCCCAGCAATGCTTACATATTAATTATTTCAAGGCAATGTTCCAAATTTTTTCCCAAGGGTCTGCATGAATATAACCTTCCGGAACTACATTTTTAGTCAGTATATGCCAAACCAAGACTGCACAAAGATTTGATAATTTAGAGGTAAGCTCTTTCGCTATGTAAAATTCCACAGCGTTTGTACATAGACTAGGAGAAGATAATGTTCATGTCTCACTCAAATTTCTCTCTAGGTATTGCAATGAAATTGCACTGCAGGTTTTGGTGGCTGTTATATTATTTTCCTGTGTGTATTTTCCAGAAAGGTTACCAAGTACTGCCACGCAGTGTTTAAAAGCTTTTCTATTCCATCCCATTTTAACAACAGGTAAACCTACAGCATCTAAGACAGAGCCATCAAAACGAATGGAAGTCATTCCTCGGGCTTTAAAACAAGATCAGGTTAAGATTTGTTATTTTTTAAGTCTGCACAATATTTTGAAAGCTTCTGGAAGAAGGGTGGTCTGAAAAAAGAAAAAAATCATTGTAGGGTGTAGCTGTTCCTACAGCATAAGTGATTCTTCAAGAATAGAATATGTAATACAATTCTTACAGAACTGTGCACAACAAAATAAAAGAAACCCCAAACCCAACAAATACCAAACTAAAAGAAACTCCAAAACCACCAAATAAAAATACAAAAGAAAACAATTTTAAAGTATACTTTAATGACAGTTTTGCAACATAACAAAACAGTAGCTTTTATAAATTTAAATTAATTCTCTCCATTTAGCAGTCAGAGCGTAGCAGAACTGAATCAGTTATGACATGGAAATAATGCCCAAAAAAAATATATTTAATTTTAGGGGAAAGGCTTGTTCATCTCTGCATTAAATGTAGAATGATTAATACATCAGTTATTGTTTTAATACCTAAAGGGTAACAACTACTATTTTCCCACTGAACGTTAGTACTGACTCAGCGTGTGGTTCTATGAGGTGTTCCTCTTTGGATGTGTCAACAGAAAAGTGAGCCTATTGCAATTGCAATGCAACTCTGAAGTCAGAGTATATGTAAAGAGGCACGTAGTCAGAACCTGATGCTGATGGTAATTTTTTTTTTTACTGTCAGTCTACCTTCCCATAAAATCTCAGCTTTGTTTAAGATTTTATTATTTAATCATACATTATAGCCACACCTGTTAATCTTCTTGCTCACTAGTACTATATACTGCCAGGTGTGTGACATACTGGGAAAACATCTCAACAGATGCTTTCTTGGTGAAGACGTGCAGTTTGCAGAAATAAAGTTTAGCATTCTGATTAGTAAAAGATAAAGTTCATTTAAAGTAAACTTACTGAGAGAAAGGAGGGAATGGGAAAGGACTTTCGGCTCCCTCCAGTACGCATTGGTTGCTGTGGTAAATGTTTCCCTACCACAAGATGCAGTCCCAGACATGAGGTTTCATAACCCCTTGCCAATCCTTTCTCACTAACCAAATCAGTCCTGAGTCCTCTCCTTCTATACACATTTTTTAATCTTGGATTTTCAGTTGCTTAAAACTTTCCCAACACCCCTTTGGGATGAAGCACCCTGTTCCCACTTTCTACCAGAGAGCATTTAGCTTAGTTTTAGTCCGAGCAAATCTCATATATTTATAACTGTCCTCTAAACTCACGTTTCCCATATGTTCAAAGCCAAGTCTTCCACTCATAGCTAAAAATCACAAGCAAAGCCGTGCCTTTTGCACGTGGATACACATAGATATTCCTGCATCTCCTTCCAACATGAATATTGCTACAAATTTCATGGGACAGCTCAAAGTAAATTGGTTAACGGATATCCACTACAAGGAGCCAGAAGCTAAGAATAACATAATACCCTGAATTAAAGGAAAAAAAAAAACCAAACAAACAAACAACAAACCTAAAAAGAGACAGGAGAGGAGAGAGAATGAATGTAGTCGAGGACTGTAAGGCACTCATCACCAAACCACAGCTCTGTTGAGCAATATGTCAAATTATCTCAGCTTCTCAAACCAGAGCTTTGCATTAACATAAGCACTATACCTCAGTTGTTTACTTCAAAAAGAGTCACCCTAGAAAGAGCTTCCTGTTACACTGCTGACTTATTGCTGTTCAGAAATAGGTAGGCCTACATAAACATATATATAGAATGTATATATCAAGTATAAGCATATGTACATGTATACTATATACATGTAAAATACATATTAAACTTTTTTAAAATTACATATAAAGCACAAGCTATCTAGACACATGAATATGTATATATATGAATAATCATATTTTCTTTACATATATATTATATATAGGTCCTATAAATTCAGAGGATTAAGATTGAGCAACCTGAAGTACAGCACTTCATTCCATGCCCACATAAGTGATAAGTGGGGTTCTAAAGAAAGTTGAGCTTTTCCCCAGCAAGAGACAGCTTAAAATGCTGAATATGGCTTTTTTTCTCTAGCCAGACCACAAAACCCTTTCTCAAGAAAGAATGACCTCATATCTTATTAACCCAGGCACAAAGTGAATGAGCTCACACACACACACAAGCATACACACACGCACACACGCTCCCATGCTAACAAATACAAACACATGCAACAAAACAGCCCAGCAAAAACTAAGAGATAGACTTTCAGGAACAGGACTTCCAAAGAAAGGTAACTAAATATGGATTTCAGGATCCAAATTACTTTCTAAAGGTAATGCCTGATGGTGGTTCTTCAAGACCTTTGAAAACTACATAAAGAATTTGCAGGCTTGTTTTATACTTTCTTTTTTTCTCCCTTTTCATACTCAAACCTATAAAACCAAATAATTTATTTATTTTTTTTAATCTGTATTTGTGGTCTCTTTGGGTTGCTTAGAAGGGAAACATAATTTTATTTTTTCTTTATAAAAACTCCAGTAGGACAGAAAACACAGACAATTCAGGAGAAGAAGCATTAAAGCTGCATATAAAAGCTGGAGAACAACAGTGAATAGCTGGACATTATTGTGAAAATGAAATACTACAAATGTGTAAGGAAAAAGCAATCCAAGTTCTGCATAATGCTACATGGTATGTCTGCACTCTTTTGAATAATATCATAATTCTGATTGGCCTTTGTTAATAATGATACAGTAGAGGTAGAAAAGATGATACAGAACATAACTATTCTGAGAAAAACAACTTGAATTAAGGAAAGGTTTTCACAGGAAGAGAAACAACATGGACTACAACTTCCCTGCTGGAAAAAGAGATGACAGAGAGGAAATATAATAGGGTGTACAATATTATGAATGGCAAAGAGAAGATGAGCAGAAAATGACTATTCCTTATTTCTCATAACATTCAAAATTAGGGAGAATTCGGTTCCTTCTACATTAAAAACAAACAAAAGGAAGTATTTTTTTCATACAACATAATAATTAAACTGTGGAAGTCCACCACAAGATGTTGTGGAAGCCAGCTCTGTAACCGAGGTCAGAAAAGGTTTTAGTAAGACTCAGAAAGAAAAAGTCTGTTCGTGGCTACTCGAAATGATGGTAGAAATGCATCCTCCAGTCACCCTCTAAATCAATGATTACTGAGAGATGGGAGAATTTAACTGGAGATGATTCACTTCACGTTAACATGTGTGTCTGCTGCTGGCCCCCGCCACAGGCAGTCCAATGGGCTAGCTGCACCTTGTTTCTGCCCTAATATGGTTATTCTTATCCTCTCTGAAAACTTAGATATCAAGGTCTGTGTAAGCATAAGTCCTATGAAAAAATACACAGAACCAGAGAACTCTGACATTTTCCTTTCATTCTGATTGCAACGTAATACCCTCAAATTGATGAAGAGATGAAGATACCAAAGACGTTAACATAAATCAGCAGAAGACTTCCAGTCATATGATATGAGGTCATTTTCCCCTTTAATCTCCACACATTGTCACATTTTCCTTACTTCTGATATGCGTGCAAGTTGTAACGTTCGAATACTGGCTTAAAGAGGACTACTTGCAAGCTAAGTATATTCTTAGGCTGGTTTCTATCATTGATTTCACAACTGCAACATCATCAAAGAGTTGGTTTCTTTATAAAATCAACAAATATGCACTATAGATTGATGCAGGGCATTGTGTGGCCTTGGTGTTCCTTGAAGAGTCTAATGCTGTCTGAGGCCAGGCATGCACTCAAAGTTTTCCAGGTAGTCCCACAATGCCTCTCAATCCTGACAGAGGTACCAGCCCTCTTAGTATTTTAGCTCCTGTTGTGCTTGGTTCTGAACCAGAAAAGCTCAGCAGCCTTTTCCTTAACTTAAGCACTTGGATAGTCTCTGTGAAGTCAGTTTGGCTATTTGTACTTCCTACGTGCTTTGTTTTCTCATAGGTCTAGAGCACAAATCTGGCTTTCAGCACACTTTCTGTTCCACTCCTCTGGACTACTTCAAAGTATGGATTTTGTAGCAGCTGTATCTTTATTATTCATTAGGTATCAAGATGAAGAAACCAAACTCATGTCAACTTATTCAGGATGTTAGCCCAGCTCTCATGAGATGAAAAGTCAGTCAGGGCATAACTAAAAGGGCACCGTCCCAAATTCATAATTTATTCCTAACAAATCCTACTGCAGTTTTCTTAGGATTGCCATAAATTTTCAAGGATCAACATTACTTCTGGAGTGCAGACTGCCTAAGCAAGGATCTTATATTAAAACTGGAAGGGATAAGTGGTAATTTTTAAATTGGTTTCCTTTGAACTTCTGCAAGAACATTATTCTGTTTACATTCTTCCCATTTGCATTGTTATATGAAATGTTGGTAAGTTTTCTGCCAGCCTGTAATCCACAGTAGCTGCTCATATTTAAAGCATGTCACACTCCTGACACATTAGGAAGTATCACAGCCCAGTATAATATTTGGCTTTCAGATTTTTGTTTTGCAACAAGAGGACCAACAGTCTAGATGGGCAAAAGCAACTTTGGTTATTAGAGTTAGGACATGAACTTGGCTTGCTAATGCCAGAGAAATACAAGAGCCTCCTTTCATGCTCTTAATGAAATCATTAATTATGTCAGCAGCTCGAACGATACATCTCCAAACACTTTGCTTTACTTTGCAAATGGTAGTCTCATAGAAGTGTTAGAAAAAAATATTCTTAAATTCTGAATCCTCTTATTCTGTCACACTGGGACTGAAGATTCTGTTATTACTTGGGAAGGGGGGAATTAAGCTGAACAATATATCTATATACTATTGCCTTGTTGTAACCTAAATGAATTTCCTGAGCCTGAAAACTTGCCATGCTTCTGATTAGCAAGGAAACTGTATCAATAGACTTCTTTCTTTTTAGCTATGCATTTACTGTACATGTGACCCTATTAAAGAGCTTGTTTTGATTAAATAATCAACCTGTTGACAATACTATAAATAATAACTAAATTATTTATCTTTTTTTATTTAAGCATGCATAGCTTCATCTTTTAAAACAGCCCCCATTACAGGACTGAGCTCTTATAGATGATAAATAAAAACAGATTTCAACACTTAAAATCAAATATGGTCTTGGGGAAAACTGTTTCTAATCAGAGAGCTAGAGTAATGCTGTCTGTGCTTTACACTGTAGTACACTTAGGGAAAGAGAATTTGTGAAGTAAAGCAAGGACCTACATTCAGACTGGTTTTGGTGTCTTTCACAAAAACATATAATTTAATTCTTTATTCAAAGAAGTCCAACACCACCGTTACTGGTTTTTTCAGTAGAAGGTCACTTGTTGCCTTTCCCATATCACTGAAAGGTGGAGTTTATCTGTTCTGTGATAGCATAAAAAGGACAAAAAATGTAGCAGCATGACAAACAGAGCAAAATAAACAAGATGACATAAATAAATCATAATTAATACATTTTGTCACAAAGTCTGTCCTTTTGTTTCTGGCCGAGCACTGTCACATACCTTGTCACAACATACTGCATCACAAAATCACAGAATTACAAAGTTGCAAAAGACCTTTGAAGATCACCAAGTCCAACCATTCCTGTCCTATGCTAAACCATATTCCTAAGTAACTCATCTACCCTTTTTTTGAACACATCCAGGGATGGTGATTCAACCCCCTCCCAGGGCAGCCTGTTCCAGCCCCTGACAACTCTTTCAGTGAAGAACTTTTTCCCTAACATCCAATCTGACCCTGCCCTGGCGCAGCTTCATGCCATTTCCCCTTGTCCTATCTCCTGTCACCTGGCTGAAGAGACCATCGCCCACCTCTCTACAACCTCCCTTCAGATAGTTGTAGGCAGTGATAAGGTCTCCCCTCAGCCCCCTCTTCTCCAGGCTAAACAGCCCCAGCTCCCTCAGCCACTCCTCATAGGTTTTGCCCTCCAGCCCCTTTACCAGCCTGGTTGCCCTTCTCTGCACTTGCTCGAGGACCTCAATGTCCTTCTTATGGTGAGGAGCCCAGCACTGCACACAGTACTCCAGGTGCGGCCTCACCAATGCTGTGTACAGGGGCACAATCACCTCCCTAGACCTACTGGCCACAATATTTTTGATACAAGTCAGGATGACGTTGGCCTTCTTGGACACCTGGGCACTCTGCTGACTCATATTCAGTCGGTTATATGAAATTTAAAATGAAACTTCTGCAAAAGAGACCGGGGCGGGGGGGGGTGGGGGTGGAAATCCAGTATTTCTTCACACAGCAGAGTTTTCATGGAACTCTGCACATGGAATTTTTGGACTTAAAGGTGTGATTACATCATTTATAAAGTGCTTCCAGGAAGACGCTGGAAATGACAATAGAAATTGAGAAAAACTTCAGATGTGTCCCCTGGCCAGTATTCTTAGGGAACCTTCCTATACTGAGTAGAGGTGAAGCAATCAGCTTTAACTTGTATTTGAGAGAATGGTTTCAGGTCAGTGAACTAGTTGGCTTGGTTTCATTCTTTGATGCAACTTGAAAGACTCAGTATCTTTACATATGAATGACTTCAGGAGGTAATGTAAAACTTAGAATGTTTCTAAAATAGCCATGATAGTAGATAGGTATAATCCAACTGTAGACAAAACTAAGCCAGGATAGAAAAGGTGGAGGATCAAGGTATAAATCAACTGTAGGCGGCAAATTTATCACAGAAGTGAGACATATACAAAGGACAATGATGGTCCCAAGGGTTTAAAAAAAAAAAAAAAGACAGAAAACATCTATTTCATACTAAGGTTAAAGTTCAGGAATAGGGAGACTGAAATATGCTGTGTCATAACCCAACTAAAATAGATTGAAGTTCATTATAACAATTACAGTATACAGGCAAGATTACATACCTGTGAACTTTGCACTTGGCAAAATATTCCTGTACTACACTACTGGGTTGAAATAAGACAGAGAAAGCCACAGCATTGTTTTAAAGCTGTAGTTCCATACTTGACAGCATTCCCATTTTCCTTTTCCCCTCAAAAGAGAAGGCATGCCTTTTGCAACACCAAAAAAACCCTAGAATCCTTCTCACTAATACCATTCACAGCTGTCTCTAGTTTGACTTCTAGCCTCTTCATTTGACTAATGCAGCTCTCAGATAAGTTTCCAATCTCTTTCACTTGGCTAAGTCCCAAATCTCCTCTTCTATCCGCATCCTCATAAACTCTTCAGTTCTTCTGTTCAGCAGCACCCTGTTTAAATTCCATGTTGTATTGGGACATTGCGTTACATGACACTTATTTTCTTGGCCGTTTAGAGCTTTATCCAGATGACCTTTCCTCTTATTACCCCATCCTTTTCTTTGGGCTCTGCTCTGTGCTGTCACAGATTTTTTTTTTTTTATTATTATGTGTTTGCACCTCTATAACAGCTAAAAACTCACCTATGGACCAGGACCCACAGCATGAGGCCTCTCTAAACACAGAACACTCTCAAGCTATCTTTAGGATGATGATACATGAAATTACATCCATCCAATTACATTATTTATTCCATCTCTCACTTTTACAGGGTTGATCTTAAGCTAAACACAGTTAAGATCTCAGCCGAGCTCTTCTCCAAACCCACACATTTTTTTGCTATTTTTCCCCTTTGATAAGAGTCTTATCAAACACACAGTCCCTTGGGTCCATGGTTATGGATTTTGATTTCGGTGTTGAGGGAGAGGTGAGGCATTTTTATGCTCATATAGTATTTGGCTTACACTCAAATATTTGTTTTCCTCTTTCAACATCTCCAAAATGTATTCTGAATACAAAAGCTTTCACCTGGGATCTTCACCCCTGCATCTTAACATATTGTAAGATGTTCACCACTCAAAAAACTGCCCAAATCCTCCGCTTTGGTAGTTATTTCAATCCTATAATTTGTATCATTAATGGCCTTCTGTTTCTGTCACCCCCTCTTCCTTAGAATCAACAACAAAACAAAACCATACCCCCATGTTTTATCCCTCCCTTTATATCCTTTCACAATTTCAGTCTACAAACACTGCCAGCTTTCCCTGCCTTTTCATCCACATCTACCTTGCAACCAACCTGTGCTTTCTCTCCTTGTGTCCCTTACACCATTCAGCCATTTCCTTTAAGTTCCACTGGAAACCTTACTTCTGCCTTGGTGCCTAGCAGTTAATGCCTTATAGACGGTGGGCTGGACTGATACAAAGCTAACCAAAATCAATTTGGGTTTATTATTGTCTCTTTTGTCCTCCCCCTATTTGCTTGTTTTGTTTCCCTGTTGCAACTTGTGCTTAAACTGGATTGTTAAGCAGACGCTATTTTTATACCACAGGCTGGTATAGCACCAAACAGAGCAGAGGCTTTATGCTCATTTGCAGCCTGTAGATGCTATCTGCTGCGCAAAAGCTCTGTAGAACATGCACGCGATGTCGGAGGCCCCCGTGCTTGGCAAAACTTAACAAGGCTGTCGTGGTTCAGTTTTTTGCTTGTTTATGGAGACAGGCCCTAAAAGTTAACAAAGACACTGTTTTGCACATTCTTACATGCACTTTTTCTTCTTTTTTTTTGGGGGTAAATGCATTTTGAGACATAAGAAGTAAACAGCTTACACAAGCCTGGGCCTGAAGCTGAGCACCTGCAACTTAAATAAGATCGTCATTGTTTGAGTAGGGTTTAAATAATTTAGTACAAATTGGCTTTCCTATAGGTGTTGACAAGCCCATCATCACTACTTACTAATGAGTACAGGATTCCAGAGGACTGCACAGATATCATACTCCTCCTCAGACTGCGCATGTGTCCCTCCAAATAAAGTATTTCATAAACAAGCACCTGGAGACCTTGACTAAAAGACACCTGCTCTGAAGCTGTTGGAAGGACAGATTGCACGGCATGCAGACGGCCTTCATAGCACTGGCTGCTGACATTTCTGATAGCTGTAGTCACTGAAATAGTTTGTTTCCCTTCCTCCCACACACAGACCCAACCCTTTATGCTTTATGAAAGGAGTTTATGAGTGTGCCCTCAAAGCGGTGGTTGAGGGAGAGTCCGACAGTCAAATGACACACAAACGCTGAGCCTAACAAATCCTGCCTTTGTGACAGGACAGGCTGTTGTTATCACTGATTACCTTTTGGCCTGATATTGCAAAAATAGTGATGTCTGGTGAAAAGAGGATGAAAGTTTCCCAGGTGTAATTAGTGATAATCAACTGTCTGGTAAGCCTCACCACCTGCTGCAGAAATTTTTCCCCAATCCTGCCTGTGACTCCATGGACTGTTAACGAAAAATCATACAGATGTAATCAGGTCTGACATTTCCCCCTGAGTCCTGCAAACTCCTTCTCCCCATACAAATGGGATCCCTCAATTTTAATGCCAGTTTTTCTGTTCTACTGGTCCTGACACAAGGTTCTGGTGCTGTGCTTTCAGAGATGGAAAATGATAAAGTGAGGAAGAGCTCTGCCAGGCCTTGGGCACATGTGAGGAATTTCTGCAATGACTAGGGTCTGAGGAGTCTGAAAGGGATGGGAACAGCCACATGCCCTGAATTACTTGACTCTTTGTGGGAAGCCCAGGAGCCTTTTCTGTCTCTGCGTGTGCATCATTTTGAATCCGATACATCACTAAGGGCTGGAAGCAAGAAGCTTCTCACATTTCCGTGTTTGGTTACTGGCCCTTTCCAGAACACCATCCAGCAGGTACCTTAAGGTTACTTCAGGCATACTTGTCACACTGCAGGGGCAAGGCTACTTCAAGAGGGTACAGTTAGCTGGATGGCAAGTGCAAAACAAAGATGGGAAAACCACTTAATGATTTTTTTTCTCCTAACCTGGTAGTATGCAAAGCAACTGAACAATTGAAATATTTCCAAAAAAATAGAAGCTAACCCTTTGCTGCTATTCTGATCAACAGGTTGAAGTGATGACTACAGCCTCCTTTTGTCAAGGTTGTGTACTACAACCTTGAATCTCAGTCCTGCCAGCATAGCAACCTACAGATCCTTCCTAAAGCTGTCCTCCACCTGCACTAAGTATAGCTTGCTTTGTTTTTACATGTGCTATGACTACAGAGGCCACCCCTGAGTCATACAGGATGCTCTCAGAAAGCTCTCCCATGTGTCATTCCCTCATTTGCCAGCTCAAGGACCTGTATAAGACTCCAGTCCTCTCAAGGGTTTGGAAGACCACGTGATTTCACTAATGGCAGCAGAACCCAGGAACTGTCAGTGTCCAGTCCTGCTCAGTCAAGACAATTTCTTGATTTTTAGCAGAAAATCAGACCTTGCCATTTTGGCTTGTTGAAGCCAACTATTGCTTCATAAACTTTTTGGCACCTTTACACTTCTGTCTCCCACAGCTGCTGAAACTGCTTCAAGCACTTGGGAGAAATAGTCAATATTCCTAAGAAAGAAAAACCCGCTTTTAGAGAGCACCATTGATAGGTCAGACCAAACACATGGAGTTTTGTGTCTGGTTTTGAGAGATTTCAAATCTGGAGGTGAAAGAGCAATTAACTTAACCTCAGCATTAGACAAGGTGTTAGAATGATATAAGAAACTGTTTAATCATTTTGGGATGATTTAATAATCTTGGGATAAACAAATAACAGCCAATATTTAACTTTTATAGTTGATCCTTATTTATTTCATCGGGTTAATTGAATTTCACATTTGATAAGCCAGTAAATTTAGAACACTAACTCGCAAGGGTTAATTGAAGCTCCCCTAAATTGTGTTTGCTCTCATCTCCTGCTGTCCAAGCTGATTATTCAGTGTGCCATGGGCAGCTCTACAGGCTACACTTTACTACTCATGGCCTGCTTAAAGCAAGTCAGGCGGTCATTCCACTTTGCTTATTTGCTTAGGCTTCACACCCTATGGGACATCATGTCTGAAAAAGTAACCACACTGTGAGATCAAAGAGCGTTCAGGATTCGGGGAATGGGTGGCCATGCAAGGTGATGACCATCATCCAAATAAAATGAACAAAGAGAATCAGTTTGGCTTTGGTGAGAGCTGGATCAGATCCCGTGACTTCTGGGAAATTTTTAAAGATGAGGTTTGTTCCACTGGGATATGAAAATGGGTATTTAATGCAGTATGAAAGGAGAGAACACAAGATCCTTTTACTTACGAAGGAGCAAAGCACATCTGAGTCAAAGCGGAGGATGCACCTAACAGTTCCAGTCATCTCTGTGTTTTAAAACAAACAGCAAAAAGAAGCAAAATCCCTGGAAGGCAGACTGAGAGTACCAAAAATAATTTGATTAATAAAAACTAAAATGTATTTAAAAAAAACCCAAGATATGTATTTAAGAAATGCTAGCAAGTAAAGGTAATGCTGATGGTAGAACATATACCTTGCTGTCCAAATTCATAGGTATAACTTCAAGTTTCACACAAGCATGTTTTCCATCAGTCCAGGTATGGAAATGCAGCCTCTCTGTTGAGCTCAGAAGTCAAATGAGGATAGATATGATCCTAGGTGAAACTTTCTCTTGTGTTCTGTTTGCTAAAGGAATAGGAAAACAAAAAACCCCAAACCAAATCTATATCCAAGGAAAGCTTATTTCAACCATACTAGCCGCATGTACCCATGGGGAAAGGAGAGAGTCCTCCTTTTCTCAAATCATCTGGAAACCTACAGCTAAAGAAGGTAAGCCTTAACTATACCAGCCCTGTGTACCACTGGAGAAGAAAGCTCCTTTTATCCTAGCAAACCACTTCTTTTCACGACTTGCAATCCCCTTCCATTGTTGTGAGATGGCTGCCTGGACTTCTCCTTCTTTAACCAAAAATCCCTGGCTGCTGAGCATAACTGTTAGATGGGAATATTTCCTTAACTAAACATTCATTTTTCACCCATTGGAAAATATCAATTCATCGTAAATGTCATCGGAAAGGTTTTTAGGTCTGGGATGGAGCTGAGAGAAGCCAACAGTCCAGGGATTAGAGCTCTGAATCAGAGAAGGGAAGAACTTGAACTCTGGTGTCCCACATCCCAGATGAGTACACTAACCACTAAGCTATTCCAAGGCAGGAGGTGAGTCTGTCTCCTCTCAGAAAAAATGTCCAAAGGGCTGGATTTTGTTCCAACATAGCACAAAAACAAATTGCAAAGCTTCTTCCCCCCCCCCCGCCCCACCCCACCCCCGTCCTTTAAATTGAATTCTTGTTCTCAAGCCAGCCCAGCTTGGTAATAGTTTTGTGTAAGTTAAATAGACCAGACACGTTTGTTCCTGTTGGTATTTAATAGATATTCGGACACAAAAATGGAACAAATAAAACAATATATGTTGAGATACGTTAAAAGCTGAACTCTAGACTAGACCTAGAGAGAGGCAGCTTAACGGCTTAAGGTTTCAGAGCACTGAGCGAAAATACATGGAGCGCTGAGAGCACGGTTGCTGCCAGCATTTCAATCACACGTACGTTCGGAGCCGGGCTGTTCCTAAAAGTCTCCCTCCAACGATGGTCTAAGCTCGCTGCCTCCATCTTCCAGGCTAACTACCTACGTGTAGGCTGTCCTGAGGAAAACGGCGTGTACCGGCCAGACCGCTGCACCTTGGGAGAGTCAGGGAGCCGGTAGCACAGGACGCGTCGGCCTGCGACCCTGCTCCTCACCTAGCCGGAGCCGGAGCGCCTGCGCCTCTCCGGGCCGGGGGCCGGGCTGGAGGCCGGGGGGCGCCCGGGGGCAGGTGGCCGGCGGCGGTCGGGCGGAGAGGGAAGCCGGGGCCCGGCACCACCATGGACAGCTCACTGGGGCTCACCGGCCCCGCCGCCGCTGCCGCCGCCCGCCGGAGCCCATCCTTGCTCCGCCGCCTGCGCCGCCGCGGGGTGCCAGCCGCCTGCACCGCGGAGCTATAGATAGTAGGGACAAGGCTTTATGAATTAATAACTGACTCTTTGCCCTCAAATTTGAAAATTATTCCTTTCGGTGTCTACTGGATTCTAGGAACCAGACAGAAGATTTGGCAAAACCTCCTTCAGCTCCACACAGCTTTTTTTTTTTTCCTCCTTGGGGTTTTTTTTTTCTTTTTTTTTTTCTTTTTATTTTTTTTCCCCGGGAGCATTAAATTAAATGCATATTGTCTAAATAAACCGCGCATTGTGTCAATAGCTGAACTTGGGGAGCTCCAGCCGCCTCTCGGGTGGGGAGAGGCAGTTCTGCTCAGCTACTCTATCATTGTTTAATAAAGGAGATTAGTGTGCGCAGATGGCGTGCCACGGAACGTCTGGGTCTTGCTGATGGGGAGGGAAAAAACCCACGGTTTTCCCTTTCTCCCCGAGCAATCTTTTCACCCAATTAGGAGATTACTCTAAGTCAGACGTGGACTGAGGAGTTTCTCATCCCCGACAGCCACGGGAGAGTCAGAGGGGAGGAAGGCAACCTTTATGGGAGGAGGGGGGACAACAGAGCACTACAGGGCTAGTTTGCGGGAAAGAATGAGTCTGTGCTAGCAGGTCCGCCTAAATCTGCAAACAATTGCGTTTGCTACTAGCTGTATAAAAGCCTTGCCCTCAAGACCACCCCGGGAGCTTTGAAAAGATAAAAAAACAAACCCCCAAACAAAACCAGAACAACCGGGACTTCGCACCTTGCCCGCAGGGAGCTGCGCTTGCTGGCTTTGCACCTTGCTAAATCCCAGGGGTTCTGCCAGTCTCAAGGGATTTCTGGTCCTCGCAGGAAGAGTCCGGCAATCGGTGTCCTGCCGCTCCCTTCCCTTCCCCGCCAGATTCTCAAGCAGTCAGCACGCCTGTGTCGGGGTGGGTTTTTTTGGGTTTGGGGTTTTGGTGATTTTTTGGGGTTTTTTTTCTGAATACCATTTTTTCCACCCTGGAAAGATTGGGGAGGTTAAACTCCCCGTCTGAACCGAAGCCCTGGACGAGTGCAACTGAGGTTATTGAAATCCGGGAGGGAAAATGACGAACAAGTTTTATTGTGAATAAAACAAGAGGGAGGAGGGAGAGGCGGAACTTCAACAAAGGTGAAGGATGGGAAATTTGCAGAGCTGAGGACTCAGCCTGTTACCGAGCACCGGTCGGGGGGGGGGGGGGGGGGGGGGGGGGTGTTAGTCATTATTTCCTTTTGTCTCTCTGAGGCTGCAATGGCAACTCCTCATCAATTAGCTGAACCTGTCCCAGTTGTCTGGTTGTTGAGTCGGGGCTTTTTCTGTTGTTGTTGGACTTTTTGGAGTGCGCTTCTTCCTTTTATTTATTTTTTTTTCAGGGGAAGGTTTCCTTCCTGAGCGACTTTTGGGGGAGCCCGGTCGCCCAACCGTCCACAGCCCCTGGCCCTATTCCCCGCTTGGGAATTACGTGCCAAACCTGGAGCCGGGACTTACATTCCTAACCAAGCTCCCAGGTCAACTTCCTCGTAGGAAAGCTGATTTATGCCTGTTTATACGTATGGAAAAAGGAGGCAGAAGCCAAGCGCGGCATCCCTCCAAAATCTCATTGTCTTTGAGGCGGGAAGGGGGGAGAATGGGGAGGCAGAAAACATAAAATGATAAGGTTTGCCTCGTCGCGGCAGGGAGGACTTGATAAGGAAGGCAAAAACAGGGGGTTGCCTCGCTTTCCCGCGGCTGAACCCTTTCCCGGGTCCGACAAAACGACCGGTCGTTCTGTCTGGGAAAACAACCGGCTGCCGCAAGCGCCTTGTCTTGGCCGGGAGCCCTGCCGTCACCGAGGCCCCGGCAGGTGAAACTGGAACAAACTTGTGCCTTTTCCCCGCTCCTAGACACGGGACCAGCCGTGCCCGGTGGTGCCCTTTGCGCGGAGCGATGCTTTGGCGCAGGTGGGATGGGAATCACGCACGCACACCTGCGCCAAAGCATCGCTCCGCCGGTCCTTTCCCTCTTCCAGCCTCACACACAGACACACACACCCTTCTTTCTCTCATACACGCACTCCCGAAGCCGGGGGACACCCGGAGCTGGCAGGGAGGAGCTCCCGGGTCCGCTGATGTGAGATGCTGCAGGTGGCGCCGGGTCCCTCCCGGGAGGCGCATCCCCGGCTCCGCGCAGCCGGCTGGGTACCATCCGACGGGTACCCCCCTCTACTCCCAGGTAGAGGGGCTTCTTCACCTCGTCTTGCCACGGAGGAGGGCTCAGGCTTGCGGTGAGGCTAGGTACCAGGAGGAGTTTGCTCACGAGTTAAGCATTTGTGTAGGTGGCAGAAGAAAAAGCGCTGTGCCGGTTGTTACAGATGACAGACATGCTTCGGGGGGGGGGGGGGGGGCGGAGGAGGGGGAAGGAGGAGGAGGAGGAGGGTATGGTATCGTGGTATGATAGTAAGTCTCCTAAACGGATTTGGCACTGCTCAGTTCCTGCCATATTAGCAAAGCCATAGTTGGGTTGTATTTTTTTTTTTCCTCCAAGCCCACTGAGACAGAGATGAGGCAAACTCAGCCATAGGAAGGTGGTTAGTGATGTCACAAGTTTGGTCTTTTCAATAAAAGCAATAGAGAAGGGTCTCCCTCACTATATATATTAGGAGAAGCTTCTGTTCCTCATGATAAAAAGAGCATCAAGGGAGAAAAGCACCTGCTTTTAAGACCCTTTACTTAGCACTCATCTATTCCAGGCAGAATAAAATCTGTAGACTGGATTTCTTTTGAAAAGTATTACTTTTATTTTTTATTTGTTTCACTTTTTTTTTTTCCTTTTCTTTTTCTTAAGGATAGAACATAGTTTTGGAAGCGATTGCTGAGAAGATCAACCACTGTTGGCCAGGGTGATCTCTGAGAGGCACAGAGGGCTGTAACTCAAGGAAAAGGTGAAGTAATAAATTGTGAAGAAACTTCAGTATTCCAAGTTTATAAAGGCTATTTATTTTTCCTGAGTCTGTAAGGGTTGGGCTTTCTTCTTTTTTATTTTTTTTATATTTTTATTTCTGGGGGAAAGGAAATTCTAAAAATAATATTTGATGGACGTTTTACCTTTAACATGAGCAGTAGACCTGTTGCTGTGTGGGGGCTGTTTTCGGGGGATGTCACAATTATTTTTAATTAGTCGAAAGGGCAGTGTAAATCAAAGAAGCCTATTAGCTATACATTTTAATTTATAGCCTACCAGGTGTTCGGGGAATTTATTTACAGCGTAAACGATTTAATGTTTTCAGCATGATTTCTATTTCAGCTCTTATGTGTTGGGTTTTATTTGCCTATGCGGTATGAAATTTGGCTGAGGAGCTGGGCTTTTAAAGCGTGGCAGCGGGCGTCGTTTAACGCGGAATGACCTGCAGGTAGAAAGAAAATAAAAAAAAATCGCTTGCTTCGCACCAAAGCTTTCTTCAGAGAGCGTTCCTCGGTACGGGGAGAAGAAGATGAGAAGGAGCGAGCAGCCGGCACACCTCGGTGTTGTGTTGCGGCTTGCGAGGGCGTTGGGAAAGCACTGCTGTAAATCAGGCTGTCAGGGGCAGAAACGAGCGACCCCTCCGTACCCGAGGGCAACGGCGCTGCCCGCCGGCAGGTCGCTCCCAGGAGGTTTCGGCGGGGGGGCGCGGAACGGAGAGTGCGCGGCCGCGGAGCGGTGAGAGTTCCCGGGAAGGTGCCGGGACGTCGCCGGTGTCCCCAGGTGTTCTTTGCTGCCCGCTTGGGCAGGGCCACAGGAGCTGCGGGAGAGCCCATCCTCTGCCGGCAAAGAGGAGATTGGCTTGCGAGGTATTTCCCGTGCCAAGAGCCGTCGGGGGTAGGGGCAAGGGGCGCAATAACACCCCTCACCACCCCACCCCCCCCCCCCCCGAGCTTTCTCCCTGAGCTTCACTTCGTAGTAGCCGGGGGCAGTTTCTGGCACAAGCAGTCTGTATAAAGGGGCGGATTCCTGTTACCTTTGTGTTTTTGCATGAGTGTTTTCCTGCGGTGGAAAAATGTGGTCCCTCCGCGGGGGGTTGTCTGTGCGGGGCTGCCGGTGGGGCGCAGGGACAGCAGTCTGTCCCTGCGGGGCGCAGGGGGGCTGGCCGAGCCCACCGCCGCTCCGGACACCGCCGCCGCTGCCGCCGCAGCCCCGGGTCGCTGCCCGGCTCACACGGCAGCGCAACCTGACACAGATACTTGCAACGCCCTGGCCAGATTGACGGAGGGAGAAGTGGAAGGCGAAAGAGGGAGAGGAGGAGAAAACTTTCCACTAATTTACTTTTTTTGGCTAGGAGCGCCTGTGTTCATAGACTGCGAATCCTTCCCCCAGCCCTCCCCCTTAGCCCTCCCCCCCTACACACACACACACCCACCCCTTTTACTAGCGTACAATTAACATCATTAAGAATCAGCCCTCCAGCTAATAGGGGAGCTGCGACGAACAACGGTAGGTGTGTGAAAGGAAAGGCGGCAACGATCCCAGGTTGAGCTTTTGGGATTGATCTAAAAAGTGGTCCTACTGATGGGGGGGGGGATCGCCCTTTCCACGGTGCTACGGCGCGGGGGTGGGGGGAACGAACGGGGGGACGGGACGACGACGACACTGACCTAGGGGGTAAAAACAAAAAGGGAGAGGTGCAGGCAGAGCGAGAGGAGGGAGAGAGGAGCCCGGCTGCAGAAGATGCGAAGAGCTTAGCCAGAATCCTCAGGGTCTGCCGAGTGCGCCTGCTGTCGGGTGTTTCCCTTCTGTCCTTTTTGATTCCGGTCCCAGGAAGCGCTGACTTCTACTCTCCGTTTTGGCTGTGGGTATCCCGCCTGGGCTCTCGCTCTCTCCGCACATGTTCCTAGGGCGCCATCTCTTTGCAAAAACCCTCCGTCCTCCCGCAGGTCTCCCAGAGGCTGCTTCGGAGCGTGTGAACATCGCAGGCTCCAGCCCAATCCAACCTGCGGAGCCACAAGCATGCTTCCCAGCCTCTGAGCCTCCGCGGGCTACCTACAGCTCCTCTTAGACTTCTCGGGCTCTCCAGCCGGGCAGCGTTTTTTGCTTGAGTTCCCTTTCCTTGTCACGGCTCTGGACCCAACTTGCCGGAAACAGAGGACGTGAACCTGAGCTCGTTTTTCTTTTTTTTTTCCTCCTTTTCAGAGGTATAAAGACAGATGTATAGAGGCATCCCCCTCCCCGCTGAATCTGTGTGTGTGTGTGTGCGCGTGTGTGTGTCCCCGCGCGTGTGTTTACAGGGAAGAGGGTAGCTGAGCTGACTTTTGGGAAGCTTGCCTTATCTGCAAAGAGAGTTTTTCCTCTAACTTAAAGCCCTGAGACAGCGGCTTAGCGGACTACAATTGACCACGGCTCAGGGAGCTAGACGGGCGTGCTCTCTAACCCGGTTCAGAGATGAGCTAGGTGGTATTTTTTATTGTTATATTTTTGCTTTTAAACTAATATTGAGAGAGATCTTGCCTCCGGGCAGCGAGAGACAGGGAGGGAGGGAGAGAGGGAGGGAAAGAGGGAGGGAGAGAGAGAGAGAGAGGCAGACAGCAAGGAAGGGAGAGAGACGGAGCGAAGTTTGGAAGAAGTGAGCCCGCTGCCGAGAGCTCAGGAAGTTTGCTTTTCCTTCCCAACCTCGGAGCTGGTAGAGCCGAAAGCGGGTACGCTTGAGGACGGCGCTGGCGCATGTCACGCTCGGGATCTGATCTCCCTTTCCTTGCAGGTTTTAAGACCCGGAGGATACAATGTTCACTAAACTCTTCCAGCAGTGGAGTTTCGCAGTGTTTCTGCTGAGTTACTCCGTGCCCTCGTACGGGAGATCAGTAGAAGGGATCAGCCGCAGACTGTGAGTTCCTCTTTTTTTTTTTCCTTTCTTTTTTTCTTTTTTTTTTTTCCTTTCCTCTTGCTTCGGTGATGGTGCGGGTAGGGAGGGAGGTGTCCGGGTCCCCCAGGCCGGTGCCGGGAGCAGCTCGGGGTGGGCGGCGGGAGTTGGGGGGGAAGGGGGAGTGTGTGTTGCAGCCTCCGGCAGCACTCCCGCGGCGGCTCCACAGAGGAGCCACCCCGGGTTACCTGCCCCAGGTGCTCGGTGGTCGTGTCTAAGGGGTAAGCAGAGGGTGTTCCGGGCAGGGAAAGGACGCTTTTCTGCTGTCTGAGCTCAGAAAGCTTTTTGGGAAGGAGATGCTAAGGCTGAGGGTCTCTTCTTCCGAGGGGAGCAGCAATGCAGCGGTTTGTCCGTGCACCTTTCTGTGCCCTGCGAGGGCCTCGGGAGCATCCCGATGTATCAAACTGCTCTGTGTTTCGCTATGTACCAGATACTTTAGCACTGGCATGGAGCCAATATTGATAAGGGTAAGGGAAACACGCTGCAGTGAGGGCCATCATGAAACTGGAGTACTGAACAACTTATTTGGATTTCTGCCATTTCTGGGGGAGAAAAAAAATAATTAAAAAAAAATATCAAAGGGAGTCCTGAATCTGACTTGGAGGCAGCAGCATATTTTTTGATAAATGATAATGTAACTTAAGAGAGTCTGTTCAGGAAACGACCTTTTTGTTCCTTCCAAAATAATCAGCATGGTTTATACTAATAGCCCTATGCAAAGTGCAGAATAGAAGCCACTGGGCTGGTGTGGGAGCAGCTGTCTCACGCATCAAACTCACTGGCTTTCACTGGATTTGCATCAGATTTTTTAAGGAAGAAATACTTCAGTCATACTGGGAAGGGCTGTATTGTTACTAAGGTCAAAAGGAAGTCAGGTTGGAGAAGGAGGGTTGGAAAATCCAATCAGAACTTATAGGGAAACATGACACAGCAAACAATTTCAGATGGGTTTCCTTGTAACTGTTTTATTACATGCATAAGGACAAGATCTCCAAATAGCACTTCCTCTGCCAGTTAAGCAACAAAAAAAATCCCCCAGGTGAAGTGACTTCAGACACACCTAAACCTTGGCATCAGGCAGACAGCTATTACAAATCTCCTACAGCAAATTGTGTAGAACATGTTATTGCTGATATTTCTTCCCAGTTCTATTCATGCTTAGCTGTTTTGCACTCCTGCAAACTATTGTTGAGCAATTTCTTTCATTTGATACTATTTTCTTTGGATATAGAGGAACCAAATCTCAGTTGCAGAAATAAAAAAATGAAAAGAATTGAAGTGCAGTCAGACACTGTATTTGCTTGGCTGGGAAACTGGACATAAGCCAAACTTGTTGTTAAAATAAATTAGATTTGCTAAGAAACACTCTCTTTTTGAAGCTAGCGCTGTTTTAACACTTGTTTTTAAAGGTCAGGATTAGAGGTCTTCCCAACATCCCCATTCCAGCCTGGCAGAGGGGGGAAAAAAGTGGAAGCTGAACAGTAAAAATGTATTTCTCAGCTCCCTCTTTGCTGTGGCATGTAAAACACACAGGAGAAACCAGTTAGCTGTCAGTTAGTGGCATTCACGTAGTTTTATTTGTGGGTACAGCACAAACACAGACACCACACTCAAACATGTGTCCTGTTTTAATATCACCACAAACCATTCCTAGAGTTAATGGTTAATAACTCACTTAAGCCTAGAGATTTTTTTTTTTTCAGTCAAAGACTTAAACTAGTAATGGATGAAAATGCTGAAGCACATTATTATAGCCATGCAAAAGTAATCAAAATGACATAGGCCTGATTCTACAGACTTTACTGAGGCAAATCTCCCATGGAAAGCAATAGCAAATTGTCCCAAGAAAAGATTCCAGACTTCTTATTTGTTGTAGAAATGCTTTAGCTGCTGAAGAACTTTTGAGAAACCCAGTAATGCCTCAAAGTGAAATTAGATATTTTTATCAGCATGCCCAGACACTGCAGCATCATGTCCCCAGATCTCCTCAAAATATTTTTCCTAACCCTGAGATAGGCTGAGCAGCTTTCACTCCCTTTGGAGCCAGTGGCAAGGGCACTCAGTATTGCAAAATCCAGACAGAGAGCTGACTGAATCCTTTCTAGTTATTTTCCAGTTACAATCAGACCCAACGTGAATAGTCAAGGATAATAACAGTGAAGCAAGAGCAACTCTGAGACAGAAACTTGTCACTTGAAGAATGTTGCCTTTCAGTGATGCAAGATAGCCAGTGAGGAAAAAAAAAAAAAAAAGGAAAGAATGTGCCTGACAATAGCAGCTTATCTAGAAGTACATGAAGTCAGACTAGTCACAGGTCATGGATTTCTACTGTTTTCCCCTGTAATGAGACATTACATCTCATATGTGCACAGTGTACTTGGACATGGTAATGAGTTTGGACACTCTAGTCAGATGCAAACCATCAATGTTCTTCTCTCAGAAGTGCCCACCACTACATGTAAGCTTAGCATTTGCTGCACTTGATTTGGGGTCAGACTCTTTTTTCCTTGAATGAGAGGCGCATTTTATAGAAGGATGGAAGGGACCTCTAGTGGGTCATCTTAACCCTAACAGCCTAATTTATATTTTTTATGTGTCATACCCAATATGTGAATGCAATCAATCCAGTTTCCATTGCCTTCCTACTCTGTGTGTGGGTGAGATAGTGTTGATATCTCCATTATGAAGCACTTCTTACATCAGCCTTCTTGGGCAAGTATTTTTTCCCCTGATTTACAAACACAGGAGTTGTTTGAATAACTGAGGCAGAAGGAGGCAGAAGGTCAGAGAGATATGTATCTACCACATCTTCTTTGTTTTATGGAGATTTTTGATCTAGAGTATACAGAGGAAATTGGTAGGCAAAATGTAATCCTTAAGCCTGGCTGAGTAACAAAAGTCATGTGAAATGTAACACTACGTAATGTTATACAATCATCTGGAATAGCAGAATGTTATTTGGGGCCAGACTTAATGCTAAATATCATACAGGCATTTAAACAGGAACCCACCCTCTTTGGCACACTAACCCTTCCCGTGTCAGTCCCTGGCATTATTCTGGGAATGCATACTCACTCAAGATGTAGATCTTGTAATGCGCATTGACTGCCTTGTGTGTGCTGGAACAAAACCTTTAGGTTTCAGCTCTGTAAAATGGAATAGCTTTTCAATCAAGAGTGCTTTAATGACAGGCTTTAGAGATTTGAGATTTTGTCACAGTGGGTAAATTGACCAAACACACATTATAGGATTAAGGCAGCTTTAGGTTTGTCTGTGATAAAAGGAATTATCCTTGGTAGTTTACAAGAGGCAGCAGGAAAGCTTTGCTCATCACATGAGACATACTGGTTTTAGACTCAGTAAAGCACCGAGATTTTGTATGCTTTTTTATAAGATAGAAGAGTGAAAGAAGGACTGCATTTCCAATGCAGATGTCCTGGGAAAACTGGTGCTAGGAATATAATGTGAGCCACAATCGACAGCTTGACAAGCCGCACAGAAGCAAGCCACTCAGAGGAACCTTAGGTACTAGTTTTATCAACATACTTGCAAAACAGACTGAGCTAAATGAGAAGGTTGCTAGAGATGTCTATTGGAGAGCTTCAGGGAGTGCACTGGTCAAAAAAAATCTCCTGGGGGAGATCTTGAGCTTGCATCAATGGTCACAGCTGCACTGAAGAGAAAGTACTCAATGTTATCACATCACGTTTTCACTTAGCAACATTAATGAAATATTTGTCCTAAAGCCACCCAAAACTGATTTTGGGATGCTTAAACCAAAAAATGTTTGGTCCAATGCATGTTTACAAATCTGACTATATCTAGGCCTGATTTTGAGCAAGTACCCCTACTATATCCATTTGCATTGCAGAATGGGAGGTAGCTGCTTAGAATTTTACACCGAGTAATAGAAATGTAATAGCGCTTTGAAACCCATCACTGGAACCCAGTAGTCAATAAGTGCAGCTCTACAAAGACAAAAAGTGAAGGGGGTGTTCTTAAGCCAATGCTATTTGAAGTTGCCAGTTTCAAATGGCTGTACTGTTGATCAGGTCACAAATCTGAAGAGTTTGGCTGAAGGAACTGAAAAAGATAAATTGCAGAACACTCCCTATCATTTAGATTACTATCTTTGCCTACCACATTTTGAAATCTGGTAATGTAGCAGAATAACTAGGGATGAGACAGAAGGAAGGAATACTTGCTCACAGTAATGTGTCTTCTCCCATTTCACCCACATACAGAAACAACTTCTTATTCAGCTAGCTGACCAAATGATTATACGACAGGCAAGGCAGTAAATTCATTTTCTTTGGCCAGTAAAAATCCAGTCACATGCAGTACCCTGATGCAAGATGAGGGGATATGTAGCCAATCTCAGTGCACTGAAAGAGGGCAACTAGTAGGATAAACTCTGTTATATCATTCATGGGAACATAGCTGAAATCCCAGCTTGTTCTTCTTCTGTGGTTCACAGTGCAGCTGTGCGTCTGTCCCACATCAAGGAAAAATAAAAGCCCACATTTTTTCTCATGTTTGTTTATTATCCAGGTGACATTTTTGTCTTCTTTTCTCTGATATTTCATACCTTCTTTGCCAGTACAACATCTCTGAAAGACAGACAGTTAACCATCACCCAGTTTCTCAAAAATAAGATAGAGGTTAGTCAACCAAAAGGTCACAAAATCTGTGACCTTTTGGTTGACTAACCTCTGGTATACCAGAGACCCACTCAAACAAGCTAAGATGGTCTTGAAGATGGTCTGATAAAGAGAGCACAGAAAAAAACCTCAGAGAGCACAGCAGACATGAAATTGCCCCCCCAAAGTTCATGCTTAATAGAATACTAGAAAGGCATCTGAAGCCCTAGTTAGACACAAGTGGCCAATGAGTAAAATCAACAGGAGTGGCTGAGGTTCACCTCTGCTGATGCTCAGGCTGCTGCCTCTCTGGGTGGCTCATGATGGACTGAAGCGTCTACATTTTAGGCACATTAATTCAAACATTTTTCCATTACGCCTCTGCAATTGCACTATTTAAATTTAGAAATGAAGTGCACTTTTATGTATTTATTTATGTTTTTGAAGTACATGACTGAGCAGAAGAAAATTGTTAGGATGATGCTGTATAAACACTGCTTCCGGCTTCAGTACAAGTACTTGTTATTCCCCCCTTGCTTGACTGCAGTGCTGCATTATCTGATCCTTTAGCTTTCCTATCTCTGACAACTGCCTTCCTACTTTTACTGCCTGAAGTGTGATATATTAAGGGTTGTAATGCTTTCCTAGAACAGAGCAGTGACTAATCCAACTCCAGGTCCAGTGGTGTGTGATTGGTCAGCTGAGAATTATTACCCGCTTAGGTCTTTCCCTTCTCTGTAGGGAGCAGCTACACTGAGAAGCAGGACTTGCTCCAGCAGTCTGACTTAACTGGACGTCTCCAAGCCTGAGAGCTGGTACACAGTCTCACTGTGGCTGCCACTGCCAGGGGAGAGAGGAGTTCTGCCAAGCACTGGGCAATACCAAATCCTAACCTTTTTATTTTTCTTTCTTCCTCTCTACTCTTTCTTTAGCAAACGGGCTGTGTCAGAGCACCAGCTATTGCATGACAAGGGCAAGTCAATCCAAGACTTACGAAGACGAATATTCCTTCAAAATTTAATTGAAGGCGTCAACACTGCCGAAATCCGTGCAACTTCAGAGGTTTCACCTAACCCTAAGCCTGCTACCAACACGAAGAACTACCCTGTCCGATTTGGTAGCGAAGATGAGGGCAGATACCTAACTCAGGAGACAAACAAATCACAGACCTACAAGGAGCAGCCCCTGAAGGTATCAGGGAAGAAAAAGAAAGCAAAGCCTGGAAAACGTAAGGAACAAGAGAAGAAAAAGAGGCGAGCCCGCTCGACCTGGTTAAATTTTGGCATGTATGGAAGCGGCATGACTGAGAGCCCACTCTTGGACAACTCTGTTACTACACATAATCACACTTTAAGGTAATTCTGCTGCATCCTTTTGGGGGGCATACCATGTACTGAAACGATTGTCTTTCCGTGTGTGAGGCTGAGGCCTTGCTCAAACATGCGCTCATAAACGGGCAGTCCCTTTCCTAGTACTGCACAGTCTCAGGGTGCTCTCTGGGGGTAAGTACCCTTTCCACTTTGCACTGGTGACAAAGTCCTATGACAAACAACTCAAGTAAACACCTTATTGCCACCATGAACTTCCTGAAACTGAGTGAGTAGTAAGTAGAGTTATTTCTGCAAAAAACCAAAGTGCATCATGGCCATTAAAATTTCCTTTCCTGTTTTAACCATAGTGTCTCTCACTTGAGATCTTGGTCCCACACTTGGGCCTCAGCAGATTGAAAGCTCGGAGTTTTATTTAAGGCTCTGCATCTATAAAATGGCGAAGTTTTCTTTCCTCCCTCTCAACGCCTCCCCTTTTTGGCAACTTTCCTACCCTCGCTTTACAGTTTTTCATTTTACTGTTTAACCTTAGGGGAGAACACGGAAAAATTCTCTCTTAGCAATATCTGCAAACAATGCAGACCAGCCTTTCACCATAAAATTTTCCCTGCCATTAGGACTTTTTAATTCAGCTCCATCTTTTTGCCAGCTCATGAAACAATTACGTTGCTGCTGAAAAATGTTGAGCATTGCTTTTGGAGAGAGGCGTGCTTCCCTCATGTATGACAATGAAGGGTTTTCAGGGCAGTGGTGAGCTGGAGGCTTCAACTTAGGTGCCCCAAGCGACTCATTCACTCGTAGTCATCTCAGCTTGAGTAGAAGTCTGCACGTTTGCGAGAGTCCACCCCTCAGCTCTCCTTAGATGTTTGCAGCTTTAACCCAAATGCAAAAACCACACCCTTTTGTGTCCTCACTTTGGAAGAAAAGGAACGTAAGAGAAGCACCACTTGGTCACAGTAAATCCCTTAGAGAGAGACACCAGCTGTGGGATTTACTAAAATCCAGTATTAACAGTTACAGGCCACAGTTTGGAGCATGCTCCATCACCTCAACTTCTTCTGGCATCTACAGGAGTTACTAATATTCTGGTCTAGGTATTGTGTCCCAGACCATAAACCAGTTTGGCTGTAGGAGTTAGTAGTGAAGTACGAGGGGCTGGTTTGTCTCACCGCCTTAGGAAAGACATGCTCCAGCATTCTAATCAGGGGCCACCTGACATTTCAACAGGCATTAAGGAACAGTGGTGACCAATAAATAGCACCTGTCTTTGGCACAAAGAATTCTTGAATGTAGGGGAAAAAATATCCTAGGGCATTTCAACTGTTGGTTGTATATCCAATGGGATATATAAAAGGACAGATACAATCCTGTTGATTTTCCTAGTTCAGCCTTTCTCTTCCAAGTACATTTGGATGGCTTGAAGGCCGTCAACTTTCACTGTGGAGTCGAGACTGCTGAAGGCAACGTCCAGGTTTACCTCATTTATATTATTGTCCAAGATGCAGTACTTCTCCAGAGCAAGAAACAGATTCATAAAGAAGAGCTATATTTTAGATACTTCATTGGAGATGATAAAACAAAAAAGCCATAAACCAGGAAAACAAAATTCCTCCTTCACATCTACAGAGCATAATATGCTAGCTCAGCTCTTAAGAATCAGCTGGTATATGAGCCTGTAGTTATGCCAGTAGGTTGGCAAGAGGTATGATTTCTAAACTTTAGATGAAAGCAAGTGCCAGCTCCTTGATATGTGCTTTGGAGGGAGTCAGGTTCAATGCAGTTTTCTATGTGGCTGTTGGCACAAGGTGGGCAAGCACATTTTAGGTGGAGGGATGACCACATCTGAGTGAGGTTGATTCCTCAGCTGTACTGAGCTGAATTGGGAACTTCTGCTCTATCTGTGTATAGGGAATAAGGAAGGTGTGTGCAAACAGGATCTCTATATGCTACACAGATAGAAGCTGCTTTTGTAGCACACTTAAGGCCAGCTGCATCTTAGGAGAAGCATCACTACACTGAAGGAGTGGATAAGCAGGATAAATGTCAAACAAATACAAAGATAAGCTTTAAGTTTGCTTCTCACTGCATCTCTGTGCTCCTTTTCTGCTCAACACACTGAACTAAAATCCTCATGCTGGTTCCCTCTGCCCAATCTTGATCCTGAAATTTGGGGTTTAGGTCAGAAAAAAGACCAAAAATAATATTCTTTCAGATCTTTTGACTTAATACAGGAAGAATCTCGTAAGAGAAACCAATCTTGCAAAATCTGGGACCAAATCACAGAAAGCAGCTTGCAAGTAGTCATTAGTACAGAGCCCATTGTCAAGATGTGGCTTAGCTTAAACTCTAAAACAAAGCCTAAAATCCAAGCCAAATTGAAAATGTCAGCCTCTTAAAAACAGACCTGTGTAGTGCATACAGTCACACTGTATGACTTGTGTGCCATTATTATACATATCGCAATATAGCCTGAATATACCCTAATATTACTAGTTAATTACTAAGGATCTCTATGCCTGTATTTCCACTCCAGTCACTTAAAAAATTCTTTCTCATGGACATTCCAGCTATATTCCCATTCCAATTAAGCTGCTATTACCTAATTTCCTAAGAAATCTTTCAAAAGAGTAGACTCCCTAATGTCAAATATAGTCTCACATCCAATGTGCACTTAAAAAAAACCCCTCTTAAACTCTTGAGGATTTACTTTTTGTGTGGATCTCATGCCCACACACGTCTGCCATGTGGAATGCTACTACCCACAGCTTCAGCGATCAGTCCAGCAACACAGCAAATCACGTTCCATCTTATAGCTTCACATTCCACCCTGTAGCTGTCTCCTGGGGAACCAAAGTGCATTGCAGAAATGTGCCATTCACAGGGACAGAAGGGAAAGAAGCCCAACCCTTTAGCATTTCCCGCAGCGCTGCTAAGGAGCAACTTAAAATAATGTTATAGTAAAGGTAATATTCTGGCAGGATAGGAGCAGGCTCTGCTTTTGTCCTCATGCGTTCACCAGGAAGGGAGGAGTGCAGAACTCACACCAGGCTCCCAGCATCCCTGAGAAAACTCCCAGACCTTAGGCCTGTATGCAGCTGACTGTTTCAGCTTTGAATGCCACAGGAGTCATTGCTTAACGTGATGCTCATTTTCTATCAGGACCCATCTCTTCAACTCTCATTTCATTCATTAAAGAGACGCTATCAAGGGTCTGCTCAGTTTAAGACCCAAGCAGCCTTTATTGCATGAGTGCTGCAAGTACTTGTATACATGCCAACGTAGGAACATTTACCTCTTAGATGAACAGGTCCCGTTCTAACCGGTGGACTATCCATGGGAAAGATAGACCAAGTAAGCCCCATGGGACTGTTTTAATCAGAAGTCCAAAAGTGTTTAAGACAGCAGGGGCTTGATTATCTGTGTGTTCAACAACAACTTTCTTATCTTCAATACAAAATTCTCATTTCTCCAACTGTGTTATTTTCTTTTTAGAATTTGGTACTTTTACTCTAGGTTGGTATGATTTTTCTGCCTGTAGCACTCAGGGATGGTCTTGCGTAAGGCTCTAAAGAAAACCAAAGCCCCTTCCTATTTCCCTGAGTGTACCATAGAGTGGAGTTGACGGCCTCAGTGTTGTAATGAGCTGTAGGTCTTTGTACTGTTAGCTGAGATGCATTGAAGGAAATGATAGCAGAGGTCTTGAAAGGATGGCTAAAACCTTAGCATTGTTAAAGAGGCCCTATTACTGCAGATGTTTCTTAGAAATTCACGCTTGTTATAGTCTGTGGTGCTCTTGCTATTAATGTTATGTCTATGTATTTGAAATGAAAATTAATTTTTCTGTTTTTTCTGTTCTTTTTTTCATTGCAGGAGGCGCTGATATTTTCAGCAAGAGATTTTTGGAAGACATATTGCAGTATTCTGTAATAGTGAACATATGGGAAGTATTAAAATATTTATTACCTGTAAATATTGTAAATGCTCAGAATAAAACCTTTTTCCCCCATTGCTCTCTGAAACTGCACATTTGGTTATTGTGAATTTTCCTCCTTTTTTTTTTCTTTTTTTTTTTTTTGCTAAGGCTAAGACAATTATTATTGTCACATTTACCATAATTTATTTTGTTGACTGGTGTATTTATTTTGTGAACGTATCTTGGTGCTGCTGACTTTCTATATTTTTTGTAACATAATGCACTTTAGATATACATATCGAGTACATTGATAACTGACATAAACTGTTCCTGTTTTGTGGTTGACTTCAATGGATGCCTATATACAATTGTTCAAACTGATTTTCCTTTGTGCATGTATAATAGCAGTATTTTAAAATTTGTAAAGAATGTATAATAAAATATAATCTAATTAAATCATGACTCAGAAGGAAAAATGTGTCCTCTAGGAATTTCAAGAGCAGGAACGCTGTTTTTTTTTCTTTACTACATTTGAAAATCATTTTAAATTTAATGTGTTTACATTGGTTCAAACTCCCACATTTTCACATTAGCTTTCACTTAAAAATCACTCGGAATATATTTTGTTCCAGTGCTCTATTTGAAGTCGGCTAAGTTGCTTAACAACCTGGGGGTACTGTCAGGTATCTCAGACCCCACTGCAGCAAAAACACGGTTCCCAACATTTCCAGCCCCCCAGCCCTGTGAAAACTGAAGTGTTGTACTCTCCAAGCGAGAGGATATGAAAAGCAGCCCCAAGGGATGCATCACTTACTACACTCTTGGAAGTTGCTCGCATGTCACATCCCATAGTCTTGTTCAAAAATAGACACTCAGTGTCCTCAGCTCCCACTAATTTTACTCAAAGATGGAAATGTCTAATACATGAGCAGAGTCTCAGCTATTTGTACTTTGGGGCCACCTTATGTTAGTATGAGAAAGGGGAAAAAAAGGGGGGTATTTCCTGGGTGAATACATAAAGAAAAGGAAAAAATGGAAACCGCAGAAGGTGACACATCTTTCTTGCATTGCTTGAATAACTTTTCCCACCACAGGGCTGTTTCTGAAAAACATCTGTATTAATTTTATTTCTGCCTTACACGCATAGAAAATTGCACATTAGGGGAGGGGAGACCATCTTCATTACTTCTTGGTCACTGGCTGCAGAAAACAACAGGGAAAAAACCCACAACAGATCTCCTAGCACTTTTTTTTTGAAGTTAACATACGAGTCCTGCTTCCGATCCCTTTTGCTACCACCCACATGTTAATCACAGCAGCTGCTGTGGGGGCAACCTGAATGAAAGAGATTGTTTCACGGAGATATCTGTACTTTGTAAAGTCCTACTGAATTTCCTCCGTCTCACTCCTTTAACATCAGCAACATTAGAAAAAAAATGAAAGCGTGGAAAAATAAATTACAAATCCTGGGAATTTTAAGATAGTTCTTGTAATTGTTGCTCCATTCTGTAGTTGCCAAGCTTTTCTTTTTTCTTCTTTCCTTTTTTTTTTCAAGTGCCATCTTTTTCCATTGCCAAAGTACAGCCATCATATAATATAAAGCAGATGTATTTCTGCTTTCTACCCAATCTTGCAGAAAACTACCTCCAAGAAAGCACTGAAAGCAAAAACATTTAACAAAAAACTTAGCCATCCTCCCAATCCACTTCTCTAAAGTGTGAAATTCAACGCTTCATTATGTCCAGTTAATTACTCCAGCCACAAAGCACACACATATCATTTCCTTTTCAGATGAAAAATATTACACATGCTGAAATGTAGCACAACTTCGGGGTTGCATTAAAGAAAAAAGGCATGGTTCCTGCACATTTTCAACTTGGCGTCCTTGCACATCCTATTTATAGTATCCAGCTAATGCTTGGATTTATACAACTGAAGTTAACTGCAATATATTCAGAAGACGATTTTGTACCTCAGGATTACCAGCGTATCCCAGCTGGAACTAAAACCTAAAGCTGCAGTGGTCAGGGACAATTTATCTTCATCAGAAAGGATGATCCTTGTCAGACAGGGGACCCAAATAGTGCAAACCAAAACCATACACCCAAATGTTAAGTCCTGGCTCTGTAGAACTGGCCACTTCCTAAGAAGAGGTCTAATTTTGAAATGCCTCTGACCTCCCCTATGTCTTTACACTGTTCATTAAGAACTTGCAATTTTTTCCCTAATTTCTATATGTAAAAATTGCAATTGTGGCAAATTTAAGCAAAGGTGCTGTTTCCTTCAAGATCTTTGCACAGGCATTATAAAAGTTGTCTATGGGTCCTGTGGTTCACAGACTACATTTTGGAAGTCACTGCTGCAGACCATTGGATTTAACTCTGCAAAGCTGGATGGAAGTTGTTTTGAGCACTCAGCTTTGCAGGAAAAAAATTAAAATATCTGAGACAAACTTGAGCAGATTTGCTTTCCTAACTTCGGGGGGGCAAAATCTTCCAGACATTTCAGTTTCTCAGGCATGAATCAATCCAATGATTCAGCTTGTCTCAGAGACGTTGCAGTAATCAGGATTTATCCTCATAGATGATGTCAAATGTAAGGTATGAGTTATTCAGGGAAGGAAAAAAATGGTGCTAGGGCTTCTATCTATGCATTGTATGACCTTTTGGAAGATTATGCTTTTACATTCATGCATGTCTGGCCACTTGATATTCTACGTGACACTTGTACACACCTAAACATGCTTAACACGGGCAGTCTTATGGGTAAGGAGGGACTCTGAGAATGTAGAAATACCAGAAGAAAGGGTACTCTCTCAACTTTCATTTGTCTTCTTTGTTCCCACATTATAGTCAGGGCTAGAATGACATGATCAGGTGTTGCAGTTCTTCTGCCACCTATCTTCTCTTCCCTCTCCCTTTCTCCACTGTTGCCTCCCCCTCCATGTCTCACTCCTTTTCCTCTGTTGAAACCAAAACCAGCCCTGTGCTCTCCATGGCTCAGTCTCTGCTCCCCCCATTTATGTCACTGTCCCTCTCCTCACTTCTCCTTCCCTCTCCACACTCCTAGAAGTCCTTTCAGCTCTATTTCTCCTGGTGTTCACCATCCCCAGTAACACTCCACCTTCCTTCCTCTTGTCCAGCTATTCCCAGACCTCACATTCTCCAAGCTTTGTCCCACTTTTAGTTCTGCTGGTTTATGCTGTCCCCTCAGCACCCACACCAGCTTCTTCAACTCCCTACCCAGCTGCCAGCAGGAAAACCAATCACAACAGAGCAGGGAGGCTTCCTCCTCAGTGTTCACCCTATCCCAGCACCTTTTCCCAATCTCCTGGCTAAGCAGGCAGCCATTTTCCCCCATAGCATCTGAGCAGAAACCTGCTCAGACAGCGGGGTCTGCACTCCTGGTGCAACGTGGGAGCTGGAAGGTGGCCGGGTGCCTTTGGGGGTTTAGTAAGGGATGTGCACTCTAAATCCAGTCATGCTTGGTGATAAAGGCTTTTGCTGATAAAGGAGCCTTTATTCAAAGAGTGTGTTTTTCCAGAGGGTTACAACATGTACAGATGTTCTTTAGGGTGATAAAAGAACATTCCTAATGCAGAGGGTGCACTTCAATATAACACTTTTCAGAAGAAATTCCAGAATATTCTTAACATGGACAAAACAATGTGTTTTCCTTGTCTTGGGTTTAAAAATGATATGTCTATTTTGCCTGAAATTTTCTAAAAACCAGTTGACAAGTTTTCAGCTTGAGAGGTCAAAGATGAGTCAGAATTGCGGAGAATTGAAGCCAGGATGTCATACTAGGAGATGGTGGGATACCTCAGAAATGCACGGAGCAGCTGTCCTGCCTCTCAGACCCAGCTAACACAGTCAGAAACTTTGTTACTACCCAAGACCTCCACGGGGAACTTATATTTGGCACCCCACTGCTGCTCTGGTTTTAAAGTAGTCACCATGTTTACTACAGAACTTAAAAGCTTTTAAGAGACATCAAATGATGACAGCTCTTCACAGCAGCTACCCTGTGCTGGACCTCAGTAACAGGCTTTTTAAGGCTCTGTTCACTTGGCAGTGGTAGCTCACTGACATTGGAGTTCCACTCACAGAGTTTGTTTCGTGGTCCTTCATAAACACAGACATTCATTTGGCTTTCAAGACACACAGACACACACTCAAAAAAAGCCAATGTAGTTTACGCCTATACTGTGAAATGACTCTATGCTCTCAAGGAAGGGATTTCAGGCACAGTAACTACTTGGCTTAGTTTTAGGACTTCACCATCTCAACATGTGGACAGCACTATTCCCACACAACGCACCCACAGTGTAGTAAGCATGCGTGTTCACTTATGAGTAAGTGCCCTTGATCTCCTGAGCCACCATAGAGAATTTGGCTCTCTTGCAGCAATTCAGAGAGTGGGGGAATGCTGGCTGTATTTAGTTACAGTCTTTGAGAGTTTAAAGCACTTTGTTATTTGGTCATAATATAATGCATAGAAAAGGTGATGGAAAATTTTCTCAGGAGTCTGAAGTTCTTTATTTAATTACAGAATAGATACAAGTAGAGGAAGGACAAACTATCTCCTAAGCACCACACCACCATACCTCCTATTATAAAAAGGAAACCACCAGCATGAGTAACCAGGTCACATGAGCATCAATTTCATTAGAAATTGATGGTGGGCTCTACTAAGACCACCACGAGCTTCTTCCAAGGGCTTCAAGAACAATGCAGGGAAAGAGACATGTGTATTCACCTCCAATTTTAACATCAGGAGCATTAGGATAATTGATTTTACTTCTTTATCACAGTTATTACACAAAATAGGGTTCAGACCTGTCCATCTTGGTGCAGAAAGGCAAAACATTACCTGCCCTGCTTGGGGTTGGGCTTGGGGCTTAATTATTATTATTATTTTGCATGGTTGATTATCTCTGTTCTTTCAGGCTATGAATACGTTCATCGGATAGTGAGTCACAGATTTCAGTGTTCACCCAGATAAAGACGACCATGCTGACAGTCCATTTCTCATTAGCCATCCACCATGATACCTCTCTAGACATTGGCCTCAGTGGACATTACGTACACAACTTCCCACACAATTCTTTTAATATATACCACTTAGAATCCAGTATTTTAATTGGTTTCCTGGACTCTTCTCCTCACAACTAAAATAATTTTTTCCTATAGTTAATGCTAACTAATTTACTGTGGAAAATATCTATGACCTAACCCTCTCCATGCCCCTCCTTCCAAATGAGTTAGCGGTCCAACAGAGTGGTTTGTAACGCATTTGCCATGCACTGTCCTTTTCCAACAGCTGGATCCTGCTCTCTGACAATGCAGGTGAGCATCCTCTACACCTCACCGTTTGCACTGCTACACTAGAATACATGTTTGGACATTAGAGAGTACTTTCAAGACCACTCTGTGTTGTGTACAAGCTTCTCCTAAGGAAAACTCAGAAAATTTGAAGATATTTTTCTCCCACTGGAAATGCAAGGTAATCTCTACTTATTCACTTTGGGAAATCCTTCGTTAAGCAGAAAGGAACTGGAATGGCCTTTCTTGCCATGCCGTTTGTGTGCATGTACAAGCATGTTAGAGGCAGGAGGAATGTGTGTGGATTACTGCCATTAGAACTACATTTTATAAAATTTGGATCACTTCAATAGTAAACTAGAGGAAGACAAAAGGAAAAAAAAAATCCCACCTTGTAGTCTGAGTTCTCCAGTATGTGTCATAATTTTCCATTATATCACTAACCTAGAGGAGTAAAGAAGATCTTTTCTGATGTATTTCAAGTTTTCACACTTTTAGTCACTTTACCTGTGTTCAGAAAATTATTCTTGCCCTCTTTGACCCTCTAGTAGCTGAAAAGATGTGGAAGCACACAAGCATGTCAGAGTGCAGCTAAACTCTGGCCCAAATAAGATCAATTCTTTATCCAATTAAAACAAACAAACAAACAAAAACCCCCCAATCAACCAAAAAAAACCCCAAACAACCCACAAACCCAACAAACCAAAACAACAAACCAAAACAAAAAAAACCCCAACCTGGTTGTATACCACTTTGCCAATAATTCAGTCCTGCAACTGGATTAACCTTCAGTGTGAAATGCTCACTGCCTCAAGGTTCCTCTCATCCAGGCAGGTACTCATATCCATGAACATGGGAACTGGGGGTATTAGTAACCAATTCCTCAGTCAGGTTTTTAGGTCAGTCTGCTTTTGCAGTTCTGAGATGACACAGGGAAGATTTAATGCTTTGCTGTACCCACCTAAAATGTCTACAGTTTTCAATGTCAGCAGGCAAGAAATGTCTGTAAATATATCCTTTTCCTTTCTACCTTTTGTATCACCCCAGTTCCCATTCCAGTAATAACCTAGAGAGATTTACCAGGAAAACACATAGACTTAACAAATTTTTCATACGACAAAATAGACTTCTCGTGCTTTTGGGGCTAATGATGAGTCTTCTCATTGCGTAGTGATGACATTCCACTCACACGTATGAAATCACAAGAGATGAAGGACAAGTTTCCTAACAACACTGAGAAGTTTCCTTAAATGTGCCTTGGGTTGACGAGGCTTGCTCTACTGCCTCAAGCAGTTTGAGTCTAACACACCAAGGAGTCCCACATGATTGCTTGCAGTCAATAAGGAAGCAACGATTGCATGGTCTCCTTGACCACAGAGGGGTTGTTACATACACGAGTGCTCAATATTGCAAGCACCTCTCACAGATAGGTCCTCCATGTTTGCTGGACTTGTGACTTGCATGCAGGAAAAGCATGATAAAGCACAGACTCTGCAAAGCCCATGTATTCCTGGCAAAAACAGGCCAAATCCACCAGCAGTGGCTGGGAATATTTGAGGCCTCATGTCTCAGTACAACTGGGCACTACAGGACAGAATTACTGATAATCTCTTGGGTGACAGTCAGTTCTAAGTGATATACTGTGAGGAACTGGCATCAGTACAAAAATTTGCCAAAACTTTGGGGTTCTTTAAGTGTGAAAGATGACTAGAGGCTGTTCTTTAAAAGGTCTCTTCTCAAGTAGCCTAGCTGTTGTGCAATTGCTACAGGAAGTTCCTTACGGGACAGAGTAGATTTGTTTATATTTGAAACACCAGATCATGAAATAAGATACAGAAAATGTTATCTATGTTAATGAAATGCAGCTGACATCCACTGTTTTTTTTTATTTTATTTTATTTTATTTTTACATTGCTCTTACTCTCACATCAGGACTCCATAGGGCTAAGCAGATCCAGAGCTCTCAGCTTTGCTCATTTTCAGAGGCTCCCTATTGGCAGTAGAACGAAAACTTTAAATAAATATATCACAATCACTATGACTGTATTCGAGTTATTCAGATAATGATAAGATGACACGGGGTAAATACTCAGAGTTGAGCAGCTCTAATGACAGATGATCTGTCATTTATATTTAATCCATTTAAGAGACATTTTTATCAGGCAAAGATCAACCCACTGGGACCATTAATAGTTACACTTATAAAAAAAGCCAGCAGCCAGCGACCAACAGAGACAGACATAACAAGAGTTTGTCTCACAGTCCAAAATCACCAGTAAATTTAGAACACACTTAAATGAATAATTTGCTGCACATGTTATTATTTAAACAGCATTGTAGTAAGAACATATGCATGTATAATGAAAACAATTACAAGGATCTAATCTAAAATTCTCTGAAAGAAAAAAAAAAAGACCTCAGGACAATGTGAGGCTCATCCTAGGTGATTTTAACACATTAAGAGGAAAAGGAGCATGCTGGCAATTCGCCTGAAGCTGGGAAAGAGCAGTCGGCGCTGAGGTCTTATTTGTCAGAGCCTAGGTAGGATTATATGGAACAATCTACAGTGGTATATACAATGTCTGTTAGGTATTGTGAAAGGAATGCTTGCCTGGGTGCACTATAAACACCCCGCAGATCTTTTGTTGATGTTAGCAGGAGCTATCCTCGGGACCAGCACACACGCATCAGACCTTGTGCTGCAGGCTGCGCTCACCCTCCCATCATCTGCCTCGTAGGCAGGCAGACTCGGCTTGTCCAAAGGCAGGTTCTTCATCCAACTGGAAAAAAATTATTAGTAGCTAGCACATAATCCAGAGGCTGATCCCACACTGGATTCTTGGGAGTCATCCTGCATTTCACCAATATTTTCTCTTCTGCTACTAAACAGGGCTAGCAAGAAGGAGGAAGATCTCACAGTAGATCAGATGCATAGCTATCTCAGAACTGAAGCAAACACCACAGGTGCTTCCAAGCAATAAAATTTAAGTGTAAATTTTCCTGATGCTATTTTCAACAACAAACTACAAATTCATTCATAGTCATTTTCTTTAACACCCAGACTTCTGACTTTTTTTGTTGGTCTTAGACATGTAGGGAGAAGGATGCTCTAGGGTTATATTCAAATGCCCTTAATTGGGCAAATTTTGCATTGAGTTCACTGTTAGTTTTGCCTGCAGAAAAACATTCCCAAGGGCCTCTCGGAGTTTGAAAGTGTTTAACTTGTTTTCAACACAATTCCTCTTCCAGTCTATAATTATCTGTTTCTTCTTTGCAAAGAGAGGTGCCTCAGTCCTAGCTTCTGATGCCCTTCCCTTTCATCCTCATCCTCCAGGACTGTCCCATCAGCCCTCTTTAAAAGTACAGATTTATATGCTGCACATATAGGGTGAGCAGGCTTATAGCTTCAGAGCTTCTGGCACAAGGTACAAAGTAATAGCAACAAAAACACTGACATATGCAGCTGTTTCTTTAAATAAGGGAAGGCCAAGCAAGGTGACCGCTGCCAGCCAAGTCTGAATGTATAAAGAGAACCACTTCCAGAAAGAGGGCTCACAAAGTTCTTGAAAGTGGGACCACCTCAGAGATGAAGTTAGTCTCTTCCCCTCCCCCAGTCTTCCCTGACCTGCTTCAAACTTGAGCAAATCAGTTTTTCCAAGCCTCTCACCCCCTCCCTCCCCTTGAGCAGTCTGATTTTTCTATGTGAACATTTTGGCAGATCTCAGAACAGTTTTACTCATTCATTTAATAGTCACAAATAATGGTTCTGTTTCACCAGCTAATTATTTCACCAGTCTCACAGATGCACGCCTTTCCTGCACGTTCGGCGAGGAGGAATCCGGTGCCTACATGAGCAACAATAGTCTGATTAAAAAACTGATGTGTTCTCATTTCTTCCTTTCAACAGGTTTTGCTCTGTGGTTGTTTAAAAGAGAAGATCGAAAAAAAAAAAAACAAAACCCAAAAAAACCCCAAGCGACCAGTTTCTCCAGGATGCAGCATGCAGGACATAAATGAAGAGAACCACTGGAGGTCACTGTGACAGAAAAGGAGAACGAGTCAGATGAAAGCAGGACCTTCAATGCACTAGCCACCCGTTTGTGGTGGTGGTGGTGGTGGCGGCGGGGCTGAAAGGGTGAGAGGAGAGACTGCATCTCCAGTCTGACTTTACTGGAACTTGGAGGCACTGGCTGCAGAAGCAAGGCAGGAGACGAGGCTTGTGTCCACATCAAAAGCTTAAATTCTCACTGGGATTCCCTCCAAAGAATCCCAAACTTTTATCTCCTCTATGTGTTTACCACCTTCGATCTGACTCTGAAGAGTCCTGCCCTGCTCAGAGCCTCCCTGCTCCATGCTGCGCTTAAGGGCAGCTTTTGTGAAATCAAAGTTACCTTACATCTTAAATAGATAGTGCCATTTTCCTTTCAGAAATACCATTTTTCCCAGCACCAGGAGAATGTTAACTGAAGGCTGCAGACACTACGCCTCTGCCCTGGCTGGCAGGGAGGTTTTTACTCCTCAGCCCTGTACCCAGCACATGGGACTCGTTCCTAAAAGGAGAATCACACATCGGTTACAGCACTGCCGGCTCTCCAACCTATTTCCAAGAACTGCATAGCTTGAAATCCTTCTTTGCTTTATTAATGTGTGTGTAGGAGGGAGGGAAGGAAGCATGGCGGGGGCGAGGGGGACAAGGCAAGAAACATCACGCCCTTCAAATGTAGGGGGTCATTTTCGACTCCTTTCACCCTTCCCCCAGCCAGCTGTTAAATCCCACGTTTCTCCAGTGATGCCTGCTGCCTCTGCGACAGAGGTATGCACAGCAATCATCACTTGCAATGGCTGAAATCACTTGGCTGGACCCACAGGAGAAGAGGTTTGCAAGTTCATTTGGAATAAGAATCCAAAGAGCTATACAAACTGTTTTTTCTGCCCTTTAGAGGCCCCCTTTTTAACCTGCAGCTTCCTTTCCATCCCATAGTCTCTCTTTCAGACCAGTTTCTGATGTGCCCTTAATCCACCCTGTTGCCCTCCACAAGTTTCTGGTAACTTCATATTCAGCACAGAATACTTTACAAAAGCAAGAGAAACATGAAATGTCTGCTGTCAAATAAAAGAAGAAAAATGAAGCAGCGAAGGCTACATCTTGCAACTGATGCTCCTTCAAGAGCAGCTTTCCTTTCTGCCTTGTTTTCTGTGTATGTCTGCATGTATTTTTGACTAATAACTATGCATACATGCACATGCACGTACGAATGTGTGTGGGAGTGAGAGCCAGAGAGCATATAAAGGGTATTTGGGGATTCTTTGGTTTTGGACTCTCACACACAGTTGGGGGAGGCAAGTTATAAACATATAGGTAGATCCAAGAATGAATACTTTAATATTTGCAGATCTTGATGGCTGCCAAATGCTAGCATTTCAGGGATGCATATTCACATGCAGCTGGCGACACGCATTGGAAGATACCCAACATTTTGCCAGTTAGGTTCCAGACTTGAAATATCTCAGTAGAGCCATATGTGCATCTTAACACCAAGTAGGGAATGTTTCCCCTTATTCTCCATACTCATTAACTAATAAGCAAGCAAAACGGTTTACTGAGAATCGGAGAATGGAAGTAAATCCTTTACTAGAAATCCTGCCCTTTTAGAAAGAAAAAGTTATCTTTCCTGGGGCCTCCAAACCAACCTGCTAGTTCCCTAACCTGGAGAAGACACCAAAGTTTACTAGGCTCAACAAAAATCAACCTGCAGTCACCCCCTTCTGGGATGCCTCACCTTCGTGATACTTTCTAGGCATTTGTGCTAAATGATTCATTGCAGGTGGACTTTTTATTTAATTTCATTTTCTTAAGACTATCACACAGATCCAACATTCCCCAGCTTATTTACTGCTAGTCTCACCAGTAAGCCGGGTGCCAGTTTTATTTAATTTGTTTTTCCAGTGGCAGTAACAATCTGTGTGGAAAGCATAAACAGAGGGAAAGAATCTGGAATCAGCAAATGGTGTGCACAGCTGCACACCATAATTTCTGCTAGTGAAAGTTTTAATTCAGTTCATCAGAAGAAGAGCAGAAGAGTTGGAGGCAAAGAAGAGGTGGAGCAGTGGAAGAAATATAGCAAGAGGAAACAGTAAAATCCAAGGCAGCTGGAGAATCTTGGAGTCATTATAATTAAGGCCCAACAGGTTACAATTTCTCTAAAACAAAAAAAGGCAAACCCAGAACAAGCCAACAGGTCTTCAAGAGGGATTGCTCAAAGATATGATTCTAAAAAAATATATTGGAATGGAAACAGGAGAATTGCATTCTGCCTCCATTTCTCTTGCAGATAAGAACATTCCAACAAGACACAAAATGATGTAGAAAAGAAGTCATAAGAGGAAGAAAACTACAGCAATCCAAAAAAGAGGGTAAATAAATTCAAAACCCAGAAACTGGGAAGCATCACTCTTGGAGGTACAATATCCAAAACGACATTGCAAGACCCTTTAGTAAGAATACAATAAGTGAAGTTGGAAACTGTGGCAAAAAGCAAGGGTAAATACAGAAATGACAAGAAAAGATAGCCACCACCTGTTCCTTGAAGGCACCACCCAGCAGTCATTACTGGTTGCAGACGCAAGTTAACTAGCAAGCAGATTGATAATAGCTACACTTTGAAGTAATTAGGAAAGGTAATGAGAAAGGTATAAAATAAAATCAATAGTGCTATTTAAACAGAGAGGAAGGAAGGAAGTTGCCAATTAACAGGATATAAAATTTCAACCCATTATTAGAACAAAAGTGCAAATGCTCAGAAAAAACATCCTCAACATTTAGAGGCTAGTAGGTGAATCAGGAGTAAGAAGTATGGTTCCTAGTTTGTTTCTTGCTAAGTATCTTCTGATGTCAAGTCTTTCCCTTTCAAGGGAAAGCAGGTTTTATACTTTCTAGACTATCACATTTCAATCCATTCATTCATTCATCAGGATGGATTCTGTCACTTGGCTTGCTGAAAGCTTGTTGTAGACCATATTCATGCCTCCAAAGTTATAACTGTCTTTTATGGTGCTATTCATGAGATACTATTAACTGTCCTGTGTCAGAGGCAGGGGACAATCATGACTATTGCTACTATTGTTGAGACTGAGCTCAACTGAGTAATTTAATCCTCTGAGAGCTTGGATGATTCCTTCCCCCTCACAGCAGATCTATTTCACAGGAGCATGTAGGCTTTCATTTGACCACCTGCCTTGTAATTTTTTTAATGTACGTGTTTGTGTGAGCTTGGGGAGGCTTCTGCAATGCTTTGGGCTGCATTTGAACGCCCAGCTCATCTAACAGTTGTTTCTGGGTAAGATTCAGTCATGTTGCTGCTTCCAGATGAGGAGCTCAAAACAAAAGCTGCTAGACAAAGCTGGAGTTGACACAGGTGGAAAGGTTTGGAGTTACCACCAGGAGCCATGTTTCATCTTTCCTTTGTGCAAGACTGTGCTTCAGTTTAAGGAACTCATAGCAACAGCAGTTCTGCTCTTCTCCTCCTGGATTGTGAATTAACAGCAACATCCAGACAAGCTTCCTCTTCCTCACCATCCTTGCTTTCTTGTGGCTGGTAAACCTGCTGAGAGTTCACTGCTCCTATTTCTTCCCTGTTGAGCATTTGTTAAGTTAGTGGAAGTCAAGAAGAGAGAAGGCAATGGCCCACAGCTATAACCTCCCATCACAGCATGTACTAGGAGGCCTTCACTTTCTGCCCTCATCCCCTTTCCAGATAAAAGCTGCAACTGGCCTTGTTAAGATTAGATTATTGTCCAAATAATGCTCCTTGGCAGCCATTTAAGTGTTTAATTGACTGCAGATATAAGCAAATTGCTTGTTTTGGTGATGGCATCAGTACAGAAGCACAACATGCTTGTGCTGTATGTACTCCACAGCTACCTACCATCTGGAGGGGCAACCAGAGCCTTCAGCTTAACCTCAGAGCAGGTACTGTGAGGCTGGTTCAAGTCTGCCTCCTCCCCTGTATAACCTTCCTCAGCTGAAACACAGACAACCCAGATAAACTGTTCAGAACACAATACTTGATGGAAGAGCCAAGGACTGGGGTCATGGTAACGTGCCCACTTTAATTAGATGCTGGTTTTTGCTGTGCCAGAGGAACAGTCCTGCCCACGTGCATCCTTGTTCCACAGCTAGAGTTTATGGGGTCATGTGGCAGAAACATCAGGCTGAAGATTAGAGCTAGTGCCAGCACAGCAGGGGCAGAAAAAAGAGGTGGGTAAGGATGAGATGGAGGGGAGGAAGGCAGAGATGCCCCATTTTGGCTGCATAGACTGATGCCAAATTAAAGTGACAGTCCAGTAACTGTGTGAGATCTTAAAATCTGTGTTTATTGATTTTGCTCATGAACTGACATATTCTCAAGCTTTTTACAAATGTCGACAGCCCTTGCAATTTTCTTTTAATCCACCATCACACAACTGATTGAAGACTTCTCCCTTTTAGCAGTGGTTGACATTCATATTAATGTATTTAAAAGAAAGAATGTTAAAATATTTATGTATAAATACCTGAGTGCCAGACATGCAAAAAGAAGTCTTAAAACGACAAACATGCAATAAATGTAAAAAAGAAGTCTTTTCAGGCAAACAATACCTTTTTTAAAAAAAAAAAATATTATTCTGTATTTTAAAAGAGCTGCAGATACAGTGAACACAGTGAACACAATGAGTTTTAGCAGAGACTTCAAGATAGCACTATTGAACTTTACTCATTTATTTGAAAACTGACTTGAACTTCTATACTGTCAAGCTGGAAGTTGGCTGAAAGACCATAAACAAGAGGGGAGTAAGAAAGACTGCATTTTTGTCACAGCTGTCATGTGAGTCATGGATTTTCATGTGCTTTCAAAGTATCCGTGACTTGATATTTAGGGATTTTGCATGTGGGCTGGTAAACACGATGGTTAAAGAGCTGAACCAATTTCTCTGAAAACCTTGAGTTCTGCCAAGTTAAACCCTAGACTGCACGGGAGGCTAATAGAGAGCAGGAGCTCAGCAACAACACTGTGGTTACACAAAGGATCAGACCAGTGAATTCTCACTGAGAGCTTTAATTCCTCCAGGGATAGAGAGATTTCTCTTTCCCCACAACATTTGCAGTTAGGTTGAATTTGTAAAGGCCAGAGCTGGCAAAACAATGACTGAAGTTAAATGGCTTCTCACAGCAAAGTGTAGCGTATTAATGACTTGTGAAAAAAGAAAAAAAAGGAAAAAATAATAAAAGAAAGAAAAAATATTAGCTACCTAGACAAAAGCACTTCTTCACCTGCATCTCTGCATCTGTCATGTCTCTCTCATGACACTTCTGTTAAGTTGTAGCAGTACTGAGTCAGACCAAAGATCCGTCTGGCTCAGTACCCTGTCTCCAGCGCTGGCCAAAAGCAGATGCCCAGGGAAAATTATAAGCAAAAGATACAGTGATACTTCCTTGGAACACTCTTCCAACTTCCAGCAATTTGCAGTTTAGGGACTTTCTGGTTTTGTATTTAATAGTCTTAGTAGATTTTTCTGCCATGAATTTGCCCACACACTTTTTGAAGCTGTGTAATTTTTTCTTGAAGTTAATGTCACTGAAGATTAATCAGAGAATCCAGTACTAAACAATGATACTAAATAAATATTCAGAAAGCACAGGCAAACTTGCCAAAGGAGTTGCCCTTGGTCCTGTGGTGAACATTCCTTAAAAAAAAAGGGAATGGGGAGAAAGAAATCTTTCTATTGCTCCATCAATTGCCTGGTCACATAACTAGTACGAAAAAGTGGTCAAGTATCTCAGGATAGACTAAAGCTAATTATATACCAGAACTTCTATATATACAAAATATACGAAAGAGAAATAAAGATGGAAAAATAGTGTTTACAGTAAGGGATCCTGTTAATAGCTATTACAGCATGGAGAGAGATTTCAGACAGACAGATGATGGTTTCCTTAAAAAGCAACGATCAGTCTATTCATCCTTTTCCAGCTGCACTTGTTGAAGTAGAATATGAGTTTTGCAAAGGTACACTGAGTTTTCTTGCCCTTGGTTTTCTGTTTGTTTGGTTTGATTTTATTGTTTGTTTATTTTATTCAGCCAAGGCACCCAAGGTTTAATTGATCTGGCCAAAAAAACTTAGCACCTGTGCTTCCTCCTTTATCATAGAATCACTAGGTTGGAAAAGACCTTTGAGATCACCAAGTCCAACCGTACCTTTCCAGTACTAAACCATAACGTAAGCACCTCATCTACCTGTCTTTTAAATACATCCTGGGATTGTGACTCAACCACCTCCCTGGGCAGCCTGTTCCAGTGCCCGATAACCCTTTCAGTGAAAGACTTTTGCCTAATATCTGATCTGAACTTGACCTGGCACAGCTTGAGTCCATTCCCCTTTGTCCTATCACCTGTCACTTGGGAAAAGAGATCAATACCCATCTCTTTACAACCTCCTTTCAGGTAATTGTAGTTGGTGTTAAGGTCCCCCCTCAGCCTCCTCTTCTTCAGGATAAACAGCCCCAGTTCCTTCAGTCACTCATCATAAGGTTTGTCCTCCAGCCCCTTCACCACCCTGGTTGCCCCTCTCTGGACATGCTCTAGGACTTCGATATCTTTCTTGTAGTGAGGGGCCCAAATCTGAACTCAGTATTTGAGGAGCTGCCTCACTGATGCTGAGTACAGTGGTACAATCATGTCCCTGGACCTGCTGGCCACGCTGTTTCTGATATAAGCCAAGATGCCATTAGCCTTCTTGGCCACCTGGGCACACTGCTGGCTCGTATTCAGTCGGCAGTCAATCAACACCCCCGTGTCCTTCTCCACTAGGCAGCTTTCCAGCCACTCTTCCCCAGGCCTGTAGCCCTGCACAGGGTCATTATGTCCCAGGTGCGGGACTCTGCACTCAGCCTTGTTAAATCTCATCCCGTTGGTCTCAACCCAGTCAGTTCAGATCCCTCTGAAGTGCCTCCCTATCTTCAAGCAGATTGACACTTCCAGCTTGGTATCATCTGTGAACTTACTGAGGGGACATTCAATCCCTTCATCCAGGTCATTGATAAAGATATTGAACAAAACTGGCCCCAGTACTGGCCCCTGGGGAACACCACATCTGGATGTAGCTCCATTTACCACAACTCTTTGACTGGTCAGTTTCTCAAGCAGAATACCATCTTCTGAGCTATAAAACACCAGGAGATGGAGTATGCTTGATCACCTGCACGCTTCTGAAAGCTCCAACTCTGAAAGGCCTTACCACAGTAATCTATTCATTTATAATATGACTGATACAAAAGGCCCTGAATCATCCTCATAAAGCTCTCCAATTTTCTCAGAAGTGGAATCTTGTGCATATGTATCTGTACATAAGTGCCGTGTTGTTTGCTCTAACATGACAAGTTCCTTGGGGTAGAGATTGTGATCTCCAATAGCAAACATATCAACACTAATGGCAATAATGGCCAATTACACTCACACCCAGTGCTAGCACAGAGTGCCTTACTGACCCAACAATTACAGAGCACTAATCAACCAATCCCAGCCACACTCAGACCATCCTGAAAACACCCAGCCCATGCCCTTCCCCAACCAGCTGCTTTTATGGGGAAGTGATGTCAGGTAGTATGGAAAACAGCTCAGGCTAACTCAGCTCACCTGTGCTGGCTGCTTGGGGAAGTTGACTCTAGCCTGGCTAGAACCAGGACAGTTGTTTTGGTTTTGTTTTAGAAGGTCACATTTTATTTTGATTAAAAAAAAAAAGTTACAGAAAAGATTCTTAAGGACATTGCAGGAAATCTGTTGTATAGATCTTTAAAACCAGATTGATTAGACTTAACAAAAATAAAAAAAAAATCTGCATTGAACCTTAGTTTTTGAAAATGTTACGGCAATTACATGTCCTTGATTTGCAAGCACAATTATAACATTCATGCATGAAGAGGTACATTTGCAGGGGGCATTATTGCAATGACATACCAAAACAAACCACTCAGGAGGTCACTGGGTTATTAGGAAAAAGCCAACCTCAGACAGATTCCTTATTCCCTGTATCTACTAGTCAATGTGGATAAAACAAAATGCACACATAATCATGTGCATTGAGCCAGACCTGTGATATAGAAGATGCATCAATTGCAATTATTGGAATTCAAAAAATTCAAAGTCTACTGAAAGTTGCGTCTTACATCAACAAGTGGAGCTGCCAAGTCTGTCTGAGCTCTGGAAAACCCTACTATCAGGTGATGTTTTCTAGGGCTCCAGAACCCCATGGGACTAACCCTTCAGCATTGTGGTGGAGTTAGAAACCCATCACGGAGTAGTTTTGCCCAGCTTTACCTGCTTCTGCTGTTTAAAAATCATTAGCCAAAATAGAGAAAGGAACTTGATTTTTAATGCTGCCTTGTGTTGATCTGAATTCCGTTTCTGTTCTATATACAAATCGCTTAGACCCATACAGTGTCTGAGGACCTGTGCAACAGGTTAAAAAAACCCTGCTTATTCAGTTTCTGCTTTTAAAACTAGTCACCTTTAATATTTTTGGGGTGTTTGTATGTGGATGGGTTTAGTTGAAATGCACATTTTCTATGTTGTTTTCTATCAGTTCTTATTAGCTCGATTTTTACTTTTAATATCCTTGATCACATCCCTTAAAGAGGAAAATATTGTAAAATTACTCCTGCTTCAGTCTCATAAACCATAGTGGTCCATGGGAATTCCACAGTGCCATCTACTGCAAGGGACTAGAATAACTGATAATAAAATACACTTTTTTTCCAGTTGACCTTACCTTCCTGATGTGTTCCAAGGTCTCTTTCCCTTCTCCGCAGATCCCAGAGCATTTTGTTACCATGCCAGTTTCTCTGGCTCACTTTTGTGCTGTACTTGTGGTCATAGCATTGCACTACTTATTTCCGACCCTAATTTTACCATTCATGTTATTATTATTTCTTTTTGTGGGTAGGTGTGGTAGAGCCACGTTGGTTTCTGAGGTATGACTACCCCCTTGCCCCTTGCCAGATCACTGCCATCATCTTTCCTTCAAGAAGACCTCGAGAAAATTCCCTTCGGAGTCTGCCCATGATGATTGTTCATTGGCCAGAGGGTGAGGTGAGAGATTCAAACCAAACAAAGCACTAACATCCTTCCGGAGGGAGCCAAATGTGCTGTCTCTGCAGCTTCTGCTGGCTTTGGGAGCAAGAAATCAGGGGAGAGAGAGAAATATAGCACTGCTCAGTTTGAGAGCAATAGAGCAGAGCCTGCACTGACTGACAATTCAAGCATAGCCTGTCACGGCTCTTTGCTAAGGAAAGATCAAAGCAACTAAGGTTCACAAGAATGATGCTTTTTCCCTATGACACTACGAGTTGCTCCATGAAGGTTTGAAAGTCCCACACTTCAGTGGGATGGAAGGGGGTTGACGGTCTGATTTCCAGGCTTTGTTTCTGCTTCAGGGAAACTTTAGGGTGCAGTGAAGACACAGTAAGAAAAGTTTATCAGTTAACGTGGTGACCAGCTGACAACGTAAACCTGTATTTGGAATAAAAGTTTCTTCAATATCTCACCAGCTTATTAACTTTAATATGTGTTAGAATAAAAACATAGCCAGGGAGGTGCTCATCTAGCCCTTGCCTCCAAGCTGGCTGGATTATATTGAACTGAATGCTCTGCACTGCAGCTGCCAGTAACTGAAGTCTAAAAATCCCCGCAGAATAACAAAACCCAAAAGGAATGGATTAGAAAGGGGAAAATATTAGGCCTCAAATCACAATATCCTTCCAATATCCAATCTCTAAGCTACAAATCCAATATCCCTCTGGATCCAACTGGATTTGAGAGATAATGATGAATTATTCGCATTATGCAAACACAGAAATGAGAATGAACTATGGTTATCAATTTATATGCTGCTTTAAATTACAGGCTTTTGCATACACTGGTCATACACAAATGTCTGAACACCGGTGCATGTTCAACAATTCCAGGCAGGAAGATTTCCATCATTACTATAAATAGATCTGTAGCCTGTTAAGCGCTAGCACAGTCATTAACAAGTTATGTTTATTCTCTGATCAGAAAATAGATCTACCTAGCCATGCCAAAGAGACATCAATATTTCTAAAATTAGGCAGAGGAGGTCAGTAATCTTTTAATAGCACTGTCAAAAATTGGCATCCTAATTAAGTTATGAATTACAAAAGGCTTTTCAAGCTGGAGCTACTTGCCCAAGGACCAAATAGATATATAAGGAGAAGTTCCTCATCCACTCTCAGTTCCTTTCTATATAAGTAATGCCCAGGAATTTTGAGTAAGGACTGATCCCAGCTACCTAAGTGTCTTGACAGCTGGTTAATAGGTGGTTAATAGGTGATCTAAGTAAAGGGCAATTTTAAGTGTGGTTTTGTTTTACTTTTATTTCTGCGGATTTGTTATGTTAATCTTGGAGTAAGAAGAAATTAATTCTTTACTTCTGCTTGTGGGTTGGGGTTGGTTTTTTCTGTCTTGTTTGTTTGTTCCATGGAAAGGGCAGTTGGCAAACCACTGAGGAATTTCAGCAGAATTAAGAGTATTCCTCAATGGCAGGGACAGGACCACAGCTGTAATGACCAATATTTCCAAGAAATACTCGAGGTTGCTGTGGAGGTGGGAAGGTGGTTTCTCCATGAGCAGTATGGAGGCAAGTCTGGCAGCGTTGTTGTTAGGAATTGCTGCAGCAGTGGGGGCCTTACCAGGGTGTCTGCACAGCAGGACGGAGGCTTCAGCACCTGAACCCTGATGGTAACTCACAGTTTTCTCGCACAGGCAGAGGAAGGTGGACGGTGTGACCCTGTTTACCACAACCCTAACATGCATTTTAAAAATACTAAATTACAGCTCTTCTACCCCAAAGCAAAGGATCCCCTTAGAGTGCTGATGGACCACCCCTGTAATTCACTCTAAATGACCAGAAAGGCCATTCAACTTCCCCCTTCTGCAGAGGAGCACACCTTTCCTTTGGGTCGGGGGCTATTTTCCCATGCAGAAACGACCCCTGGGCATTGTAACATATGCTCAGTTCATATTTACCTGATCTATTAGAAGCAAAAGCAGTTCTGACAAGAACAGTAATTACAAGAATGTAATGTTCATTTCTACAGAAGGCACGGTGTCTGCATGCCTGGGAAGGGCCCAAGATGCTTACAGCATTTCTATTTTCCATGCTGTGGTGAATTTGGAACCTTTACACAGCTTAAGACAGAATAAATTTCACTCCAGCACAAATCTCTTGATCATTTCTCCTTCAAATGTGGGAAAACAACACTGAGAATGTGGAAAGTGTAGAGCACATCATAAATCCATGGACACAGGAACTCAGAAAGCTGCATAAGGCACATAAGGTCTGCTATAAAGGAAGCACTGTGCTTTCATATTATTTTCTGTTTAAAATCTACATGTGTGGTTTGGGACAAAGGTCTTTTAGTGTGGAAGAAAGAAGGTTCAGTGTTTTCTTTTTTTTTCTTTTTTTTTTTATTTTTTTGCTAGAGAGAGGTACGTCTCTGGAGGGACAGTGGAGAGATGTGCTCCAGCCTCTAGCACACACTGCCACAGGGAAAGTGAAGTCTTTGAAACCACAGAAATAATAATGGGGAGAAATCAGCACCCAGGATATAGTTCATTTCTGAATAACCAACAGGTGTTTTAGCAAAGGTAAAGGTCTCCATGCTGGCTGATATTTGGCGAGTTTCATTATGGATTTCTGATCCTAAAATTAGGGTGTCTTGAGGATGTCTTCCTCTACCACCTGCTCCTATCAGAAAGCACACATTTTCTTTCTCTCTTCTCAGGAAGGCAGAGTCATCCCAACAGACCTGCCCTGCAGCTGCCTCTATCACAGCAGCAGTACTAGAAAAGCCACCTGCATATTCCTTCTGTTGCTTTAGAAAACAGATTCCTAACACTGAGTCTATATATCTATGTTGCCTGGTTTCTTAGGGCATCTGACTGTTTCACAGAACCTGGGAAACCTTCAGGTTTCCTTTTTGCTTCTTCATAATCTCAACATGCCTGCTTTTTTCCTTGTCATGGATGAAATGCAGAATTAAAATCCTCACAGGACTTTCAGTACATATAACCTAGCCACTCTAAAAAAAACTTGTAGATGAGTCATCCTTTCAATGGAAGTTGTCATCAGCATCAGCTGTCACAATAAATGCTATCAACTCTATTTTTGCTAGTATATGCTCTATATTAGGGAGATATGTAGACGCTGAACTTTGAAATTCACATTCACTATGCCTATCAATGGCACTAGAGTTTAGGTGGGGCTCATCTCCCCCCACTTTCAATCTTTGCGCAGTAGATTTCGTTCCATAGCCAAATGAGTAACTCTGAGCTCCCTTGATAAATAGTGCAACACTTTTAGTAACGCTTTTAGAGACCCATTTGTTTGGACTACATGATCTTGCAAATCCCTTCAAACTGAAGTTACTCTATTTTCTATTCTATTCTATTGTATTCTATTCTATTGTATTCTATTCTATTCTGTTCTATTCTATTCTATTCTAAACCTTGCTAAGCCAATGCCATTTTGGTTGTCTGGCTTCAGTTGAAATAGGTTATGCTCCAGGCACCGCTAATTATACTGACTTGACCCTGACTGCAAATGGAAGCCCTGTGTGACCCGTTCAGATATGCCCTTTGATACTGCAGTGAGATACACCTGGATGAGCTCACCCTTTCATGCTTGAAACAAGGAAGATGCTGGGTATGGACTCACAGCTTCTACTCCCTTTACTGTAAAATGGTGGTTCCCAACACAACCACAGAACAATGACCAATGGAAAAAGTGGTCATGCTGCTGAAACGCAGAGAGACGTTATGCTAACGGGTTTCTAGTATCTTCCCTGAAAACATGTATCAGGATATACTCTCACCTACGCTGTGAAACTCTCAATAGAGTATCAGTGCGACAGTTAGAACCAGTGTGGAATGACTGAACTGGAGCATCTGAGACCCCACAGACAAAACAACCTGAAGATCAGGTTGTTTTAGGAGTAATATGACCTGACTTCTTTGAAAGAAATCATAAGCTATGTTTTATGTGTCATCTTAATGCAGTTTTTTCTTAATTCAGCCTAATTGTATTTTCCTCCTTTTCTTATATAAATACACTTTTTGCTCATTCAAATAAGTATTTTTAAAAACTACACACCCAACAAGCAAGATTTCTAATCCAAATAAATCTGTACAGTATTCAGTACACCTACTTATCTGTAAACTATTTAAATTGTGTACTGGACAGGAAAAGTAAGATAATATTTTCCTCAAGGGATGCTTGTTTAGGCACAATGAAATTCAAAAGTTGTTTTTACTTTAGAAAAAATAATATTTTATACATGCAGAAATGACAAAGTGCAACTAGAACTAAAATGACGTGAAAGAGTAACCAAATTCTTGGAAATCACAAAGACTTTCACTGTTCTTTATGCAGATATTGTACAGCACTGCAAATTGCAGAGCAGAGAGGTATCTTGCATTCGGCTACTGCTGCTCCCGTGGGCTGCTGTGGGAGAACAATTACTCTTCTCTGATACATAAACGTGGGTTTTGACTAATTGGGGGGCTGTAGAAAGTCCAGGTTCCCTATTCAAAGAGGTTTTTCCATGCTGTCTTTCATGCCTAACCATTTATGATTCCAAATTACAGCCACCAAAACAGCATCTCCCACTGTGAGAAATCAAAGTCTTCAGTAGGCTCCACAGAGAATCGATAAGTCCACATGTACATGGGATTTTGATACTAACAGCAGCCATTGTACTACCTGATCCCAGCTCCCCAGGGACCCTTCTACAGGTGCTGCTGGACATAGTTATGCCTCCCTTGTGTCAGCCTCAGGACAATCCTGTCATCCTTTCCTATACAAGTAGTCCAGAGAGACAGCTAACTTAGCCAGCTCAGCTCAGTTCTTAAAAAAGGATACTAAAAGTGGGCTCTCCTGAGTAATCCCAGCAGAGAGATGAATAAAAGCTGTTGCACAGTTTTGAGGGAGACCACAATTTTCTGGAGACCTACAAAGATCTGATTGTTGACCATAGCGTCATTGTGGATCTGCCTTGAGAGTTTTGTAGTAGAGACTGATCCAGAACAGGAAGATTTCACCCCAGATCTCTACACGTCTGGATTCTGAAAAATAGCACGGTGGTGTTGTAGATACTGGGATTTATTCATCCTGCTTGACATCGTATTGGAAAGCACTTGGAGAAGGCATACAATTCAGAATTAAGAACACAGAATCACAAAATTGTAGGGATTGGAAGGAACCTCAAGAGATCATCAAGTCCAACCCCCCTGCCAAAGCAGGTTCCCTAGGACGGATTGCACAGATAGACATCCAGACGGGTCTTGAATATCTCCAGAGAAGGAGACTCCACACCCCACTGGGCAGCCTGTCCCAGGGCTCTGTCACCCTCACTGTGAAAAAGTTCTTCCCCATATTGGTGCGGAACTTCCTGTGCTCCAACTCCAAGTCATTGCCCCTTGTCCTGTCTCCACAGACAAAATGCTATTGATCAATTACAGGTAAAAAGCTACAGCCACAGAGCAGATAATTAAAGCAGTAAGAGTACTTGGGATATCAATCTCTTTATCATATCCATGCCCACACATAGACATTTGCTTACACACAGACAGTACTTTCTGTGACAAATTATCTTTAGTTCTGCAGAAAGTCAACACAGGATTCTCTGTCAAACAAATGTCATGGTCTCTCACACATGCAGAATTTTCTAAATGCTAATGGAAGCTTTTATTCCACTGTGTGTTAAAGAGGGAAACAGATAGTGTTTTTTCAAAATTCTGACTTAAAATCCAGGCAGATTCCAGCAGGCACCACAAACCTGTGTTAGCACTACAAACTGCAGGAGACAGGGGGTTGTATTGAAAAAATTTATTCTACCATACCATGTAATAAACAGCTCTTTAAAAAACCTCTTCTGGTTACTGGCAGTCTAGGTAGGAGAGCTAACCTCCCACCTACTGGAACTCTCTCAAATCCATGGAAAGAGTATCAGTGATTTGACTTTGCAATGTTTTTAAAACGTGCATATCTTACATAAAATCAAAGAAGCTGCCTGTCTGTGAAATATGAGTATATATATTGTCGAACTTTTCCAAATACAGCTGGTTTATTTGCCATTAAAATTAAGCCCATCAAATGTTTGAAGACATTTTTCCCATTATGAACTTTGTAATACCTAGAATCCACAGTTTAACCCCTACTGAGAATTGATATGTTTCCTAAAAATTCTCCAAACTAAATATATGCTTTCCTAAAACTGTTACCAGGTTATCATAGTCGATTGTCCACTGCAGTTTTCCAAGGAATCTTTGGGGTCCTACATAGGAAAGTACAGTGCATTACATAGGGAAACATGTTTGCAGTGTGTACTGGGCTCGGAAACTTCCATGGCTTGGAAACTCCATGACACTGAAGGATTTATTCTATCATCAATAGAAATATTAAATCCTTCTGAGAATCTTTCTTCAGCCTAAATCCTGAAATAAGCATGGATGTAGGCTCTTTGGATCTATAAAGAGGTGAATTTTCAGCTCAAACAAGTGCCCAGCATTAAAATCTCCATCTTGAAAGGACAGAGTGAGTTTTAACAGGCATTTCTGTGCCAAGACATGTCAGTCAAATTATTATTGGCTCTAGCTGCACTCTCAAAAGCTGTTACATTCTTTACCTGCAGCAGAGTGGCACTCAAAAAGGTGCAAAATTCTTCTTTGCTTTTGAAAACACCAATGAAACTTCAAAACAAAACCAAACCCCAAAACAATCCAAACCCTCCAATCTAATTCACACAAATGCAAACCTCTCTCCTACATACAAGAAGGGTAGGGCCACAAACCTCAGTAGGAACTGTCCTTTGGGAGACAGAAGTTAGCGAAGTCAAAAAAATTAATAATTAATGTGAAATCCATAAAAATATCTGATTCTTGACATAAACTGAAAGGGACATGAATTCTGGGCTTATTAATCCACAGAGGCATGCGTGTGTATGTACCTACAGCACCAGATCAAGCTGCACAAGTCACAATAGTCTCAGGGTTGCTCTTATCCCAATTCTGAATTTTTTTTTAAATCATGACTGTGTATTGTAAATAGAATCAATCTCACTGAAGTGCTACACGGAGCATGTATTTACAGGATGCAAATTTTCTTGAGAGTATATGAATTACATTGAGAAGGGAAAGGGGAGGGGGAGAAAGAGGGGGAAGGGGAAATCAGAATTGTTATTTTTAGATCAGTGTTTTGAAATGTGATCTGCCTTAGCCTAATATTTCCCAGCTGCCCCATCTTTTTTTTTTTTTCTTTCTTTCTTTTTGGTTTCTTTTTTGTGAGGGAATGGTTCAGATGGGAGGGACAATCATATATACACAAAATAGCTTTGTCTAGAAACTCTGAAAGTGTGCAGAAAAAAAGTCCTATATGAATCTGGGGAGTGGAGGCTAGGGGGTGTTTTGTGGGGAATCACACTGCTGTGTAATTACAGATCTTGTATACGCATAAACAAACTCTACCTTCAGATCAGCAGAGAAAAGTCTTGCTTACTTGTCTGATGGCCAAGAAAAATTAAACTAGAGCAGGCTATAAATAGAACGAAGAAGAAAACTGAGAAAAAGAAAAATAAAAATCCCTGATGGCTTAGAGAAAATGTTCTTCCTTGCAAAAGAGTTAGAGTTCTGCTTAGAAACTTTGCTAAACCTGATATAAGCCTCTTTTTCTTCAGACTTCATAAGAGCTATCTTGACAGATCTTTCCTGTAGAGCTTTTAGACCATCCCTTGGGCATGTATCCAAATGAGTGTCAAAAACTTTGATTTCAAGACAAGGCTCAAAGTGCATTTCAGATAACATGAAAGGATAACAGCAAGAAATTCCACAAAAAACAACAACCCTGCAACCATTCCTTGACTGTGTTGGGTTTTTTTCTCCAGGTAAGAAAAGTACAGCCTGTTATAGTTCCCAATCTTCCACAGCTCCAGACTCAGCTCACAGTGCTGATCCATGCTTGCTGTGACAGTCTCTAAGGGGTGATCTGCCATCTGAGAACTTCCAGACACAACTACATCATCTGCTCACAGCTCTCCTGACATAAGAGCTGGAGCTGGAGTCAGGCAGCAGGAAGCACCTGTAAGTATTTTACATCCACCAGGGACAACACCTCCCAACGTGCAGATTTCTCATCTGGCCCAATACAGCCAGGGACCTACCCCCTCCTCCGCAGGTAGCCAGAACCCTGGCCAGCCTGCTCATAAGCAGCCACAGCTCATGGGATGAAGGCATTTCCTCTCTGCCATAAAATGCATCATTTACTATCACAGCCTTTTTCTCCGCCGGGAATGGCTGGCAATGGATATTTGCTCCTTTCACCCTTCCTCCTCTTCTCCCTCCCTTTTTCCACCACCCCCGCACATACTAAGCCTCGGGAGGTTTCACGGGAAGGAAGAAGGAGGTCGTGCATTGTCTGAGAAGGGTTTATAAGCTGTCCTTCTGGCACAGAGCTAGAATCAGGACATTGTTTAGCTGCATGTCTGAACAAGAGGCATAGGCACAATGAAGCTGGATGCCATTGGGTGGATCACAATGAGTAAATTAGTCTACAGTACATTAACCAGCACATCCCCACAGCTGCAATTCTCTCGCTCCCTTTTTCCCTGACTTTGACTATGCCAGGTAATATCCTCACAGCTATAGCACAATGCCAAATGTACTTTGGATTATTCCATGTTTACTAACACAACAGTCTCTGGAAACAGAGTTGGAGAAGGCAACTACCTACATGGTCTGGCATCCTTCCAGGAAGCCAAGCCAATTAGTCAAGACGAGACAGAACCAGAGACAAGACTACCAACGATGTAGCTCAGAGCAGAGACATGATCAGAAATAGGGCTACAATAGAGGCCTTATGTCCACCTTGGAAATCTAGTCAGAAACTTGGGATAGCAAAAGAAAGGCACATCTGCAACATCTTCCAGGCACTCCAGGGGCCCAGGACTGATCTTAATAGAGCTCATGGGGTAATGGGCAGGGCTGCATGGATGGAGGCCCTGTGTGAGGCTGGTCAGGGTAACGAAGGGCTTTTGGTGCACTCAGGGCTCTGACTACGGTAACTTGGCAACAGAGCTTGTAAAATTAAAGAATTACTGTCTTTTTGTAAACTAGTAGTGCTCTGTCCCATTGATCAACTCACCTCAGGACATTTAGTCTTAAAGGGATGGTCCCTCAAAGGATTGGTAAAGTCAGTAGATCCATATATTAAATTTCCAGGTAGTACTTCACATGCAGTTAGGTAGTGCTTGTCCTGTTGCCTCCAGCCAAGAATCCAGTAGTGCACGTGAAAGAACCTAGTATCTACCTATGTAGACATCCAGATCATTAGGGAGATAACATGTATTTCATGGAATCTCCAACATCTTTCCCTCTTTAAGAATAAACTTGCAAATGGAGTACAGAAATTTGCAGGAGTTTAGGAGTAAAAGAAGTATTTAATTTGGGTTCTCCAACCCTTTATCTCGGTCTTTGAGACCAGCATATCTAACACCTTGGCTGGGTCCTTGTGGCCAACTCAGGGAAAAGCACCACTTGCTTTGTTTGAGTTCAGCAGACCTCTTAATAACAGCCATGGTTACTTTAATCATTTGAAGGAGTCAGAATGTTCTCCTTTTTTAAAAACTGTGAGATAAGACCATCATGTGCTCCTGCAAGCCTATCTGAAGACATCACATCTCTGCCTAAAGAGAGCCACTCTTAACTCTGTTTTCTAATGTAACATCTTTGCCAACAGTACTGTCTCTCTGCTCTCCAGCAGCCTAAACATAGTTTTGCAGTCTAAATCCAAAGTTCCACTGCGGTACAACCAGGCATTTAAAGCTTTAATCTTAATCTTTGAGTCTGAGAACAAAACCCCTCATCTAATTGGTGCCATTTCCAGTCAGAACCACCCTTGCTGTAAACTGTTCCATGTTATAAACCCCATGGCCTGGAGGGTGAACAGCTAATTGTTTAAATGGTGTTGTGCAAATATTAGAGAGGTGAACAATTCCCCAAACACCTGCTGCTGTAGTTAATGCCTGTGCATTTACTTCTAGCCATAACATGCACATGTATAATCTCTGTCTGTGAAGAGACATTACAGGAAAAGTTTTTAAAAGGCAGAAATTTTCAAGCAACCTTCTAGCTTTTCTTTTCCAAAAAGACAGAAAAAGAATGTGCAGATAAGTGTGATCTCACACCAAAAGACAGGAGGATTTAATTCCTTTTAATACATTTATGTGTCAGAAGACACACACCTAATGGAGGGCTTCTTTTTTGTATGGAAAAGTGGCCATGTGGTCACTGGATGACAAATCACTTCCCAGCCTTGACAATTCCTGCACACAAGATTTAATAAAAGGCATCCCACTGGCTACTCTGTTTGACTCCCACACCAGCCGTGGAATCCCTCAGAAGTGGGGGATCAAACCCAGCTCAGCAGCCCCTGTTCCACAGTAGAGCTATTGACCATTCTGGTTTGCTGTCCTCCCCTCCAGCATCAACTCACAAGGTGCCCCACACCCTGTGAAAGCATCTCACAAATGGCTCCAAGCGGTAAGAGAGAGAAGAAAGGAGTTCTTGCACAAACTGAGATGGCAGTTTACGCCCAGAAGCAAAAGAACCGATAAACCTCATAGTGCTTTAACCTCCCAAGTTAACTGCAGGTATTATTCCTATTCAAGTGCTTAATCCTTCCCTGACTCTCAAACTGTTTACCTCCATGTCCCACAGCAAAAAAATTCCACAGGTTGATTAAATGCCACTTTTAACTTTACTGCCTTTAAACATTTAGCCTTCACTTTAACATGCTGATCCAACATGAAGAGATAAATGGAAGTGTCCAGTTAGTTACAGCGCAGTCAGCTCTCATCCTAGTAGAAGGAATGCTTGCCAGGTAACCAAGAGCTCATACTGGCAAGGATGTTCTTAAACTAAGGAGGTAAGGGTTGAGGTTCCACCCATCTTAGATGCATGTGAGAAAAGACAAGGACTTTGAAGATGGGTTTTCTGAAGTGGCCTTCCATCCTCCCCAGAGAAATTTTATAACTTAGTTTAGTGGGAGCACAGTGGTTTATTGGAATAATCCTCACTTTAAATAATACCTAAAATCCAGAAAATTAAACCAAGCTGGGATGCTATCATAAATGTATTTTTCTTTCAGAGGCAAAGCTGAAAGCTCCCAGAGTGATCAGTCCAGCTGGACCTATTTGGCTAAGAAGGAGCATTGCAATGGTGGTTAAAAAACTTAGGATCAGCAGCATAACTCCTGCTCCTTCTTTGCATGGTTCAGCATGTTCACCTCGCATGACTCTGCAGAAAAACACAAACATCCATCAATATGTTTTTTACCATACATATTAATGTAAAAAAACCCCAGTTCCATAAAATCAGAATCCTTAATGGGAAGATGATATTTTAGAATAATCTTATATCACAAAATCACTTCTAAATTTTTAATAGATTTTTTTCTGCAGAGTTTAATTTCAGTGACTTGACACTCACCTGGAATATTATTTTATTGAAAAAAAATTATAAAATAATACTTTGTTTTAAAATACTTATATTACTTACTTACAAGTGGGACTGCTCTGAGATGACAGAAAGATTAGGCTACAGATCTTCCAATAGACTTGCTGCTAACAATCATCGAAAATGAAGTATCTAAGTCCAAGTAAAGGGAGGCAAATTACTCCAGTGGAGCGTTAGGCCTAGCCAGTCACCCTGGAGTCAGGAACTGGGAAGAGCCTGAAACAGATTAAAACTACTCCATTTTAAATCTTGGTAGAACTTGTGTGTGTGTGTGTGTGTGTGTGTGTGTGTGTGTGTTTGTGTGTGTGTGTGTGTGTGTGTGTGTGTGTGTGTGTGCACAAAAAAAAACTAACATGGAAATCCTCTTGCCATGTGTCAGAGATTAGACTGCCTGGGTAGGAGGAAAACCAAGGACCACATTGATATGAGACAGGAGAGAAACACACAGGAGACCGACCAACTAGCTTATAGATGATAGCCTACTGATTGGGGCTGTCAGCTGGGATATAACAAACTGGATTTAAACCTCTGCTGAGTCATTCTGTGCCAACCCATACAAGTGTGCTAAGTAGACAGCTCTTAGTTGTCCCAGGGTATCTTTGCACATGTGTGTGAAAATATTTTACAAGGTCTTTTAGTTTTCCTTGGCCTCACCACTATAGAAGTAAAGAACCTTTCTTGAACCTCAAACACTTTTACAGGGTGAAGCACTCATCTTTCTGCTGTTGAAAGCTGTGCACTTTTAAAGCTCAACCTTCTGAAAATTTTGACACAAGGAACTGGCTGTGTTAGTTCTGTAGAGGATTCTGCTATGCAAATGGGCACTGCAGTAATAAAATCATCAAAGCAATGCTAGTTATTCAACAATGAGCCACCGTTTGTTGCCAGAGAAACACTGTGTTGAATGAAATGCATTTAGAAAAACATTACTACAAAGGGAAAATATGAGTAATCAACCTAAAGCAATGAGCCATGGAAGCTTGTTTTATGAAACGTCTTCCGGACTGTCTCAAAATATTAGACATGCTGACAGAGATATCAGAGAGGTTTTCTGTTATTTCTTATAGAGGTGGTTTCAATTTTAGATTCATCACCCCAAAACTATACCATCTTGGTCTACCTGTCATGTTAAGTTTTTTAATAGAGGAGACTGAAAGTCTGAATGTCGTGACAGGACCTGAAAGAACTTCATTCCAACCAACATGCTCATGGTTATGCCATATTTGGGTTGGGTTTTGTGTGTGTGTGTGAATGGCTTTCTCTAGTGCTTCCATATGACTTCCTACCCCTTCCTTGAAGACAGAGAATCAAATCCTACTCCTTGCACAACATAATAGGGGCAAAGAAAGTCTCATATGAATACAGAAGGAAAATTGCATTTCAGGAGCTTGAGCTGAGCTGTCCAGAATGATGTCCAACCTTGAAGTCTCTTCTTTTATTAAACCCATAAACTTGAAAAATAACACATCCTGACTTGTGATGAACCAAAAAATCAGTTTGCACAAAAGCAGCTTTCTTCATGGCATGCTATATTCTTCAAGGAGGGTTGCAAAGTAATCTGCTGATTGTGCAAGAAGGAACAAGAAGACAGCACAAAAGGAACTGCCTCTTTAAAGCATGGATTTTTCCCCTTAGGTGTTCCTGGACTTACGTAACTTTGGTTTTGCTTAGGTTGAGAAAATATACTGGGAATCACACAGAAACACACTGTAGGCCTCATTAGCCTGCTGGGTGATTTTAATAACCCACAAGTACTTGATTAGGAAAAAAATTGTCTACTTACAAATGAAATTAAGGAGATGTACAAGCTAGTCCAGTCATATTGACATTCCATATACTGGCATACAGATGTAATTTTGGTCATCTTCATGGAATAATTAAGCCTATGGGCATATTCTCTATCCTGTACAGATAAGCAATGCCTACAATATCAACACCAAGAGGCCAAGAGAGATGGGAGCTTGAATCCATTGCATTTGCCTTGTTTGTTTCAAGGGTAGAGGATGAGCTGGAAGTTTAACAAATTATGTTTTCCAGTAAAGCAAGAAGTCAGAGAAATCACAAGTGGGTATGTACTCCTTCTTGGTTCTGGAGCTTTCTTGATGAGGAGTCATCAGGCCGGGAAGGTGAAATAAAACAAACAAGACCTGATCCTGTTACCCTTTGTGTCTTAACAGGCTGTGAAAACACAGGCTGAAAAGCACTCATCAAATAATAAAAACACTGACTCATAGGAATTTCTTTCTTTCCTTTTAATTTTAATTTTTTTCCATCTTGTTTCAAGCCTTCTTCACTAATTTAGTTGTCAACCTACCTTGCAGAAACGCTGTCAACTTTATGACATTGTTTCCATTAGAGTGTGCACTTTTCCATTTTGGCAACTCCCCTTAATAAAAGTGCCATCAGAATTAAAACACTTGAGGGTAGGATTATGTGTAAGTATATCCATTACTTTTGCTTGAGGTAAATAAAGTGCTGTTGTCACTTGATAGGCACTTAATCTGTTAGAAAGCATTATTTTTTTTCCTGTAATTCCACTTTTACTGACTGATGCATATTCTCCTATGACATTTTGCTGGAGAATTTTTCCTCCAGACATATATATTGGTCATTAGCAAAGAAAATAATATTCCAGGCATGCAGCTGGTTCTAGTACATTGCAGGCACAGTATCCTAGCCCTTACCAAGTCTTCATGGCTGTTCTGCAGTGCCATCACACCTCAAAGAACTGCTCTACCTCCTCTGAGGTAACCCAGATGCTAATCTAAGTAGCTCAGAGGGCAGATGAGTAGCCTATCAAAACAAAGGGAAACAAAAAGACATAATATGATAAAATCTTACTGCATAAATACTCTTGGTAGAGAGCAGGCAAAAAGTCGCGCTATTCTACATGTGATATTGCTCCTGCACAAGGAGTGCACCTGTTATAAGGGTATGAGGATGACCTCGATGTTATTACCCACCTAGCTGTAACAGTAGTATCCCTACAGCCCAGGGATAGGTTGTTGATAACGTGGACACACTCGACAATGCCCAGAGAGAAGGGGGTGACAGAATTGTGAACCAAAGGAGAGCAGCATGGCTAAGTGGAGATCCACTGTCAGGTCTTTCATTGCTTTCATTTCTCAAAAATCTTTCATTGGAGTTGGTTACTTTTGTGCTTATCAATGATGTGGTACATTTTCTGATATCGCAACAGTTCACCAAAAGCCCTTCACTTCTTACTCCTGTACTGAGTGGAGCCCAGCTCAAAACTCACCTATGTCAGATGTATTGTCTCTCAAGAATCTCTGAATGAATTTAGGCAGCTAAGGGAGAGGGATTATTACAATTTTATCATTACACTCATGCATATTTAGTGCTGCATTGTCAGCCTCAGGCATCTGAGAACTATGAGTAAGCGCTCTGCTGTCACACAAAATTGTGAGATTTAGTTTCTTTGAAAACAAAAAACAATAACAGCGGTTTTTGTTCATGTCCAGTTTTAACTCCCACTAATTCGCTTGTGACATTTCGTTTTGCCAACCCTTGCAAATTTGTATAAAGTGACCTTTGGCTATGGGATCCTGACATGAATTAACTACATACTCCTTCAGCCTTATGACAAATCTTCAGTGCTCAGAGAATCTGCCCTTTGTGTCCAACACACATCTGCTGCTTCTGCATCTGCAATGGATCTTCACCTTCTGACCAAACCTAGGAATGGTATTTTCCAGAAGATTTCTCTACACCTCACACAATGCTGAGGGAGAAGTGATTACTTGAGAGGTATTTTGTCCCATTTATTTCCTGGAATGGAAATTAAGGAGAATGTTGAGGAAGGAAGAGAGAACCAGAGTATAAACTGACTCATTTTTTTTGTACAGTGATGGAACCAGCTCGGCTGTCCTAACATGACAGGTAGTTTCTGTTCCACTCCCATCCCAGGCAAATAACATCGGATGCCGTCTCTCCTTTAGATTCTCTTGTAGCCTGAGCAAAATGAAGAGAGGAAGAGATGGCTTAGCCTCCTGCAGAAACCCTCTTCCCCACAAGGCAGCCAGTCAGAAGCCTCCTGTGAAAAAGCCAGCTGTGGACTGCAGCTTGGCACAGCTACCTGCATGCTAGCAGCAGGGGTCAAAGACATATGATTAAGGTGAGAGATTCACCAGCTGGCACTGTTACTAGAATGAGCTCAGAGACCAGGGTGGCTCCAGAAGAAAGAATCTGCTGATGCTATTAATAAATCCTGTGCTCTGTGTCCAACCCTCCAGCTCCATTCTACTCCCCAAATATCCAACTAGACTAAAAAGCAGACTTGGGCTTCTTCGCACAACTCCAGTGATAGAAAGTGATATAGGCCAACCCTGCAGAGTATTCTTGGCCTAAGAAACATACCTGAGTGGCCAAGGGAGGGCATCATGACCCACAGCTCTCACAGCATTGGCACGACAGGCGTGGCTGAGGAAGAGGCAAGTGCCTTGGGCTGAGGCAAATTAATTTAGTCTTGTGGCTGTTCCAGTTCACCTTGAGCCAAGCAGGGATCTGGCCTAGCTATGAGTATCAGTGTCTGGCATAAAGCCAGCTGTGCCATCCCCTTCCGTAAGGCTCCCAAGTTGGAATTCAGATTTTATTTGGCTGCGTTGCTGTGCTCCAGCATCACTAGGCTGGACATCTTTTTTAGAGATTATATTTTACATGTATGTTTTAAATAAATAGCCTGTATTTTAGGAGCACTTACCCATAAGTATATAAACTGCTCTGAGGTTTACCCCATTGGAATTAGAATGAACCTAATTCATAATTCAGACATCAGGCTAGAAACAGCTTAGCTTCACTCCACGGACCTATAGCTTGATGTCTGAACTGCCCACGAGACGCCCTCTAATCCCAATAGCTGTAACCTAACCTCAGAGTGGTTTCTAAACTTACTAAATAAATACACTTTTTAAAGAGGAATGCACCATATTTATTAGGGTTTTTGCTCCGTTCAGGCAGACTATCATTTTAGAGCTGTTCCTATGAGAGTGAGCTGTGGAGAGACACAACTATATTCAAGAAAAATTTTAGAGCATGCTGCTTTTTTTTGCTTTTTGCTTTTTTTTTTCTTTTGAAAAAGGAAAACTCCAGACTATTTCACTGAATACAGAAAGTATCTGAAGATACAAATTCTTAAGCTATAGAGGACTAACCCCCATAAGTACTTACCTGTGCAAAAACTCTTCCTGCATGGATAGCCATACTGAATTCACTATGACAGCCCACTTCAGACAGTTACCAAAGTATGGGCCTAAACTGTCTACTCTTGTGTTCATCCTTCAATGATCACATGTGTTACTCAGGTAAATAAAAAAAATATCTTCCCAGGTAAACTGGAGGGACCTCATTTGGTTTTTCATTAAAGTATGCATTTGAAATTCAGTGCTATGTTGTACCAAAATCTTCTTGATTACCAAAAGTTATTTTTGTAAGCATCAGTGTATGAAGACAGAAAAGCTGAATTTTCAAAACTGGTTTTTGCAAGAGGAAGGAATACATTAATACTGTGAAAGTCTGGCTGTCTGATTAGATTATGGCTTTCACATTTGATCTTCATTGATAATTTTTCAATCTCACTCAACACTTTGTATACTGGAAAAGGGCTGTGCAGCAGGGACTTTTCTGAATGCCTTAATACCACAAACTGTATCTGGTCAGTCTGTCTGCTCTCCATGTGTGCCTGGCTTCACAGCAAATAAATGCCAGAAATAGCATTCCTACAGGATTTCCAGTTCAAAAGCCACAAGAATGCTCTTTCTCATGGTATGGCACCATGCAATAAAATGGTGTCATCTGGAAAATTACAGTCTTGGAAACAAATGTTTTTCCTTCTTCACCGATTTAAATCATCTAAAAATAGATGGGTTGTCACATAACTTTTATATTTGTCAGGGGAGCCCCTCATTTCATCTTGTGACAGTACAAGAAACGTATCCCATAATAAGACCAAAAGATCTTCCTAGGGAATCCCCTAGGAATATCTTTTTTCTTTAATTGTGCAAACTCCTCAGAAATAAAACCTGAAAGCAATTCATCAAAGGTTGAGAACCAATTCAAGGTCACTCCAAGCAATTATTTCAGGGAGTATTTATATAGTACAAATTTAGGGGGAGAAGGAAGGAAATGTCATGGACTAAACCTCTCTTCAGTTCTTCTTTCTGTTTTCTTAAGTAAGACTTCTTAAAATTGACTCTATATAAAAACAGACTGTCATATTTCTTAGCTGAGAGAAACATTATTTAATCCATCTCCCTGATCAGCACAACTGAGCCCCTCTTGAATGATGTTTGTCTCTTGACTTCAAAAAACATGAAAAACTTGCAGGTGAGAAGCCACGAAGTATTTACCATAAGAAAACAAGGTTTCTCAATGATTAACTGATCCGGGAAGAATCCTTTTGGTTTTTAACAAGGATAATAGCTCAAAATTATTCAGACTCATTGCCTATTGTTTAAGGAGGGTCACTGAACTATCAAGTCCACCAGTATGTTCTTCCCTACCCATTATTTCTGACTTCAAACTCCCCATTAAAAAAAAAAGCTTCTCAAGATTTCGTCACCATTTGAAGCCAGTATAAGCACAGATGTTTCTGAAGGGGTTTCAAAATATCACCTGCTTTCCCTAATCAACCAGTCATAAACCAGCAGTAGTTCTTACTGAGAGTGTCTATCCATTTTTGACCATTTTGGCATGATCAGCAACAATGCTTGAACTCTGTAAACTACCTCATTACAGGTCTAGGTCTTTATTTGCATCAGACAGGATTCATGCTTTCACTAATTAGAGTTCAAGGGTTCAGGCCATACTGATGGTCTGAAGCTGTGCAGACACAGAAACTGGCAGTCTCTTGAATACTACATTTGCAAGTCTACACGTAATCTACATCATATCAAGGATCAGAGATTCTTTATAAGCAAAGTAAGCAACAGATTGCAGTGTCTGAATGTATCTTAGCAGTTTTCAGTGGCTCACTTCTGAGAAATGTTGATGATAGAGAAAGGAACAAGTTTACAGGTAGAGAATAGAATATCAAATATCATGATTGGCAAGCTAATTTTGAGGTACTGAAAGCACATTGCAACAACTAAAAAGAGTCCACATTAATTAAATGCTGAATTGTTTTTCTTCTGGTGATAAGCCTGTTTGTACCTCTTACTATCCTGCCAAACTGATATATGCAAGAAAAACTCCAGTACACCTTACAAAACTTTTAGCATCTCTTTCTCTTAGAAAAGGATGCTGTTTTCTTCATTGGACTCTAGCCTTCTGATAGCAGCCCTTAACTAGTTAGCAATAGTATGTGCTACAAATTGCCCTTTAGAACAAAAAGGCATATGAGAAAATATTTTTTTCTAAGTGGGAAAACTTTCCATTTCTCAGAACAAATGCCCTTTGCAGCAGGTAATTCCCTGCCCAGCTCCAATAATTAACACCTCCTGGTCTGAAAACCCCTCTTTTCGGTACACACAAAAGAGACAGTTGCATGCAAGCTTTCTTCCACATAATTTTTGTTCAACAGCAGTATACTAGATCAGCCAGGACAGGCACAAGACATGCTTTCACATGAAATACACATGTGAACCATAAGCCTGCTAGAAATTCCCAGAACCACAACATTTCACTTGTCACATTACTTGGCTTCCTTCCTACACTGATAGAGTGACAGCTTCAGAGCCTCACTAGAGAAAACAGGCATCTTCCATTTTGGTTTCAGGCATGTGGTCACCCACATTAACAGCAATATTGTAGCCATGTTTTAACCATATATCATTATTTTTCTTCATCTTACACTTTCTGGAAAGGTTATCTGGCAATTATGAGCACCAAACATGTCCTCTTGCAGGTGGCAGAATATCAACAGTGAGTGACAGTTCTAACACTGGAAAAATTGCCACAAAATCCATGTGGGAAGAAAGTTCTGATGATCAGATTTTTAAACATAACCAGGCATCTGAATAAGCAGGCAGACATCTACCAAGATTTTTAAATTACTAGATTTTTATAATCTAAAAGCTAGTCCCCTTTATGATTTTGAAGATATCATTAAATAAGCCTCAGAACTTTTTCTTATTAGAATTCATAGTAATTTGCTTTCTGTTTGACTGTGTTCCTTCTCTGCAGACCACCTGTAATTGTGCCTTAAGGCATGTCCACTCATCTGGGAAAGACAGGGCAATGAAGGAATGAGAAAAAACTGTTGTTAAAAGCTTGTGAAGGTCAAAGCAGTTTCACCACAGCTTCCCACCCTCCCAAGACAGAAGTTAAGAGTATTTCAAGAGTTATTTGTGCGGAAGGACAACACTAATTGCAAAAGCAGTAGACTCAACTTGACCTCTCAGAGCCACATAACTGGAGTAGACAGCTACAAATGAGATACATCACAGAGCCCAGCTCCAGATTACAAACTTGAAACCATCCATAGTTTCATCGCCAGATCCCACTTCATTCTTGAGCTCTGGCAAAGTCACCTCTTTCCTTTCTGCTTTTCAGTCACAGTGACACAAGGGCTCACCATCCATATTAGGCTGTAGCAGCAGCAGGACTGGTAACTAATTGTTGGGAAGGGGATGAAGCTCCAAGCTGACAGACAGCATCAGCGTCTCTTAGAGGGCAAAAAGGAAGTAATTGTGAGAAAGAAAAGAGTTCTCTGATACTCTGAGTTATTTTCAACATGGGAAGGAAATATCAACTTTGGAGTAAACATATGAGGTTGCATAAATCAATACCAAAGAAGTTGTGTGTCCAGGTAGAACTCAAATTGGATGGCATACCTTAGTGAGGGGCCCTTTCATGAAGATGGGGGAGTGAAGGAGCAGGTGCTGATCTCCTTTCTTTGTTGGCCACAAATAGAACTTGAGGGAATGGCATGAAGCTATGACAGGGGAGGTTTAGGTTGGATATTAGGAAGAGGTTCTTTCCTGAGAGAGTGGTTGGGCACTGGAACAGACTCCCCAGGGATGTGGTCACAGCATCGAGCTTGGCTGAGTTCAAGAAGTCTGGACGATGCTCTCAGTCCCATGCTCTGACTTGGCTGGCCCTGTGTGGAGCCAGGAGTTGGACTTGATGATCCTTAAGGGTCCCTTCCTACTCAGGATATTCTATGATTCTATTCTATGATTCTAAGATCAAGAATTGGATTCAGTTGGGATTTTTCTGGTCAGAGGATGGGAATCTCTCAAATGTAGATATTACATAGTGCCAGTCACGATATGGTGCTAGCTGGAGTTTGTGAGCATTTCTTCAAGTAGCCACACAAATGTTTCTCCTGGTTGCCAACAGCTCACTGCTAACAAATGGTAGCCAGAAGGCTTCCTGCAGGAAAAAAGAGGAATGTAGGGTTTGTATTGGCATCAGGAAGACACCTGCTGTTGTCTGTTTAAGTATCTAAGTTCCAGTTCCGCCATAACCAGCACAGGTGTCACAGCACTGAACTGCCACTGTATTTCTTAACAGAGGTTACATTAACTATCATGACATGCTGTGACAGCACTAAGCATACTCAAGCTATTACTTGGGGGGTGGAGGGGAAATTAAAATGTATTTTAATTATGTTGTTTTGCATCTGCTTCACCTGAGTTGTAGATTCTATACAAACTAAGTGTTCATATAAAATGTATTGCTACTTCAAAAAATGCTAGACTATTTATTGGAAAGCAGGCCCTTGTCTACACAACAAAGTCAGTAATTATCACAACTTCATCCTGGGAAGACATAATTTTGTCTTCATGTGAGTATTGTTATTCAATAATGGTGTTTTCTTCCAAATTTGATATTAAATATATATTCAGCTCATGTCCACACATATCCTGCCAACGCAAAAAAACCCCAGTGTACTCTAGAAAAAAAGCAGAAGGAAAGAGCATTAAGTAGCAGGAAGAATCTTGGACCAAAATAAATGTTTTGCTCATTAGATTGTATTTTTGTCCATGTTACTGAAAAACAGAGGCAGCGAAATGCAGCTTGTTGCAATACTTTGAAGCTTTCTGCACAGTTAGATCTCCTTGAGGAGACATGCTAGTGAAGAAATGGCTGAAATTTTCCGGATGTTTTCAGAAATGTAGAAATGTTTAACCAGTGATGGGGTTGTGTGTCTGAAGAATCTGAATTTATTGGAAATGTCAACCAATAGCTTACGACTTTGTAAATTTTAGTTAATAATAACTGGACAGACCAGAGTCCATGTCAGCTTTCAGTGACGACAGCCAGTGATTTAACACCATTTAGTGAGAACATGACTTGGCCCTAGGGAACACATTCAGATGGTGTATAACCCACTTCAGTCCCTGTGCGTATTGGAGAAAGCCAAGCACCTCTGAAGGCCTCTGATGGATGGTAGAGAGGACTGAAGTAAACTAAGGATGGAGAGGTTGAAAAACAGCTGGTAGAAAAAACGAGGTACAGGCACTCCTGGGATTTAGGCTGCCTGCCTATGAGATTAGCGTGTAGGCGCCTTTCCATTTGTTTCTGCAAACTGTCACTGCTTGACAGAAGTATTCTTTTAATCGTCTTCTTTTCAGTCTCAGGGACCTCTTTTTGGGAGCTGGGGTACCAGAGTTGTAGTGCTGCTCTTCCAGGTGCCTGGGTTCTCCTTTGGTTCCTCACAGTTACAGAAAAGTTAATAATTTTCATAACTTAAAAATAAGAGAAGTGCACACTCCCACACTCAGTGCGATCTCACTGACCGCTTGAATACTTTCTGAATATTTTCAATAGGCACTTTTCAAGTTAAGCGTTCTTATAATTGCTTTTAATACATACTTGGATCCCTCCTTCTGTATATCTAATGAAGATCTTTTGGACTAAAAAATTGGGAACAAAGACAGACCAGGAAGGTTTTTAAAAGTAGAAAGAACAAAATGTAAACAAAATTTACATCACTGGAAAAATAGACAATTCTCTTAAGAACTGGAATGGAGACATTCATTGTTGGTCTCAGAACTGAATTGGCTAACCTTCAAGGAGCAAAAGGGACTCCAAATCTGGTAAAGCAACTCCTCATTCTACATTCCCCCAACAAAATGCCCCCCTGAATTCAGAGAAATTGTCCAAAAGAAGGAGCAGAGGAAAAGCAAGTTTGCCAGAGGTTACACAGGGAATTTGCAGCAGAGCCAGGAACGGAGTTAGCTGCTTGCTAAGGAGTTAGATGCAGGTCCTATCCATTAGACCACAGCAATCTCCATATTTAGTTAGACCAAGAGTAGAAGCAGTCGAGTAACATCCATCTCCTCGCTTTCCTAAGGGCTCTGAGATTGCCAGATGAAAAGTATGACATGTGCTCAAAACATTACTCGCCATCATTCTCAGAGATGAAACTGTGCAGGTTTCTGCCCCAGCGAAGGATTAAAAACACAGTGTGCCTTTGTTTCAGTGGCGCTGTATTTTACCGAGTTTTACACATACCTTTTCACGGCGTAAGGTAGACCTCCTGTCTTCTCCTTGAGCTGCCACAGATCAGTAATGGAAACCAGAAGCCATAATCCAACAGCCTAAGGCCCGCCTTAGCCTAATGATCCCCATTGGCTTATGCCACTAAATCTTTAGAGCCAGCCAATAGTAAATGCTAGGGAGAGGGATTTAGGTGGAATTTGAGGCTGTGTGAACATGGTCTCGAGTGATGGGCTGAGAGGAAAAAGTTAAAAAGTATGTCTCATGCTGTGGTGAAGATAGCTATTGAGTCCTGAACCCATGCCATCACTTTGAAACAAAACTAAGTCAGTGACAGCAATAAAAAAAAGGGGTTAAAAAGAGCTAAGCTCTTCCAAACCTGTATGTAACATTAAACCAAATATTAGCAGAAAAAAACCCCTGGCATTTAAGTTGGCGCTTAACTCTAGTTAATGAGGAGTTCAGATTCCATTCTAACCCTCTTTTTCTGTTGCTTGTAATTTTCTCAAATAAACTCCATTTTGGGCTGAAATTTTCCATGCTTGAGATTTTTTTTGGAAAGTTTATACAAAAATCAGTTAAACAGTTTATTTATGTTAGAACTGAAAACAAAAAAAGCCACACAAAGATTTTTTCCATGTATGTTCTGATCAGACATTTTCTGCTCAATGAACTCAAAATCAGGCACAGTAAAGAATTTCCAAATTTTGCTTGTAGGTATCATTGATCTCAATAAGTTTAGGGAAAAAAAAAAACAAAACAAACAAACAGAGAAATCTCAAGGCAAATCTAGACAAAAAAATACAGTGTGTAAGTATTTTAAATTTAAGTTTCATGATGTAAATTACTTTTTCTCTTTTGAGAAGTAGTTTGAAAACTTATAAATACTTAAGATTGAAATCATCACCATTAGATAAGTCTTCATTGGGTATGTTCACACAACTCTAAAAGGCAGTTTTAAAGGTCTCTGTTAGCATAACATGCCTTATGTATGCTGCTCCTATGTCTGTATCATGGGCTGCACATTCTTTTCAACCAATTGAGTTGAACTTACCCAAGAGCCTGCCCGCCAGCATTGTGGGCCTAGGCAAACTGAATTCCACTTGTAGTGGCTGTGCTTTTCCTGCACCAGTCTGCAAACTGTCTTATAAGTCCAGAAATCTAGTTCTTATTATCTTAAAACCACTGATTTAAATGGGAAAAGATGAGATGAGAAAAGACAAGGCCTGGTAGTGCAAGTTCTCTGAAGTCCTACTCCCAGGAGCAGCAAGTCTTCCCACGTGTCAATAATTTGTCCTTGAGAATGGTTTACATAATCAGCATATACACATTTCAGTGTGGTCCTTTTTGGAGAAGCGAGTAAGTTTTTCAGTCTAATTCATCAGAACAGCTAAACACATGCATAGCAATATGTGTATGTGTGTATATATATATATATAAGTATATAGGTTAATTGGTTAAACATACTTCATTGAGAGTAGTTGTTTCCTTCTGGACATGAGGTCAAGAAAAAGATGCCAAAATACAGTCTCACAGAGATTTTGGTACAGCAAAACACAAGACACCAGCTATGCAAAACACTTTGAATATGCGTGACATTTCTTAATGCTGACAACCCACCAAAGCAAGATAAATCAATTTCCCTCCTGGCAATGTGTAAGATCCTTTGTTTTATTCACCACTAAAAATTTCGTTGTCAATGGCTGGGTATGTGCAGCATGCTTGTGGAGAATGTATTTCGATTCCTCTGATGAACGAGCCATACATAGACTAAATAGCTTATTTCCACTGAGAAATCTTGCTAGTTGGTAAAAACAAAAAAAGAAAAAAGGGAGGGGGTGGGGAAGAAGAGGTCATTAGTTACAACCCCCAGCAGTCAGGCAGAGTTCACTTCCTTTGTATTGTACTTTTTTACTGCAGGCATTTCACTTCTGGGAGGAAAGGATCACAAACGTTCTCGTGAATGAAAATTCTGTACTTCATTGTCGACCCGCCTCTATGAAGCTTTTCTCTTTTTCTCACATGCACTGTGATTAAAGGCTCATTTAACCATTGGGAATGTTGAGGAGAAATATCATGCTGCACAAAATTAATTCACAAACGAAGTTACTGGGTGACAGTGACACGGAGCACATCGGTGGCAGTATTTCTGTCCTGCTGTACAAACTCACAACCTCGACGCTAGTTCAGCTGAATGCTTAAGCACACACACAGTGTAAGCACAGGCATTTTTGCTCAGCTTTTCTATTTATGCTGATATTATGCTGCTTTTAACGAGGAGTCTTATTACAGCATGTCTCTGAGCAGTTTGAAGGAACAGAAAACAACAGGGAACGGTACTGCCTTTCTGGTAACCTGCTTTCACAGTGCTAGCAAGTAAAATGATGTTTGGCAGGATTTGATGTGAGGGAAATGTATTAACTCAAAACATAAAAAGCTCATGTAAAAAAAAAAAAATCCATATCAACATATTTTGCTGCCTTGAGAAAAAAAAAAAAAGAAAAAAACAGGCAGACTGTCTGAACCACAGACTCCCCTCAGTCTCTGAAGCCCACAGACACACACTTTGTACAAATATATGATCTTATATACAGACACACAGATACTCCCCACCCCCCACCCCCTTCTCCTGCTACATTGCTGCCATACTTACTCACAAAGGCGGTATGTAGGCTGTACATAGTAAATACAGACCCTATAACGTATCTTGGCACACACGATACTGAGCGCTGGCACAGACACATGTGAGGATGTGCACATCATTCCTAAAGCCAAGAAGTGAATCAGACGTTAGCAGGATGCAAAAATACACCATATTATCTTTACATTAATACTACTTGACATTTCCAATGGGACCTTGAATGCAAGAAAGCAAAGCTTTTTCCAAACGAAGACTAGAAGTCAGTCATGTTTTCCTGATAAGCACCACTAGCTCCATTGTACAGGTAGAAAAGCTGAGGAGCATGGAAATCAGAGCAATTGGTTTCCTTCTGCAAGTCAGTGGAAATAGATTAGGCACCTGGTTCTTCATTGAATCTCATCCCTACAAGACAGTCTCACATCACCAGCTGAACGCAGATCAGAAGCAGTGTCATACCCAATGAGTACCTTCTTGAAGTCACCAAACAGGTGGTAAACATACCATGGGCAGCAGCAGAAGTAGTGAGTAGGAGGGCAAAGGAATTTTGCCAATGAAGTGGCCAGTCCAAGGTCCACAAAGCTTCCTTTGTTCTCCAATTCCTCCTACTCTATATCAGCTTCTAGCATGGGCTGAATTGGAAGAGGAAAGACCTTTTAAAGGGTTGGGAGAACCTCAAAAGAGGACAACTGGGAAGGAATGCACCCCATATGCAAGGACCACTTCGCTGAACTCTGCCCATCTGAACTGCACAGCTGGGACCTTCCTGACAGTCAACAGTCAGGTGAACTCACTCTGTGCTCTGTCCCCTCATACTGCAGTGGAGGCTTCCATTCATCCACTTTTCTTCTTCTATGTCCCTACACCAGTCTTGCATGGTAGAAGATGTGGTGGTTTTGGTACCTAGGAGAAACACTTGGCTATGAAAAAAATCAGGTATTGGCAACAACATTAAGGATTTTAATAGAATTTTCCAGCAACAGAATATGAACATTGTTCTTTCTCTCTTGATCAGTTTTATTCTGCATTATAATTTACAGGTTTTAAAATACAGAAATATATCTAAACAGGTGTTTAAAATTATTTATTGACCCACTCTGGTTTAATATCAGCCACATCCTTTACTTCACCTGCTTTTCTGCTGAAAATTATCCACATTGCAGCCTGAATCAGGGGTGGGAAGAGGTAAAAACTGCCAGCTCAGCATTTACTGCAATGGCAGAAACAGTGTGCTGGCAGCAAAGATGCTATTAGAAGATTAGGAGTTCAGGTGGAAGAGGATTAGTATTTTTCCTGGGGCAAAATTACCTTGTGTTCCTCATTGAAAAATATTACCATATAGAAAAGTAATAAATTTCAGTAGATACTACTTACTTAGAATGGCAGGGGGTGGGGATATGTCATAAAAGTACGGTGCCTGTACACCTAGCGATAAATAAATTACTTTTTCTGGAGATGAGGAATGGCTGCTTAACTCTGAGCATGTGAATGGTCTAGGATGGAGCAGGTGCTGCTGGTGGGCCACCATACTGCAGCACGATTCACTTTGAACTGTGGTGATTCCACAGAGATTTAAGATTTGTCCCCACCCCTGGTATAATACCCAGTCTACCTGAAAGGATTACATTTCTTTTTAGGTGTGAGACAAACCATAAGTTCTCCTAGGCAAAAAGAAATCTGCTGCTACAAGTTAGTTTACATCAGTCAGTTTCTATGGTACTTAAAAACTAAAACTGAGTAAACCAGCTGTCATTTAAAGCTCCAAACATGATAAACAGACAGTACATAGATGCCAAACTTTATGAGTGGTTAGTTTATTAAAGTTAACACAATTGTTTACAAAATGCAAAACTAAGCACATGTCTAGGTCTCTGCAGGACCGTGACTAAACTGCTGCATTTCAGTCAAAGCTGAGGAGTCGGTGTGGGCCACAGCGGAGTTTCTGAGTTCCAGGAATGTTAAAGAATTCTCCCGCTACTTGGGGATCCTCAATGATGTCAGCGCTCCAACAGCATCAGATGCACATTTAGCCCAGAAGAACCATGACACTGGGATGAGACCCACACAAGAGAATGTCTATTAAAGTTGATGTTGCTTTTAATTTGTTCAGGGATGGAAATCTATAGAGTCACAGAGACCCTCAATGTCCCTCGGTGAAACAGGCAGTTAATTCCACTCTACAAGAGGTCTGCTTTGAGACTTGAGGTCAAAAGGGCTCCTAAAAGGATTTTGAAATTTTCTCGTAAATGCAGAATGTTTAAGTTATGATTAAGTCATGTTTACCCGTTAATTGTGCAGTAAATAAAGCTGTGGCTTTAACCTTCCAGTCATAGCATGGCAGCGTGTTAATTAGGACTGAGAGACTGGCAGCTTGCCAAAGTTGTGCTGTATGGGAGGTTGAGAGGCACAATTTGGTTATCAGTTATGTTGACATGTGCTGAGCGTTATGTGGTCACACTGCATACCCAACAGATCCAGCGCTAGCTCTCCCAGTTATGAAAGGGCTGCTGTTTGAAATTTTTGGCTCTCAGTCAAAGTCTCTGAGTCTGAAGATCAAGAGTTGGTTGTTGGTTTTGTGTTGGGGTTTTTTTTTCCCCTCTCGGTTCTATTAGTTTTTATAGATCCACTTTCCCACTTAGAGGGGGGTTGCAGAGGGAGAAACAGACTGACTCATATAACAACAGTGCATGAAGCAAGGTTGTGGGGAGAGGGAAAAGAAAGGGTGTAAAGATTTGACTTGCAGCTCTGCGTCTATTTACTCTTTTCCCACTATTTCTAACCTCAACCATTTAACAATACTTGGAGCTTAGTCCTAAGATGGGACTTGAAACTTTCCCACGGGTTGAACCTCGTGGATTCACAAATCTGCACATGAGCCACTACTAAACATTTACCAAAGCTGCCTGCTCTCAAGCACCCGAGATGTTACTTAGGGCATTACACAGAGAAACAGGATAAAGACATGGAAGGGACAGATAACCAGGAAGTTTGAGGAGGGGAAAGGTGAGGGAAAAAAGTTGGTTGTTCTTAGAAACACTCTCGTGAAAACTGCTTCCTAGGCAGAAAAAGGAAATCTAAGGATTCTCCCGTGAACTCTCTCTTTTGCATCTGCATTTCAAATTTCTACCACTCATGCAAATGTCTTCTCTTTACACCTCTATTCCTTCTCCACAGCACATTTCTTACAACCACATCAGGATACAAACACATAAAAATCCTATGACAGGAGCAAGTCATTACTTCAGTCCTCATCCATCAACCGAAAACAATAAATAACCAATAAACAATCAAAACAACCAAAATACGAGGAAATTCTGAAAGAAAAGGGAAGATATTTCAGTGGCTGACATTATTATCTGGTAGGGAGAATTGGATGGATCTTGCAACAAATCAATATTTTGTCATGTTGTTTTATTTCTGGTAGAGTTGAGTTTTTTTTAAAAAAATGACTGCGTAGATACTACAGTTCTGCAAACACAGCTCTAGACTTGAACACAGGAAATACAAATCTCTCTTCTGATTCCTTATGCCACTTTCTGCCTGTTGTCCCCCATTTTTGTCTGTCAGCAATATATAATAATTGACATCAATATTTTATTACAATCTCATTGAAACACAGATCATCTCCTGCTGCTTTGTTTGCAGAATAAGCGCAAAGAAAACATTAAATCATGTTAATTATGAAGAGATTCTGCCCAAACTGATCCTCTCAAAGCCTACACAATTCATGCAAGAATGTTCACTGTGCCATTCAGATGAAAGCCTCCATGTTAGGGATGTGGTAGTATCAACAACAACAGAGACATATTTCCAATTCACTTGAAGTGGAAATCAACCAAGGGGAGGTGAAACACCTTGTATGGTCAAACAGCAGGTTATTGGCATAGGCTAAATTAGAATAGAAGATTCTTCAATCCTCATATTTGTCCTTAATCCATGCAGTTCCGTTGGCCCAGAAATGGCAAACTGGATGCAAGGCAATTATTTTTATGCTTCGCACTTTTTAATCAGCCATAGGAGGGACATTCTGGTCTCCATCAAGATCAAGCTTGAAATCAAGGACAATCCCTCTTGCCATTTTTTGTCTGTCAAGGATATAATTTTTGGAAGACAAATTCCATGGAGTGTTTTGACAGTGCAAATTACTGTAGGATCCATGCAAAGAATGAAAATCAATTTCTCATTCCCCAAGGGCGTCTCCACTCTACACATGGGCATTTTAAATTAAAAGCCTTGAAGGAAAAGGTCGTTTTTACTTCATCTTGGTACAACTTGTTACTTGAAAGAGATATTTTGAAATACCTCATGCTTACATGCAGCTATGTATGAGGGTTGCAGACACAGCTTTAATTGGTCCCCAGGACCTTGCTTTGAAGTGATGACTCACAAAGAGTATTTTGTCAAGCCAACTGTGCCATAAAAATATTAAGTGTGGCTTAAAACAGTAAAGGTTTTATTATCCTGTTCACTTCCTGTCACGAAGCATTGCATTAAATTGTACTTTTAAGGGATTAATGACTTATTTGCTTCATTCCATGCTGCATTTGTGGTTATAAAAGCTATTAAAAGCCATGTTATCAACATCAGTGTTAATGAAGATATTGGAAAATCAGTCAAACACAAATATATTCTAATCCATAGCATTAATCCAATTGCCTTTCCCTATGAGATTTTTGTGTGTGTGTGTGTGACCTTGCAGCATTGTCACCATTCTGTGGGCACAGTTGGGAAAGTTAAATGCCTGAGAAAGAGAAAATAGGGAAGCAAAATATGAACCTACATTACATAAGCCTACAGCCCTCCCACTTACAAAGGACTGATCAGAAGCGTAGAAAATGTCCACAACAACACAGACAACAAATAGCATGACATGTCATTACCACAGATGAAAATAAATTCAAAACTATGAGAAACATTCTGGATTTTTGGCTTTGTTATTTTGAACAGACACACTACAAGACTTATAATTAATCCAATTTACTCAGTAGGAGACAGGTTTGCAAAATAAGCTTTGTAAAACAATGATGAATTCTTCAAGTTTTTGTTTATAAATAGAACCAAGTAGATTGATTTCTTTGCTTCTTTGGCAACAAGCTGATTCACAGAACTATGTAGTTCTGGGAAGGCTGAAACCATTCATGAAGTTTTGCTGAATTTTACAGATACTTTTGACTAAAAAAGATTAAAATGTAGGTAAGCTGAAATGTTTTGCACTGATGCTAATTCAAAATGTGTCATAGTTTTGTTTCAAAATAATCTGTTTCACTTAAAAAAAAAGTTTTAAAAAGTGATAAAAAGTAGTTAAAAGTAAAGTGATAAAAAGTAGTTAAAAGTAAAACATCTCAGGCAGACCTAAAACTGGATGATGTTCTCAGTCACAACAAAGCCAATCCCCCATTATTTGTATAGCTTAATGCACATCTCTTTTTTTAGCTATCAAACTGTCAAGCATAACGAACCAGCAGCAGAGCACTTCACGCTGATATACTGATTGTCATCTCAGTAGATCCCACATCAAATTGCCACCACCCACAGCAATAAGGACACTGGGAAATCAGTACAGTAAGCTTATAATCCAACACACTGATGAGACATCAGTGAAAAAGACTCTAAATTCAACACCAGGAGAAACTGCAGAGTAGAGGGTCAGGGGCGAACCCACCCCCCACCCCAAAAACTAGAAAAACAAAAAGCCCAAACCCAAAGTCCTGTCCTGTTTAGTTTTTTGTTTATTTTTTTTTATATACAGTGATGTACAAGGATAGGTCACTCAGTCACTGACACCATCCGTATGTGGTGACTTTTATCTCTACACCTGGGAGTGGGGGCTGTACAAATGGGGGCTCCAAGGCTCAGCAATTTTCTTAACCCCACGCAGCCAGTCAGAGAGAGAACTTACAACAGAACCCAGCTCAGCCAATTACCAGTCTGGTCCCTCATCAATGGACCTATTATCTACACAATGCAGTTTTTAACATCTTATATGAAAGACCCATACATATTAAGACGCATGGCACTCAATTTATTTACCTCAGAAAAGTGAAGAGATTCAAAAATTCTGACTAGTGAGTAATTTGTGCCAAAGTAAGGAAATAAATGTGAGGTTTTCTTCCTTCTAGGTTATCTTGTTATTTCTACCAACAGCATGCACAGTTACTGATGGAAGAAAATTTTAATGTGGCTCTGCAAAATGCTCAAAAACATCTGAAGACACTGCTCTGACAAGCTGAATTGTGAAAGGGTCCATCTCTAACACAAGCTGTGTATTTAATATATCATTATTTATGCATTGTAAATTGAGTGAGTTCTTCCTTCAACTTTCACTGTAAAAGCACTGGAGTTTGAAACTCACGGTAAGTTTTGCTTTGCCTCTGTCTTGTGAGAAGAATGTGCAAATACAGGTACACCCCTAACAATCCTGATATTTAATAGAGGGGGTCCATCAGACGTAAAACCTAGTATCCAAATTCATTGAAGTGAACCAGGAGAGGCTTGCGGACTCTTGGCTTTATGTAGGTGTTGGACTGATTTTACTCCACAGGTATTAGGCACAGGCTACGTAAGAATGCCTGTGCAGGCTCAAAACTTTGTTTAATATTGAATGTTCCTTCTTTTAAAAATTCTTTTCCCTCTCTCTTTTTCTCTTTTCTTCTCTGATTGCTTTAGTAATCAAAGACCTTGGCTCATCTGTTTCTTCCTCCTCTCTGGACAGGCATTGTGCCCTATTACTGCATATTTCAAAGCACAGATGAAATCTACAGTTTTCTCAGACCAAGAAACTGGGATATGCAGGTTGTCCATCATGCAATCATATCCTTAGGAAGCACCGACGGCCAAAAAGGAGCAGCCTTCAGCAGACAGCACAGCTAACAGCACGTTGAACACACAGACGCCATACCCAGTTGCAAAGCTTGGATATAGACCATCCATCAAGCGATACCAAGTGTTATTGATGCAAATGTTGATACAGGTTGACAGCAATTTGCCAGAAGTTTTGACTCTGTATAATTTGAGTTGACTGTACACAACTCTGAAAGCTATTGGAAACAGAAACCTATATATACATTACAGGTTTAAAACAAAGCCAACAGTTTATGAGGGAATGCTCTTCATTAAACAGCTTTCAGAGATGTTAAAGAAAGGTTTTTGTCTCAAATTTCTAGGCAGAAGCTAAGGATTTATTTTTTTTTATAAGTTCCTTTCTATAAATTTTGTATGCCATATCCCTAAAACTCCCAAATGACCATGAACTTCTAAAGCTTTCAATCAAGACAGAGGTGGGGAGAGAGAGACAAAAAAACCCCATGCTCACAGCCACACACACACTTTGGGAAATACACACAGAACATAAACCATAGAACTAAAAAAATCCATACCAGATCAGATCGTCTAGTGTCAATGAAACTAAAGCACATCAAGATTTATTATTTGATTAAAAGCACTCGGGGAGCAAATGCTTCTATCTAATATTACATTTCTAAGTTACTCTGATATATTTGATATTTATGAAAATGAAATAATTCCACATACCGGGAGAATAGAGGTAAATACAGGCTAATATAATACCGGCTGTTGATTCTGACTGACAGCTGTGAAGTAAAGCTACATATGGTGGTTGAAGTTTAAAAGGTTTTTAAAATTAGAAGTAGCGTTTCTGAGCCCAGCGCTGAAAAACCCTGACATTTGCAGTGCTGGGAGCAGGCTGTGAGAGGGATTTCTATCCTGGTTTCCCACCCAGAAGAATATATTTACTGTTCAAACAGTTTGAGGCAGGCACCCATGGAAATCAACGGGAACTCTGCCATTGGTTTTCATGGGAGCAGAATCTGTCCCTGTGTGTAAATACGCAGCAATATTTTTTTTCCCCTGACTGTTAAAAACCACCATCACAACTGGATGGAACCTGATTTTAAACACTCAGACATGGGGCCTCTTTACCGCAGGAGTCTCCAACGATGTCCATCCTTAACACCACACCAGCTGCCAGCCGAAGGCTCTGAAATGCTGATTTTAATCAAAATCTTTCCTTTCAAATCTAGCTTACAGTTTACTCATAGCGCAAAAGTGCTTCTCAGCACTGGAATTTTCAGGATGCGATGCTGAGCCAAATACTGCAGGCACAGCTTGCTCATAAGACAGCAATCTTGTGGCCCACCTTGGAGGCTGTAATAGGGCTACTGTACTCAGCCTCCCACCCTTGGTGAAGCCCACTAATAACATCTGTTTTATAGCATTCACTCCTGCAACCTGCTAGTTCCTTGGCTCTACTGCTGTCATAGAGAGGATGTGCTTTACTATGCTGCAGGTCTGGTGGAAAGTTGTCAGACTTCAAGCCAAATGTAAAAGCAGCCAGTGCTGAATAAATGACTTGAAGTGCTTTCTCCAGGGACCCCTTCCAGGTCCCAGATAGGCAGATTTGGCCAGTGTTTGTAGACAGTCTTGCTCAGAGGCAAATTAAAAATCAAAATACAGACACCGTTTGAAAAACATCGAAAGCTAGACTCAAACATCCACCATGTATTAAGACATTCTTATATAAAAATAACCACAAGGTTGCAAATTCATACTTTCCTACTTGGTGAGACCAACTGCAACCAGGAATAAACCTGGAAATGTGTGGGGCAGACTGCGGCACTGCCTTCAGAGAAAGCATAAAACTGGAGGTGGAAAGCTGGAGTGAGAAAAACAAGACACTGTGAACCAGGCAATTGAATCGAGCAGTGGGTGGCACATGGGGTAGGACCCTTGCCTGTACTAGCATCACCCATGGGACCTGCCCCACTCAAGTCAATGGAAGCAAAGCAGGACTCTCACCAAAAAAACACCCAAGCTTTGACTGTCTAAGCCCATGGCATATGCAGCACCTGGCTCACAAACTGAGCACACTCCTCACCTATTGCTCTTCAGACTCTGATGTACCTGAAGCCCCCCACTACAGTTTAGGAATCCCGATACCAGCCCTCGGTACCATGACAGCAGCAAGCCATCCTGCTTCTATTGTGTGGGAGTGAGAATTGGGATGGGAAGGTTTGCCAGCAGATTGTTGGGATCCCAACACTCAGGACAGGAGCAAATGCAAGGTAGGGCTTCTCCTCACAGTTTGAGCTAATAGACAAAGGTCTCCCATTGCCATGTCATTTGAGAGGAGAGTCCAAGGCCTTTCGTTCCAATGGGGGCCATTAACAAATGGCATCTCTGTTTTGTTATTGGTTTTATGTACATCCAGCACATTAAGAAAGCCTGCACTTCACCTGGCAGGCCTGACTGCGTGAATGTCTGTGCTGACACAACCGAGGGGACAGGCCACCACAGAATGAGTACAGAAGACTTGTACGGTGGGAAGAGTAGAGAGGTGAAAAACTTCAAGCTAGTTTTGCTGCCAGAACTTATCCCAGGGAGCTACAACCTCAGACAAAACTAGCTAGTCATCCTGCAAATCATCAACCCCTTCACACGCCCCTTTTTCTCATCAGTGTCTTTTTAAGATTCCCTTTCAGGTTTATAGTGTTGCTATGAAAGTGATTTATCAGCACAGCCAAGGGGGCAGTGCGCTGTGGTACAGAGTCAGGAACATGCAGTGAGGGCTGTAAGCCAGAACTGCCACCAAAATCAACCACAGGCTGTGGTTGCATGCACATGATTTTGTCAGCGACCCTGGCTTCTTCAGACCACACTCTCGAGCACCCAGTCATGCCCTGACATCACACCCTTTCTTGTAGCACTTTCCAAATCTGAACTCCAAGCAGCTCAGCGCTTTCCAAATCTCAACTGAGTCACAACATTGTGAAGCAACTACGCAATGCTTATCCCAGAAGCATGTTTATAGTTCCCACTTTCTACAACACAGAAACAGTAAGCTCAGCATATATCTCCTTGAACCTCCTTTTACACCCCCCTGCTCTCCTTCAACAGTCATCATGCCACATATCCAGATCACATATCACATGTCGTCTCTCTTCTCTTAAACCCAGTTATCACTGCCAATCTTTAGGTATCCAGGAATTGATAATTCTACCTCTTCATGCTAATCTGCTTGCTATATAGGACAGCCAGAATCCTTGTGAGCCTCACAGGGCTCTCACAAGTGCCACTTTTGACAGTACCACCATCTTGTGGTTTGAGCATAGCTTGGTCATCAGCTCATCATTGCAAATCCATGTCACAATCAAAACAGAACATCCTGCCAGTCAGCGCTCTAACAGCAACACCATCTGATTACCCTTACGCAGCTTATGCTCAATTAGATTACTTTCAGCAACATCTGGCTAGTTCTTTTCCAGCACAACACACCCATGATGTCCTTGCTGTGTTACAGAAACACCCAAAGAGCCTCTCTGATGAAGCTGCTTCTACGTTCTCAACGTGCTGGCTTCCAGTTTACATCTTAACACTGTGTATGTAATGATACTCTACTGCCATGATGAAAACTGCATATCTTTAGCTTTTTTCTGCATTGTTCTTCAGTATTTTCATCTGCTTATCAATCTTCCTTTGTATGTATTACTGTCCCAATGATATGGAAGCAACTAAACAAAGAGAAACCAATGCTTCCATTAAAATAAAGCCCATCCTTACATCCATATATTAACAGAATCTCTCTAAAACACTTTATACCTCAAGGTTAAAAATCTTAAATAGATTATTGTAGGATATACTATTCATATAGCTATAGTAAATGCCCTCCTATTATCCGGATTTGGGAATAGTTTGAAATGTGTTAACAATGCTACGAAGGAAAAAAAAAAATCCCCTAAGGAGTAAAAAGAAGATCAGAATTTGGGGCATGTTTCCAAATTGATATTTAACATAATCTTCAGCCAACTCAAATCCCCCTGTGAGACGATATTTGTCTGCTTTAAAATAATTGCTCATACACCATAAGTTAAATTCTACCAAAACCCACCACAGCTTCACTATGACGTAGTGGTGCCAGGAAATGTTGTTATCAGCAACTTATTTTAATTATTGTCTTCATGAGAAAATGGTGAAAATATGAGTTAGGAGACAACAGGAAGAAACGGTTGGCAATTAACCACATTCTTCAGCTATTTAAGCACCACAGTTTTCTCAGGTAGGCAAGTGCCCTTTGAGCTATTTGAGACCACAAATTCCTATTTAAAAAAAAAAAAAATCAATCTTGTTTAATTTGTATTCATTAGGCACTGATAGTGCTCTTCCTACTGTACCTGAGTGGTGTTGTCAGTGTCCGCCCCATCAGGGAAGGAGATGGAAATTAATAATAATTAAGCGGTGGTACTTTTATCTTCCTTGAAAGTTTTTTTCTAAATTTGGAAAACATAAAAGCAAAGCTTTAGAAAGCAAAGCTCCAGCTCTTTAATGCATAAAAGAGCCTGAAAGCCCCACAGATGCAAGAACTGCTTAATATGCTCACTCATGGATGAATTCTATTAAAAGGTTACACATCAAAGTCCTTTCTTCAAGAACCTGATAGGAACTTGTGTCAGTTCTGGGATACCTTTATTACTGAAATGAGCTGCCAATGTTGGTTATTTCACATTCAATTTGTTGTCATAAACGGTTCAAAAGAACGTGATTAACTTCACATTAAAGAGACCCAGCAGCAAAGCAGTGAGGGAACAGAGAGTGTCAGGGACGCCAGAGCCGGGGGCTTTGCTTCTGGTCCACTGGGAATGCTTTCAAATCATACTGCACCAGACAGAAAAAGTGCTGGAGGCAATAAAAGAATAAACTTAAAAGTGTGACCATGGGTACATGTGTTATTATTGTGTCTCACTGGAGTGCTGTTATCATAAGGCTATAATGACATCGCGATAAAAACGCAGGCAAGCGCATCATATTTTTGTAAGTGATCTCTAGTCTGTGGGATATTTTGACTGGAGAGGAAAGCACAGTCAATCTTACACAGCCGGGAAGAGCTGACCTTCCCTGAATTTGCTTTGAACACTGTATGGTTCAGCAGCAAACACATTTCCTCCAACACGTGCTGAGGAAAATGAGAGTCCTACCTTTAAGTGTAAGAGGTAAAATGGAAGCGTAGGCCAGGGAGAACAGACATACAGTTAAACTCAGGATAGAGTCACCACGTTGCTAACAGAAGTGCCAAAAATGCCAATAACATATTGCCCTGGGAACATGGGATTTGAAAGGCCAGGTCATACCCCGTTTAGCAAATCTGCACCTTCCAACCCTGCTGGTGCTTTCTGGTGCAGTCCTGTTCTCTCCTGAAACAAGGAATTATTACCATTACTGAAAAGCCTAGGAAAAGAGATTTCCATGATCAAGAGCTGCATCAACATACAATAAAAATAAGCCTCCACTCATTGAAGCTTATTATTTCAAACAAATAATCTTTGAGCAGAGTCAAAAACGTGTGTTTATTCTAGATAACAGATACACTGTGATTGCAACAGCAGGTTGTGCACTTCATACAGCATCTAGTACAGCAACACCTAGCAACATTTTCTCCCCGCCCCAGCCATGGGGAAGTCTCCATCTGTGTTGGAATAGGTTAGCTACTTAAATATTTACTAGAGGAAATGTATCATATGATAAATGTTTATAGAATGCATGTACGCTGCAGTATACTGAAACCATGGAATAAGTGTGTTGGGTTTATCCTATGTGTTTTAAATTCTACTTTTTGAAATGTTCTTAAACAATGCAAAGTGTGACATCTTTATAACATTTGACAAATGGGAGTTTGTGTCAAAGCCACATTCACAACTGTAAGTTTGTGTGGGGCAGAGTACATGCATCATTAAGAAGTCATTAAGCCCATCTTAGTATGCAGATCCATATAAAATTTGAGAATTTATAAGTTTTTATCTTTGAAATTACAAGATTATTTTAAATTCTCTGTATTTTTATGTGCTGGAGGTGGTAAGTTTGTAATTAGGCATTCATAATGAGCTTTAGTGAGAGGAACTATGTGGAAAAGGATCTTGTGTAGATTAAACCTTTCCATAAAGGTGAAGGGAAAGTTTTGCAAATATAACAGCATAAGAAAGATTTTTGGAGCAAGGGCCTGGATGAATGTGTACACAGACATACATGGACATCAAATGCAATGAAAACTTCCCACAGAGTCTCAAAAGCTAGACAGCTGGAGATACCACCTATACAAAAGCTACTCTGGTGCCATGGCTGAGCAAAGCTGATGGAAATACACAAAAAAGGGAGCTTTCATTCCTAACTTCACTGGGCTGCTTCCACCAAGGCAGATTAACTCCTATCTGAGACCGCTGGGTAACATTTCTTCATACCAAAAACCCCTGAACACTATGCAACCCATTTGACCCAGCACAGATTAAACTGTCAACTACCTGGAACAAATCCACTGTGAAACACTTACAGGGTTATAGGAGGGGAAATACATCTTTGCCTTCCCCATCCAGCCACCTCTTATTGCTTTCAAAAACACCCTGTGGTGCAAATCAATGTGATTCGGGCTGAGACTTCTGCTTTGGATACTCCGTACTGGCTCTGTATTCATGTAGTTCACTTGCAAACCATGGAGACCTGGGACGGCAAAGCCTGGGAAATGGCTTTTCTGAGGTCACAAAAAAGCCCTCACTCTGCAGTATTCTGCAGCCCTGTCAGCATTTTGTAGCAAGCTATCAGCTAAATAATTTCCACAGTTGTTGGCTGTTCATGAGTGTCGTAACACAACATCAAGACTGGTATTTGCTCTGCAGATTTGAGTTACAAGTTAATAGATTATTTAATAGATTATGCCTTCCAGCAGAATGGCAGCTTTAAGGGCCTAATGCTCAGAAGTCCAGTAAAGAACTCTGGGTCCTAAATAACCCTATAGTCTACTGGTGTCAGAACTAAAAAAAAAAAGAGGACAGAAGTGCAAGGCTGCCCCCTCTTCCCAAAATGATCTATAACATGCAAGGAACTTCCCTGTCACAGAAAACACCAGAGATGGGAGAGGAAATGGGAGGGTGCAAAAAGCAAACACATCTCTCAGCATTTGATAAAACAATCTGTGGCTTAAAGGAAGTACAAAAAATGGGTGAATGGGTAGACAGGCACCTGCACAAAAGCACTAGGCATCCAACATCAAAAGTCTCTTTATCCCTTTGCTGTTAGATACAGAAACTTTACTTTCAGGTGTTTCTCTGCCTGTCTCTTCCCTGGAGCATGCATTCCCCCTCCATTGCCCAGCTTAATGCTTAACTAAATCAATGCCATGTGGTTTTCCTGCACCACGCTATTCTTGTTTACTGACCGCTGTTCAAAAGCTCTTAATGGACAGTATAAATACAATATATTTTGCAATCTCTTATCTAGAATACAGTGCACAAAAGCTGCCGAGGTTTGAACTGCACTTCCACACTGGACGTGAGGCAAGTGCCTCACTATTCCTCTCCAGATAACGTGGTTTGAGGGAAGCCTACCCAATTTAATTTGTTCAACTGAGCAAACAGTGCTTTTGAATTTGCAAAGGGTTCAAAAAATGAAGATACAGAAAGCTGCTTAGTAAAATTTACAGAAATGACTCACATATTGATTGACTGTAACTTCTAGATGCCTGATTTGAAACACTTTCAGAAAGCACGTAAGCATTGAACTTAGGAAACATCCCAGTCTGTTCTGAAGTGCCTGAAACTCAACGCCCCAATGCAGTGTAGATCATGCTGAAAAACCTTTGCCCCGTTTTTCTGTGTCCGTGTCTGTGTGTACTGAGTTGCCACTGCTGTACTACCTGTGAAGACTGCAGTCACCAGAGTACTCTGTACTCCAATTCACACTTTCATTGCACCTGAGCATTTTCTTGACCTTTGCCTACTTTTAAGAGCACAAGTGCATTTTAAATTCAGTAAAAAGACAGGTAGGTTTTAGTATTACTGTGCACAGTCTGTGCTTGCTACAGAAGGTGGAACTCAAATCCTAACTTTGCTGCCTCTGAAGAAAATCTTGAACTTCTGTTAAGACCTCCCACAGAAGTCAGGAAAGAATTAATGGGCTGCTGAGTTCCTAATATGTCCCACCCTACGGCACCTGAAGGAAGTAGGTGTTAGACTGGCAGGGAAGAACTTGACAGTTTGAGGATCCAGCTATTAATGGTGACTAACTGAGAAGGCCTGAAGCCAAGGGAGACTGTTCCCAATTACAATCTCCCCTTGGTGAAGAAGGCCTGGCAGAAAATGAGTGATTTTTCTGGCTGCCAGTGACTTAGGGGTCCCTGATCCCAGGTGGGATGTAAGTATTTGCTTTTTGGTGGTTGGGGGTTTTGGGGTTTTTTTTTCCCACTTCTATTTACCATTGGAGGAGTGAGTAGTCTGCTGAGTGCTGGACCCAGAAGGGGTGAAAATGTTTACGTTCCTGTATGTTTATTTTGGACTTCAGGGACCACATAGAGAGTGGAACTTTTTATGCAATGCAGCTGGCAGAAGATGTCTCTGATTTGAAGGTGTTGGAGGGTAGATGGATCAATCAAAAATCCAGAAGGAAACAATGCCAAAGTTAATACTAAATTGTGCTGCTTGGAAAGGGGGCATTATGGCCACTCTGGTCAGCAACAATCACTCCTCAAAATCACAGACAGTCATTAAAACTAGTTTTGAACAGTTAGTTCAATGCACTCTGACCAACTACTCTAACAGAGCCCCGGTGCCAGTAAAGCCCATGCCCAGTTCCCCATAGATAGGTACAATTATGCCAGGCTGATGGACAGAAAGACACTCTTGTTTCATGAGCTATTTTGCAAATACTTAGGGGACACAGAATTAACAAGATTCACTTGAATACTCTAGTATCTGAAACAGATTTAGAGAAAAAGACCCATGGGAATTAATGCACAGGAAGTGCAAGTTTGAACACCCTGATTTGGGGGTGTTATATGTTAACAATTTTGGGTAAATTTTTATTTTTGTGGAAAAACACAGTTTGATTATCCCAAATAAAGCCTGACTTTTTTTTTTTTTTTTTTTTTTTACTTAAAGAGAGAAGTGACTGTTTCCAGGAAATTAATCAAGAAATAAGAGATATGGGTTCAAGTCCACCCTCAACCACAAGATTTCCAACTCACTTCTTGGGACACACCTTTGTCTTTACTATAAAGGTGCAGCCCTGAGGTAGTTTGCTCTCAGACAGTTCCTGGAGCTGTTTCACCTTGCATAGAACAGCAGCCAAAGTTCCAACCCTTGTGCAAATAATTTTTTTGTATCTGTATATATTGACAATGCAAAAGAGGAATGAACCCTGCCTGTTCAACATGACCATAATCTGCATTTTGTTGCATATGGCATGTGAGAGAAGGATCCAAATGCCTATATACATAATTTTATTTTATTTTTTTGGAGGGGACATTGTGGAAACAAACAAAAATCTCGTAGGACCATGATCAAAGTAAAACATTTCAACCTCCCATAGTACAGTTCTTGGTAAAAGAAAATATAGACTAGGACACAGTCAGTGCTTTGCCGTTCAGAATCATGAAGTATCAGCAATGTCTTCTCAGTGGCTCGTCAACGGTGTAACTGCAGAGATGTTCACCTTGTCCCCAGATATTCTTAGGAAACATTGTTCTCCTGACTATATTAGAAGAGAGATGAACAACTTGACATGGAACACAGATGGGGCATATCAAAGATCATACTGTAACGAGATTCTCCAAGTCTTCAATCTATTTCTCTTCTTTCATCAGCCAACTGTACAGTTAACATCTCTTTGGATTCTTTCAGAATTATCTAATTCACTAAAATATGTGTCTAATTCAAAGCTGGTTCTTTTTATTAACATCAAAAGGTTTTGGATCAGGCCCTGTTAAAAAAAAAAAGAAGTAAGTCTTTCTACAAGCCTATTGTGCATTTGCTATTAAGTACACAATAGGGCTTCTGTGGTTCCTCTCCCTGCCTCACCTATCATTATACATAACGTTAGCAGATAACATGTCATTAAAGAGTCATAAATGTCAGTCAGAGAGTCATTCAGAAAAGCTGAAGGAAGGTTTCTTGGTCTGCCAAGTAGTAGTTCTGATAAGAGATCACCTGCCCAAGCAGTGCATTCCTACCTCACCACTAACATTTTCTTCCAAATGCACAGATGCCTTGCCACAAATTATTGTGGTTGAAAGGGTATGAGTTGCTGGGAAAGAGGGGGAAAAGGAGCTGCTATTTTAAAATAATTTAAAACTTTTTCTGCCTGCTTCTGCATCTGAAAATTGCTTATGCCTGGAGGTTAGAGAATGGCTGTTCCTAAGCATCTGTTTTCTGACTTTATCTGCATCCCCACCACCCAAAATCATGCTTTTACTGGTTTTAGAGCAGTTATCATAAATTGATAATTTACAACTGCAGAATATACATTCTCAAATGACATGGGTCTGGTCTTCGCAGTAAATCAAGGTCCTACCTGTAAAAGGGCAAAATTTCCTTACAAGCAAGAAGACAATTATTCAGTGTGATACCAGACATATTGGAGAAAAGTAGGCTCTGGGGGGACCTAATAGTGGCCTTCCACTACCAGAGAGGTGCCTATAAGAAAGCTGGGGAAGAACTGTTCATGAGGGCATGTAGCAATAGGACAAGGAGTGATGGTTTAAACTAGACAAGGGGAGATTTATTGTGGATGTTAGGAAAAAGTTCTTCAATATGAGTGTGGTGGATCACTGGAACAGGCTGCCCAGGGATGTAGTGGAGGCCCCATCCCTGGAGATATTCAAGGTCGGGCTTGATGGGGATCTGATAGACCTGATGTAGTGAAGATGTCCCTGCTTACTGCAGGGGGTTGGACTAGATGCCCCTTCCAACCTTACACATACTATGATTCTATGATATAAAGTATCCCTATTGCAATAACAATATCCAAAGATGAAAGCAGAGCCATTCTAACAGCACCACCAAAACCACTGTTCAGTTACAAGTTTTTTAACCTCAGTGAATAGTATAAACCTTCAAAGTAATATCTTACAAAGGAGACTTAAGTAATATCCCTTTTTGCACTTCAAACCTTGCCTAGCTGAAGTTGCATCCTTGAAGAGCTGCATACCCTTACCTTACATTGCATAAATTCCTTACACTGAGTACTCGCTAAGTACAAAGAAATACTCAAAATTCAACAGAACCATTTTTCAAAGCATGACCAATAAAAGCAAACCAGAAAGATTATAGACTAAGTAATTTTGAAGATGCAATAACTTAAAATTAGGAAGATTCTTGGAAAGAGGATTTTAGGTTATCTAGTCATAGGAGGTGAGTGGAGAAAAAAAAATACATATTTTCCTTTCCTTGGAAAATATTATCGAGGAAAAAAAAAACACACAGAAGACGTGGAATGATCTGTGTATCCTTGGAAAAGTTGATGGGATATCACAATGGAGAGAAATGAGAAGATCTAAACCTACGTGGAAGTTAAGTTTGATATTGAAGTGTAATATTCCCAGGAATTCTCTACAGTAGGGGCCTTTATCATTTGACTTGCACTTGTTTATAGGAATCTTGAACAAGAAGGGCTGTGTGTAAGTCCAAATGAGATACACAGCTTCCAGGAAAGAGGACATTGACAGCAGCATCAGAAATCTGATTTCTGGAGTGATTTGTGGACTGATGGCATCTCATAAGTCAAAGTTGAGTTACTTTACAGTGGGAACACTGCATTAAATGTTTGTCCTGGGAAAGGAATTTGGGGCTTGCAGTACAACATAAGCTGTTATATCTTCAGCTTAGCCTCATCCAAGAGTTCTACCAGTTTGGGGTGCTCATAAAGGATAATACTGTGATCAGAGCACATGTGGGGCAGCATTAGATCAGCATGTTGGCAGAAAAATTACAGAACTGTGGCTGGGTAAAATCTTCATAGACAAAAGACAGCAAGTCAGAGTAAACTACTTCTGAAATTCTGAAAATTACTTATAAAGGGTCTCTTATCACAGGGTACACCCTTAAAACATCTGGAAAATATCACGGAGAGTAGAAAATCAACAAGAGATCAAATAATCATAATTTTCAACTGAAAAATGGAGGGAGGGAAGGAGGATTCAGAGAGCTTGCATTCACTGCTGTATCTTAAGAAATGGTAAAGTAGCAACAGACAGGAAATATCTTTTGCTCAGGTGCTGAATATCTTTCTCTCCTACTGAAGCACATATATGTGTTGAAGATGTGCAGCACGTCCATGTCACTGGATACTCCAAGGTGGGACACTAGTTTGCATTTTATTAGGAAAATACAGTAATTGCAGTGATTCCTGTTCTTTTATAAGAGAGATTGTATTTTAGAAATGAAACATTTCACTCTTCTATTTACAAGAAAGTGAAAAGTAGTTTAGAAAATACCTATATTTGTAGGACATAGCAACATAAGTTTACTGGTAATGTCAGTGCTTTTAGAAATAAAATCCACATGCCATGTATAATTGGCATAGCAATTTTAAAGCTGCAAATGCATGATCTCTATCAGTTCAAAAAATCCAGACTCCTTTGTTAAACTCCACTCTCCTTTTGGGGGAAAAAAGGATCACACTAAAGTAGTGTCTAAACTGATTAGACAGAAAATGTACTTAGAGTACAGCAGTGCTAATATTGTAGAGAAAGACGTTTACACGTTCTGTATCATACAGCATTTCTTCTGGTTCCTGAGACTTACTGTGGGGATGGGGAGCCACCCTTTGGTCATTATTGTAAATGCAAAATCAATATAATATAACGCAGATGCTGTCAGTTTCTGCCCTCTGAGGAGGGTTCCGGGTAACCACCTATAAATTCACTGTCATAAGGACAGATATCCCAAGGATCAGCTGTAGTTTAACACCATTCACAGTACGTGTCTTACCTTACAGGGGTGATAGAGCTGAGTAATCTCTGCTTGTGTAGGGCTTTGAGCATTTTACGTGCTAAGTGTTGTCATTACTCCCTGTGCCTTCTGTTCTCTATCACATTACTGACGCAGATCAGTTTCAGCAAACTGAATGTCTGTAGCGTCATTTCACGTTAAAATGAGGATTAAATGAAACAAAACATTTGTAGCTCCATAGAGTTCTCTTCTATGAGCCCAAAATGGAATAAATGAAAAGGTTTGAACTGAATTACAAGTTACTTTTTCATCATGGTGATTGACAGTCACAGTGTGAAATGTCAGTGTGAAAAGCAGACTAGCAAACAGAAAAGGCCAACAAACTGCTGCCATAGAACTTCAGCAAAACAAGCTGGACACTGATGTAGAAAGGCAAAATCCTCAAAAAATGGAAAACACAGATACTAAGCCCAAGAAGGGTCAACTGACAGGGCAGAAAGGGAAAACTACAGAAACTGCCCAGGGAGATTAAAGTTAAGCCCCACAACAACTCTTATTTCACATTGAAAACCACAAACCATTCCCGGAAAGGAAGAAACTCTTATGCTCTCTCTTAGACTTGATGTGAGCAACCTTCTTAAATGCTTCGCTATTTATGAGAAGGGACTAAGTTTCCAGAGTTTTCCATTTACTCCTCTCTCAGGACTTTCTATGTTCTTTTTGTTGATCTTGCTTTTGACTTGGGATCATCCGCTGCCATAGTCAGCTTTTGCTGGTCAGTGGAATTGGACCATGAGACACAGAAGACGGACAGTGGATATGCAAGCACAGGATAACCCAGACACAGCAGGAAAGCAGCAGTTTTGAATTTGGGTACTGACTTGAGAACACACAGACTAAGAAACTTAGGCTATTAGGTGACCAAAAATAGACAGACAGATTAGAAATACCCATCAGTTTAAAATAAAGGTAATTAGCAAAGACCTCAGTGAGATTGCTAGCTGCCTTCCATCATCCCAGGATCCTGCATCTGGGTTGGGACAACACCCATTATCCATACAGATTAGGAGAAGATGTGCTTGAAAGGAGCCCCGAGGAAAAGGACTGGGGAGTATTCGTGGATGAAAAGCTGTACATAAACCGCCAATGTGCACCAGCAGACCAGAAGGTGAACTGCATCCTGGGCTGCATCAAAAGAAGTGTGACCAGCAGATTGAGAGGTGATTCTGCCCCTCTCCTCTGCTCTGGTGTGACCTCACCTGGAATGCTGTGTCCAGCTTTGGAGACCTCAACACAAAAAGGACATGGACCTGTTGGAGCGTGTCCAGAGGAGGCCACAAAAATGATCAAAGGGCTGGAGCACCTCTCCTATGAAGACAGGCTGAGAGAGTTGGGCTTGTTCAGCTTGGAGAAGAGAAGGCTCCAGGCAGACCTTATAGTGGCCTTCCAGTACCTGAAAGGTGCCTATAAGAAAACTGGGGAAGAACTGTTCATGAGGGCATGTAGCAATAGGACAAGGGGTGATGGTTTAAACTAGAAAAGGGGAAATTTAGGTTGGATACTAGGAAAAAGTTCTTCAGTATGAGTGTGGTAGATCACTGGAACTCAGAGTGGTAGTGGAGGCCCCATCCCTAGAGAAGGTCAGGCTTGATAGGGCTCTGAATAACCTGATCTAGTGAAGATGTCTCTGCTTACTGCAGGGGGGTTGGACTAGATGACCTCTAAAGGTCACTTCTAACCTTGCACATTCTATGATTCTATGCCACTTGCCATGAAGCAGTTTGAATAACCAAATACACAGTTACAACAATGAGAATATATGAGCTTCACATGCTCAAGATGCCTTACAAACACCACACTACTACACCAGAAAACCCATTTGTGTGCCCACGAGATAAACATTCCTACTCATGTGTTACATTTGGGAATGAAGAAGCAAGTAGATGGAGTGAAGCTCACACAGTAGTTTAGAAGCAGTATCAGGGTAACAGGAATTTCCAGTTGATCAAACTGCATCACTGTCATTCCAAAGCAGCTTCTATGTCCTTAAATTAAGGACCTTTTTTCGTCCCCCCACCAAAGTAAAGAGAGTACACTGAATCACAACCATTTTGATGGGTAAAAGGCAGCTTTTTAATTATTTTCTGTTAGTGACTCTTAACCAGTTTTCCTTGCTCCAAAGGGAGAAATCTGCCCAACAGTGACAATGTGAAATATTAAAGTGATAGAAAGAAAACGAAAAGGCCATGAGACAATCATTCCAGTGGCTGGTTGTTTTTTTTCTGAGGTATGGGGGCCACCCACATTGCATACTTTTCTGTAATGAATTTTGGTTTTAAAAAATTGTATTTCTTTCAGCCTGTAGTAATACAGTCCATTTAGATTATTACAGTCTGATGCTACCACTAAATTCAACAGCGGATTTCATTTGTGACTGTAGCACTGTTAGATGTCAGTATATGAGGAATTTGCACAATGTATTGACAAAAGGGTATGACTTTATTAAGAGTCTGAGCCATCTTTCTCTTCTACATGTGAACAGGTTCTCCAGACTTTCAAGATGGTCACTTTACCAGTGGAAGCTGAAACCAACATATAGATAAACCCAGAGTGGAAAGACCCGTTGTGAAAATGAGGAATCACACCTAAAGGGTGATGTCAAAGCATTTAGAGTTATGAATGCAGTAAGAATTGAATGTATTAGAAAAGACTTGATTAGCTTTGTCACACTGCAAATCTGGGATTGATGGTTTTCACAGTGAATTTGCTAGGGAAGAGAACATTCCAAGTCAGATCTGGCTCCTTCCACCAGTATTTATCTGAGTTGAGTTGTGGATGACTGTAGAGTACTGTATCTGGAACTTAAAAGAAATGAAGAAAAGCTAGTAACAACGTGACTGAGATAATTTATCACCAGACAATGACATGCTGCTTATATTTACTCTAAAACACTTCTGAAAGAAGCATTTTCTGAAAGCCACCTTATGTCTTCATTGCAGAAGAGCCATTGTTTGGTCTGATACTGCTGTCAAAACACAGCAGCTGCTCAGTGCATTTTTTTTAAAATCAGTAACACTGACATATAGACATGGACTTAACTGATTAAATTCATGCATACAGCTGAATGGTAGACACTAGTTTGAGCTGAAGCATAACATACTCTGCTGGGGCACAGAAATTCCACCCAAAAGGTAAATCCTGGACATCCAAAATACCTTGTTTTGTGTCCACCTGGATCCTAAAGGTGTTCAAACCCAAACGTTCTTGTTCTGGGTGATTTTCCGGTGATTTTCTATTTGGGTTGCTAAGTATGATCAAAAGCACCAAAATTATGCAACTGAGCACTAATGTGTGAGCAGTAATTGGCAAGTCTGACAGCTCTTTTGGTCAGCACTGGTTTCATTCAAAACCATGGAAAAACAAGGAATTAAAAACACCTTGAGTGAACCGTTGCTGCCTCCTCTTCCTCCTCTGTAAAACAAGCACCTGTCTTCAAAAGATGAGTCAGGTATCGGAATTCCAATGAAGGAAAAAAAAAAGACATCTCCTCATATTAGGAACCTGTTCAAGATGAATTAAATCTCTTATCTTCTCATGTGGTGCAGAACTGGCATCCCTTTAACGTGTTCAGCACGTGTCAAATCTGGTTATCTCTTCGCTAAAGGCAGCCACAGTGAACCCAAGAACTTCTCTTTTCCGTGTCACAAGGATACACATTCCATACCTGGTCACGTGCTTTCAGAAGATGCCTACAAGCTTGCCAGCTCCAAAAAGAAAAGGGCCCAATCATGACTATAATTTTTGTGGGCAATAAGCAGGAACTGGTGGGAGAGGCTCCAGGATTCTATTCCTGAATCCAACAAAGGATTATTCATTGTGACCATTTTACAGCGCCCTTTATAGACACTAGTAACTCTGGGTGGCAGACTTGAGGTAATCTCTCTCAAGCTCCTGATAACACCATAAAGAGCCACGTGCACCTGCTTTGGCGGGTGTTGGCAGGAAGTCATCTACATGAATCACTCCTTCCATGCCAAGACGACTGTTATCAGGCAGGACACACCTGGTGTGGAATCTCCACTGCACGTGCTCATGGACATTTTCCCAACATGCAGCTTGTTGAGAACTATGATCTGACCTTTAACACTCATTACTACACAATATAACACGGCAACTAGAACTTAAAACCTTTCTGAAGATGAGCAAACTTCCCCATTTGAATCTGGAGCCTTTTGACCTCTGCCTTAATGGTAGCAAAAAATGCTGCTAGCTTCCATTACAGGAGTATCTAGTGTCCAACCAGAAGCCATAAGCCTCTAGGAAATTCCTCCCAGCATTTTATTACAAGTAATTCAGGGGAAGTTCTTACTTCTTGATGGTACCCCAACTGCTGGCACCTTTGAGAATCTCACTTGTTAGTGTAGAAGAGAGAAAAAAACAACAGCAAGTTTAAGTATTGTGCATTTGTGAGTAAAACCTGTATTTTAAAAGAAATCATTCCCCTTGTGATTTTATTACACATCTTATTCATTTTATTGATTTCTTTCCACTTTTACCATGCATACTTTTTGCTCATCTTCTACACTATCCATTAAGATGGAGAATAAAAATTGATTGATCGGTTTTGCCTCTGGAAATCCTTTATCAGTTACCAACATGATAATTTTATGTTTAAATTGCAACCAATACCTCATGGAATTTTAATCCAACACAATTTTTTTTTTTTTTTAACTGAAATCTTAAAAGTTTCTGGAAGCATTTCCCTTAATTTTGGATTTTGCTACTGTTTTGATGAACGAAATCAGTATTTTGTGTATATGTATTGCAGCCACATTACATTCTGAAAATGGCATTACTTAGGGGGAGCAATATTTCTTCCAAGGATGATTACTGAGCTGAAAAGAAAAACCTGTTGCTGTTACACGTCTCGCACATCAGGCAAATACATAGAACAGATCAGCATGTTTTGTCCAAAGGCTGGAAAGCGTCTCAGTGACTCCCAACTGTCCATAAATATATTATACTTCAGAAAAACACGGTGCTCCAAGCTTGTAGATAGAGTAATATCCCTACTCAATATATAGATTCCATCATTGTGGAGAGTGCAAGTCAAGTTAAGACCCGATTTTGAAGCGTTCTCCGTGAGGTAGAGCCATTCTTTGGTAGCAATGTTGTAAGACTGCACAGTTAGCACGTCCTCACTTTGGTTGGATTTTTGGTTTGGTCCAAGTTCATGAATACAACCCCCTACCAGGTATATAGTTTCTTCGACAGAGAGCATCTGTTGTTTGCGAACATGGACATCACAAAGTTCAAAGTTGGTCCAGGAATCAGAAGTAGGACAGTACTGCAAAATGTTCATGTTCCTATCTGAAACAGAGGAGAGAGATTTAAAAACAAAAAATTATATTACAAGGTATTCGTGGAGGAGAATTCTTCCTCCCTACAAACTGTATCAGCCACTATTAGAGATTGCTAATTTATTATGGTGCAAAAGCAAAGTAGAGCAGGGAAGAAATACTGATGACTGAGAACTGCAACTCTTTGCCCTTGACAATGAAGTCTGAATGTTCTGTTCCTTTGCAGAGGAAAAATTAAGCTACTTTTGGCATATTACATGATGTAAATGGTCTGGGGATGCAGATTTTAGCAGAATAATCCCTACCATTTAATTTATGCTTTTTATTTTGTCTCCTGTTGATGTGTCTGGATTTTTTATGGAAATGGGGCAAGATTTTCTAACAGTGATAACCTATGAATCAAATTATCATGAAGACACTATGCTTCATTAATGGCTGTCAAGTAATGATTTATAATCCAAGCTTAACTTCTCTACTTTGCATTTCATTCCATAAAATCAAAGTTTTATATAATAAAATTCATAAAGCAAGCTACAATTCAGCAAGTGGCATGGAAGACCTAAGGGCACATGTTCATTACCTTACACAGAGAGAAACACACACTGTAAAAATCATTTAAGAACCAGGAACTCCATGCTACAACATCAGGTAGAGGCACAGAAAAAAGCTGAAGCCGTATCTATACTTGAGTTGAAAGTCAGTGGATGCATGTGTTTGCAATACTGTTATTCCACAAAACTGTTACAATACCACCCTGATTTATGGTGCAATGGACACCCTGATTGTGTCCAAAGCTTCACTAAATTAACACAGAACGCACAGGACTCGTTAGCTAGTAAATTCAGTTTCAATCTCTGGAGACCTGAGCTAAAATGCAAACTCAAGTAAGAAAAGGCAACAGGTTTGCAGACTCCAGCCCGGTGTTTCAATAAGATCTGCTCCCTGTTATAACTCTATCCTGCATGACGATCTCCAGATGAGCTCCCACGTGGAACAGCAGAAAGTGACATACTGACAAGTTATGTAAGGGCACAAGTATAAACAGCCAGAAATATAACTGGATTGTCATGAATGAAGAGCATTAGCAGCATGATTAGGGAGGTGCTGCTATAGCATTTTCTCGCACTCCGATGATTTTCAGTCACTTTTTATTACTTTACATTGTCTTCTTGAGCACCTAATCCACTAAATAAAAGAAATAAAGAAGGAAATATCATGGTGATGTTCTATGAAACTGCTGATCAAAGCTCTACTTATAGATGATCTTTGTCTACAAATAACATACCTGACTCATTAAGGGACAGGGGGAAATACAAATTAATTTTCCATGTCTATCTATAGCAGTAATCTTCCCAGGCAAAAAGTGCTACGGTGTGAGAGGTGGCATATGAAATGGAAGTCTATCGTGATATGACCCTAATTTGCTCAGTCCAGAGCCTGGCTCTGCTATATCCACTGAAACAAACAAACACAAAACCCCAGTATGAAATCAACATTACAGTTCCTGACATGCATGTTTCTATTAGCATCTAGGTTCACAAGTGAGAGCTGAGAACTGGAAGGAAGGTCTATTTTTCAAGAAGTGTCATTATAATTTACAGTAGGAAGTTCCAGATCCTACCATCTTTTGGAAAGTGAAGTCTCCAGAGAAAGTTCTACACAGATTAAAAATATACCCCACATAACCCCAAATTTGAGGTGTATACTGAAATACTAAAAATAAATTAAAATAATTTTTTTATTAGTTTTATGTAGCAAATGTAGTGAAATAGCAAATGAACCTCAGTGTCTCTTAGGCCTTACCACCCTCCAACATCTGCATAACACGGAAGGTGAATCACTAGTGTAACTGCAGCAAATCTGGGTTGTAAGTCTGGTATCTGTCCTGAGCCAAGAGGCCAAAGAAAAGCTAATTCTAGACCCTTGTCCAGGAAAGGATCTTTATTTATGGTAAACACAGGCATTTGCTGTCCTGAACGGTCTTGGATTTAAACATAAGCCTGTATGTGCTACTTACCCACTGCTCACAACTCTATACTGCTGTACTGTCCTGTCTCCATTAAAAATGGCTTTTAGGAGCAGACCTAGGAAAAGATCTAGGGAAAGACAGAAGCCTGAAGGTCAGTGGCAGTCCCTCAAGGTGTGGAAGAAACAAGAAGTAATTCACTGACTGTGCTCCTTCAGTTGAAGCCAGAGGTACTAAGTACCAAAAAAGGAGCTCAACACAGGGCAGCAACCCTGACTACACCCACTTTGTTAATTAATTTTAAAGGGAATAGGAGCTGCATCAGCAACATGCTGTTCATCCCGTCCATGACATGAGGATTAGGCAGTCTGAAGAAAGAACAGCACAAACACCAAAAAAGGAACCTGCAAAGTGCAGGGGATGTAGGGGAAATGCTGCTACTCCAATCATCTCGTAGCACTATTACCCAAATCAAAGAATCTTCTTCTAACCTCTTCTTTCTCTTTCTCCAAATAAAAATGACAAACTCCTAACTTAAGTGTCTGTAAGCAAGTTTTTCCATTGCTCTGTTTCAGTCTCGTCTCCTTGTTCTCTGCTCTCTTGTCCCAAAGGATGTTTTTCCCCTCTGGTCTGACTTTTTAGTGTCAAGTGTTGTGTGCCAGACACATTCCAGTCCCAGTTCACAGGACTGAAATGCATCAGGGAGCTCAATCACAGAATCATAGGGGTTGGAAGGGACCTCGAGAGATCATCGGGTCCAACCCCCCTGCCAAAGCAGGTTCCCTAGGGCAGGTCGCACAGGGAGGCGTCTGGACGGGTCTTGAACATCTCCAGAGATGGAGACTCCACAACCCCCCTGGGCAGCCCAACAGGTCCTTTAGTGGGGCTGACCAGAGGACTGGGACTGCAGTGCACACCGCAGCGTGGCCCTCCAGGAAGAAACAGGCACACCAAGATCTTTTGTTTCCTTCAGTCAAGTCACAACGTTCTGGGGCGGAATGGGCCAGACAAAATGCTTTTGAAGGTTATCATTACCACAAGGACCATGAGACATGGAAGCATGCCTTCTATAAACCTTATAACAATTCAGAGCTAAAACCTGCTCAGACACTAGAAAGGACAGCTTGTTCTAATGTCAGTTTAACTTTGCTCGTGGTACTTTCTGTAAAGGCTGATCTCTCTTCTACTTTTATTTTCCATTTGGAAAAAAAAGAACAAACCCAAATGAAAAACTACTGTGGTCAACTGAAATGGGCAAAAGCCTAGACAGAGGATTTAAAATTTAGGGAATCCTGGTAAATACTGAACATTTGACATGAAAAAAAACATTGACTTCTGAAACTCTGAGAAAATGGTATCACTAAAGAATGGCATTAGGTGCTTAAGGAATAAACAAATGGGAGCTCTTGTTAAGTGGCGTGCTTTTCCTCCAAATAAAAGAAAAGTAATTGTCAGGAGAGAATGCAACTTCAAATCCTTCCTTCCCTTCAATATCCTCAGGAAGAAGGGTACAAAAAAGAATGAAGTAAAAGTGTTGTTTCTCGATTAAGCTTTTGATTAGTTATTCAATTTTTTCAGCACTGACAATCTTACCTACAGCTTGAATTTGCCTGTGAAATCCTGAAACAGAAAACCTGAAATGCTATAGTGATCATAACACCTATTAATACATGACAAATACTAATACAGGCAGATATTTTCTTCTTATTTTTCCTTCCAACAGTATAATACAGGTATTTAAATCTAAAGTGTATATGTTGTGACCTCTCTTTCTACTGGACAACCAAAATCTAAAAACAGGAGGGCTAAGCTGGGTGCTGAAGCACCCATCAGTCTGTTCCCTCAGAATAAGAGAGACCCAGGTCCATGAGGGCCATGAAAAAACCAAACAGTATCTGATTCCTCAATGACAGAGCTAATCTTCTTTGTTTCATTTGTCAATTATTTTCCATCAGTGATTCACTTCTATATGTTTTAATGAGCACTATGCAGCTTTCTACGTCAGTTCAAAAGATTTCCTGAAAAAGGGAAGAAACCAGTCTGGGCCTTAGAAGGAATCCAGTTATTAGGAATCAAAAGTAAAAGCAAGCTGGTTACCTCGTGTAGTGTATCCTCCGATAACATAGATCTTGCCCTTGCATTCGCAAGCTGAGAACTCTGCAAGAGGGTTTGGCATGGAGGCCACGAAATTCCACCAGTCGTTCTCCGGGTTATAGCACTCCACGTTGGAGAGGGACTGACCGCCGATGGCATAGAGCTTCCCATTTACAGCCAAAAGCTTGAAATTGGACCTGAAAGAAAAGAGTGTGACACTGAATTTTAAGTTGCACAGATGTACAGAAAAACATAGGAAAGAACGGTCTTCCTATCCAGGCTCCAACGTATTCATGACCACTTACAACTTCATCACCATCACTTCATATATTACAGCATCTGAACTCTTCTGTGCAAGGCCAAAATTCTGTAATTACACTTTAATTACTTAGGACAGTAACCAGTGACATTCTGGATGTTAATGATGTTAATGTTGAGACTGATTAATGCTTTATTTTGGATTTCAATCTGTCACAGCTTGAGCTCTAAATGTTTAGTTAACTAATGTATTCAGTAGAAGCCTCATTTTTACTAGGCTTTTAGTCAAGTATCTTTAGTAGAGGAAAAAAATATTATATATACACGCAGTCAATGATACTATTTTAGTTAAAATTGCAGAAATTTCAAACAACACTTGATGAATGCCTAAGAATGTGTACTTGTCCTGGTCTGTAATATAGAATCTCTTTAATAACCCTAATAAACAGAAATTTAAAGTGGTACACACTGAATCGTGTGCTGGAGAGAGACTCTCCTGGAGCTTATTCACCACTGAACTACTAAATACATCCTCCTTGCCACTGAAGGAAGATGTATCTCCAGATTAATGTTCCACCCAACACTCCACAGGCAATGCCCTGTTCTTCATTTCTTACTCTGTTCCATTATGCTGTTATATTTCACGCTCGGCAAGGGGCAACTTTCTAATTACTGAAGAGCAAGAAGCCTTATATCTGACACTTTCCAGAGAAGACAGGCAGAAACAAATGGTCTATGGATATTAAAGCTGCAAGTCTGTAGGAAGAAGTCGGAGGACTTGAAGACAGAGGGGCTTGCATGTTCAGCGATCCCTTCCAGCTATGGAAGCTGGTCTAATAAAAGACGAGCTCTACCTCTCTTCAGGAAGAGTCGTGCTGCCTGGAAAGGCTGTTCCTTCTCTACTGCTGAGCAAAACTGAGGTTTTATCACGCATTAAACAGATGTGTGAATGTGACTGGAGGGCACCAGCTCAGCATAAAGGCGAACAGGGAACTGCGTTACGTCTGTGAAACTGAAGTGATGCTTTGGACTTGCACTGGCCTGCTGAGCAGTAAAGTGAGTTACACTCTCCATGAATCCAAGAGTCAAAACTTACCGCTAAGTAGTTTTGCAGGATTTTGTCTGGGCAAAATGAGCCCTGACTAGCAGCAGACTGCCCTGCAATTTCTTTTTATTAAATATATTTGGAAAAAGAATTTGTTTCCAGATGGAATCATTTTGTTCTTGTCATCCTGATACAGCTTTGGAAACTAAAATGCTCCTTTGAAGGAATTAATTGTTTTTTATTCTTTTTTTTTCTTTTTTTTTTCCCTGACATTTATGATTAAGTCACTGTTCATCTCGTCTCTACAGCAATTATGTTTTCCATCTTAGAGAATCCAGAATAACATGGCAATCAATAGTGGGTATGAAATGAAGGTAATTGCTTGCAAAATATTATGATTTTCAAAGCAATGTACCTGTTCTAAAAGTTATGGTGGAAAAAAAAAATCCACAAATCAACAAAGGGTCAAAACCACAAAATATACATGCATTTTCCAAGCAATCCTTTAAAATCTAAAGTACAGTAGAAAGTCTGTAACCCTGTGCCTATGATAGAGATGTTGCAGGATTTTTGGCTTACAAAGTGAGTTCACACGCACACAGGTAGCGCCTCCCTATTCTAAGATTCTCTTGCCACTTTTTAAACATGCCAAAAGTTCAGCCACAGGGGACATGAATTACCTAAGTAAGTCTGTAATGTCCGAATAGTAAAGAATTCAGGTTTGCTAATTCTCACATACTTCTTTAGTCACCCTCTAATCGTAGCCTGTTACTACTTTACCTGACTGTAGGTAATTTATTCAGTTCTTCCTTGATGGCCTTCCTATCACTGATCTGGTCCTTGCAGCACAATGAAAACTTCCCCGGTGAAAGACATACAGCACAAATTTCAACTGCAACTATTCTAGAAGGAGGCCACCTACATTTGTGTCAGTCACTTAACCACTTCCAACACTTGTTAGAACGGATCACCTTCAGGGAAAGTACCTGAGATTTATGGAACACATTAACTCTAAGGTTCATTTTACTCAAAATTAGCCCTAAGTATCCATCAGCACACTTTATATGAAAGTTTGGACAATACCTCAGTATGTTATGAGAAACTTCTGCCATTCACCTTTTCATGCCAATAACAGCAGGTGTTTTTATGGAGAGTGAACATTAGGAAATATTTAGTGTATTTTTACACTCGTTTAATGTGCTGGAGCAGCTGGAAACAAGGAAAGCAAACATTGAGCAGCCAGCCAGCTCTCCACAACTAACAACTGTTCCATGGACCACAGCTTGGAAACAACAGAGCTAAACAGTCAGTCAGATTGAACTGCGATGTAACTCCAGTCACACCAGAGAGTTATCTAAACTCAGGGGGCCAAGAGTATTTTCCAAATACCAGGTCTAGTGTGTACCCTTCTTGTTGGGACAGGACCGGGTATGAGCTGTCTTCTGATGTGCTTTGTCTCCTCTGAAAGGAACCCCAGGAACACAAGCAAGAGCAAGCTGTGGGATTTTACCCACAGGTCAAAATGCATCTTTCATTCAATAAAAAGAAGTGCAAAGCACCACGTAAGCAGAGGACAAAAAACATAATGCACAAATGCAAAGGATCCAGGGGTCAGAGTGCACAGTTTTCTGAATACAAGACAACATTCAACAACTTGAAAAAAAAACCCAACTCTACATCATTCTGGATTATATTAAAAGCTATAGGTGTGTCTGTAGGAGAACACCATGAACGTGGCTGTAATGAGGACAGCAAGCATTCCTCTTGTTCGCTGACAAATACCATTCATTTAGTATACAGCAAGAAAAAGTTAGCGTAAGACACTAGAGAAGACCTCATGATCAGAAGGTGGCTAAACATGGCAACAAGTTACCTGGGAAGAAGGAGGTTGGAATCTACATTGCTGGAGGGTTCCAAGAACAAGTTAGACGTGTATTTGCAAGATAAGCTTGGTCCTGATGTAGATCAGGCTTGGACTAACCTGTGGCTCCTTCCTGCCAAATGATCAACTTTAACCTTAACATTTCTCACAAGCTCAGATGTCTTCTTTATTCTAGAGTTAAAGCATTTGCAACAAAGAATCACAAAAGCACAAAGGCGATTCCAAAGCGGTTTACATTATTTGCATGAACCACTTTTCTTTACATTCCTTACATGAGTCTGCAAAGCACACTGCATCCAACACTTAGCTTTGGAAGCATGTGATACTTTTGTAATAAATACAACGTGAATATTTTTCACTTAAAAATTCCTGCAATTTCTATTTTCCCCCAACACAGAGGAATTTTGAGTGAAAAAAAAAACAACCCCACATTACAAATGTGGAAAGGGAAGGTCTCATAAACCACTACCATTACCCAGGAGCATCCTCTCCTATATTCCTTTAAGAGTCCTCAGAATGGCAGCAGTTCAGGCAGAGATTGCTCACAAAAATCATGTTCCATGTGTATAATCCCAGCCAGGGGCTTACAAGGGTCTTCCAAGCCTGGAAGGTCTACCTGCCATGAGTAGGAAGGTTTTGAAGGAAAATAAAAGTGGAATATACAGCTGTAACTGGCACATTCAGTAGAAAACCTAGGAGTACGTTATTTTTAAATAGAAAATTTTAACTGACAGCATCAATTTAAAGAAAAGTATGGAAAGGTATTCAAGGGTATTACCTGAATTTTGTGCTTTTTTACCTTCTTCAAAGACCAAAGGTGGTCTTGGGCAACCCTTACATGAAGTTTCTTCCATGAAAAAGTCCAGGATGCTCTCTGAAGACACTATTCCAAGTACAACAATATCTCTAGAATGAAAAGATCTACAAACTGCTATCTGTTATGGACCATTTATGACCAGCACAAGACTTGGCCCTCAGATGAGAAATTCCAGGCTCAGTCACAGGATATGAGCCAGAGCACATTACTTTATCCCTCGCCCTTGGATATTCATAAATAGGGAACAACACTTTCTCAAGCTTTTAATGGCATCACAAGGGTAACATACAGGAGTCACCTGTTGTGAACAAACTTGAAACTACAATAACAAGACCTCTACATCCAGAAAGCAAGCTACCAGCTACACTCTAAACCAGAATGACTGCTAAGTATTCGGCATACATCTGATGGTGTCTGTCTTCTCCTTAGAAGTAAATTGGAACTATTTCATCCGTGCATGTGTCGAGAATCCCAGGGTATAATTAAAGATAAACATATCACAGAGTTTATGACATTTGTGCAGGGCAGAGAGCTTCTGATATGAACAGCAAATCAGCACAATTATTTTCATAACTCCCCAGCATTCCCTTGAGGCCAACACACGCATCCTTTCACACAGGCCAAATCCAGACACTCTCTTATCTCAAGTCAAAGCAACTTCAATGGGAACTAGAAGCCTCCCTCAAGGTATGTATGCAAAAAAATTAATCCATGGGATGTAATTATATCAGCTGACACAAATTCATTTGGCAGACCGTCACATGTCTGCAATTCCTAAGCAGCACGCTGGGCAACTGCCCTGCTTATTTTACTACAGCATAACAAACTAAAAATACAGCGCCGAGCAAACTGCAGGTCCAACTGCAGCCCATCTGTGTGGCAGACAGACATCGGTGCTGTGCGCGCTGAATGCAGCATCCCCGATTCCAAAAATTTCCCTGCTCTTGGCTCCCACAGCACAGGCCATCCCTTCCTGCATCCTGGCCACAAGATGTCAAGCACATCAGCAGAAATGTTATGTCAGATAGCAAATATAATAATTAATAACTTCAGGCTTGATACTCCATGAAGATGTTGAAGTCAGAAACCTTTCGTGGAGGGGTCAGCAGAGCTTCCATGAAAAAAACTCCCCCTGGCTGTCATTCAGGGAGCAACATACTCACTTGCTGCTACCTTGCAGTCACAGGGCAGACGTAATTCTGGGTTCTTTTTCACCTGCAATAACTACTATCAAATGTAAGACAATGTAATGGCCAGTGTAGACTTCTATGCCATGGAATACCCTCTTGCCAACTGTGATGGGCTTCAAGCCTAAGTTGGTATGGCAATGGAGTTAAAACCAGTAACATAAGGAGAAAATATCCATATGTTTATTTCAGATATAATGATTATATATCCCAGAAAAAAAAGGGACAGTGTGGGTGGAAAAAAAGGCTGATCTAGAGTTTGAAGTGCCAGGTCATAAGGTTAAAAAAGGGCCTCGAAAACACATTTTTTAAAACCCTCTCATTCACCATGCTGCAAAATCACCACACACAATAACATCACTCAAACCAATGTCAAAACCTTGTAACTTGATCAATGTGGGACTTCTACGTTTAAGTTAATTTCCATAGGAGACACAGTGTGGGCTGACCCCATCATCCTCTTCTACTGAGGCCAATGTGCTCCTGATGGTGCTCACGTAGGCAAAAATGCCAAAATGAGGGCAGCTAAAACATCTCAGTTCCCACAGGTGCCTCGATGAAGACTGCTTATAGGCTCAGTCTCCAAGAAATATGTCTGCAAGAAAAGGTGTTTCCAGCATTTAGAAGCTAAATATTGATTTTTACAGATTAAATTCTTCCCAACACCATTCCAAAAAGCCAGAAATAGTGAAAAAAAATTGTTTCTGATGAAGTATGATGACTGATTGTGGAGGCAATAATTTCAATTAAAATCTCACAACAATATAGGAAGAGGGGAAAAAAAAAAAGTGAAATGGGAAAGAACAGTTTTGAGGGTTTTTAGCTGGCAAGCGCTAAATAGACTGGACTAGAAACTTCAGCATAACTACCCAGATGCAAAGCTTTTATGCCTATAGCTTAGGTCTCTGCATGCTCTTTGAATTCACTGGATGGAGGACATAATTTCCATTCTACAGCAAATTTTGGCCTCCTCACTTGTTCTTTTTCAAACAGAGAAGACAAAAAAAAAAATAAAACCCTTTTTCTAAAATGGAAACAACATGGAATTTCAGGTTGGATAACAGAAAAAGGTTGTTTCAGTGAAGTAAAAGGCTTTGTTTTAACTCTGGAGGGTGATTAAGGCAGAGCAGCCACAACCTTGGTCAGGGAGATGGCTTCTCTTCTTGGGTTGGTTCTCAAGACCAGCTCTCTATTACTCTTTCAAATGTAAATTGTACAAGTGTTACTGAATACTAACTTAAACGTAAATGTCAAACAAACAATTCAAAAGGATAAAGGAAAGAAGCAAAATGGTCAAAATAATGAATGATTTCCAAAACCAAATATTCTTATAAAGTGAGAAATTTCCCACAATTTTCCTGACATTTTTCTGGTGAATCTTTCACTGACAGGCAGGCCTACAAAACATTCACATTTTTATGAAAGTATAAACCAACAAAAACCTGTTCCAACTAAACCTTTTCAGCCATCTCAAGGTCTAACATACCTCCCCACTAAGAGCAGGAAAACTTGTCATTTACAATACTGGAGTTAAAAGATACCACAAAGAAAGGAGAATTTTATCTTTGTGGGTTTGGGGTTTTTTAAAATCTTTGTTACTTCAAAGACAATTTCTACCACCAGCAAGACAGCTGTTAGGTGAGTCTGGCTCATTGTATACTAAAAGGAAAAGTGAGAGCCCACCACCAGTTCACACCAACATGTAGGACGACAGCACAGTCCTCCTCTGCTGATGCCTACCTAGCTCATGTTCTCCCACAGCTGAGGCCTTAAACCACCACCATCTATGCAACAAAGGTCTCCCTCACCCTTCTCTTGCCAGGGCAGCTCCCTGCACCATGCAGGAGAGAGACAGCAGCGTTGTGCTGCGGTGGGGTGACTCTTGCCAGTAAAGACAAGGTTTGCCAGGCCTATCTGCTGGCATGCTGCCAAGCCCCCACCAAGCATTGCCATCCTTCCCACCACATGATGCAAGGGACATGGGTGATTCACAGCACAGAGACGGGTCTGAATCACTTCTCGTAACACTGAGTCCATTCAACACCACGTGACTCAACAGGGTCTATTTTGACAATATACATGGACAGATGTGTATTTCAGGGAGCGGGGGTTACCTCTTCTGGTTCATTGAAGCCAGCTGACTCCATTCGTTTAGGCAAGGATTGTAACAATGGGCAGCCGAAATCTCCTGGCTGGTGATCCTGTAGCCCCCAACGATGAACAGGTAGTTGTCCAGCATCGCCGACCCATAGCCTCGGACATTCACCAGATCAGGGGGCAGGTTGTTGGCCAGGGGCAGCCACCTCTCTGCTTCCTCATCATACCTCAGCATAGACCAGGGGGCTTCCACCTGATGGTGACAGCTTGGAGGCAGGCCCAGGGAAGCGCTACCCATGAAGTCCCCAATGGCCACGAGGGTGGCGGTGCCCCTCATCCGCCTCTCCTTCAAGTGCTGTTGGAGAGCGTGGGGCAGGAGGAGATGCGGCCGGGCGTCAGGCCTCCGCAGCACCTGATGGTAGTGGGTGGCCATGAAGTCTAGACAGGCATCGTGCAAGTCCTGAAGACCGTAGACCTGAGCCAGGCGATGCAGCTCGAAGCAGTTGCCCAGCCTCACCTGGGAGAGGAGCAGGCGGAGCAAGGGGGTGACCTGCAGGTAGGAAGCTGCCTCCACCAGCTCCTCCAGCAAAGGGGGCTCCTCATCGCCCCCCTCCTCCTGCTCCAGCCTGGACAGGCAGGAGGTGTTGATAAAGTCCAGCACCAGCTCCAGGCCCAAAGCGCTCAGCCCCCCGCGCAGCAGCTGCTCCCCCTGGCCCTGCCCTGCCTCCCGCATGCCCGAGCGGTAGAGGGCTCGGAAATAGTCACTCTGCTCGATCAGCTTCCTCTTGCACACCGGGTAGCACTTGTCCCCCAGCCGAATCTGCACCACTTCCTCCCCCTCACCGGCCCCATCTCCTTCTTCCCCTTCCCCCTCCTCTTCCTCCTGCCGCCGCCGCCCCGCCAAAGACATCGCTCACCCCCTCCCCTGGCTGCACTTCAGCCCGGCCGCTGCCGGTTGCGGACAGGCTCCTCCTCCGCCCCGGCTGCCGCTGCCGGGATGGGAGGAGCGGAGCGCAGCGGCGCCGAGCTGGGCCGGGCCGCGCCAGGCCGGGCCCCGTCGGGGGAGGCGGGCGGGGAGGGAGGCGCTCCCGCAGCCCCGCCGGCTCCGTCCCTGCAAGGAGAGAAGGGGAAGGAAAACAAAAGCCCGAAAAAAAAGCCCTAAAAAGGCAATGTTGAAGCGCTCAGGCGGCGGCCGCCACTCTCCGCGCTGCCCGGCTGCCCGCCGGGGGCCATCAGCGCCAAGCGCACCCGCCCGCCCGCTGCGCCCGGGCTCTGTGCTGGGGAAGGGGGACTTCGGAGCTGATGTGCGTGTCAGGGTCGCGGTCAGAGGAAAACGTGTAGCGATTCCCCTGCCTCCCCACTCCCTGGCACTGCCAGAATTGGGCCGCGATCGCAGCCCCAGCCGGCAGCTCTAACCTCTTGCCATAAATGTACTTCTGCGTCCCTGGGGCGGGGGAATATTCTCGAATCACACGCTCACGGAAAAAAAAACACGGTGTGTGTGGTGTGTGTAGATGTATTTGTGCCTGGCCAGAGAGAAAATAGTCACTCTGCTCGAACAGGAGGCAGGAGCGGTACAGTCCGCCTCATACTGTGGCATCTCGACACTGGCATTCACTAACAAAGAAAGGCAAGAGAAATGATCTTCTGGCACATCTAGTGCAGTTGCAGGATTTAAGAACATAAAATATGATTTATAATTCCTCTGTGACCTTCCTGGTTCCTCCTGTGCAAGGCCCTCTATCGCAGCTCTTAGTTTGGCATATAAAGGTTCATGAAGGCATGTAGCAATAGCACAAGGGGTAATGGTTTTAAACTAGAAAAGGGGAGTTCTAGGTTAGAGTTTGGGAAAAAGTTCTTCAGTTTGAGGGCAGTGGATCACTGGAACAGGTTGCCCTGACACATGGAGAAAGCCCCATCCCTGGAGATAGTCAAGGTCAGGCTTGATGGGGCTCTGAGCGACCTGATCTAGTGAAGATGTCCCTGCTTACTGCAGGGGGGTTGGACTAGATGACCTCTAAAGGTCCCTTCCAACCTAACACACTCTATGATTCTATATAACCTGTTCTACTCTATCTTTTCTATTGAAACTAAGTTGCTGGAATAGGAAACCTATGAACTTCATGAGAGTGACTGATCTATATACCAGGGCCCTGACTTTGACCAGAACAAGGAAAGAGGAGTTTAATAACTGAGCATCTTGGGCATGGATAAAGTAACCATTTTGCTGTTTGCCTTGTTACGTTCTTGAAATATAAAGTGTTTTCATCATCTTGCTTTTGAAGGGCCCATTTAAAGTTCTGAAGTCCTTTTATATAAGATCTCAACCAGTTCCAAAGAGCAATCTTCAGCAGCCTCAGTCCCTAACACCTCACATTTTCTCTTTCCTTCTAATGAGTTTCACTGTTTGCTTGTTTTGTGTTTCTCTTTCATTCTCCTCCATATTTAGTTAATTTTCAGATTCCACCTTCCTGTTTGTCCTTGACGAAGCATTGCATCATTTGGCTTTCAGAGTTTCTTACACCTAGCTGGAGCCTGAGTCTGAGCACTGGCTGTTTTTTTCCTCCACCTCCTGTTCAGCCTTGAAAAGATCACACACAACAATTGTCTTGCCACCTCAGGAGTCCAACCCATATTTCCTTCTCATACTTTAATTCCAATAGGCAGACATTTCAAGCCATTGTAATCATTCATAGTCCAGAGGTAAACAGAGAGCTTGCGTTCGTCGTGTCCGTTAAGCTCCCCTGTTGGAAAACAGTATGATTGCCAACATGGTGGTATGATTGCCATCTTTAGACATCTGTTTCGGAGTCTCATGTGTTTGATGTATTGGTAAGTTAGCTCCTAATTGGTGAGTGATTTTTTCCATGTAGCCAGTTACGATAAGTTCCGTTCCCTCGAAGTGTTGACACCGCAGGCTGGAGAGATGGAATATTTCTTCTGTTGCTCTCTGTGTCTTTCTCTTGTCTATGTGCCTGCACCTGCCACTCTGCCAGGGATTCCAAGTCCATCTTTCTCACAGTCCATGAGGTTTTTAATACACTTGATCAGTTTTGTCATGTACTAGTAAGTACTTTCTTCCTGCCAGCAAACTCTGGAGAGCACTGACTTCTTTAACTTTCATCAGGTGCTGCCACACACAAAAGGGGTCAGCAGTACTCTTTGTTGAATGGCTGCTTTTGCAAAAAAGCCTGAATCTGTTTCTGTACCCAACTGTTTTTACTAGACTGACTGTCAGCTGTTGGTGCTTTATCCAGGCTTAGGCCTGGGCAGTTGAGTTAAATCAGAACATGCTGACAGGGCAGGTCCCTTGATTTTTTACTATGCTAATCAGTCAGTCTGTATGGTGTGCTTACATAGTACTTACACTGCAGATGCGCCAAGGCAGACTACCTTGTCATTACCTATCTCATTTGTAGAGATAATTTCATCTGCCTCCCAGTCCACAGCTGCACTGTTTTATGCTACGATCAATAATACTTGGTTATACTGGAATCAAAGAAAAGGTCTTGCTGTTTCACCAGATATCATCTTGGTTGATCTTCAGAGATTAAGATATGTATTTCCCGGAGTTAAATATGGAACTCTAGTGCTAGAGCTACAAGGTAAAGATCTGTAGTTAAGAGCCATTAAACACTCGCATGATCATTGAAACTAATATGAAAGACTATTGTTCTGTAAGAACACACCGAAGTACAAAGGAAAACAAAACCAAGTTTTCATTATGGAAGATATTAAATGAGTGTGCAACAAAAGAACAGGGAGAGGAAGACAGGGAGAGGAAGACAGGGAGAGGAAGACAAGGAGAGGAAGAAGACAAGGGTAACTACGCTCAGCTTTTCGATACCTAGCTTTTAGAGTTTGGCTTCTGGAGCAAAATTTTCAAGCTGTTTTAGAGAATTCAGGTCTCACTTTACAGTGTCTGAGAGTCAAATTTATCTCAAGGAAAAGGATTCTCCAGGGCCAACAAATGAAGCGGGAAGGTACCAGAGAGTGTCAACAAGAGCTCTCTTTCTCTAGAGTCAAGATGGCCATTTCTGCTTGGGATTCACAGTCTAGACACTTTTTCCTGTGCTTGGTGCCTGAACTATTTTTTGTACTTTCTGTCTGAGTTCTGTCCAAGCTTGAAGAGAGATCACTCTTTTCTTTCAGAAAGACCTGGAAATGGAAGAAGCTCTTTTATACAGCAGCAACATTGTAATAGACCATTCAACCATGATATGGAAAACCTAAGCTTCTGACCCTTTCTCTGCCTGGGCATCCATTTCTGCAGCCCTCTGACTTTTCCAGCATAGCAAAAATGAGGAAACACGGGGTCAGGAGGAGCTACTGCCACAATGGTAGGAAAAGCAAAGCCAGAGACCACTAGGCAGAAGTGGCATTCTCTGATTCGCGTTTATCTCGGCTCATGCTTCCTGACTGACAAGGGGTGTGTACGGGCCTGGTGCAGGCCTGCGCTGTGTGCTGTGACTGAAGCCTGCTTACACTGGAGATTCATTTGAAGTACTTAACACTGCTTAGATTTACTGAGAAAACCACGGCTGCTTGTTTTTCCTCTGTGAACCACTCAATGGGTTTGTGTGGTAAGCTGGATGGGTTTCCAGACCGGTAAGGTCACAAGATGCAGTAGATGAGGGGTAGCAGAAGCACCAGTGAATGGGAACCAGGATGACAAATGCTTCTCTTGGCAGGAAACCTGGTTTGCAATATACATAAAATATACCCTGAATTTCTTTGTGGGTCTAGCCCAATATCACACAAAAATGTGCAGCAGAGGAGAACCAAACCCTCAAGCACCAGTGTAGCGCCTAAAGGAAGACTGCAGTAGGTTTGTGTTTGTTTTAGGCAAGCCTTATCTTGATTCAACACAGGGATACTAGATAATACACGAGAAGCAGAAAGTAACACCAAAGGACCACATATGGGACCAAAAATAAAATAATTAAAAAATAAAAAATCCCTTTGCCTTATTAGCCTAAAATGAGAACTGGAAGCAAATCAGGGGATATTTAAAATGTACATGCTATCTAATATAAAATATAAAGTGCCACATTCCTCCCCCTGAGACGCCAGGGAATTGTTCTGTACTGCCAGGGAACTGTGTATTTGCAATAGTGGAATTACTCAGGAGAGGAATTAGGCTTTTGGAAATGATTCACCAACTGCTGCCATTGTTTAGTATTTTCCTTGTCACAGGATACAAACTAAGCATCTGTGGAACATAGGAAACATCCTGCAGTATTTCAGCATTAAAAATATCAGCGTTCTAAAGGACCTTGGCCTTTCTGAGAGGAACTGACTGGAGCATAATTTTATTTCGATTGAAATCTGTATAATTTGTGAAGGATGAGCTGCTAAATAAATGCAGTTTCTTCTTTTTTTTTCAGATTTTCAGCCAAACAAAGCTGCAAATTCTTACCCAGTGCCATCAGCAATACCATTAAAAAAATAAATAAAGCACTTCCATTTCTAATAGCACTTATTTAGACTTTATTCACTATTATTTTCTATTTATTTTTACTGCTTTTGATGGAGTATTTAATATTTATGCCTCGCAACAACTCTACGTTGTAGCAGTACTGAAAAAATACTTGGAGTAGTTATTTTTTTGGAATGCCGATTATTTATTATCAAGTACTTATCCTTGCTTTAGTCAAATTTAATGAGTCATTAATATTAATGTATCTGAGCTCTCTCTGGGCAGCAAAAAGGCTGTTTCAGTAGTCTGTGTAGTAGTGGGCATTCTCTATGGAGCATAGCAAGTTCAGTCACCAAACAGCAGAATGGAGGCACAAGCATTTATATGGTTACAATGGACATTCATTCTGTTCCCTTTTTGTATGCCAAAGACCCAGTCAGGAATTTCCTTGAAACTCTCTCAGGTGAAATAAGTATTCTCTGACAAAACCTGAGTAGGGGTCAGGCTGCTGGAGTGCTCTGCCTGCTGCTGAACCTCCTGTTAGGGATGTTTGCTCTGCAGAAATGCATCGTGCATCCCTAGCCAGAATTTTCTTGTGTAGCCCTCTAGATGAGAGTAAACTTGATGCTTTTAAGACAGCATATATATTTAAATCCTGGTGCAGACAGGCAGAGCTGAATTTTAGTACATAATAACTAGGTAAGATGAATGGTAATCCACATGGAAGACTTTCACTAAGTATCCAGCTGTATAAAATCCATCACAATATTGAAACTCCATCCCCTTTGCCTAGTTTCGAGTTCTGCCATAAATCAGCATTCATTCATTAGTGTTTGCTAAACATTGTGCCTTTTGTCATAAACCTTGGCTCAAGTTGACATGCATGCCAGTAGATTTATATTTGTATAAAGCTAATCTGGCTAAGACTTCTGTTGTTTTTTGTTTGAACACACAGATTCCAGCCTTCGTGCAGAGTTAGTCTGAAGCCAAACTCCCAAAGAATCTCAGGGCCTGGCAGCCCCTTTGAAACAGGGGTTTAAAAAATGGTTTGCACACAGTCCCAGGAACAGAAATGGTAATATTTCACCTCTTCTTACCATATTGCTCGGATGGGGCTGAAACCAGAATCTTGAACCTAACTGTCCCAAACATTGGAGGTCAGATTCATTAAAAAATTGATATATTGCTCCAAACCAAAATCTGACCACTAATAGCTGTTTTTGACAAAATGGTTCTCTCAAAAAATGCTGGTTTGTTGGATTTAAGACATTTTGAAAGCATGTTTTGATTTCAAGGAAATTTTAAAGGAGAAAGAGAGTGCAGCATTTCAATGATGTTAAAAATACAGTTTTTGCCAAAGTACTTACATTTCATTATTTCATGATTTCATTACATTAGTATTGTATAACTTTTATACTACAATAGTTACAGTGACATAGTCTGGTGTTATCAAAATAGGAAAAATGTTGACCTTAACACTGCTGTAATAAAGGAAAAAGACATGTGCATATCTAGGAAAATCAAGAATTTCACCCAGGCCTGCAACTTGATTTGTTCACGTGGAGCACAACACAGGCACAGACCTCCACTGACTTCAGCAGGGATCATTAGGGCATTATGCTGTACCTTTGATTAAGTAAGCTTATCCGATGTCCAGAGGGGCCCACAGGCAGGTTCATACCTCACCTGGGAAACTCCAGGCCTTGGTCTTCTCAGCTGGTAGTCGTCATCTTTCAACTGCTTGGCCACAGGCAACCTAAAGCACTAATGATTTAGGCTGACATGTTTGTCTGTCGCAGAGAAGTGTTTTACATAGTTAGTGCTGGTCTCTTCCCACGCCTGAGCCGTGCTGGGCCTGTGCTAGCACCAGTCATTTGCTGTGTGCTTCTGCATCATCGTGGCCATGTCTGGGCCTCGAGGGGTATCTCTCACTTCTCTCCTATAACCTATTTGGGAAAGAGAAGATGGAGACAGGAGGCCCGACTGTCCTGCTTTGTCCAGTCCAGATTTACATGAGGGATGTGTCCCTCTCTGGTCACACTGGTTTAGCCACCACTGACAGAAGAAAGGAGAAGCTACCACAGACAGGTACTAGCCTTGGCTGGGACACATCAACTAACACCACTGTCTCCCATAGCAGTTCAAACAGCATCAATGCCTAAGCTTCAGCTTGACCCAGGACAACATTGGTTGTCTTCCCCTCTTAGGGCTGAGTGAGGAGCATGGGACAATGACAGTGTGGAGAACAATTGACCCATGTACAAACCCCTGTGCAGTGTAGTTTTAGATGTGCTGATCTGACTACAGAATCAAAGCCTTGGCATATTTAGTCCTTTTTGGGATGCTGTCCTGTACTACTTAGATTCTCTTTCTGGTCTCTACATATTCTGAGTACTATATTACATTGCATATAGCCAAAATAATTCCAAATATCAAGATAGATTTGTTACTTTAGATGGGAAAAGCAGCTGCTTTTGTCTGTATCTGGCAAAAAAAGAGTTAATGCCTGATGATGAATCCTTTGTGCTAGGAAGCTCTTGGATTGTGCCATTATCACTGCCAGCCCAGGTGGAAAAAATTCAGGTACTGTTTCTGTTTATAAGAAGAATCGTGAGAAAGATCATTTTCGTCCTTTGTGGCAGGTACATCTATATCTCTTTTACTGAAAGGTCTGCAAAGACACCCCATGCTCTCATAGAAAACAGGCAACTGCCTTTTTGTTTTCCAGGAAGAAATTTGAGAAGACCAATGAAAAGAATTAATAAATAACATGAAGTACTCGTCTGATACTGGCCAGAGACTCCTTACTAACATAACAGTCTCTCGATCCCTCCTTGCAGAGCACATGGAACAGTCGGTCACTGGTTTGCAGGTAAGACTCGGGCATTTCCTTCTTGCAAAATGTGATTTAAAACTTCAGCATTAAATTATCTACAGGCATTTCCCGTAGAACAGTCAAACTGAAATTATGGGGGAGCTGGCAAAAGACTCTGAAATGGAATAGGGAGAACTTTTTAGTTTTTAAGGGAAATGATCTAATGTAGCCATTTATTTACTTGTTTATTTCAATTATTTTATATTTGATTAAATAAAAAGTTTCCCTGCAGAGACAGAGAAGGGAGAAAGAATGACAAACAATGAAAAGGTAAAAGGGCTCCTTGGTTGAAGCACACAACAGGACGGAGTAAAAAGATGAAGGTACTAAGACCAGCAATGCGTGTATTGGAAAACAATGGCAAAAAAAAAAAGAAGAGATTTTAAATAGACATTGAAAACACAGAGATCTGTATACAACAGGCCTATTTTTGCAAATACATAATTAAATATTATGCATAGTGAATATTCTCACTTAATGTGTTTTGTGATTGCCTCAATGGAAGCAATAGGTTGTTACTTTCGTCAAAACATGATGAAAAACTTACTGAATGGTCTTAAAGATGCTTAGATGCTCAGGCGTTCATATCTAGTCATGGACTTTATATTAATGTGTGGACAAGCCCCATGAAATCAAAGAAATTGTGTGGTATTTCAGGTCCATCTAACTGAAGTAAGTCATAGGGACAGTCCTTTTTTCTTCTTTTTCTTTTTTCTCGAAAAGGAAGAAGTAAGCATATTTATCATCTGCCCCTACATTTGGCTAAGTATCAAACATACAAAACCAGAGGAACTGAGACGGTGTAATCTTTATATAACTACAAATACATATACCATTAGAACTACCTAGTACATCTAATTATTTTTTTTCTCATGCAAATAATTCTATTAATTTAAATGGACTAAAGACATATTCAGCTTTACCCGATATAAATACTTGTTTTGTATCAGTTTAATCTCCTTCTTAAATGCTTCTCCAAGTTATTTGGAATCTTTTAGATTTCACTTATAGGAGATATGGGAATAGTAGGAATGAGGAAGTCAATCAGAAATCAAAATTTTTGCATGCAAGTCTTACAAAACAAAACAGAACCAAAATTAATACTAAATGCTGGAGGTAATGCCAAAATATAGGTGAATCTTTCAAAATTTGGAGTGTCCCTCATATCAGGTGATGCTTTGGAGTATTTGGAAAGCTGAAACAAAAAATATACTTTCAGTAGTGCTTGTGGCAATGGTAGGTAAATGCCTAAAAAAATATCTCTGTGCAGCCCACTGAATGCAAGCTAGCTGGAATACTGGAACTTAGGTATGTAATAATTTTCACAGAGATGAAAATAAAAACTAAGGCACATCAAACTATCAAAACTAAATAAAAGAATTCAAATACCAAGAGCTGGTTTTCAGGACAGAAGCGTAAAGAATTACCCACTGATGCTCTTCCTTACAATTTAATTCACATACTCCCCATGACAGAAACACAGTCTGCATGAAAACAGACATTTACTTGGAATCCTCCTAATTTTAGCCATCAGTTCCACTGAATAAATAAATGCCTAGGTCTTGCTATTGGATCAACAGGAATTAACCTACTCTGAACTTTATTAATCACTAGAAAGTTCTGTAAGGAACAAAATTGTGTATGTGTCAACTTATTTCCAAACTGGGGGCCTTTCTTAGCAAAATAAACACCACCTATAATGGCTAAAGAATTCAAATGACTTCAAGACTTCTCCCCCTCCATGTAACTGATCTGTACTTCATGTAGAGCTGGGAAAATTCCTTGATTCTAATCTTGAAAGTAAAAAAAAAAAAAAACCAAAAAACAAAACAGTCTAAAATATTTGTATATTCAACACACAATTTTTCTTGCAGACAACCATAGTCCTGTGTAATTATCTCAACCTCACTGCATAGTCCACTGAGTTTAAATCAACTCATGCATTGTAATATTTTAAAACCTTTCTGTGTGAAAGGCATATAAAAGTGGGAATCAGGGATCAGGCCAGGTCCTTTTAAGAAAAAAAAACCTCCACACTTGGGAGTTTTAGGTTTCAGACCAGGTGCTTGAAAAATGTCCTCCCTATATGCCAACTATATTTTCTTTCTTTTGCTTTCACAGGCCTTTCCAAAGCTTAAACAGAAGCATTGAAAAAAACATGCAGACTGCTCAAAATTCTTGAACTTAATAACAGCAGGACTTCAATTACCTGTTTGGTCCAGAGAAGAATGTAGGTTACAGCCTTCTCCAGTCACATTCACCTACTACTTAGATCTTTACAAATAAAATCCTATTATTCCTGCAACCAACCAGAGTAGGGAAGGTGAACAAATTTCCATCTCTGGCTGTCAGGGTTAGATAGTTCAGGTTTTTTAGTACTTGGAGACAGCAGATAATTTAAAAAGTGTTAAGAAACTAAACTGAGCTGTTTCTTCAGTGTTGAGTGTAACAGTGTGCCTGAGAACAAAGCCTCAGCCCTACCTGCTCTCAAGTGACGGCCCTGCATACTTTCAGCACTGAGCTGAAACAATATGCTGAGCTTACGGGTACTCACCACGTGTTAAGGCTGCCTGCCTGGCTTGGTCTTGGAAGGGCAAGGGACATAAACCAGGGACCAAAGAGACAAGTTCTCTGAACGACTAAAACCAATCTGTGCCTTTTGCCTCTCAAAACCTGTTCCCAAATAATTAAGTTGGAGAACAACAATAAAAATGGTTATAATCGGATGTAGCCCATAAAATGGCAGCTTCTTTCCAGCAGTTGCCAAAAAAACATCATGGGAACTGGCTCAAAAAAGCATCCCCAGGCTCATGTCCCCATCAGTACTGGCAGTATCCTCACCACTCCAGAGATGGTCTCTTAAACTGCTGATCCACACTTCAGTGCATCCATGGAGAAGAAAGCGCGCTGACTAAGCCTGTTAACACTGAAGAAATGTTTCTGCTGGTGGCAACAGCAGAAGTGCTGCTTGTTCTGGGTTTGGTTGTGGAGTCAGACTCCCTCTGCTCACCCACTACCTTTTACAAAAACTGCTGGATTCGGCGCTTCCCAGGTCTTCTGATTGACCTGCAGGAATCACAGAAGAGAGGAGCCCAGGTGCTGAAGATCTATGCAGAAGCTTCACCCCAACAGTGCAGTAGAACGTGCTGCCTTCTGAGGAATGGTGAGTGCTTATTATCAAGATTATGGCGTACTTTAAAATTTACATCACAAAATATAAGGAAACACACGTTGGGTGTTTATTTGAAGAAGAAATAATGCCCCCTCCCCCCACTCCAAAAAAATAAAAGGTAAAAAAAAAGAAGCATCTCTCTGAGGCAGGAAAGCAGACTTATGTTGTAATTGTTCTCCCATCTTCAATCCCATAGACAAGAATTTGGTAATATGAATTTTTAAAAAGACTGCACCAGAAACAGATGAAAATCTTAGGATCTGATTTGAAATCTTAGATCTCTGTTACAAAGCTTGTGGGTAGTGCCAGCATTTAAACAATATTCAGTATCCATCACCATCTACTTTCATAGAGAAAAATCAGTGACAGTGATTCCAACAGGGCTCCTCTTCATGGAGTGAGGTACTACATTTTGACATGGTGAGGCAGAATTTGTTCTCCTCTGAAATATAAGAACATTCATTTTCTTGGAAAAAGCACTCTCTCTCTTATTCTGTGTATACACCATTTTTCTTGTGCAACCCAAGTACAACATTAATATGAACAAAAAAGTTACGGTAATAAATAATAACAGTTATTTAGCTGGCAAAGCCCTTTTCCCTAGACTTGTAAACTCAGATTCAGTATAAAAATAAGAAAAAAACCCACATTGCTTGTCTTTAGCCCAAGACTATATGTTCCCTGTATCATACCACATTGGTACGCTATAGGAGTGATTATATTTTGGGAGCAGATGTGAAGTGTGTGTCTGCAGTGCCTAAATTTGACTGCAAAACTGAGGACTTGAAAGGGTTTTGGATATGGAAGATGAAAGAGAGGTACTAGTTAATAAAAACAGTCAATATAAATGTTGATGAAATTCTGAATTATGAGCAAAAATATGACCTGGACAACCTTACATTGACGTAACTAACTAACAGCAGCATTCCTAGGAAAAGTCAAATTCTGTCTTAAATATTATGAGGAAAGAACAATTATATACATTTCATCAATGTTCTTCCTATTTGGAAGACAAACTCTTTCTCATGGGATGGGATACCTTACAGGGATAAACCATAGTAACATGGAATCACTTTTTTATAATGTTACATAGTCAAGCACAATTTTTTTTTACAATCTTAGCTAAAATCAGAGACATTAGATGGCATTTCAAAGATAAAGTTTAAATCAGCTTGCGGTTTCCTTATAATCCCAGAGAGACAGATGTAGCCACTACCACAAATACTATTGCTAATAAATGTCCTAATTAAGATTTCAAGGCATGTTGATAGCAGTTGCTGAAAGTTACCCTTATAAGAAATTTTAAAACAAGAAATAAACCATGTTCTTTGTATCTTCTCAAACCAATGCAAATTTTCTTTAGGCACACTTTTGAAGTATTTTTCCTGACCAAGAAACTATCCTTCCTTGCAAAAAAAAAAGGCTTGTTACTTATTTTTCTTACATGATTTTATGCAATAAAATCCAGCACAGATCCCAAAGAAAATATATCCACAGAAGCAAAGTTCTTCAGATGAGATTTTTTTTCTACCATTTAATGATGTTTTCATAAAGCATGCAAAGTAATCATAAAAATGAAACACATTTATAATTATGTTGTGCTAAAACCCAGAGTTTCTAATGACAACAGACCTTTGCGCAAACTTGGAAGATTGGAAAGGTTTCAAAGATCTCACTCCTCCCTTCAAAAAAAATACATGTATTTTCAGGTGGTTTATATATTCTTAAATAAGATAGCCTCTATATCAGAAACCTACACAGCATTCATGTATCATGTTAAAAAAGCCAAAACATAAAATATACTGTTAGCATAAAACATCCATTCTTTGACAAAATCCAGAACGTTGTATAACTGGGTCTGAAGGCAAGGGCGCATAAGGCTACACATGATGCAAGTGAAGAACAGTTTTCTATTGGAAGAAAAAACATCAGTGTGAACAAATATCTGAAAACTCTGAATTTTCAAACAATGGTTTCAGTAGTAGCACACTGTCAGTGTTTGCAGAGTGAGGATCCTCAAACAAAAGATATCACAGAAAAGTATGTACGGAATAGGTAGTTCACAGAAATATTCGAAGGGGTTTCTCTTTTAAACTGTTAATTTGTGCTAAAAATTATGGAAGATTTTACAGATGTCTAGAAATATTTATGTGTTCAGAATTATTTTCTTTAAATTGTCACTGGATTTTAAATTCCTTTATCTATAAAAGCCAATGTTTTTTCATATATGCCTGTAGCCCTTAGGAAATAGATCAAAATAATTATGTACTGGCTAAATATGCTTCTCTAACACTAAAAGACGTTTCTAATCTTTTAAGGAAAAATATAAACCAATATAAAAATATATATAGTAAAGCCAGATCTTTCCATAATCCCAGTAAGATTATCATTCTGTCTTCCACAAGTGATGTTCTTCCACTGTTTTGATAATCATAACCTTTGTCTTTCATAAATATCTACTCTAAGATCAAGTTCCTATGACAGAGAACTGGAAGCTGACGAAGCCTAATTAGATGTAGATATAGGATATGAAAATTATATCAGTGAAAGAAAAAATGCTAATTATCATCTTTGATTTAGCTTTGATGATAAATAGTATCTTAACCTTGCTATCATTAGAGTTTAGGATTCCAGTTTTACTGGCAAATATTATTGGTTTTGTTTCAGTTAGGCAGACAACCTTCATCTTTGCGAGTAGCTAAAAAAACCCCAACAAAAGACAACATAAAATCTGCCATGAATATGGAGGTTCCATTCAATGTGGGTAAAATTAAATAAATAAAAAAACCCCCAAACATTGTATGATTGAACCAAACCTTAATACTGATCCTGGTCCAAGCACATTGATATAATAAAATCAACTTTTGACTTCATATACTGACTTGAGATTTTGATGTACTGTAAGACTGAGAGAAGAATCTTTCCTGGTTTTTATATACTGTGACTCTTAACTGTATTTTAGCATATACTTTCAATCTAAATCTTAAACTAATAGGATTTGTGCATCTATGTACTTTTGAAAATTGGATTTCAGTGACAAGTTATTTCTTCATTATTACTTTATCCCTGCTTTCCGATGTGGGAAGATAAAAATGAACCTCCAAACATAAATGAAGAATTGTCTAAACTACTTTGTTCATAGAAGTACAGCAGCCCAAAGGCAGATGAAAATGAATGGGAAGTGGCAGCAGGGAAGGATGTCACTTCCTTATTGTAGATCAGGATGATTTTTTTAATAGCCTGGGTGAAATGGATGGATGCTGTGCAGCTTCAGGTAGACAGACCCACTACACAAGAGCAAACACCTCAAAGTTGTCTTCTGTTGCAAGTTCACTTTTAGAGATTGCCCACTCACTGCATCTGAGTCATGAAGGAAGAAAACTGGTAGAAGGACAATGAGCTAGGGCATTTGAATTTTATCTAACCAGAGACACGTTTAGAATTCAGATGGCTGTTCTACTCCTTTTCTCCAGGTGTAAAGTATGTCATTTCGACTTGTACAACACTCCCTTCTTGGAAGTGTTTGCGGCCAGGCTGGATGTTGCTCTGGGCAACCCAGTGTAGTGGAGGGTGTCCCTGCCCATGGCAAGGGGATTGGAACTATATGATCTTTGAGGTCCCTTCCAACCCAAACCATTCAATGATTCTGTGGTACTTTTCTGACTGACTGATTAATTAGTTTGGATGATAATGAGAGAACCACAGATTTAAAGTACTAAGGAGTTGCCCTGTATTAATAGTCTTCTGATGTTAAATGATGTAACATGCAAAATGCAATGGCTATTATGCTGATAAGCTCAACTTTATTCTTTTTGTATTGCAGTTTCCTGCAATTTAGCAGTGTTCTACCATGGAGCCATTCATGAGAATATAAATTGTCTGCACTTGTCTTGCCCAGCATTGGAAAGTTGCATACTAAAGGCTAGAATCAATGCCATTTTGTACAACATCACAACAGGTAATTGAGCATTTCATTTATAAAGGCTGAAAACATAGCAACTATACGAAATGTTAAAATTATACTAGGTCAGTTGCTGTGCCAGAAGATCTTAAGTAAAATGCAATACTAAAAAATTTTTATTTTCCTTTTTTAATTTTTTATTAACATACCTATTTCTGAATACTTTCCCCCTTTCTTCCATGATGTGAGTGCATAAGAAAGGACCTCAGTGCATGCTCTGAGTACCTAATCATTACTATGGTTGGGGAAAATACTGCATCAGATCTGAGACACAAGGCTGCCCCTGCTCCATGCCCCCAGACCCAAGCAGTAACAATGCTGAAAACATATTTCCATTAGGCACATACATGCACAAAGAGCAGACAGTTATACCTCAAGTATATAGAGCCACCCATGCAGGTAACACAGACAAATGCATAAAGCAGACACATGAACACAGGTAGCACCAAGAGCCTCATCCTGCTTTTTCTGGCTGCATAGGATGGAGATCTGCTAGTAAAAATACATGTATATGCATTCCCAACAGCCTAGATACCTCCTTTTCCTCACCTTTGGTTCCTTCCCTTAAGCATCCCATAGTATATCCAACACAATCTCAAAATGCATTTCCTTTGCATCCCATAAGGTGCCCAGAACCCCAGGTAGTGACACCCCCAGTCCAAAAGATGTTGATGGGTATTATTTGGGTTCCTGACCTGCCATTGTCTTCACGTGCTCCATTTGTGGGTTTGAAGTTTAGCTTTTATTACATAACATAACATTGTTTATGATTTAATAGGGATTGATCCAGATCTTCTCATTTTTGAAAAACTGACATCCAAAGAGCCTAATACTCACTCCTTGCTGAGTAAATATGAAAGGCAAAACAGCACAAAAACCACCGAGTGGGAAACCTGCCAGCATCATAATGCCACATCAAGTTCTCTTCTGCTCCAAGCTCCATCTTCTACAAGAAGCCATGGCTTAACAGCAAACACTTACACCTCCAGCACAAGCCTGATGGTCCAAAAAACGGAAGTTACTACTTCTTCTAGGGCTGACACTTATCCATCAGATGATCATTTTGCTAAGAGGACAAGCACAACTTCAGTAAGCCCTAGGTCAGCCACCAGCTCAGACAAGAAGACTGTACAGTCACCTTTGCTATCCAAGTCTGCCGAGGTGTTACCCCACGTGCTCATGCCTCCTCGTCTGAACAGCAGTAAGCAACACCTAAACGAAACCAAAGGCTACAGCGGTAGGAATTATACTTCAGATAATGAGGCACCTGCTTGGGAAGCTGCAGCGTTGGGTGTCTGGTTGATTCCCGTTGTTCTTTGCTCTTCTCTCATCTTCCTGTGTTGTTGTACAGTTGCTTTCACAGCAGGGCGCTGCAGCAGTAGGAGGGGTCAGTATAAACCCATAAGGAGAAGACGGACAATTCATAAAGTGTACTATTGTCAAAGGTAATTTGTAAAATACCACCATGTTTTGGAACAAATAGCTTTTAAAAATTAATCAATATATACCAGTTTATTTCCTTTACAGAACCAAAAATATGTTTTTTCACTGATGGTTTCAGTTGTAATCTGATTCTCAACAGGTGAAATACAATTCTGTGTCTCTTTAGGTAGGTAAGAAGTACACAGTCACGGCTTTCACTGCATGCTCAGAGATGTTCGAGCACATTTGGTTCATAATCTGACCCAGTCTAATGCCTCACAAACAGTATACACTTTCCCTAACTTAAAACAGCAGTTTGACTGCAACTGTATAGATCCTTTCCCTGTCTTTGAACTAACCTAAGAAGATTAAGTGTAAGTGTAATCTGTATAACTGACCCAAGTTTTATAGTATCAAAATCATTTGTCTTTAATACTCCTTTAATTGCCTCAGATCTCACTGCTTCTATAAAACCTGTCAATTTTTCCTCAAGTAAGTTCTAGATTTACCTTTTCCCCCCACTGATCCTCAGTATTGAGACAAAACAATTTAGTCAGCACTCCTTCAAAGAAAAACACTGAAAAAACCCCAACTCCCCAAAACTACCGAATTCCTTTTACTTACACCCAAACATCCGATCATTCTTTTCGCTTTACTTTTACTCCACTTCTCCATTCACTCCTCTAGTAACAATCACTTCCAATGTTCTTCAAGCCCCTCCAGAAACACCTTCAGACATCAATTGCTTTTGCAAAGTTACTTGTTCTGCAATGCACTGACAAATCCATTCTGTTACTGGCTAAGGAAAACACAAATTTGGGAATGTTTGTTCCCGCCTTACAATTAGCAGTGTGTCGTCCACCTTGATTTGCTTTTTCTTGTCTACTTGTATTTCTCATTTACATCATTAGCCTTCAAAAACAGGGACAGTAATTTAATGTGTGTTGCACAGGAATACACAAAATCTTTTGATAGGTCTGTAAGTTAGCTTTGTAACACCCCCCCCCCTTTTTTTGTTTCCTCATCCTGTGTACTCTGTTCATAAATGTGCTCCTCTTGAATATAAATCAAGCAACTAGATCAACAAGGTAGCAAGGTATTTCCTTACCTTACCTTACTCAGGAAGTTTGCTTAGCAAAGAAAACATTTTCAACAGTAACCAGGATTGTTCTTCCTCTTTTTAAACTTTTTGATGTTTCAGAGTTTCTCACTTTCTTCACTTGCTGTAAGAGGTTGCTGTTTCCCAGACAAACATAAATGTTGCAATAATAGGAAACAATTAAAATATAAAACTGATTGTCACATCTATGTGGCAGAACAATATTTTAAAACTAGTTAAGATTCATGCAGTGTTCAAAGACTACAGTGATGAGGTTTTAAGGCCACAGGAATGCCTCATTACAATTGAGCACGTTGGTTTCAGAGAAAAAGTCCTCTCTAAAATTATTGCCCACACTGATAAGCACGGTAGCTTAGAAAACTGAAGCTTAAAAAAACCCTTGTTTATCATATTTCATTGACCTTGTATTCTAATTTATGTTACAGAACGGACACTGACATAGGATAAGTACATTTTAAAGGTGTGAGGTTATTTAGTCAAAGCAACAGAAAAGAAATTCCTTCTGTTTTAGCTAGAAAAAAGCAAAATTAGGCACAACTTGTTTTTAAGGGCAGTTCTGTGCTTATATGTAAAGTGATACAAACTCTGGAGACGTACGCACTGCATTATGTGCTTTAAATTTGAACAAGCTGATTTTTATCATCAAATTGTACTTTCCTAATTCATCATGTAGCTGAATCCAGTGTAGTTCAACTATTGCTAAAGATTTAACCTATGACAAGACCCCAAGGGCTCTTCAGAGTCAGAGAAAGCTGACGGGTACTCTTTTCCAGGTCTGTGCCACGAAAAAGGAAAGGAACTAGGAGAAAGGAACCAAGATACCCTATATAGTGTCATAAGATGAATGTGGTGATATTGTAAAGAACATATGTCTCATGTGATGTGCTCCTAATCTCAGGGTAATCCTCATGGATCAGATCCCAAAATGGAAAAGCCTCAGGTCTGACTGATTTCATTTGGAAAGGAAGAGACACACATCTATCAGAGGAGGAACTTAGTTCCCCAACCCATAGATTACTGTGATGTGCTTTATATCCTTTCTCTACAACTTACACTAGCAATGGTGATGTGCACCATTTATTCTCTTTTTTAAGCAAAGAGCTGCAGACCATGTGGCTCAGGATTCTTTGTACAGTGCTCTACAAATGATTCTCTTTCAAATTCTGAAGGAAATGTTCACATCTCAGTGGAACAGCCTTTCTGTTAACGACACAAGGAGGCAGATCTCCACTTTTAAAGTCTTAACCAGAAAATGAAACGTTTGTAAAGCTCAGGTTTTGATCTCTACCATAGGTAACATTCAGATGCTTCACACATCATGACAACCTGATCAAATCTAGTTAATAAATAAAGTGACTAACCACATACTCCAAGTCAAGTTGTGGTACTTTTCATCTCACTCAGTACTGATGGCAACCACAGTCATAGGATTCTCCCACAGAAGCCTTCAGCCAGCAACGTCACATCAATTTACAAACAAAGTGCTTTTTTTCTTTTCTCCCCAATATTTTTAAAATCATGTAACCAAGAAAAATGCATTTAAAGACCAACTTACCTCTAAAATGTAAAGAGGTATCAAATGCCAATCTAAAATCCAGCTACATACTTTTCTGCTTGTCTATTTGCTTCCACATGAATAAACATCCAAGGTTATGTAATAATTCCTAAGTGTCTTATGAAATTGTCTCTTTGAAATATTCAAAACACCCCATATATATTGTTTCATATATTCTTTTTTTATTTGAATATAAATGTATTTTTTTTTATTTTCCAGGTTTTAAAGAGAGACTGTAGAACACCTCTTTGTCCATGCTCCACATAGTAAGATTTACAGAACTATTTAACAGTTTGAGGTGGTAATATTGTTACAGTGTCCTTTACTCCTGAATTTATCACTGATAAGAACACACTACTGATTTAACTCATTATTTAGTCACGAATGTAAAATAGAGGGAGATGCTTAATTCCATAATAGATGTACTTATAAACTATAGCTGAACTTGACACCACAGAAACAAGATCATTGCATGTCTAAGGCAACACAGTCCATGCAGTATCAATATGCGTAACTTAAAAGACAAGAAACAGAAGTAAACCTGAACGTGGGACATCCCCTCTCTCTTCTTCCTGTACCATTAAGAGATAACTGTACTCCCTGAAGTCCTTGGTACCCATTCTTACCCTGACTCTTCTTCCTATTGAGGCTGGGCTGCTACCCATGTGCCCCACAAAACATGTGCTGACAGTCTGCAGTGCTGCCAATCAAACATTGCTCAGTTATGGAACTGCAGCAAGTCAGTCATTCCCGGTGTCCGTGGTTTCTTGAGACTCTATAATGCACTTAGCAGCACCTTGATGCTTCTTTGATACAGGCCCTCAATATTATCTTCTGTAGAATCATATAATGGAATTAGGACCTCAATACTCTCTGGAAAAAAGAAAGTGAGACAGAGGTGAATTTTTTAATCTGTCCCATGCACAGATTAAATTCCCTTCTGGGGCAGGAGGGAATGGCTAAAACATATAATCATGTTCTGGCGAGTCTTCTTGGTTTGTTGGCACATAGAGGAAAAAAATAGGCAGGAAAAGGGGATTATAAAGCCAGGACTATTCTATTACAAATTAGGAGTCACATGAAAATAAATAAATACATTTTAAGTATGAGGGAAAACAAAAAATTGGTAGAAAGATGGTTTGTCCAGTTAGCACATCCCTTTATAGGCAACTGTCCCTTTATCCTTGTGCTTGTAGCAATGCTATGCATGAAAACAAGGCAAAAAGTGTCAACTCTAGTCAGGACTATAAATTAGATCCCTGAAGACCACGAGATTACCCATAGGGGTTCACTAACTCTTCATACATGGTGACATTCGGGTTGTAGGGCTTGGCAAAGTACTCGTGACATCTATGCTCCTTGCCAGACACTGAATTATGTCTCTGTGAAGACCTTGTCTAATCTGAGCAACAGATTGTGCTTAGTATCCAACAGCCCTTCTTTAAAGTGCAAAAGTGCAATAAAATATAGAGAACCTCAAGAAACTATTTAGCAACACTTTGAAAGTTTCACTTCACGACTCCTAGCATAATGTTTATTAAAGACATCTCATGCCAGTGATTACAGTAGCTTCTAGATACAAAAAATTAGCCAGAACACTGACAAAGCAAGTTCTTTTCCTGTCTGACCAAGCACTAGATCTCAACCTTTCTTTGGAATGTTTATATGGGAGATAAAAGTTTAGTCTCCCCCACAGCACCAGCAAAATTCTGCATCACAACTATTCCAGATGGCCAAGAGCTCAATTCATGGGAGGTTTTTTTTTTCCATTGGAGACAGCTTATTTTTCCTTGCTGTAAGGAACTTACTTTTCCAGTTGGTGGGGGCAAGTGTTTGGATTTGAAATGAGACATCTGCTACTTGGAGGTTAGAACAGCGACCGCAAAGAAGTACATATAGTAGCCTTCCTGCTCAAGTTTCAATTTGTGATGGAAAGGGTTGCCCGAGGTCAGGGCTGTCATGAACTAGCTCCATGTTCTTCTTGGCCAGTAAATACCAGTAAAAGAATTACCTATGGAGACAGCCAATGCCTCTAGATATTATGTGTGGTTTTTTGCTTCTCCTTTCTTTCAAACTTATGCACTGGGGAGCCTAACCTACTTCTATTTAGAAGTAACACGAGCACTTCCATGTTAACAACATACATATGCACAGACAGCTAAGCATAGAGGGATACACACCTCACAGTCATGCAGTTACATTATACTGAAATGTATTAATAAATGACTATTGCTAATGATATACTTATTACTGTGCTGTACAGCTGCTTAACCCATAAGTCTATTGCTACTGAACTCTTCCGAGTTTTCAAACTTCAGTGCAGGTTTCCAATGAGATGATCTGCAAGAGCATTACACAGGAAAATAAAAATGTGCAGCTCAGTTCATAAAAATACACACTATGTTATACATCATCAAGGTTGGGCACACTCCCACTGCAGTTAAGATCCCAGTATTCTGGGACCCTCAAACACAAATAATTCAGAGAGAGAGAAGAAGAAAAACAAACACCCAAGACAACAAAGAGCTCCAAATACAATCCAGGCTACCTTTGACCCAATCCACAAGTTCCGTACTGTTACATAGAAACCATTAGTAAAGATCACAAGTGTAAATGAATTTTATGTTGCCTTTGATTCTAGCAGCTTGATTGAGCACTCTGAAGATTATAAAGGTTTTTAGTTTTGCTCAGGTTTCTTAGCAATGAGCAGAAATGAAGATGACATTGGAAACTAAGGTTAGGGGTCAACCTTGCAGCTTTCTAAGGCCAACTGGCCAAGCATTCTATAGCCATAGGGTCATTAAGTCAGCTATTGCATCTTTGACAATTTTTGATGCATTGGATGCAGCTAGTGAATTAGTTCCAACACTGTTCTTGCCCAGTGAGTATTATCTATTGTCAGTAGAAACATCTGAGTGTCCTGGGAGTTAGGAGACTGACACCTTTTACCCTGCCTGTAGTTCTTGAAACATTTATGGAATATATATATATAAATACACACACACACTAGGCTTTAGGGAATTCTCAAAACCTGTGCGTTTTAGGTTTCCCATCAATTAGCTGCAAAGCTAATGAAATGATAATAAAATCAAATGAAAAATTAGTTTCCCTTGCTGTGCTGTTCCTTCTACCAGCCATTATTGTAAGTCAAGTCAAATTTTTAACTACCTTCAGTGTTCTGCTTTGTTCCATTTAAAGTCTATGAAGAGAAAGGAAAATTGAATTGTCCTCTGTTGCAGAGAGGATTTTTATGAGGTACTCCTATGTCCTGAGTATGTAAGGACAACTTTACGGAGAAAAGGAAGCTTATGGGGTTTCTTACACCATTTAAGGACATTACTCATGACAATCTGGTACAAGACATGCCACTGCACACCAGAAGTTAGTTACATATGCTTGCTAATATGCCAGTCCTTACGCAAGCACTGACAGAGCTAATTAAGGAAACAAATTTCTCTTGTGTACATACTAGAACCAAACTGCCTTTGGAATAAAGCCAGGCACAACTCCACCATCCATACCATTCTCTGACTCAAACTGCTGTTACTTCCTCAGCAATTTTGGGTTCGTGGCTGTTCAAAAAAAGATTAGGAATTACACAGAATGTATGATTTGAAATGAGAACTGTAAACACTGCCCTCATTATCCCTGAATAAAGGAACAACTTGGTAACAGCTAAAGCTTCTGCTAGAGTTTAGTGTTTATACAAATCTAAAAGGACCACTAAATAACCAAGTTCCTACATGCAAAATTACATTACAGGACAGGCATTTTCAATCTTACCAACAGCTGCGGCAAATTCTCAGTGGGAGTAAAAAGCTGCACTCAGCTCAGTCTCCTGCCATGTGAAAACAATTCCCACCTAAGAATAGTCCTTCCAAAACTGACAACGTTTTGGAGATGGGAATAGATACACTCAACTGTACGTAAACACAAAACAGTGAGAAGTCAGAGCAGTGAGTGAGTCAAGCCACATAAAATACTCTGGACAAATCAATTCTCTTCAGTTTTCAATGTCCTCAAGCTGTTTCCTCTCAAGTTGCTGGGAGGGCCATGTGGTAGGTCCTTTTACAGGTATGCAAAATCCTTAAACTTGATGGAAAAAAACCCCAAAAACCCAACCCTCCCTCTGCCCCTTTCTCTCTAAGCTGAAATCTTAAGCCAGAAAGGTACAATAAATATAAGTTATTTATGTCCTTCCAAGTTGATATTTTTAAGTTGTGGGTTTTCTTCTAAATCATGAGGGGGCAATAGAAGTTGCCTGTGACTCCAATGTCTCAAATTAATTCCTTTCAAATACAAATTACCAAATATAAGATAGACACCCATATAATTTCTTTCTCTAAGCTTAGCATCCAGTTTACTTCTGCAACATTTTTTTTTCCCTTAAAGTGCCTAGGTACATTCAAGAGACACCTCCACAGGCCTCAGGCTATCAATACTCAGTCCATTCCAGTATAAACTATGTATTTGCCTTGCTGGTCACTAGCTCTCACTTTCAGGAACTCGCATCATTCTTCCTTTCCCATGTACTCTGGTATCATGTCACTAACTGCTAGTTCACCTTTCTAGTACCATCCCTTTTTCTGTCTTCTTCTATCCCATCATTTTAGACACAGGTATTTTTACTTTGAATATTTATTAGCCCTCATGATGTCAAGTGAGAAAACCTCACACTTGCTCAGTGTGCTGCAACACTTTTCTACAAGGTAAACTACTTAGGCAACACTATCCTTATTTTACAGATAGGGAGTACAGATAGAGAAATATCTGAGTGACATTTAAAAAGGCTTTAGGAAGTTTAGAGCTCACAACATTCAGACTCCCAATTCCATTAATGAAGAAAATAAGTAATTTAATTGTTTTTGACATTGTTGCTCTAAGTTATATGCCAAAAGAAGTTGCATGGAAAGTCAGAATGTGATTAAGTAGAGGACCGATCCAGGATCACTGAAGATAAGAAAGTTCAGAATAGACTGTTCAAGCCACCAATATGACTGAAAACATACTTTATTCGAGGAACAAGATTCATGGACAGGAAAATTACGTTTACAATAAAATCCAGTGGTAAAGAAAAATCTGATTACTATTTAAATTAACTCAAGTTTCATATTTTTAGTCAAGAATCTGAAAAATTATATATCCATATCATGTAGAGATATAAACATAATATTTAATATTTTCAAAATCATCAGGTGTACCTGCAGAGTTTGCTTTTATGGCAATGCTTGTATATTCAGTAGTTTCTTCACGGATTCTTTATACTGAGACATGCTTTTTTCTGTTTCACCTTCATTTTTAAGTGCAATTACAGAGTTTCTGTAATTCTTAACCTCTTCAGATTCAAGCAGTTCTTCCTTAGTTACATCACCAACATTGTCTGAAGCTTTTATTCGAAGTAGTGTATCCAAAGCATTTTTCTGAGAACGGCTATTTTCCCAGATATACTCTTCCATGTCTTCCTCAGTTTTTTCACTCTCCCACATCTCAGTTTTCTGAAAGAAAATATGCATCCTCTTAAAAACTACTCAAGACAAAGTTACAGTAACTTGAAGAAACTTACTACTTCTACCAATTCCCTTGAAAAATTACATTTGCCATGGAAGATAGTTCCCCTCCTCTAAAGTACAAGGCTTGTAACTCAAACCTCAGAGTCCGAAAGGTGCCTGAGTGCTGTACATTGTGTGCAGGGTAAGTTACTTTCCTCCCACTTATCAAGCTCTTTATGTATCTGGCAGATATAACTAGACAAGTCACAATGGGAAGAAAAAGCTCATGGACTTCACATAATGAATAACAAAAACCTGGTAAAAGTAATGATTTTAAGTAACCCTAAATGCTCAAGCTTTGGAATTAGCCACCTAGCTATTATGTCCCTAGCATATGATTTTGGTATATTTACACTGGCTATAAGATGCAAAAAGTGAGACAGCTCATACCAAGTAACCTATCAACCTTTTCCATCACCACTTGGGAACTTTTAATTGTGACTCATACAGAAAAGTACCATTGATTATTTCCTCTTCCTGCAAAACAAACTGCTGCTCAAAAGAATCTCTATCCGCAAGGTGCTAAATTTTACTTAACTAACATGTGGGATTAGACAGGATCAGAAGTGGAACACAGACTACCTGTTCAACCTGTCCCAGGGAATCTGGTTTGGCAGGGGGGTTAGACTTGACCTCTGGAGGTCCCCTCCAACCCCTACAATTCAGTGAATAGGCAGAAGACATCATATCAGTGCCTGTATACACCTGGCTTGTGCCACTGTTCTTGAGAAGTTTTGTCTGAATACTTCTCTGATTCAGCAGGCCTTCCCTGAGCTTCACAGTTTAATGGGTATTTCAAATGTTATAAACCTGCTATTTCTTTTGAATTTAATGTTTATTGTACTTTGGTAAATATATATGCTTTGTAGATATATTTGCATTTTTATATATTGTAGGTTGTATATTTATAATTTAATACATTACTGATTAAAACAGCATTAAATATTAAATAGAAGTAAAACATGATATTTCAACTATGTAAGCATCACAATTTTTGATCACATGTATTTTTGTTTTATTTCTGGTGGTCATGTTTTTCTTAGAAATATTGTAGAATCCTGTCCAAATAAAACTTATATTTCTCTGGGAGTAAGTTCAAAGAAAAATAATCGCTAAGGATTTACATCACATGGATTTTTGGGGTTTTTTTGTTTGTTTGTTTTTGTTAAATCCCTTGCCAGAAAGAGCTCTTCAGTAAATTTTTTACCTATGCTACACAGAATCCAAATAAGCCTGGCAATCACAGGAGGGTTGTTTGGTTTTTCTTCTTTATGCTTTTCTTTTCTTGGGAGAGGGAGAGTGGAGAGTGGGTGTTTTTCGTTTATTTTATGTTATTCCGTCCATAGTCAACAAGGTTACTGCAGTCAAACCACAATATCTAGTAAGCTTTAAAGTCACAGGATTACTCCCCCCACCCCTGTGTGCTTGAGTCTGTCTATCTGAATTCAAAAATGCTTAAAACAAATGTTTCATCCTGCACTTCGTATATGGAATCACTTGGTTTGTAAGTCTCTGAGTACAAATGTTTAGCCAGAAACAGTGATTAACTCTGCTAAAAGGTTCATGTGACTGACTTTAAAACCTGGACACAATACAACACAGAAGTAAAACAAACTCATTCGATACCGGAGGGGGAGGGGGGGAGGAAAAGAAAGCCACTCCCCCAACATATTGTAACCTGCATTGCTAAAGCAGCAGCAAAATTAGTAAGCATAATGAAGTATTCCATGCATACCTGAAAAATACTGCTATTCCATGTGGAGCTTTACATAGTTTCGAGTTAACAACATGATCCTGTTTTACATATCTCTTGTTTGCTTGCATAATGCCTATCCAAGACATTTTTTCCTAAACTCCAGAATTTTAAAGCAAAACCTTCTCTCACAGGGATAGGGTTTCTCAAGAGTAAGCGAATATGACCTCTGGTCATTCCCTGGACCAAAACTCACGTTTGATGTTCAAACAAGAGATCACTGTGAGGCTTTTAAACACCTTCAAGTTACAGCACAAACAAGAACTAATTACAGCTATTACCTTTATATCTTCAGGAAAATCCTTCTCTGCACACACTAACTTTAACAGGATTTTGGAGACACAGATTGAGATTTCCCTATCTCTTTTGTGCAGTACAGAACAAGAAGGTTTTAAAGGAGACCAAAGAAACTGTTGAGTATTTCTTTCTTGGAACCCTTCCCAGCAGAATGGTGTGTCAAAACAGATTTCAAAACAAAATCTGACTTCTCGGGGGGAAGGTAGGCAGGAAGGGATTTGACAGTAGGGGGAGATTTTAAAATGCATTCCTCAGCCCTGCTACAAGAGGCCAGTATCCATTGCTGCAATGTTGGTGGCCATGCCTCGAAATGAAAAGTTCTCCCACTGTACACATGTCCAGACATACATCACAAACAGGAAACTGAACAGAAACCAGATTTTTTACAAACTGGCTGTATTAAGTGAAACTTAAATACCTTTCCAACCAGATTTATTGCAAGAGAAAAAGTGAATCTGGAATTCTATTTTCATTTGACAAGTACCCTAGGTAGACAAGCACCTATGAACTCTGAATAGCAGAAATGGTACAAGCGTTGCAGCTTCAGTTTAAAGTATTATGAGAACTAATGAGACACTGAAAGAAACTTCAAAAATCAGGTCTTTGTCACTCATTTTGTTAATTATTTTCACCCCCTACAAATTTAAAATGTTAGTAAAGACTGCAGAAAGCGCCTTACAGCCAAGAACAAAACCATTAAAACTGGAGCACAAGTGTGGCATTGTGTAATGTTCTTCTCAAATCCTCACCTAGCCAATCAGGTTAAAAATCAAGAATGGGTATTTTGTTTTTTTCAATGAATTCACTAAAAGTGATTGCTTCATTGCTTCACTGAATTACACATAAAACAAATCTCAATAACTCTTAACTAGCCTGGCTTGAAGCTGAACTCAGCTGATAATGTCAACTGCTTCTCTTACCAAAACTTTTAACAAGACGCCTTCCCCCTGCCACCCCCAAAACCAAAACCCACAACCAAAAAAAAAGCCACAGCAAAAAAACCCAGAAAACGACTTTTCATATGAAGTTGAAGGATCTAAGCCTACTACTAAAAAGAGGCACACAAAAGGGTGGGTGTTTTTTTAATAGTTTCTAATGCAAATACAGAGAATTATTTTTTAATGCCATAAACAGAGCAGAGATTTGTTTCTGTTATGCTACAGTTTAAGCCAGTCTTTTGGGAGGGTAACAAGCCTTTACAGTGCTTAATCATAAGTGCTGACACAGGATAAATACTAAAATAGTACTCTGGCCAGTGAAATTGCTTTTTACATAAGTCATTAATAAAAACCTTCAATTTATATTGTAACTTTAAAAATAGAAGAAAGGAAAGAATTTTTGATCATTTAAGCAGGGATTTCACCATCATTTTTCTTGTGTTCTCTGCCAGTTTTATGTTCATTATTTTGCTCCACAGCAACATGGAGGATTAGAATTGTCAGTTCTCTGGTGTTTCTTTTGGGAAAAATATTTTAACTGCAACTTTTAAGTAATCTTTAAGGCAATTAAAAACATGACTTACATTAGCTAATTTTCTTGTCAATGGTTTGAACAGTTAAAAATTCAATGCTGTTTAGCAAAGACCAAGTATCTCAGTGGGATTTTTTTTTTTTTTTTTTTTGAGAATACTACTACTTTAAGTTGCACATTAAATTTCAAACTCTGTATAGCCTGGAATAAATACATGTATTTCTTAGCACTGCACTGAAATAAAAGATACTCTGTGTGATACAATAATCACAGATTTTCAGGTATGAAATGACAGCTTTGTCAACATTTTCCAATTTACTGAGTACCCTCAAGCCAAAGGACTTGCCAGAACAATTACATACTTCACTCCTTGGATGTATGATGCCTTTGAACTATACTATTTCATTAACAACTTAAAAAAATAACTATCAACATCAGTTTGTAAAAAGACAAACCATACTTTTACCTGATGAGACTGGACACAAAATTTTAATTGCTTGGTGATGCAGAATATGTTAGAAATCATTTCTTTGCATGAGCAGAACATTTATTTTCAAGGACAGAATGGCAATGGCACAGGGCAGATAAGACCTCTAACGCAAAGAAAATACGGAAAAAAGAAGATTAAACATTCCCAGAACATACAAACAAGAAAGGGGGGAAAAGAGAGGTTGGGGGGGAAAGTCAGTCAGTCAATGTCAGGTGTTAGTAAGAAATGAAGTTACAGCTACTAACTCAGTGAAGGAGATCTGCCTGTGTCATTACAGATATGGGAACCAAGTGGATAAAGCCATGTATCCAGAAGAAATCAACCTGGATGAACCAGGATGGGATCCTGATCGCAATAACTGAAATCAAGTGTTCTAACTGCACCCACAGTGGACTATGAATTTTGCTGCAGGACATTCTGAACCATCTGCATGTGTTTGTGCTAAATGAAAATTAGGGAAACACAGATTTCTGCACAGCCTAAGATCACTGCAGCAACTGATTTTTGTTGCTGGCTCACGGTATGCGCTGTATGAATCTGTCTGACCACTCAGCATTCAGAAGGTAACAGATCAAACACAAAAGATACAACAAAAATAAACAACAACCAAAAAAAAAAAGAAAAAAAAAGGGGGGGATTCTTTGGATCAGACAATTGGTTTAATGAGCGGGAAATTTCAAGAGGATATTGCCAGTGGTCAAATTTGGATTATTGGATTTGGTAATTATGGTACTTGTCTTACATTTACTGACATGTTTATTGAGCTTTCAGCAAAGGGCCCTTGCAGAGATCTCTAAAAGCAGTTTTTGTAATGCAGATACTAAAAGGAAAAAAAAAAATTGTCAGGGAGGACAGCAGACCTGCCAGCAGCCTGGCTCTCCTCACAGAAGACAATATCCCTGAATTCCCATGCAACAGGAAAATTACTCATGCTGAGCGGTATTTGGTAATCACATTTTCAAAACACTGCAGCCTTGAAGGCAGGTGGACAGACTGCCTCAAACCAAGACCAAGTTGTGAGAAGGTATTTGGAAAGAAGTGAACATGTCATGAACCAGCCATAATAAGAAGGCCAAACCACAGCAGGTGTGCAGATAACTTTTAGACATCACAGGTAAACTAACAATGTTTAGCTATAAGATATGCCTATCAGAACTCATAATTACTAATTAATCACTCTGGTGTGAACAGTGTGTGTAGCCAATTAGCAGTTTTTAAGCTCACCACATTTTAGACTTAGTTAAATAAGGACTTAATGTTTTTGTTAGTTATTTTTGCCTTCGTGCTATTTTTGCCTTAGTGCTATTTTTGCTGTTTATGTCACAGTGTTTCCCCTGCAGGGTGGATAACACTTTTTGCAAAAGTCTGGCTGGTCCATAAACAAGAAGGGGGCATTGCAGCAATGCATTTTGAGAGGAGTGGGGTTTTTGGCCCATCCAGATTTATTTATGACTAACATAAAATCAGGGCCGGGAGTCGAGTGAAGATATGTTAAGGCACAATTGGAATGCAGTAGGAGAAGAGCAGAAGCCTGAGAAGATAAGAAGCTGGAAGAATGTTAACAACTGCCTTAAAAAGGAACAACGTGACTGTGTAGTCTTAACCAGTAGTCTTAACCAATTATTAGCAATAGTGAGACGCATGTAAGGCAGGTGAACAGAGCATCTAACCAACAGCAATGTAATGTAACTCGTGTACTGATATAGAAACCTATATAAACTCTGTGTGTGTTTCAATAAGCGAGCACAGCATTTGACCACACTGATTCGAGTTGAGTCAGCAAAACTTCAGCTCCAGCAGATTCCCTCTTTCAAAAGTAAGGACAACACTCAGTTCCTCTGGGCTGAAGTGGCTGCTCATATATTCTGGAAAATTCAAGCTTCCAAATGGGTCATTTTAAGTTATTTATCTAACTCAGTTTGTTTTCTGAATGTCAATCAGGTAAGATACTGATCTCATCAGGAAAGATGAATGGTATTAAGGTTATTTAATATCTGATGCTTTTCCTGCTAATTTTGTTAATATCAATGCTCTGTAAGACTTCATTTCACTCCAACTGAAAAGTTAAACAGCTGCAGATATTGTAGTTATGCATCAAAAGGAACCTTGTTTCTCCAGCAACTAGAAATGTGGCTTAAAAACAAAGTATTGCAAAAAGCCTACTATAGTCTGAAATAGTACAAAGACAATTTTTAATCCAGTCTTTTGCTGGAGTGCTCATCCTCTGTAGCTCCAAGCAAGAGGTACAAAAAAGTAAATTTAAACTTAGTTCACTGTAATACACAGTTACTGTCAGCAAAACTCTTTTCTTTGAATTTAAATGTTCCTCTTCAGAGAAAGTTCATTTAGCATCTACTATGCCACTTAGCATAGTAGATAGTTAAACATAGTTATTTTCTCTGACTCACATTAAAGACCAAGACTGTATCACATTTTTTGATTTTGAGCACTGGCAAGTGCACGATAAAATGTAAGTCACAGTTCAAAATGAACACTTCACAACATTTAGAGACCACCCTTACTTCAGCCTCAGCTCATGTTATTTAAATCATATATAATGACATTCTGAAAGAGGAGACTATTGTAGGAAGTGCACAGTTATAACACACGTCATTGTTTTAAGTCAGGTGATTTACACTAAGCAGTCTTCAGTTATATTAAATGGTGCCCAGAGCTCTAAATCTGTCTCTCCCAGGTACATGCTCCAATCAGTAGGCTATGGCCCTCCAGTTCAACAGATCTTGAATTTTGTTTTGCCCAGGGAGTTTCAGCAAGATCCAAGAGCATCTCCCTCTACTGTCCATTTTAACCCTACAACCCACGTGGCCTAATAGCCTGAGTGTTTTTGAACATTAAGCTAAACTATACATTTGAAACCAAAGTAGTCATGGACTTGCTTAGGCTTCACAACTGGATTCATATCCTTTCCCATATTTTAGGTTTAATTACAAAGTAAAATCCTACTGTAACTACTGCAAAAATCTAGTGTTGCTAAGTTCTACTTGCACAACCTGCAGTGATAGAAAGTTATGCTCACTTGTAATGACTAAAAAAGACTGTAGATAAAAACAATCCAATACAAGTGCTAACTGAACTCTAGAGAAAAACAATACAATGGACTTTAGGACTATCACTAATGATTTTTGTAAAAAAAATATAAATTCACTCAGTTGCATGCATACACAGCCTCCCCGGCCCATGAGTGTCTTGCAGTTGAATGTTCCGCTTAAACAGGAATGCAAAAAACAATGTAGGACATTTTCCTCAAACGTATTCAAGTTTCGGGTCATAGATGAATTGTACTTAATCCTCTAGTGTCCATTTTGCAGGTTCATTTTGGGGTTTTTTTTTCCTCACCTTTCTGCTTCAAATTCCCTATCCTTTCACTTCAAATACTGTTAACATCTACAATGTAGCCGACGCATCCAGAAGACTCTTTGGCTATTACTGTACATATTCAGTAGTCACTTTCCACTTACCCCTACTTCTATGCTCCTTCCTCTACACCCCTTTAAAAAATACACTGCAAGAACAGAAAAACACCAGGACAACTTCTCACTCATCTCAGCTGTATAATGCAGAGTGATATCCTCCATTCCCTATCATGTTGAAAATCACATGGAATTGAAGTAAGGAAAATTGCTGCACCTTTTTGCAGCCTTCACTAGTTTAAAACACTTGTACATTATTTCCTTCTCACATCTTTTTTCAGATTCCTCTCCTTCATAACGTAACTTAATGTTTCCCTTATTGGAAAATTAACTGTCTGCTCCACTTGTTTCTCCTTCCTGCTTTCAACTGATAACACAACTTCACTTTTCAGTGATAAACTGTAAATCCAAATTGAGCCTGAAGAAATCAGCTTATGATCTTTTTAACCACGTGAGGGCAGCAAAGTCTTACTCTTTAAAAAACATGTAATGCCATAGAAATGCATTTAGGTTTCGAGAGATGTTACAGCATTCAGGAAGTACCGTGACTTAAAAGGTAGCAAAAATCAAAAAAAGTGCACTACTGTTTAAAAGTCTACCTAATATATCTCACCCTTTCATTGACTAATTAGATCCAGGCACAATTGTCCTCAGAGCTAATTTGAAAGGAATCAAGTAAGTTCAATGAAGATAAGTTCAATTTTTAACAGATGGCACGTATCAGGCATCTACTGAATACACACTATTATAAAGCAGAAATAGTTTAGTAATAAACTGATAGCTACTGAACAGGAGGCAAAACATCTCCAAATTACTTCTACAAGTAATCTAATAGGTCTAGTTATTCTCCATTCTTCAGTCATGCACTCCTGCCACCTTTGACAGTTGCTTCGTCTTAACTCTTTGACCACCTACCAGCAGTCTGACAATTCTTTTCATAGCCCTTCCCTCACAGAGTGTGGTAAATGCTTCTTCCTCTAAACAAAGCTGACATTAATTTACTCTTAAAAAAAAAAAAGTTTCTCCTTCAGTTCCTTCCCTTATCTCCCCATGTATTCAAATAAGCGAGTTCTTGCATACATGATAAAAGACACAATCTTCTCTGAAAGCATCTCTACACCAGGTTCAATCCTCCAACATACTTTCAAAGCTTTTTACAGAAACCTATCACCATGTTCCCCTCCCTTTGGCTGTGGTATCTCTCAGAAACCAGTCTGCCAAATTTGATTTGGATAACCTTTTATTCATTTATTTACAAGCAAACCAACTTTCTCCCCCACATCTCAAACCAAAAAAGAAATCCATTCTTAACAATATATTCTGACCCTTGTGGCAGAGCAATGTTTGTACCAACCAGTGGCAACCCCTTCCTCCTCCTTTTTTGCCTGCGTACACTTGTTGCATATTCCAACTGTAACTCCATTGCAAGGATTCTTGCAAACTAATTCCACCTGAGCTCTCTAATTGCAATAGATTTAGCTGGGTTTTTATTAAAGCTGAGACTGGAAAAGCATACAAGAAAACGTGTAACAGAGGTGTCTGCTGACAGGGGTAAATTTTGTCTTCTAAGCATGCATAGAGACAGATGAGCTGGAATTAAACTCTTCATACTCATTGTTTTAAGAATAGCTTTCTGCTGGAAATGTACCTCTACATAAGGAGCTCCACAGAAGATAGTTCACTACATAAACAACAAATCTGCAAAGAACTGCCATTCCTTTAAAACATTTCAGATTCCTAAATTACTTGGATTAGAGAATTATGCTATGTGTAGACAGCTAAAGTTTTCAGGATGGAGGGCAAAATTTACATGAAGCCAGCTTTCTCTTCACGTAGTAAGAATGGAATGCTATCCTCATCTTTCTATTGAATTCCCCTCACACACATGCATGAAAGCACAGTGTAGCACTACTCTGCTGGGTAAGACATCAAATCTTGCAGTTAATTCTGTAAACAGACTGATGTTACTGCCTAGGTAGGCAGACAGGTCCTGTTCACTCCCCTCCAATATTTACAAATTAAAATAAGCCATACATGGCTTGCTTATTGTTTACAAAACATAAGCAAACTATCATTCAGCAAGTTGTTAAAAGGTGTTACCTTACCACTGATCATGGAAAAAAAAATATGTAAATCCCACAAAACAAAACATGTCACACAAACAAAAACCCCATGTCTCAGGAGACCATTAATTTTTCACGGACATCAAAGACCATTCCAACTGATTGATGAGTTCATCAAATATTAACATGGAAGTTGAAAGGAAATAAAACAGGAAGAGCCTTGTGCATATTCAGTGCACACTGAACACTTGCAATAACAGTATCGTATAGCCCCGTCTTCCACCACTAGGTAACCCCAGAGCAAAGGACAGGCACGGTGATCGGCTGGAACTAATAAAGTGAGTAGTGTCTAGGTCTCTTGTCATTGCTTAATGCTGGAAACTGATCTGTCATTAATTTAAGATTCATAATGCAATTTAATGTTCTCAGGGAGAAAAATATCCATGTGTACAAAGCACTTGAAATCTACAGTAAACCTGTATTTTAAGACGTTACTCTAAGCTGAATTTCATTTGATGCGCTTTACAATTATCAGGCAGCTTCCAGTAAAAGGGAAATACAGCTCATCCTCCTTATGATTTTTAGGTCATTGCTGCAATGATCAAAAAATCAAGTGCACTGAAATTCATAAAAACACAAAATATGGATATTTTGAAAGACTATAAACAAACTGAAAATTTTGGTAACTCATCATCCACAACATTTTTACAGGGACATCTATGGAAATACATTTATGATAAAGGCTTTCACTGTCTGCCTCAAACAATGTCACTAATTATATATTACATTTAAACAGAGTTATCCGAAATGTAACTATGGGTTTTCAACAGTAATTTCATTTCAGACTGCTAACCTGTTCTCTGTAAAAAATAGCTGTAAAATTCTTTAAGACAATACTTATAACCACCACAATTAAACGGAATCGTATACTGTGCAAGATTGGAAGGGACCTTTAGAGGTCATCTAGTCCAACCCCCCGCAGTAAGCTGGGACATCTTCACAAACATTTTCTTCCAACTTGTCTCCTGTATTTCTAAGATATACAGGACTACTTAAGAACTGTAGTAAGTTATCACTACATTAAAGATACTATTCCAATATATTTACATTGGATGTTTCACATGTATAACGTTTTAACAAAACCAACTACTGGGAAAACTTCCAAATATGCCATATCCTGAAGAACCATAGAAAAGTTTACATAACACTTGCTTTGGCAGAAATATTTATCTAAAGATTTTTAATAGTTGTATGTATTGTTCAGGACACTAGTTCTGATGCAATGAAATCCTAAAACTAACAGAAGGTAGGAAGGACGTTCCTTTTCCGAGCAAAAGGGAGCTCAGAAATTAAGTCTAAAGCCCTCTCACTAATTTTTCCTCAAGCTTCAAAGAGTAAGCACTAAAGAAGCAAAATGCTTCCAAATTACAGCTGTGGTTTTCTATAGCCCAGAAGAGCCCAAGAAAGGGTGAATTCTAATAAATAAGAGTTTGGAATCACACAAAATTGAAGTACTGTGCTATATGTCAGTTTTAAAAGCTTTCAAGTCAGTAACATACTCCTTTGCTTTTTTTGAATAGACTTGTTTTTGTCTTCAAACACGGTAACATAAAAAAGCGCACATAGCAAGTGATAATCAGAGTACACCACTTCTGGGGATGCACTCAATTCATATTTTAATCCTATGCATAGTTAGACCAGCACACCATCAAATTAAAGGTATATTAAGGAAACCCAAGAATTAATGTGTTTTCTGCTAGGCTCACATTCAATTTTAAGCTTCTTGTGGGGAGAGAAGTAGAAAAGTTCTGAAAAGCAGCAAATTATGTATATAAACAACAGAATAGCATTTGTGAAGTGAAAAGAAACGCCCTCTAAGTTGACTGGTGAATTACTATTCAAACATAAGCAACTTACCTTCATTGGATTTGAAGTAGGGTAGAAGAGGAAAAGAATCTAAGATACCTTACTTTAAGCTGTGCTCAGTCATGGAACACTTTATAAGCTACAAGACAGCATGCACTATTCACAATCACTTACCCAAGATTCATGGTACAAAACTGTGAGCAGATGTATGCCATAATCATAGTTCTGTCGTCTTAGTGGACACCTGCAAATCCAGAAACAAAGCCAGGTTTTGAAATCAAGCCACTATAATGTACTTTTGAAAAGCATGTTACATTTGCCATCAAAATTTCTAATTTGTAATGTAGGTAATCTTAAGGAAATGTGTGATTCACACGCATTTATAAATTGCACATAATGAAGAAAAGCACTCACGCCTTCATGATATTAAGAACACAGATGAATGGGCATTTGCAAGTCAGTAGGAGAAACATACAAAATTCAAGAATTTATAGATCTTCCAAAAACTTTACAAACAAAAACCTCTTCCCTCTGTGCCACAGTGGAGTCCAACATATGCTAAATCTGAACACCCTTAAAATCAGATTTATTCCCACCCCCTATACCTGAAAGGAAGAGGATGACAGGTAAAAACAGCCATGAAATACAGCTCAAAGCAGGACACCTAGCCAGTGATGTAATAAGTCAGTATAGCTCTACGTCTGTCCTGGTTTCAGCAGGGATAGAGATAAGTATCTTCCTACCCTGTGGTATAGTGTTGTGTTATGGATTTAGTATGACAGCAATGTTGGTAACTCACTGATGGTTTCAGTTGTTGCCAAGTAGACAGGGACCTTTCAGCTTCTCATACTGCTTTGCCAACAAGAGGGTGGGAGGCACCCAGGAGGCTGGGAGGGGACACAGCCAGGACAGATGACCCAAATTAGCCAAAGGGATATTCCATACCATACAAAGTCATGCTCTGTATATAACTGAGGGGTTGGCCAGGTCAGGAACAGACTATCGGCTTCAGGTGGTGAGCAAATGTGCTGCGCATCACTTGTTCTGCATATTCTTTTATTATTACTATTCTCTTCCTTTTCTGTCCTATTAAACTGTCTTTGTCTCAACCCACAAGTTTCACCTTTTTCTTTCCAATTCTCTAGAAATTGGGTTGTAAGGAGGTGAGGGAAGGTCTGTGTGGCTCTTTCACTAGACTACCAGGTTACACCATGACAAAGTCAAAACAGGATCACCATTAAAATTTGTTAAGACACAGTCCTGCAAAAACAGTGTATTGCTTGAAACTAGCCAGCAAAACTCTCTGCTGAGAATGTGATGACAACCTCTTCCTCATACTCAACCATAATCTCCTCTCACTCACTTCTTCCTGCAGGACCCTTCACCCCCCTTTTTGCTGCAGAACAAATTACATCATGTGAGACGTCATCTGAGACAGTATAGGCTATAATTACGCTAGCAACTAAACTTCAGAAAGGACTCAAATTTGAGTCTTTTTTCTTTCACAATGAAAGAACCTCAAAGTATTTTAAATACTATTCTGAAAAATATTGTATTGAAGAAATGGATACTGCTTAGAGCTTCTGCCTTAGAATTTACTAAAAATAAACATCAACAAGCACATCAAGAGTTTCTTCTCTAAGACAGCATGAGACCATTAGTAGATGCTCTAGAGTGCAAGCTCGTTTCAGCTGCTTTAATGTTTTAGCCACAAAATAAAAAAATGCACAATTTTATCCAGTTTGCATTTATTTATTTTATGTGTATCATACCAAAAAGACAAGAGGGGAAAAAGAATTCTAATAAAAACAAACAGAAAAGACTACCAAAAATGGTGTTCCTACCACTGAAAGCAGCTGTGAATTAAAGTGTATTGTGAATTTAGGCATACATATGCATTCTCTTAAGAGCTTCAGAATTCAAGACAGAAAACATTCTTCCAGTGAAGCCTTTCAAACATAACTAAGCAACTGCAGTGATTTGTTTATATCTAGAAAATCAAAACATTGGTGAATGTCTGGTCATTTTTCTTTCAGATCATTTTTAAAACTAAAAGAACCCATGGGTTCTGCTGGCAAACATGACAACTACATTAAAATAACATTCGCAACTTCTGAATACAGAGCTTCAATAACTAAGAATATTTAACAAATACTACCTTTGACCTTTTGTCATTTGTCCACTACAATTTTAACAAGAACAAGAGTACCAGTATGATTAAGTCACATTTTAGCCTTAAAAAATATAACGATTTACCAAGACAATCAGTATTACTGGAAGACACTCAGCTCTTTCTATAAGATGACCATTACTACAGGCATTTTTTTTCCTTCTTGTAACCATACCTGTCAGTTGTAATTGTAAGCATATCTGTATCCTTACAGTACCGGTCTCCTACAAGTTTAATGAGCTTCTTCTTCGCATGGTCATCTAAATTCAGGTTAGAAAGCTTAACCTTTAAGTACAAGGGAAAACACCTTTAATTACCCTGAAAAATATTTTGAGACAGTCAGTCACATCTTTTACTAAGAATTAAAAAGGACAGCTATTAAATATGCATTTGCAGAATTTCTTCTGATTGTATCACGTCAGAAGTCTTAACATGAGAAAAATGTAATCTAAATATTCAAACAAATTTATTTTCATCCAAATACCAAAAGGCCTAGGGCAGAACATTTCTACTCAAACTTTTCTTTCTCCCCAGAGGAAAACCAAGCTGTCAGTTTAGTTTGTAGCTGTATTTCATATCCATGTGTACGTATATGGAAAAATAAGTCTTCTTTAGATTTTTTTTCCAAATACATAACAGTAAAGTTAACACTAAGATATAGACAAGATATTTATTACAAGCATCCAAAAGATGACAAAAGACATCAATTCAAGAGACAACAAATGAGAATTCACAAAATAATTATTGTGAGATTATCTGTATGCAGAGATGCACACAGGTAATATGAACCAGAACTGCCAACTCAATACTTAATAACAGCGACACATTCGTATGACATATCTTTCGGTACTTTTGCATTTTCTAAGGTCTACAAATTAGCAACAAGAGAGTCTAATCAATACATTACGCACAAAGGCACTTACAGCCTTTTCTATAAGTATTTTTCAGAAGGTACACTATTTTCTTTACAGAAGAGCTTAGTCTTCATTTATAAATAAACATCCATAACCTCACAGCCTCAGATCTAACATGCTGCAATATACTTAAAAAATCCACTGCTTTTTATCCAGACACTCTGTAAACCATTTCCCTCCTTTCCTTACAACATACCATACTTGCACATATTTCAAAGAGAAAGCCAAGCATTCAGCTTTGGACACAAAGGGGGTTCACCAAATATGCTACTTACTCTTAATGTCACCACTCTTGCTTTAGGATTACGAATAGATGTCCCTGCAGAAACGTAATCTACCGTTTCAATTTCAATAGGAAAATGCTTTTCACATTTCTCATCACTGTCCAAAGCACTTGGCCATTCAGTGCAGAAATCTGTATAATAAAGAGAAAACACTCCAAGTAATATCTGCTATTTTGCAATGCATCTTTTTAAAAGTACTATTTCTAGGAACTATACTCAACCTAGGTAACGGCAAGGTCTCTGCTAGACTTGCATTTCAATGTCTGTCTTTGTACAGGGCTCCCAAAACCAGGGCACAGTACTCCAGATGCAGTCTCACAATTACCAAATAGAATCACAGAATGGCTTGAGTTGGAAAGGACCTTCAAAGTTCACCTAGTCCAACCCCTCGCCATAGGCAGGGATACCTTTAATTACATCAGGCTGCTCAAAGCCCCGTCCAATCTGACCTTGAATACATCCAATGATGGGGCACCCACAGCTCCTCTAAGCAAGCCCTTCCAGCGTCTCATCACTCCCACTGTGAATAAAGTCTTCCTTATTTCCAATCTAAATAGCTACCATCTTCTAGCTTAAAACCATTGCACCCTGTCCTACCACTGCAGATCTCAGTAAAAAGTCTCTCCCCATCTTTCTTACAAACCCAATTTATACATTAAAAGGCAACAATAAGGTCTTGGAAAGCCTTTTCTTCTCCTCAACTTTCTCAGCCTGTCTTCACAGGAGAGGTGTCCCAGGCCTCTGGTCATTTGTGTGGCCCTCCTTTCACAACAGGTCCAAGTCTTTCTTGTAGGGGGGATCCCCGGAACTGAATGCAGTACTCAGAGGGAAGAAATAAATCCTGAATGTGGTGGCTACTCGTGTGAATAAAACCCAGTATGCAGTTAGCCCAGTAGGTCATAATGCTGACTCAGGTTCAGTTTCCAAAGGCCCACCAGGCTCCACACGGCCTTCTCTGCAAAGCTTCTTTCTAGCTGTTGGTGTCCACACACAGACACTTACACTACTGCACGGGTTATTCAATCCCAGATGAAGGACTTGGCAGCTGCCTTTGTTGAACTTCATTACCGTCCTTTCAGCAGACTTTCTCTCCTGCCTGTTGGTATACCTCTGAGTGGCAGTTCTGCTCTCCAGTGTATCAATTGTTCCCCTCAAATTTCTTATTATCTGAACACATGATGGAGTCTGTACCATTAGGTTTATGGCTGGACTCGATCTAAGTGACTCTTTCCACCTACATGATTCTTTGAGTCTATCTTCTCCCTATCCCTTTGTGTGTCCACTTCTCTTTGGATTAACTTGCTCATTAAGTTCTCCTTATTGGCTTGCTGTCTGGCAGAGATTTTCTTAAGTCTTCCTAGGATGGTTTATCTCCCCAGCAGACCTTGCTCTCAGAGGGTCTCATTTGTTACTAGTATATTTTATAATGCAGCCAAAATGGCTACTGATTGACCACAGATAATCTTCTGAGAACTGAGTCACATTCTCCACTCATCTTCCTTAAGATGCTAAAACATAAATTATCCAGTACAAGCAGTGCCTAATGGAAAGGCAAAATTGAAGTTGTACTGGTGTGCTGAGAAGTCTCCTAAGACATACATGCTTACCACACTAATGACTCAATGCAGCAACAAGAAAGCAGTCAGTACTAGCCAAAACCTGATAAATAACCAGCTTCAGAGGTGGAGCATGTCATTTTCTACTTCATCACATACAACTATATTTTGTATTGTCTTAAAACTCCAAGAGATAAAGTTCGTGAAGACAGAAAGAAGAAAAAACCAACAAAACAAGCAAAAAGATAATCCCTCACCTTTAAGAGCTGCACAGTGTTTCTTAATTGCAGGAGGAGTAAGATGCAAAAAATTGGGAATCTGAAACAGAGATACAAAACTAAAAGTCTTTTGGTCTGTTCATAAATAAAGGGGCATTACTGAAATCTGCTTTCACTTTTAAGAAACATTAAGGTAGTTCAATACACTTAAAATATTCAGGTAAGACAACTCTTCTCAAGTCTGATTTACCAAAAGACTTAAGCTAAGCCCCATTACAAAAGTCACAGGCTTGTTAATCCCAAAAAAGTTTCCCAATTTGGTTCATTTGTTGCTTATATGTATTTGTTACCATTTAATTTAGAAATTAAATATTGTCCCATTTAATAACATAAAGCAGTACCAAACAAAAATATTTCCTTCAAAGCACTGTAATCTAAGTGAATATTAAGTTTAAAAGTTACCACACACCAATGGAATATGTCTTTACCTTTATAAGTTCTAAATTGCCTTCTTTTGGTGGAGGTACTCCTCTCTTCACAGGGTAACCCATTCGAACTGGGAGGGGCACAGAGGCAGGTTTAAACACAGCGGCTGTTGGATAAACGCTGGTCCAGTCCTGATCAACAGCCATCCTCTCAGTTCTGGGAGGTGCCTGCCAATAAAGTACAAATTATTTACAGAAGTCTGATGGGAGAAGTTTCTTATGATGTTTTGAGAACAAAGTTACTTCAGGAATAAACTCCTACAGCTAGACATTTCAAGTCACCTTTGTATCAAAAATCAGCGCTCATCTGTAAAAGGATTTTTTAAAAGACAGCCTCTCAAAGCTCACATAGCAAGCACTTCCCTATCTTAAGCTGCATTTTATTTCAGAAATGCTTGGATAGTATACCTTACATCTTTTTGTGTTGTGATAAAACATCAGTGGAGAAGCAGAATCAAACCAGCATTCTATTGAAAACTCAATTTCCTGAAGTGCCTAAGCATTTGGTGGAAGCAAAAATGGGAGTTTTAAAACTTTGAGAAATTAGTATTAATAGAAATAGATTTGAATAATACTGAAATAATCTGCTATAGAAATTCTAGTATAGGAACAATTACAATACTGCAGAAATAGCTTATTTCCTCTAATAACTGACCAGGGCTCCAGTCAAATGCTCTAACACAAAAGACACTAAAATCACTGTTCCTTTCCCAAACAACTTAAAAATTAAGTTAGAAGCATAGAAGACAAACAAATATATGCAGTCTGCTTTGGTATATCACTAAATCTGCTCTTGGAATTTAAACAAATAAATAAAAATTTAATGCACACCAAGTCCGTATTTACTGTTTGCCTTTAAAATGTAGAACACATGCTGCATTTTAATAAAAAGCAGTCTGTGGAGTAAATAAGAAAATTCTTAGTGATTAAATGCTCAGACATCAGTTTCTATTATACTGTGCAAGAAGAATTATGTACAGTAATGGATTTTTTAATTACAGCAGAAAACAATCACTACAAACCCTCTAACTCATACTGAAAACAATGTGAAAATCTGTGCGTTTATTTTAAATGAAACTTTAATTTCCTTTTAAGGCCTGCAGTACCTGGCAGCAATGCAAGCTAAGTGTCAGCTTTTAATGCCTTTATGAGAACACAGACTGAAAACAGCCAGGAGATGAAAAGTTAGGTGCTGGTTCTGGATTTTAGTCACAGTGAATTGTTTCTGGGGTTTTCACTGCTGAAAGGTTCCTGGATAAACTATGAAGACATACAGTTCAGAAGACATTTTCAAACCCTTCTGAGTTAATTGCAAATAGGTTCAGTACTTACTGTTCTTGTGATCTGTGGTGTCCTGGCTTTTCTCCTTGTTGAAGCTGAAAGAAAAAGAAACATTTTTGAATACAAGCTATCACAAGGTTTTATGAGAGGAAAAACAATATATGCTAATACTTCCTAATCTTTATGTGGAAAACCAGGAAGACCAGATACTCCTACTGCAAACTGCTCATGTAATTTTTGAAGCTTGATAAGAAAAAAGCTTGGAAGCCATTACATTTCAGGTAGAAACACCTTAACAATAATTTAATGACTACTCGCCTCAATGCATTTTGCTACCATCATATATTCCAGGCTGATGGAGGAAAGAAAACAATACCTAGATCAAGTACACTTTTGTCCTCATAACTGTGCTTTCTGCCCTCTCTCCCACACAGCTGTTGACTCCCAAATCACCCTCCAACAGCAGTACAAGACAGTGTATTGAAACCTAACTTCACTGTTACCCAAAGGAGCAACTCCCTTTCAGCAGGCCTGAGCCACCACCTGGCTCTGCTTTTTAGCCAACTGTCTTTAGTTAGAACTCTGCTGAAGCACTCATAAGGATGCCTGAAGATGCCAAATACCAATAGATTTCAACCTAAATAAAGTTTTTCACTCTCATCTTCATCTTCCCCTCAAAACTTTAAGCACTTGCACCCTTCAAACCAACCAATCAACATGTGACCTTTGTAGCAGTCAGGCAAATAAAGGTTAGTGCGGTTACATTTATTTTGAAGGGTCCTGTTTGGGCTTGAGTTGGTTGATTTGATACTACTGTATTACAACAGAATATTTAGGAAAAAATAAACACACAACTGAACAGGATTTTAAGAGCAGGTATTAGAGTTCCTTTTTCCTCATTCATTTTTCTTAAAACCCTACCCCACATAAGCCTTAGAAAAACTCATTAATTTCACAGATCTTTTGTTTTCCTTATCTAGGCATTTTCTGGGTGCAATTCTGTTCTCCCTCCTCTTGCTCTATAAAAATTTAAACTGGGGAATACAAATGAGGCTCTGCAATAGCTAACATAGAGCATTCTTTCACCCCTCAACCTACCATTTTTGAGGTGCTTTAAAAACAAGACACACTTCATTCACTGAAATGCTCTTATCTCTGTCACAAACACCTATAATTTCAGGTCAGGCCACCTTTTACTCCTGTCACAGGCTGCAATATCAGACATAACTTAAAAAGCCCTTTCAGCAACTTAGCTTGCCTCTCAATCTGCACATGATGAATGCCCACCCAGCTTTTCAGAAACATGCTGGCACAACCCTGACCAGCAGATAACACTTCGACTCTGAACAGCCTTTTCAGGCTTTCTCAGCTGGAGGCCGGGCTCAACATCGAATGTTTAACGTGTGTACACATCCCTCACATTGAAGCCTTACTTAGAATACCTACAACCAGGTAATGCAGCGCTGGTCCACTGTAGTCCTGAGCTGAAAAACATGCCCAGCAAAAGACCAGCTCGCTCGCTCACTTATCCCCTCAGACCACTCGCAGTACTCGCACTAACAAAACCTGTAACTTTCACCACAAAGACCTTTAATATATATATATATTAATGGAAAAGCCCTCCAGCAAATACTTACAAAGCACCTTTTTTCACAGCCACCTGCAATCGGTCAGGGAGAAGGGACGCGGACATAACCTCCCCACCCGCCTTCAGGGCCCCGCTAGCGCGGAGCCAGGCGCAGACCGGAGCCCTCCCCCCGCCCCGGACGGCTGCGCCCCCGCCACCACCGCGGGGTCGGCCGGGCCGCTCTCACCTTCCCTCTGCTGGCCTTCCCGGCTTCTCACGACAGGCACGGAGGAATAAGCCGCGCTCCCGCAGAGAGGGGCGACCAGAACCCTCCCGCAGCACCGTGAGAGCACAGCCCAGTGACCCGCACCGGCCAGCGCCGCGCCGCCCACGGGCACCATCTTCGGAACCTGCCGCACGCAGACTCCCCACAACCAACCCCTCGACACGACGGAAGCCTCGCCGGGACAAGCCAGTTGAAAAGGCGAATCGTAGCAATTCCCCGCCCTCAAAGAAGGACGGTGAGGGGAGGCGCAAAGCTGACTGAGGCGCCTAGGGCGGGATGAAACCCAAGCAGTGATGTTAGTGCCCCTGGGAGGTGGGCGGAGGGTGAGGGAAGAGTGGCGTAGTGTAGGAATCCGCCATTTTAGTGTCTCCAACTACAGCGCAGGCCTTTGGGCCGCGGCTGGAGGGGAGAGACGGGGATTTCTGCTGGTGGCTTTTTCAAGAAGTCAGTTTTGTCCTCACATGAGTAAAACTGTAGCTGCGCAGTCCCTGTGTGTCCTTCATAGCCTCAAAACAAGGACTATGCTGTACGGGAAGCCAAGTAAAAAAAAAGCCTAAGAAAAACCTAGGCGCACAATAGGTCCAAGGGAAACTATGTTAAATACCTGTTGCCTGGATTTTAGTTTTATGCCATTTGCATTACAAGGTATTTTAGTCAATTTTTCTCATCATTATTAGCCCCACAATACTTGAGAAAGAAATGTTATTTTTAAAATTGAAGAGTGGAAGAAAAAAATAGAAATGGGTGCAGATAATAAAGACGCGATTTGCCTACAGGTGACCATGAGGCAAAACCAAGAACACAATATGCAAACAGTATGTTTCAGTCTTCCATGCACTATCGCTAGTTACTAAAAATCACTACAAAGGTGAAATGTTTATTATGCATGCTACTTGAAACTGCATTTTTGGCAGGTATTACAGTTCAATTAATACATCTTCAGTAATTTGATAAAATCACTTTTGAATTTAACAGTATTTTTATAACTAAACACATCTGAACGGCTTTTTCATGAGTAATAGCTTAATGGTATCACAGAGAAACTAGTTAGGCTTAAACAAATTAACACAAAGCGATAGTGATCCACTTAGAAGTACATTAGATTGAAATCAATGGACCTATAGTCTGGCCTAACAAAGTTACCTCAGGATACAGTCTTTGTATACTCCTTTAGCTACGCTTCTTTGTATACAAGTATTCTTCCTTTATTTTTTATATGCACACGCATTTTGAAAAGCATTTCTAGTTACAGTACAACTGAAGCCACTTAGTTTTTATTCAAAACTATGATTTTGCATAAAAATGTTATGGAGAAGAAGAACAAATACATCAGTTAGAAACTCAAGAAGAAAGGTATTGGGGATGTGTGTGTTCACTGTATATAGTTGAATTGTAGATCATGTTACTTTCTTTCCTCTTTCCATTTTTGTGACTTCCCATATTTTTAGTGAAAAAGACAGCATTTACAGAACTCTGTCATCTTTATCAGTTGTACTGAAAGATTGTGTTGGGTTTGCGTGGCAAGGTTTTGGTAGTGGGGAGGGGGGGGGGGGGGGGGGCAGGGGCGACAGAGGCAGCTTCTTTGAGAAGTTCCTAGAAGTTTCCCTCCATGTCTGAAAGAGCCAATGTTAGATGCCTCAAAGATGGACCCACCACTGGCCAAGCCCAAGCCCATCAGTGATGGCAGTAGTGCCTCTGGGATAACATATTCAAGAAGGGAAAAAAAATCTACCAGCAGATTTTTGCCACCAGAGAGAGGAGTAAGAAGTTTGAAGAGACACTTTGCAAACACCAAGGTCAGTGAAGAAGGGGGAGAGGAGGTGTTCTAGGCACCAGAGCAGAGATTGCCCTGAAGCCTGTGGAGAAGAGCATGGTGAAACAGGTTGTCCCACTGCAGCCCAAGGAAGATGACAGGGAGCAGAGATCTCACCCCACACTGGAGCAGGTGGAGACACATGAAAGATGCTGTGACTTGGTGGGAAGTCTGTGCTGGAGAAAGCTCCTGGTAGGATCTGCGGTCCTGGCAGGAGGTGAGCCCATGCTGGAGCAAGTTTGCTGGCAGGACTTGTGACCCAGTAGAGGGTCATGCTGGAGCAGTCTGTTCCTGAAGGTCCACCCCATAGAAATGACCCACATTGGAGCAGTTCTTGAAGAAGTTTGTGGAGGACTGTTGGTGTGAGGAGTCCTCTTGCTGAGGAGGAAGAGAGACAACGTGTGATGAACTGACTGTAAACCCAATTTCCTGTTCCCTGTTTTGCCTATGCCACTAACTGATCAGTGATCTCTCCCTGTCCTTATCTTGACCTGTGAGCCTTTTTTATTTTCTCTCCCCTGTCCAGCTGAGGAGGGGAGTGATAGAACAGCTTTGGTTCTATCAAACCTGGTGTCCAGACAGGGACAACACAGCAGAAAGACTATGTCTCCTCTTTAATTTTTCCAATCAGATTTGATTTCACATTGTTCTTTCAATATGCAAAAAAAAAAAAAAAAAAAAAAGTATTTTGTTGAAAGAGGGAATTTGCTTGTGTGATGGAATCCCACCCCTGGTTAAAATTCTGAGTGCACAGAGCAAAGGCATGGTAATTGCCAGGCAACTATACACCCATCTACTTGTACTAAATGTGCTGGTTCTGGCCAAGCCAGAGTCAACCTCCCCAAGCAGTCATCACAGGTGAGCTGAGTTAACCCAGGTGACCTGAGTTCTCCTGGGCTATTTTCCACACCACCTGGCATCACTCCCCCATAAAAGGGGCTGGTTGGGGAGGGGCATTGCCTGAGTGCTTTCAGAGCAGTCTGAGTGTGGCTAGGGTGGTCTTTGTGTTGTGTAGCACTCTGGTGGGTAAGGTACTCTGTGTTATCACTGGGTATGATTTGAATTGATTGTTACTGTTCTACTTGTATAGTGCTTTTGTCATTGAACCCTGTTTATCCCAACCCATGGAGGCTCTGTCTCCTCTGGGAGTGAGTGGTGTGTGGTGTTCAGCCACTGTTTGAGGCTAAAGCGCTACATAAAGCTATGTCAGTGTGGGTGAATTTGATTGCTTGCAATACTGTGGGAAGATATTTAGCCTCCTCTTTAAATCTGTGCTGACTAGATTATGAACACTGAAGCCTGACTTGCTGATTATATTGTGTGTGTGCACCTGTATGTTACATGTTAGCAGTTAACAAGTTACAAGTACCAGAGTAATTGACCTTTGTCTTAAAATATTACAGGAGATGGAAGTAAGAAATGGGAGACTTCTTGTGAAGGATATTCTCTGTTTTGAGAATGAGGTGCATCATTTCAGAATAGTTACATGAAGAATTTCAAGTGTAGTTTACTTCTCTTAAATATCAGCTTGATAATAAATTAAAACCTGTACTTATCCTTAAAATGTAATTCTTCTGAACTCTTTCTTCAGTTGTAGCACACAGATCCTATGTAAGAAGTCTCTCCTGAAGCAAACATTTCCAAATATACTTGTAATAAGCATCTACTTTTAATGGTGTTCTGTTACAACCTCAGTACCAATAACACTATCCTTCTCCTACAGTGCATCACTAATGATTTAAACAAACCCAATAAAACAATGCTAGGACACTTAATATAATTGAAGATAGGAATCAAGTAACAGTTGAAGTTCACTGTAGAAGAATTTATATTGTCTCTTATTATTTGAAGGCTCTCCATGACTGCTATCTGATACCTCTTCATCAGTTAGAATAGGTATGATAATTCAAGCAGTAATTTTGCCTTCCTTTTATGCAGCATAAGCATATCAACAGATAGTTTCTCCAGTGTGGTAGCAGTTTACTTCAGTTCCCACAGTTGCTTGCTTTTTTTTTTTATTCTTACTTATCCAGGTATTAAAAATACTATGGGTTTCCATGAAGGTATACTATTATTATAATTAGTTCTGGTTACCTAGTAAAGAACACAAAACTTAAATACCAAGCATGCTTTAAACTCCATGCCAAGCTGTTCTCTATTGTCCGTGTAGAATACCATGAGATCAGCAGAATTTGGCTTCAGCAATGTAAAAAAAATTAACTTTCTTGGAATGCATTATAGTTATTGCTTGATTTACAGTAATGCCTGAAGAAACAAACAGGATCAGGACCTTATCAAGCTGCCTTTCAGTAAACAAAATTTTCTTAGTCAGCATATAATGCCAAGTTAGCAAGTGCACTTTCATGATAAGCTTCTCTTTATTCTCAACATCTCAATTGCTCTCTTTCCAAAACCCTACTGAAGTGACAGTATCATTAACAAGGTTGTGTACTTTATCACATTTGTTTTATCACAGTGTGTGATTATTCCTATGCCCAGTGAAGTCAAGAACCATCATGCCTGAAGCTATGATACCCTGGAGTTATTTCCTTTCTGCTGTGGAGCTCATGAGCTCTTGAATACCAGATCTCATTTTGCTTGGCCCAGCATTGTCATTACTGCACAACTATTACCCAAACAGGTCACTCACTGGTCTTTGCCGATGAGTGGCATACACTCCCATAGCACAAACAGCTCACAGTGGCATTAGCACAGCATCTGTCTAATAAAGTAGTAAACTTGAAACTTAGCTGAACTATGGTGCATAAGTCACAGAACTGAATGCCTTCTACAGAGGAAAATATACTGCTTTGTCAACTTTTCCCCCTGATTCTCTGGCTTTTATAGCCCTCCCCCCCTGCATAGTGGGAGATGGAGCTGTTAGATAGCAGCAGGTTACTGAGCTAACAAACTAAGGTACAAAATACATGTTCTTCATGGAAAAAGTTTAATTTATCCTGGAAGACTGTAGAATGATAGATAAGCCACACAAGTAGTTTGCTTATCTGAATTTTTTCAATCAAAGAAAGTTTAGCTGAACCCATGATACCCTTGCTGAGAGAGAAGTAGAAAAAATAAGTGACCATTTATTAAGGGGTAACCACTGTTGAGCCAGTAGAACTCAAAAAAATGAGAGAAAATCTGTGTGAGAGCAAATGATGGATATGTTAAATCCCACCAGCATGTTCCTTCTTTCCTGTGATAAGGAATGTCAAATCTTGCTTAGAAATAATATGCTGCTGTAAGGGTAATTAATACATAAAGGCTAATAGATGTTGCTAAACTTGGTTGAAAGCTAGGTAGAAGGGGCATCTGCCTGTTATGGCATGTTGTGGGGAGAGGTGGCAAACACTGATACAACCTGATACAGTGTGTGTGTGGGGGGGGGGGGGGGGGGTGGGGGTGGGGTGGGTCTCACCTGATCTGAATGGCTCCTGTCTGCTTCCTGCCTGACCTCTCTAACAAAGTGATGCTTTCACACATGGCCCCGAACAAGCATCAGATAGCACCCATGTAAAGGACAAGTTTTCAGAACTGCTGTTTCAGTGTTTAATATTTACAAATGTTTGGAAATAAATCACACAAAACATTTAAGCTTTCTATAGGGTCAGCATTTGGGTGCACCGTTCTCCTTTGCTCACAGTGCTGCAACCTGTGCTGTCCCATGCTGTCCTTGCACCTTGCTGACATGCACATTTCTTTGTGTCAGAGTTGCTTGCCATAGTGACATTTTGCATCCCCACAGATGTGCTCACCTTGTATAAGGACACACTAGCCCATACCTCTTTAATGATGTAAATGACTGATCTGAGAGGAAGTACAAATAAGGACAGGAGCTCAGAAACGTTAGGGCAGGTGCTGTCACATTTTCCAAAACAACCTTATATGAAGAACCATTTTGAACATAGGAATTTAATTTTATTTAACCCCAAACGTGCACCTTGCTTGCTTGTGAGCTATTTAGTGTTTGGGGGTGTGATCTAGGAGCTCTTGTGCACATCACATGTTTTGTATGTTTCTGTGGGAGTTGAGCGTACTTAAGGTTACCTCTTCCATAAGTCCTGGTCAGCTGTACTGTTCAGATTGGGGGCTGGAGAGGGGAGGGGGGGGCTCGCTGGGCGGGCTCTCTTTGCACTCTCCAGGGTGCTGAATGCAGAAGCATGCCCCGAAAGGCAATTAATCAGAGTCTTATTTCAATATCCAAAATTTTGCGTTTTCCCCCCTCTTGTCATCCCTACAGGCTGAGGACAAGCACATGTGCTGCATCTGTGGGCCATACCATTGGCTTTATACAGCGCTCATATTATTTCCAGTTTGAAAACTGCATCTTTCAAATGAAGGCACTCTTTACACTGATACCCTCCTCTTCTTTTCCTGTGGTTTGCATTTTGGCCAGGTTGTCCAGTGCTTCAGCATGGAAAAATTAATTACGTTTTTGTAATTCATTCAGCTGCATTCAGCACTCCTTTCCCTTTCCATTGTGCAGAATAGCAGAGTTTGTCTGGGCAGGGTGAATGAATGGTGAGGCTAACAGAAAAGATGAATGAAACAGAGGGAGAAGTATCATACAGTTGGTTTCAGTTTGAGATTGCTGTATGTCTGCTGACAGCAGTTTTTATTTTAAGAGCTAGCTGTTTTTCCTGTCTTGATGGGCAAAGGTTGCTGAAAAGCTATTCAACCAAACAGTCAGAACTAGAATTTGTCAGTCTTCCAAAAGAAAACTTCAGTCCATATGCTTGTGATTTTGATGAAATTTCAAAAAACTAAAAGGATGGGTTTGGTGATCTGGAACTTGCTACTAGTTCCCCTTATAATGATCCTTGAATTACTTCATTAATAAATATATCCACTATGTGAATAGACTTTAATTAGAGTCAGTATAACAACTATGTTTTAAAGTATAAGGTCTACCTTATTTTGTAGGAAACTGACATATTTTTCACAGCACAGGTCTTACAAACTTCAGGTGTTCCTGGAAGAACTTACATTTTCTGTCCAGTAACACATTTTATTTTCAATTTGGATGTAGACAAAAAAACCCCAACATAACTGAGGGAATCAATTTCAATTTCTTAGAGCAATTCCATCACGGACATAAGAGATTTACAGAATTACTAGGTACCACTCCAGGTCAAGCAGTCAGCCTTGCAGACTATCTATATTAATGCTAAAAAAATTAAGTAATGCCAACATGCATAAAAGGCAATTTAGGATTTCAGCTCTTCCCACATGTATTAAAGTGCTATAATATGTTTTATTTGAAGAGCTGTTGGGAGTGAATGGGAACCCAGTATCACAGTGTTTTTTATGCCATCCTTCCAATAGCATAGTACACAAGTTGTAACAATCTTAAATTATCTTTAGCATGTCCTTGGAAAGAAGAGTAGTGCTGTTCATGGTGGACATTACATGGACTGCAAAACGCTCTACAGACAACTGAGCTCCTTAACATATTTACAAGAAAGCTATTACTCCTATTTTCAACCTGCAGTGTAAAAATTAAAAGTGTACTGTAACGTGAACTTGGAGCTCAAGCCTACACCCCATCCCAAGATCCCTAATTACCCACATTAACCTTTGGTTTCCAGTCAGTTCTAGGGCCATTGGCTCACCAGGCTGGGAAGCTCAAGCAGAATGCAAGGCTTAGCATTTTGCCCCTACAGGCAGCCTGGGCACAACCAGTTCAAGCCATGCAACGTAAATTTGTGCCCCAATATGATAACTGCTAAAATGAATATATATATAAATATATATATAACTAAACCAGAACTGCACTTGACAGTGTCTCACTTCTAGAAACCCACTTCTGGAAATGGAAATCAGAAACCCAAAGTGGATGATTAAGAGCACTGCGAGCAGAAAGCTTAGGTCCTGATAATGGAATTTGAAATGAACAGAGGAGTGCAGGAATATTTCTCAAATCTCATCCGTTACTTACCATTTAAAATCTTTTACATCATTTGGGTTCCATATTATTTATTTAGGTTTCTTACATGATTGATTTAACACTTTTCTTCTGAAATATAACCCTTAGAGGAGGCAGAGATGGTGATACCAATTGAATACAGGTTTGGTTTCTCTTTAGGGTAGTCTGAAAAGTGTCTCCTTGTGAAAAAAGGGTTCAAGTCTGTCAAGTCAGACATTTCCCTGTGTCTCCCCATTCTGGCTTTTTGGTTATTATCATGCTCACCGTGCCTAGTGCTAGATTTGGTGTTGTCAGTGTGGGGTAGATGCGCCTTGAGCACATGGCTTGTGTCAGGCACATCAAGATTAAACATGAGATGAGAAGTGAGCCCAGCCATAAGAGCTGTGCTTTTGCATGTATGCAGTTGCAGGGTGTTACATGTGCATATAACGTTGCTTCAGCGGTTTGACACTACCAAAATCATGCATTTCCATTTCACATAAGTCATAAGTTAGGTGTCTGTTGCCTGTTAAGAGTTTGACCTAAAAATGTGATATATTACATTTGGGGAGTAAGAGATGAAGGAATGAGTTAATGTCTTCCACAGTCAGGTTTAATAAAATCCTAACACTAAATCACTATCTTTTACTTGATCAAGAAATAGGTGTCAGATCTACAAAGGTTTCAGACCTGCCCCTATTATATTGTGTTTCTGTGTTTGCAGTAAAGCACTTTTCCCTCAGACAACAGATTTTAAACCTTAAAATATCTGAGATAATGGTTGCTTTGGGGTTTTTTTTAATGCTTTCCCCCCCCCCCACATACTTAGCTACTTATTTAGAAATTGAATAATTATATTCAGGAGATGACAAAGGTGAGAACCTACAGTAATTTTTGCATTTAGGAAACTGTTGTCTGGAGAAGTTAATACAGCAGAGAAGGTATTAATTGATGCAGAAAAGAAGTTCAAGGAAGAAGCACAAGCAAAAACCCAGAGAAAGTTTTCTATAGCTCCAGTCAGGTATTAGTCCTCCTCAGTGGCTCAGTTACTGTACTGTCTGGAATGCTGTATTCAGTTCTGTGCACAGTGCAAACTGAGAGTCACATAGCATCTAGGGAAAATGTTCTGGAGGGCATGTTTTTTAGAGAAGTAAAAATGTAAGACTGATCAGATGATATTACTCAAAAGAAGAAAGGAACTAATGCCACTTTTTTTTTTTTTCAGTAGTATGGAAATATAACTTGGAAACCAAGAAATAAACTTTCTGAGATAATTATTGCCAGGGATGAGAAGTCTCAGCCCCATGAGCAATTCTGATAGAAGATGAAGGATGCATACGATGGCAGTGCTCCCCCACTGCCAGAACAAACAATGAGAGTATGACCCCTGTTTTATTCTCAGCCACATGATTGTGGAAAAGCGGGAAGCAGGTCACATTCAAAACGCTGGTGTTTCGTGTAACAGTCTGTTTTCTGTTGCAAAAGGGAGGAGAGAAATAGCGGTATTCACTTTCTCCGTAATGGCTAGAAAGCTCAACAATAAAATGAGGGGTTTGACGCTGGATTAGTTATGTTTGGGTTTCTCTTCCTTCCATATTAACAAATAAAAATAAGTCATAGTGCAGAAAGCAATGACAGAGGACACCAATCTCCCATTACTTAATGTAACATAATGAAGTGCCACTTACGGTTTTGCCAAAACTTTGATGGAAAAAATAAACAATTAAGCTGCCTGTTTAGAGTTACACAGTATGAAAGGCTGGTGTAGAGTCTCGGGTTAGCTAGAAGCAGCACCTAATTCAGTTCTTTACAAGCTGTGCAGTGAGGAAATGCCACTCTTAACCCTTTTCAATTAAGTGTTCACAGATAAGAAAAGGACTGGGGAGGAAAGGAGAGTGATCCTCACCAAAATTAAGCAGTTGCATACGATTGCTGGTTTTGGCAACAGGAAGAAACAGAAGTAACTGCTCTCTGAACAACTGTCTAAACTGCTCCTCAGTTCTTTCTCTGTCTTTTCCAAGGGCAGCCGTATAAGGCAGATGAAAAGGGAGGGACCTCACTCATTGTGGGTCTTGATCAGCTGGGGGCAGAGTCAGGCAGTAGCTTCTCTCCCTGCATCTCTCCGGGGAGTCTGCTGTATGAAACTGAGGGAGCAGCAAAGAAAAGGAGTAGAAGGACATACAACAAGAGAAAGTAGGTATTGTCTACCAGCTGTTTTCAGCTTTTTTTTCTGTGTGCCTAACTGTATGGGATCCACTGTTTTGATTAAGCAGGCTGGCAAATGTGTTCCAGGTAGCTCTGTTTGCAGCTGCTGGGTAGCCAGCCTTTGCTACAAGGACTTGTCGGGGTAGCCTCAGCTAGAACGAATGCTATGGAGGGAATGTACTTCTCAGGTGTTTCTTATGTTCTTGTTGTAGATACATGAAGGGTTTGAGTTTAAACTTTACTGCTTGGTCCGTACAGCTTTTCAGTTTTAAGAGAACTAATGAAGGAAAGTATTTCTCTATCTGCTATAGGACTATTGGAGAAATGCATCAGTCCACCTTACCATGGCCAGCCTTAGGAAATGAGCACATTGTAACGAGTCCACTTCTGCATGTGGAGTAACTTTCAGGAGGCTGTTTAGAGGTACAATGGTAGTTTATCCACTACATAGGAGGATATTTAAAATACACCAAAACAAAAAAGGCTGCTTTATTTAGAAAGAGGAGAAAAGGGCTTTATTTAGAAAGAGGAGAAAAGGGCTGAAATTCTCTAAGTTACTGTACTCTGTTGAGGCTGAAGTAACTCAATGTGGCTGTGACTCTCTTCTGACAGAGGAGCAGTTAGGAGCAGCTCCTAGGCAAGTATGTTACAGGATGACATTACAGGCATAATTTTGACATTAATTTCAGCAATACTTGGAAGTTAAAACTCACCTCTTGTGATACTTCCCATGTTCTCATACTTTCATAATGTTTTCATTTTAGCTAAGCATTTTAAATAAGGAGGCTTTTCCTGGTAGCGTGTGTAAGAAATGAGACAGTACAAAAAATGACACTTGGGAAAGAGCTCCTCTCAGTCTCACAAAATGATTAATATTGCTGCTAAGTATCTGGGTATTAGCAGTAATTTAAGTCTGCCCCATGAAATATATATTGATCTCTAAGAGCATTGTTTGCTATTCTGTTTTCTCTGGCAAAGTTAGCAGTACATTGAATGGCTTGAAGCAAATTAAGAGTCAGGGCAGGAGTCATTGAACTTTTCCTTTGTAACGCTGTTGGCCTTGAGTGACAGTTATCACTCATGGCATCCTCCTTTTCTATGATTGAGGAAAATTGTTCCTGAGTATTGTGGACTGCAAATGCAGATCCCATGAAGTGACTGAAATAACTTATTCAAGTCTTAAAATATTTCTGTAACATTCAACTTCTATATAAGATCCCTTGAGGTATTAAGTGATGAAGTTCAGGACCTCAATCTGGTGTGTTTCTGGCATCAGCAAGTTTATAAACTCCAGGAAACTTGCACAGTTCCACCTCTAATCAGGAAACTTCAAGAACAGCTCAGTTTTTAAAAAATAAGCTCTCAAGACATCTCTGCTGCTGTACTACTGTTGCACTATTTTAATAGTTTTAGGCTTCCTTAACAAATGTAACTTTGAATTGTCATTTTCATTATTCCTTAAAAAGTCTTAACCCCTTTCCTTTCACAGCCTCCTGTTACTTCTGGTGTCTAGCATGTGTCATTGTCTAATGTGTTTTTCTGATTTAATTTCAGAGGCTGTGAGTGACAGCAGGTGACAGGGTGACAGCTCACACTTGTGGCACAGAAGCTCCATGATAACAGCAGAAAGTCATCTTATCAGCTGCTGAAGAACAGCCAGAGCAGAGAGGACACACAATACCTTGTTTATGATTTTAAATATTGATCAGGGTTAGCAATACCTGTGTGTTGTTACAGAATGTCCTGCGATAGCGGAGAAACTGTTGAGCACCCAATATATAACCGCTGTGGCCAGGTTCAAGGCTCTGCTGCTGAGCTTGAAAGTCTGAATGGAAAAAGGAAATCTGCAACATTGCTGGAAGTCAGGGGGAACCTAGGCAATATGCAGTATGCCTCTGTGGCACTGGATCCAGAAACCCTGGTGAATAATGAATCTGAAATTCCCAGTAAGCCTGAGGAAGGAGCAAAGGCTGCAGCCTTGACAGAAAGGCAAGTCCCCAGGGCCTGTACAACGGAGTGTTTCCATAGCCATTATTTAACTAAAACTAGCACACAGGGAGATGTCTACAACTTCCTGGAGAGGCCCAGTGGATGGAAGTGTTTTATCTACCATTTTACAGTGTAAGTACATTCATTTTCACATAGTCTTTGGTGTGAGAAAAATCTGAAGCTGTTCACTAACCAGAAATCATAATACTAGAGCTTCCAGGCTGAAAATCTGTTGCATGAGTAATCCCATTGAAAGGAATGGAAAAGCTAGTTTCTTAAAGGGTCAGCTGGTATATTCATTAACATTTCCAAAGGAGGGCTTTGTATTCTTCACCTGATGCTTATCTGCAAAGATTTAGATGGTATATTTGATATTTCTGAGGGGAAGCCCTACGTGTTCATGGCAGTTTTTATTGCTGCCTTAGCTGCTTCGCATTGTTCCAGCTTCAGATGCTGCTCTTAGCATGAGATGTGGAAGGTTCAGCTGTGATCAGATATGCCACATTTTTGTCATGCAGAAGTGCCAAAACAAGTAATTGGTTGGACAGACATATAATCATAACATTAGTAATGTGAATTAATTTACAGTTGTAAGCAGAAGTATAAATTTAGCAACGTGTTTTTCTTTATGCCATATATGTAGTACACGCCAGGAGGAAATTAAAGGCTTCCATTTACCCTTTAAACCAGTGGTTAATATATTAGTACACCTGCTACTGTTTTCCTTGAGCTGCTTATGGTATCTGTCAATTTTAGCAGCACCTCCATTACTATTTTGAATGTTGCTTAAAAGATTTGTAATTTGTCATCTTAGTTGTAGAATGGGTCCAGTTGTGCTCTCACTGAGGCAAGAGGAACACTTAACTGGCTATGGTGAATGCAAACTGAATCAAAAGTTCTTTGATAATACAATTAGTATATGTCCTGGAGATCTGCAGAGTGTTGAAATCATTTTGTTTGTCTCAAACTTTTCTGTGGCCTGTGACTGCATTTTGGAAAAACTATTACCAGATACTGCAGTCAAACCCTGCCCAGAGAAAGATGCTATAATTGTAAGAATTAATTATAATGCTTCTACCTGGCAGAAAATAGAGGGTCTTATTGATAGGTGCTTCTTTCCATTCCTCAAAATCATATCTGGATTTTTTATTTTTTAAGGATTTTTGGATTCATGAAATTTTGCCATGTTAAAGGATAAGGCCTTGTTCAAGGACTATGCTTATAGTGTATAGTAATTTCTAAGGCCTAAACAGATGTAACTTGTGTAGATTTAAGCATGTAAATAGTCATGATTTAAGCCCATTTTGAGGTTAGGATGTATTGTTTCATCGTATGGGTTGCTTTTATCTCTGGCTTTAATATCTACTTGGTTTTTTACAATGGGCATTTTAAAAAAATGTACACACACACCTGCAATACAAAAATTTGAGAAAATATTGTAATACTAACAGAAAAGTTTTAATTTTTTTACTAGTACAAGGGTTCCTAATTTAAAAGCTCTTAAGAGCTTTTCCTTTGAGATTGCTTGAAAGCAAAATTTTTAAACGTAGTTTTGGCCAGCATTTTGTCTTCAAGTATATTTGTCCTAATGATCATCCCAATAACTACATGGTGTGTTCATTTATATAACAAGTTACTGTTTTAGAAAGAAAATACTATGTGACATTAAGTATAATTAAACATTGTTAAAACAATGAAGTGCTGATCTAAAATACAGTTAATTTCAATATGAGTGAGCTGTAATATTTTTAAAGTAAGCTTCTTATGTTATATTTGTGTCTTTGGAGTAATTTATGTAGAATTTATTTGATGATGACAATTTTCAATACAAATCCAGTCTTCCAATATGCAGCTGGTACTTGCATAGCCTGGGACAGCTGGATGTGCAATGTCCCTTCATTATCCTTTTGTGATACCACATAACTTATGTACAAACTTGCAGTTGCTCCAGGGGGTAACTTTCCTCTTGCATTCTGAAATTACCAAGATAACCTTGCCTCGTTTAACATCTATGCTGTGCCTGATACTTCCCATTTAAGGAAGTAAACTTAAGGAACTGTATAATGTGTTAGAAAAGGGAAAATTTTTTTCCTATGTCTGGAATTAGTGTTATTTTAGTGGTTATTCCTGGCTGAAATTGTGATTTCAATACAAAATGTTTGACGGGGTGATTGGGTTTGTTTGAGAATGATTCCACTCCACTCCTAAAAACCTTCCTAATTAAGTAATTTTTAGTTCCACTGGAAGTACCGTGTAATACTTCTGATATCCCCAAGAGCAGCATAGAGAACAAGTTAGAAAGAGGGGAGGCCTTGTGAAATGGCTGTGGCATGCAGTACAATACATTGGTCCTAACTGTCCAGTTCTTGTGGCTCAAGATATTGGGTATTAATATATGTTAGAATCCAGCTGTTTGCCATATGGTCCTCAGCCCAGAAAAAGAAGAGTGTGCCTTGCTTGAATTAGATTTCTGAACTTAACTATGCACTTGTCTAAATCACACTCACATGTCAAGATATCATGGCATAGTCCTCACATATTATCTTCTGAGTAGTACAATATGTATTGGTGCTGAGTTATGTACAGTGATGAAGTTACTTGGCACATCATTTAGTTGTAAGTGAAGCCCTGTTCGTGTGATGAGTTTGTGTTTCTGAAACATATATATTTAATTACAACTGGAATGGCACAAGAATTGTCTAGAATATTGCATTCATTGGACTAAAATACTGTGATCACATGCTGTGAACTGAGAGGGGAGTGGTGAAACCGTGCAGTATTCCTCATAATAAGATTATTGACCTCCGTTTAGACGCTAGGTGACACAACGGTCACAAACCAAAACCAGAATGCAGTGCCTGTGCTCTGAGTGCTAGGATGTAATTGTGGTGGGGAATGTTACACTGCAAGTCTCTGCAGGCCGCCTTTGCCACAGGTAGAGGGCGGGAGTGCTCTGGCCTTTCTCCCGTATTTGTAAAGTCACCAGAAGCGCAACCAAAGCGTTTTGAAAGGGAAGGATCACGCTGTGTGCACCCACGTACACTCACACACACAAGTAGTGATGATAATAGGAGAACAGTATGTTCACTTGTGCTTGTTGTCCTGTGTTAATTTGTTCTGAGTGTGACTGACAGAGGCCATCTTGTGTCAGCTGAAGGCTGTGCCGGCATCACAGGGGAGCCCTGTGCTGCACAGCTGCAGGGCTCAGGTCCAAGGAAAAAAAAACAACCTGAGTTTGCACTGGGGCTAACCGGCTCTCTCACAAGCAAAGATCCATACTACCTTTTCCCCTCAAATACACCCTGTTGTTTTTATTCACTGCAGTCCAACTTTCTTGTCCTGTCTTTTCCATTTCTCTGGAACATCAAGCCACTGCTAATTCTGCTCTTTTCAGCTACTGTTGTCTGAGTAGCTATTTATTTTTTTAATTTTAATTACAAAACAGACACTTAGAGGGAAATAGAGCGAGTAGTACTTCGACTAAGAAGTGAGGGAGCAGAACAAATGGCTATGCTGAGTTCGATGAAACAGGGACAGAGGAGAACCTGGGACAGAGACAGAAAGCTAGATTGGATTGTCCTAGAAAGTGAGACTGATGCTATGATGCTGAAACTGGAGGAAAAGCAGTACAGGAAAAGGTTAGCTCAAGAGCAAAGGGCAGCAGACAAGCAGGAAGTACAAAGAAACAAGACCTAACAGCTTTTGGAGATCAAAAGGTTGGATAAGCACAATGAGCACACTGGACGGCTGAAAATGGTCAAGAGGTTCAGAGAGAGTCACTGGGAGGAAGAAGGGCTAGGAGATGACATCTGGAAGCTAGGGGAAAGAGGGAGCATGGAATTTGTGATGAGAGAAGGAACCTTTCACCCATAGGCAACTGGTTTGAATCTCATCCAAGTCAATGGTGAAGAAGTAATGACTGTGGGGAGATACAAAAGGAGCTGTTGGTCCCGGTCCAGTTCTTAGTGAGCGGATGTCAGCATCACTGCAGGAGTTAGCACAGCTGGAAGGTTTGCTGGCAGTCAGTAGAGAAACCACAGGCTGGTTGAAAAGGGAGGCAAGTCTAAGGCAAGAGGGAGGCCCATGAGAGGGACTCTTAGATTGTGTTCTCAGGCTTGCCACTTTTTGGTCGTGCATCACTGTGAAAGTTTAAGTGAGAACTTGCAGCTGTTACAGGTTACTTTTGTGCTGATTTGGTCCCTTGTTAACTGAGTGTTATACCTGGTTCTCTTTTAAAAGTTATACCAATGTTTTTATCTCATAGCATCCTGTGGGATGGGGTGAGCCGATCTAACAGCCCTTTGCTAACATACCACCTCCAGTTGTGCTTCCCTTAATGGCACAGCTTGCTTCTGCCAGCCTTGTTTGCCCTTGGATATCCTTGGATCACTGAGCCAGTTCAGCTTACTAAGCCAGCAGAAACATAGCCCAGCAGGAAAAAGTGGATGGTCGTCTGTCAGGTTGGTAGTAAACATTCAGCATCTTCAAAGACCGTCCACTGTTGTTCTTATAGTGCTCCTAGAGGATCATAATCGCCTGTTAAATTTAACATAAAATTGTGTGGAATAATTGTAAAATAACACTGCAAATCATCCAGCAAGCACTGCAGACCACCTGGTTTGACTGCAGACAGCTCACAGATGCAGAGTTTGCCTGGCAAGAAAGTCTGTTCTCTAGAGTCCCTTATGATTTATGGGGAAACAACTCCTCCAAACGGTGACTCAGAGAATAATGGATATTCCTCTGAATCACTCCTAAGGGGTGCTGTCTGTCTCTGGCTGTGTGAGGATGCCCTTCCTGGTTTCACAAGAACTAGTGTAACGGTTTACCAATACCCAAAGGGTAAGGTTCCCTCTCACACCTTCCCTTCTTTCCTGGCCCCACCTTTCTCCTGCTGCGTCTGGCACTCACTGTAGCCCTCCTAAGAGAAGTCAGCTCATTGTAATAGCAGAAATCTACCCCAGCGAGACAGTTGCAGCATGTCAGAAAATGGTCTGATGGTGCTGGAACCAGTACTGAACAGTTAGTCAAGACTAGAATGGGATGAAGGAGAGCTCCAATTATTGCCATCAGAGAACTGTGGTGTTGGCTCATTTGCATACAAAAAGAAGATCCCTTAAGTTTTCTTTCTTACACCTCTTGTCCTTCATACTGACTCCCACAGCTTCTTCATAGAGAGGCACACACACCCCCTTGTTCCAGGCAGCTTGCTGAAAAGAAGTCCTCAAAGGAATTACCAATGAGTAATTTGAAAGTACATGCTCCTTGCAAAACCAGTATCAATAATGTTGCTAGCTTATAACTTTGGTAGGAAAGTACAGTAGTTCAAGAACAAGTTCATAAAATGGTGGCTGTCTAGCTAAGCATTTCTTCCTTTAGAAAAGATTCTATGTACAGAAGTCTGTATATCTGCAAGCAATACAAAAAGAGAGTTCAGATTATCAGGACAAATTAAAAATTGCCATTTTCTGTTATTGTTTCTCTTCAAACTTTGCTTTCTCTCTCTCTCTCTTTTTTTTTTTTTTTTTTTTACTTCGTGCAAAAAATGCTGTAGTCTTGTTCTGTTATTGCACTTGAAGAAGTTAGAAGACCCCATTCTGGCTGGTATCCCCTCCCCCCCACCCCCCCTTTTTTTTTTGGCATGCAATTCTGTTGATGTAAAGAACATTAAAAGAAATATAAGGGTCTAGTGGTTCCTTTTAATGACTGGAGCACTTGCCTACATATCTCTTCATTGTTTGAGTGTAGCAGCTCTCAGTTAATGAAACTAAATATATATACCAAGTAACTTAGCATAGTGTTCTCTTGCTTCTGTTTTTATCTGTAATGGAGCCTATAGCCCATTATTTATAACTGTTTATCTCAGAGACTGTCAAATTCCCATTTCTTTCCTTCCCACAATTATCTCTAGAATGCAAGCAGATACTTCGCTTTTTCTGATGATGTGATTGTAAATTCAGAGTAATTATAAGCATATGACTGCTTTTGAGATTCTGCTTTTGACCTTGATGTCACAGCTTAGGTCTGGACATGATGTACTTTCATAAGGGTAAGTGAAGACTGGTAATTATTATTAGATTCAGGGTGTTTCTTGCCAGCATAAGTTAGCTATTTGGATATTTTATGCATAAATTGAACTGGCAAGTTTTCCAATTTAGAGATACTTTTCATGTAGATATTAGCTACAGAGGGGTACTAAGATGATGTCTTGTCAATGAAGATAAACTTCAGGTACCAAAAGGTGAGCAGTATTAAAGGGAAGAAAGTCAAGGACTATTAAATTTGTAAAAAATCCCTCTTATGGCTTGAGGTTGCACATTCAACTGGATGATACGGTGGAACAGCTTAAATAGTTAATGAAGGCGAATATTAAGCAAAATTATTAACTGAAGTCCCAAGATCAATCTGTTCTAAAAATACATGGGGACGCTATAAATTTTTAGCCTCTCTTCCTAAGGAAATGTGGTTTATACAACCACATGGTCTGAATGCAACTGTCTGAAAGGGTTCTGCCAAAAACTTCTGAGCCAGTTGGCAAGCTTCAACTAATATCGACAGAGAATGGAGACATGTCAGAGATACTAATTTTCTTCACGGTTTCTCAAAATAAGCATTTGGGTAGAGGAGACAGAAATTAATAACCCCAAAGATGAAAACACTTCACTTTGTGACCAATTAGGTTGTTTGGTACCAAAGAGTCTTTTCAGGAGAGAGATGTTACAAAATTTCCTAAGGAAGAGCTTTGATCTGAGTGTACTTCGCTTTAGGCACAGAATAACCTAACCGCAAGGCACAAAGCCACAGGCTACATAAGTTCTATTTTCATTTTTTGAAATTATTGATGACTTTTTCCATCACTTATGCAAGAAATTCAATCCGTCTTATTCTAGAAGCTCAGTTTTGTAATAGACCGTTCAATGAATGTGCATTAATGTCCCCAACAGGCTACTGTTGTTTCTGTAGTGCAGCCATTTGTTTCTACAGTGAGAACAAATCCTCTAGTGTGGTGTTGATATGGTGCTATTGAGGGAATTTGGTTACACTTTTGTGGAAAAAGGCTCTGTTCTTACAGAAAACAGCTGTAAGAGAAAAAGATACAGAAAAAGACATTTCTTGATGCCAATATTACAACTGCTCATAACTTGTGGACTCCATATGGTATCAAACTCAGGAAGAAAAGTGTTTCAGATGTCTTCACGGTACACAATCTGACATTAACTTATTACTGGATGTATTTCTACGTCATCATTATATGCATTTGTTTCCCTTTTTTTGATACCAAACTCGAAAAACATTAATTAATGTGAGCACTACAAAGAGAATCACAGAATCGTAGGGGCTGGAGGGTACCTCAAGAGATCATCTAGTCCAACTCCCCTGCCAAAGCAAGTTTCCATAGGTAGGCATCCAGACAGGTCTTGAATATCTCCAGAGAAGGAGATTCCACACCCCCCCTGGGCAGCCTGTCCCAGGGCTCTGTCACCCTCACTGTGAAAAAGTTCTTCTGCATGTTGGTGCGGAACTTCCTGTGCTCCAACTTGCAGCCATTGCCCCTTGTCCTGTCCCCACAGACCACTGAAAAGGGGCTGGCCATTTCCACACATTTTCATTTCCCCCTGTGTCCCACACTTGAGATATTTATAAATGTTAATAAGATCCCCTCTCAGTCATCTTTTCTCAAGGCTGAACAGATCCAGTTCATTCAGCTTTTCCTTGTAGGGGAGATGCTCCAGGCCCTTAATCATCTTTGTAGCCCAGCTCTGGACTCTCTCCAGGAGATCCCTGTCTTTTTTATACCAGGGAGCCCAGAACTGGACACAATACTCCAGGTGGGGCCTGACCAGGGCAGAGTGGAGGGGGAAAAGAGGTTGGTGTTACACTGGAAATGGTGGTAGTCATTTCCTGTCTCTGTAAAGATGGGTTGTAAGTCACATGCCGAAGCCTACTGATTTTTTTTTTTTTTGTCTTTCACAGTCAGGGTTGATGATAAATGTATCAGAATCATGAACACTGATCATGAAGTTATGACAACGAGCTGTTTCTGTCAATGCTTAAAGAACTAATTAAGTCTCTTCTAGAAAGACTTGGTGATACAGAATCAAAATGAAAGCTTGGTTCTAGGTGTTGTAGAAATGTTAGCTAGTTACTTCTGATTGGAGCCAGATGGAGAATTCATATTACATGCAATTCGGCTATCAGATATTTCTGGATGCAATCTAGAAGTACCCGGGGAAAAAAAAAGAAAACAGGAATCTTCAGTATACCCATCTGATAGGTGGAGTTTTCCGTTGGTTGAAGGCTTCAAATCTCTGAAAATATTTTATTCTGAGACAAAACCAGAGTCAGAGATGCCCAAACTCCTTGCCAGGCAGGCTGACTGTTGGTAGCATCCAAACCTAGGCAAGCTTCCATTAAAACCTGTCTGATCTTCTTCTCCAGTTCTGTTAAAACCAACATATCCCCTGACTACTTTCTAATTTTAGCATATTGGTATTTTCAACAGAAAAAAATTTCCTTTACCAAAATTTCCAACCAACTCTAATTTGTGTATGATCACATATACATAAGCACAAGACCTTTCGACAAAACATCAAGCCTCAAGAGTCTGGAAACAGATCTGAGAGAGAACTGATGGACATCAAAACTTGCCTAAAAAGGCACATGGACAAACCTCTTTATGACTTAGAAACTCCTTTGGATAACAAAAATGTTTAAGCACCAGGAATGAGGTTTTATTCAGACTAGCAGGAATGTTTTATAGAAACACAAGGTTATTCAATGTAAGACAGTATAAACCCATTTAGAAAAAAGTGCTTTGTGCACTCAGGAATGAGAATATCTGGCACTTTAATAGCACCAAAAAATGAAAGTGCTCTCCTTAATTTTCCTGCCACAGCATAACCACTTAAAATAGAAAGCAGCCCTATGTATCTGGAGCCCCTCAAAGAACTTTCTGCTGGCTAAACTAGTTTGTTCTCCCTAACAACAGTCTTAAAGCTGTTGGTCTCCAATGTAAAATTCTGTAGTCTATCAACAAGAAAAAAGCTGAAGCTCCAATGGGTGCAGTTACACATAGATTTACTTGAACATATTATCTGCAATCCATTTTCTTTTTCTTGTAATTTAACTCCAGCTGAAGCAACTGGATTTCTTCTGTCATAGTGTGTTAGTAGAGCAAAACATTCTGGTTTCACAACTTGCTGGAACACAGCTGATAGGATAACAACAACTAGACATCTAAGAAATTAAAAAAAAATAGTGTTTGGATATAATTTAAACTGGAGATCTACATATCCCATTTGCTACTATCTAGCTGAAGGGCAGTAAAGTATTGTGAAGTAAGTCACAGCTACTTGGTTTGAGGAAATGATATGTCTGGTTGTGTTTAAAACATCCCTGACCCGTGATCAAGGCATCTAAATACCACAGTGCATAGGTTTCAATAGCTTTTCTATAATACTTTTTGTCGTTGCGGTCAGTTAAGTTTGGCAGGGCCCAAAGGCCACAAAGCTGCTATTTTGTATTTGGTTGCCAAGGAACATATCTCTGTGTACCAGTTTATAAGTTTGTCTCCTTGTCACCCATCCCTTTTTTGTTGTTCAAGAGATAACATTCCCACAAGGATCTCGTGTATCAACACTTCAAGTGTGCTTATCTGCAGTAGATAAATGGGGAAAAAAAAAACCATAATCACAGAGAGTCTTTGCTAGAAATGGCATTATTTGGTGCAAAACTTAAAGGGAGGAATGATTAAGAATCCTGTATGAGCTTTTATTAGGCTTGTCTTCCATGGAAAATGAGATGGTTACAGCATGACCTTGAACGAGTTCACCCTTGCTAAAGTATTTGACATCATTTTGCTCTCAGCTGTAGTTAACCTACTAGTTTTAAGCATTTGTAGGCTTTGGGTAGAGCATGCTTCTAGCCAATTAATTGTCCCTGGCTACAGTAACAACAGAAACATGTTTCCAGTTGTGCTGTCTACTCTCTAAAAGGAAGCAATGTTTAGGAAGATCAGGACTCAGAGAGGTATTCATTTGTAGCCTTTAACCCTGTTTGATCACCTGACCAGTACAGCCTATTTAAATTTGTTAACAAATGATTTAAGGATAGTGCTTTAAAAAAAACACTGGTAGAAAAATATTTGTATTTTGTTGGATGCATAAGGCTTAAGAAATTTAGGAGAAATCAAGAATTACTAAAATTGAGGTTGAATTAGCAAGACGTCTTTTGGGAAAGGATAGCACCTTCATCTTCTGTTGGTGTTAAGTGAGAATCCAAACCCAAATGAAAAATTCTTAGATTATCATCTTTCTTCTGATAAACAAAACTTTTTTTTTTGGGGGGGGGAAGGGGGGGGGGCTGGGGTGATTACGTTTTTTTCTCCAGAAAAGTAAAAACTTGAAGGAAAGAAAGCCAGGTGTTTTGAGTGGAAATGCTACTCTATTATTATCATCTATATGGTAGAAAAAGGAAAAGAGTGTTTTCTGAAGCAACATCTAAACTTATCAGGAATCAGAAAAAGACTCAGAGGACCACAAAATACAGGAAAACAGCACCTCAGTTCTTTTAGGGTAGGAAAGAGTTGACCAACTCTACTAGCTGGTAATTATTTGTGTCTCGTTATCAGCTCTTTCCTTTTAGGCACTGAATAGCTGTCAGCAAGTGAGTGTTCTCTGTTGATGTAAATAACTACTTGCAAGCAAATAAACAATCACAACCTGTTTTCACTCCCTTGCAGCACAGAGAACTGCCCACTGCAGGAGGTAGTATGGATAGCAAGGAACAAGAGAAAGCCAAACTAGCAGCTGCTGGGGAAGGGGAAATTGGCACATGACAAACTTCAAGTACTTTCTCTCTAAGCCAATAATATAAAACTCACACCTGTCCACTTAACCTACCTATAAGTATCCCAGAAATCTAATCAGAAATGTTTAGGGAGATGCATTACTTGGTAGTCACTTGTTGGCAGGTTAATACTGGTAGACTTTGCTATTGTGTTTTGAGGAGCAGCTTGTTTCTCTGTCTGAAACATGAAATGAGACTTAAAGACAACCAGTGGTTTTTAGTGGTGAGCCTTGGTTTACATGTGGTACCACATATTCAACTGTCATCCTGCTCTTTTTAGGGAATATGGAGCTCACCCAAGTCTTTTTCTTCAGTACATTTAAGAAGGTCATTGGTCAGAGGAGATCATTAGGAGCAATTCACAAGTTTTCCTGATGGTCTAAGAGGCAACAGAGCTGTAGCTTGCTGGATTCAGCAGATGAGTTGGCAATTAAGATCTTTAAGGTTAGACTCCTCAAAATTAACGTGCATTCTGGTGCATTGCTCAGTGATAGAGATAGTAACCTTTTTTAGGATGTGAAAGCAGTATGTGCTGACTGCTGGCTTAAAGATATCAGAGGGAGAAGGAAATGTCGTTCCACTGTATTAGAGGAAAAAGGAGCACAAGGTTTGTTTGTTTCTGTGGGAGTGGATTTACCTGTGGGGGGCAGGCAGGACTTGACCTTGGTTTCTGCTATATGTCTTCAACGCTTTTGTCCTAACACAGGTCCCACCCAGCTTCACAGGGAAGTTGCATCCACCCATCAACAGCTACCTGTGTTAGGTGAAAGAGGAATTATATACTGTAAGAGTACTGCCTGGAACCATATCATGTTGGTTTTTGTATATGTTTCTATATCTACCTTAAAATGCTCCTGTTACTTTTGCCATTTTCAGACCATCTGACTGTAGCTGGTAATACCAGAAACTTAGCTGTTTCAAGTTCACTGTCTAAACATTTGGGGTAAAGAATGGGAAGATCTACCTTCATATTGGAGTGATAATTAGGTACTTGCCTTTCCCGCTCTCTTCAGCAGTCTTTTCTGTCCACGTGAAGAACATAGGCTGTGGCAGCACACAGACTGTGGAGGAAGATTGTTACAGGTCTTTGTCTTCTGTTTGGGACTACTTGGTATGATGAGGGATTAGTAGGAAGACCTATGTACTGGGTTGATGATCATGGATCTCAGGGGCAATTAGAGCCCGTTGATGCTCTCAAAGCCTTCACACATCCTTTCCATTGTTTCAGGTTCTCTGTAGATTCATATGCACAATGGCAATATGTAGTGTATGTTTTCAAATGGGAGGTTATGGAGCAGAGCTGAAGACAGGAGGAAATTCTGCTGTAATGGAATCAGCATGTTTTACAGCTTCTAAGATAGTCAATGCAACATACAGGCAAAAGAGATTTTAACTCTTAATTTTTTTTTTAACACATCAGGAAGTCAATAGGTAACTCACTCTCTTTATGGTATGTAAAAATAGCCAGCACTTAAATATAAGCTCTCATGAGCAAGAAAATTCACCTTTGGGTACAGGAAGCAGTAAGTGCCATTTGCTTTTCAAGATGCCTTTGCTTAACTTTATTTTGATATATATGAGCATGTTTTTGTTCATTATCCAAATTGTTTACAACTAATAATGCTTTCAATGGTTCTATTTTGGGATACATAACTTCATAGTTAAGGTAAAAATCTGAATCTGTTTTACATTTTTCTTAGTGTACTGATTTCTAGAATAAATATTAACAGGAGAGTTGTTTAAATTGAATTATGTATTTTTTAAACTTTCAATTTTTTCCAAGTCTAAAACCTCAGAAATAAAACAGATAAAGAACCTCCCAATGATTTTAAAATCTTTATCATTTTTAGTCTCAATAAAAAAAGACATAAAAATGTGTTAGTGTGACAATATTATAATCTTAATTTTAGGAGCAATGACCATTTGTGGTTATAATGGAAATTAAAGTGAGCTGCAGGCGTTACCCGCAAAGCAGGTTCCTGTTGTCTCCTGATTGGCATCTAAAGTGGTGTGCAGAATTCCCTGTCTAAAACTCAGACATGTTAGCTGGAAAACCCATGGAAGGAAATTAGATGAGAAAACATGCCACTAACAGGAAAGTATCTTCATCAAAAGGAAGAGAGCAGAAGCATAATAAAATATCAAATGAGCAAAGCCACAATTGACAACTTGAGGCACTTTAGTCAGAAATTTTATTTTGCTTTGGCTAGTTTTGCATATTAGCTTAGAATCACAGAATGCGTTAGGTGGGAAGGGACCTTTAGAGGTCATCTAGCCCAACCCCCCTGCAGTAAGCAGGGACATCTTCACTAGATCAGGTTGCTCAGAGCCTCATCAAACCTGATCTTGAATATCTCCAGGGATGGGGCCTCTACTGTGTCTCTGGGCAACCTGTTCCAGTGATCTACCACCCTCATATTGAAGAACGTTTTTCTAGTATCCAACCAAATCCTCCCCTTTTCCGGTTTAAAACCCTTTCTGCTTGTTCTATTGCTACATGCCCTTGTGAACAGTTCCTCCCCAGCTTTCTTACAGGCACTGTTCAGGTAGTGGAAAGCAGTTATTCGGTCACCCAGTGGAGCCTCCTCTTCTTCAAGATGAACAAGCCCAACAGCCTTCCCCCTGTAATCCTCCATTTTCCCTTTGTATTTTGTGGAACTACTCTCCCTTCACATGGAGGAAAATATAGCACACCAGTCCTTTGACCAAGTGTATGTTACATGCTTAGAATGGTGTAAGAAGCATCAAATAATAGTTCTGAACAGAAATTATTGTATATAAGACCATCTTAAACAGATTACAAAGGCATATCTCTTAATATTTGCCTTTTTTGTAATCTTAATGAATGGACTGAGATCTAAATGGTCCCCACCTGCTTTTTTAGTTGGACCCCACCCTTAATTTCTTCAGAATCTTAAGTCAGCCGTGATTTATAACGTATTTCTCTGTCTCATACTCCCACAAATATTCTCATTTTGAATTAATAGTCATATGTGAGCAGTTGTTAAGTGCTGGCAAAACTGGGACAGATCATGGGATTTGTGCTTTTTTCCACTAATATATCAGGAAGCAAAATGATCTTTAGCTATTCAGGTGATGTGCTGTTTATAAGTCCCCTAAGTCAGTTCAAGAGGTAGGCTGCAGTCAGGTTTTACATGTGGAAGGAAATAGAATCTTGCTGTGGGTTATAAACTCTTTTAGAAATGCCTTAATCAGCTGGTAGCTAAAGAAACAGTATTTTTATAAAAGCTTCTCTAAATTACTAGGTAATTTTGCTAACCTTTCTTATTTGAAGGGCTTTTCTCTCCTGTGGTGTTTGGGTTTTGATTTTGGTTTCTGTTTGTTTTCATTAAAAAGGACAGTGTCTGCTCTTCAGATTATGAATTTTTAAATACTTTTTAAAATGCTAAATTCTTAAGTACAAGTACAGTTGGTATAGTCTGGGTGAAGAAACTACCTAATAGAGCAGAGCATCTAATAGAGCGGAGTGCTCAGTGCCTTATGTGCTTACTTATGTATTCCTCTCATATTAAATGTAATAAGAAAAGGAGAATCTTATAACCCTGGGTACCTTAATTTTATATCTGTATCTTCTTTACCTAGAAAGTAGTTCTACTGTGCTAAGAAAATCTAAAGATTTGCATAACCCCATGACTAGACTCTTCTAGTATTGGATGCTGGCAATACACTTATGTGGTAAACTCCCCAGCAACTTGCTCTTTTCAATCTGACAGGGTCTGACTTGTGTTTCATGGTCTCTTGTTCTCACCGCTTTGCTGGTTTTGCTGGGTTGTGGGTTTTTTTAATAGCTCTGTAGTATTAGTACCTGTGGGATGAAAGTGGGACTTTTGCCCCCTCTGCTGGCTGCCTTACCTCTGGTCAGTGGTTTATTAAAACAACAGATCAGTTTCATTATGGCTTGGACAGGTCTCTCTGCCTCCTGTAGCATACCACCGTTTTCAGAGAGATAAGCATTTTGGGCTGGAAGTAAATCTACTGAATAATACGCTCAGCAACATGCGTGTGTTGAAGTGAAAGAAGTAGCAGGATTGGGTGATGAGCTGTGTTGCTGGTAAATCACGGGGCTGTGGCTAAGAAATCTGTCCTGTGCTAAAAGCACTGGCAACCCCGACTAAGATATGTTATCTGGACCTTTTTTCCCTTTCACTCTTACTTTTTCTGAATCTCCAGGTATTTGACATTAATGAAGAACTAGAAATCAATAAGATGCCATGCATTTTTTCTTTGTTAACACAAAAAAATGGTGAAACAGCTTTCTGAATGTGAGTCAGAAAAATCAGATTTTAATTTACATTACAAATAAGCCTTTTAGGCCTCTTGAAGTGCACAGGGAAACATTTGTTTAAAAAACATTTAAATACTTCCATACTAACCAGATTATAGCATTTAAGTGCAAGAACTCACAACAGCAGATATCAAATGGAGCAGCTACATAGCCAGCTCACAGACACTGTCCCCTAGCCTTCAGCTCAAAAGGAACAAGAAATACCCCACAGTTCAGAGCTGTTGTTAAAAAAACCCAACCAGTCAATTGATTAGGAGCTTTGATAACCCATGTTAAAGTTTCAGTCTTAATAGTGTGGACCAGGTTAGGTAATTACTGAAGAAAACTTGATTCAGAGACCTAACCCCTGCTTAAGAAATTCAGTTATTAATGGTGGACCAAATCTTCTCAAATCTCTACTTGTGTATGACAGTGGCAGAGCCTTTCCAGAACCATATGAATATAAGCAGGTTGTTTTCTATACCTTCAAATTCAATTTTAGGCTTGAACGAAGTCAGCTGTCATCTGTGTTGCAGCTGAGAAACAGCTGTCTCTCTTTGCCTGTGTTTGCATGTACACAGGCTTGACTTGCAGCATGTGAGTGACCAGACCAAGCATACCAGTTATGTGAGTGAGAATTGTTTCCACTGTTCATTATCCTTGGTTCAGTGTTCCTGGGGATCCAAAGCAGTCTAAAAATCTGAAGCATTCCTACAAGAGGAAAAGGAAAGCTCAAGGGCCCTTGCATGGCCATAGATATTAGCATTGTCCTGTTTGCCCTGGTTCTAGTTGTAGTTTGAATGTGCTGCATAAAGAATACAGGTTCAGTCTACCTTCCGCCTGAGGCAAGCATGTCTTCTGGGTGTTTCCATGCACAAATAGTTCTTTGCAAGTGCTAAACCTGAATCTGTGTAGGTAGGTTGGTTTCCAATCTTCACTGGTTGCTGTCTCTGGGACAGACCTTGGACCAATGTTACAGCTGTGTAGCTTGCTGTTCTTGCCTGGGCTTCTTTACTGGATACTGTGCCCTACTCACCAAGAGGCTGATGGAACTGGTTGCTCTCACCATCTCAGCCTTCCTTTGGTATTGCAAATATACAGCCTGGTGAGTTAGGTCATGCTTTGCCTGTGCTGTTGTCACCCTTGAGTGTCTGACTTCAACAGAAGAGCCTCACTCTACAGCTCCCTGACATCTGGGTATATACAAATATATACACTGGTTATATAAATATATACACTCTATAGTCTGTATGTGTGTGTATATATAAAGTGCATTTGTGAGTAACATGCATATTTATACATATATATTCTCTATTCTATGTTCCATAATATATATTCTTGTAATTGGTTTCAGTGCTCAGGCACTGACAGCAGTGGTGGCTCTACCCAGCTCCAACTGACCCATTGCAGGGCATGGCTGAGCCCCTTAGCCATGAGAGGAACACCTCTAAGCAAACACATTTAGGAAAGGCCAACCACAGAAGGCAGACCGTGAGGTGAAAGGGAAAAAAAGTGTTAGTAACAGCCCTGTGAGGACCAAGGTGAGAAAAGCAGGAAGAGGGACAGGAGGTGCTTCATTTTCCAGAGCAGAGGTTCCTCTTGTCCTGGTTTCAGCTAGGATGGAATGAATTTCCACAAGGAGCCAGACCGGCTGGCCAAGGGAGTATTCCATATCATATGAAGTCATACCCTCCATAAAAGGGGGTAGCAGGGGAGGGGTGGCTCATTGTGACTCTGGGATGCTCTGAGTGTATGGTGAGCATCCAGTTGGATGTTGGGTGAGTAAAATGCCTTGGATTATCACGTGTATGTTCTAAGTCTTGTTGTTATGTCTCACTCCCTATGTTGTTCCAGTAGACTGTCCTTATCCCAACCCATGAGATTTTGTCTCTCCATTCTCCTCCTCAGGAGATGGATGAGTGAGCAGCACATGGTGCTCAGCTGTTGGCTGGTGATAAAGCACAACACCACCACAGCCCCTGGAGAGCCCATGCTGGACCAAGTTTATGGTCGAGAACTGGAGCCCAAGGAAAGGGCCACAATGGAGCAGGGCAGCAATGTGAGGAGGAGGAAGGAGGGACAGAGACAAAGTGTTATGGACTGACCACAACCCTGCATTCCACATTCCCCTGTGCTCCTTGGCGTATGTGGGAGGGAGGGAGGGAGGTAGAAGAGCTGGAAATGAAGAAAAGGAGTTGAGTCTGGGAAAGGAAGATGAGTGAGGCATGGTTTTGTTTTCTTTGTTTTTCACTATCCAAATATTATTTTCGCCGGCCGTAATGTAATTTTCCCCAAGGTGGATCTGTTTTGCCCATGACAGTAATTGGTAAGTGGTCTCCCTGTCTTTATCTTGACCAGTGAGCCTTTTCATCTTTTTTTCTCCTCTTGCCCTGTTGTGGAAGGGGAGTGAGACAGTGGCTGGGTGTGTTTGGTAGCCATCCAAGGACCACTCTCCACAATTCTATATATTATGTATATTTATTTCTATACCTAAAACCCTATGTATATGCAAAAATGTGTATATATACGTATATATATGAGCACTTCCTAGCCTGAAAGAAATGAGCAGCCAGGCAGAGAGATGTCTGATATTATGTGGGCATGACTGTTCAAAAAAAATGGCAACTATCCAATCACAGAGAAGTATGAAAACAGGTAGGGTATGACACAACAAATGTGTTTATCCAGGTAGATCACAAACAGGAGCATCCCACTCTGATGCCTTTCTGGTGCAGGCAAGAAGGGGCAGCTGCTTGTATCAGCCAGTCTCAGGGCAGTCTATGGACAAATGATATATGATGTTTTACAAAATGGCAGCCCCCAGGGGCAGAGTGATGTAGGGAATAGATGAGGTGACTGAAAGATGCACAGGACTTTTGGGCAAGTGGAGGACACTGTGTCCACTTTCGCTCTCCACCAGACTCCTTGTCATGTTTCTGCTGTAGTCTGGGCCCTATCTGTATGCACCACCCCATGTGTAATCCAGAAAAAGGGAGCCATCACTACCCTTCCCATGTTGGAAGGGCTGCAGGGGATGCAGCCCAAGATGTGGACAGTCTTCATCCTATGTGGGTTTGGGCCTGTCCCATACCATGTGCAGGCCTTGATATTTTTTCATGTTCAGTTTTATGAGATCCTGTAGGCCGGTTCCTTAGCCTGTCCAGGCACCTCTAACCAGTTGCTCTGCCCTCAGGTTTGACTGAACCCCTGTTTGGGTGTCATATGTGGACATGATGAGGTGCATTTCATCTCCTCTTCTGGAATACTGATAAAAATGTTGACCAGGGAAAGTCCCTGAATAGTCTCCTAAGAAATTCATCTTGTCATTGGTCTCTAGGTTGCAGATTAATATTTACCCTTTCTGATAATCTCTTCCTCCTTTATTTTTCATGTAAAAGCCACCAAAAGCACACTTAATGTAGTTAGTGTGTTTATGTCTGATTGCTGAAATCTCACAATTTTAATAATAGAGCCACTCGGGCTGCTAGTCTCTTGTTTGCTTTAAAGTTCTTAAACTGGCCTTGTCACTTGTGTTTATCTGCTTCAGAAGGGTTTCTCATTGGAAAGCTGTCTCACCACATGCATGTTAAGGTTTTAATTGCTAGTTTAGGAGTTTGGATCTCTTGGCATGGAATCAGAGGAAGTGACAGCTGGACAAGCTGGTACACAAGAAAGAATGTTTCTGCCTGTTAGTGGAAGAAATGTCAGTTTTCTTTTTTTTTTTCTTGTTTTCTGCATGACCTTAAGAGATGGTGAAAACTGTAATGCAAAATATATCAGAAATTGTCTTTTTGGTCTGGCCATCAGAGTTTTTAATATATATTTTATTTTCAACAGTGGTTTAAACAATTCATGTTACCAATGGTGGCAAGATGGCCAAGACATTGTATGCTTCAAAGTAATGGGTATTCTGCCAGCATTAAGCAACTAGGATTAATTTGCACATTTTGTTTTCCAATTCTCCTGAATTTTTCAATTTTGCTTTTTAAAATTGTTTTTGGGGGCAGGAGTATATATCCTGAGACTTCCGATTTTTTTTTTCTTGATCTGCATAGTGATACCAGAAATACTGTGGCAGTAGCTGCTTATGCTGTATTTATGTATGTTTTGAATTTGTGGAATGCATTTAATTAAACATTTTCATTGAAATTATTGTTCCTCACTCCAGTCATATGTCTAATTCTCTAATTAATACATTGTGATTTATGATACCTTTCAGCTGCAGCACACAAGTTATATAGCAATCAGTGAAACATGAAATATTCACTATGACAAGCTTCTGTGGGAAAGTACGCTTTATAATCTGAGTTTTATATATTGATTGAACTGTGTTCAGCCTTTTTCTCATTTTTATTTCATATTTCTTAAAAGTTACTGAATGGTAATCACTTGATGGTGAAGAAAGTTATTTCAGTGAGAGAGCTAAAACTAGTTCTAGATTTTACAGTTCAACATGAGTCACTAAACACCATTTTCTTTTCACAGATTTCTCTTGGTGCTGGTTTGCTTAATATTCAGTGTGCTGTCTACTATAGAGCATTATTCTGAATTTGCCACTGGAACCCTTTTCTGGATGGTAAGTGAACTTTTTTGGGAAAGACTCTTGTCAGAGTCTAAAAAAATAAAATCTAACTTGCTTTAAGTGAACAAGGGAGATAACCTAAAAATCCTCATGCAAATCATGGAAAGAGATAGTTTAATAGGGATGATTATTTTCTAGACCTGTAAACTATGGGACTACTTGATAGATTAATAGATTTAAATACTTGCTTTTCATAAGGTATGGAAACTGTACCCTCTATCTCTTACTGTGGACCACGAAGTATATAGAACTGGAAGGAAGGCCTCCTATTACACTTAGGAAAAACAGTGATTTTGCTTTCAGGTTGGTGCTGCTAACTTGTGGCTCTTAGCATTAGGGTGTCAGGTTCTTCTTGAGGATACATTTTAAGTTTTGTACCTTATGCTTCTGCAAAATACAAAGATGTGTTGCTTAGCTGATACCCTTTTCTTGCTATTAGGATCTTAAGTTGTAATTTAAACTATAGGTGTCATGATAGAAAAATCTGCTCATTTGGAGTTGCACATCAGTGGCTTATTCTTTTCCCAGTAGCCAGGGAACAACTTTTTTTTTTCTTTTATCATTGGAATGGCTAATTTACAGAGGTACAGAAATGTACCTGAACTGTGTTACCAGTCCTGAGCTATTTGAGGCTCTTAAAAATGTCAGGTCACATCCAGCAACTGTTTATAAACTGTTGCAACAAACATACAATACTTTCAAGTGCTCTATGATCCTTGGGGTCCCTTCCAACCCAGACCATTCTATGGTTCTATGATTCTATGATTCTAAATTGAAGTAGGTGGCAAATAAAAGTACAAATAATTTGCATGACTAGGCAATGTTCTTCCTCTGTTCCCCCATGCCCTTCTTCACCTGTAGAAAGAATGAAGATGAAGCATCCTTGATAAAAATGAAGTAAATCACTTGAAAATAGTTGCTCATAATTAAATTTTAAGCAGTCACATCCTCTGATCTCAATGTGTGATGATCTCAGCATTCCTATTGTGGTTTTTTTTTTTTTTTCTAAGTGGTAACTTCTAATGTGAAGGATTTTTGTTTTCCATGGTTTGAAAATAAAAATCTGTTATTTGTTCCTTCTCTTGTGGCTTAGATTACATTATTATATGCAACTTTTGCCTGCAATTGACTAATCCATCATTAGGATCCCTGGTTTATTTGGGGATTTTAATTAATGTTAATCCTGTAACAAATGTTGCTTGGTCTTTAAGCTGTAGTCAGTGTCAAACAAAGTGCAGTATTCTGCCAATCATGTGTGGTCTTGTCATACTCGCTGAAGGATGTAGACTGATTATAGGTCAGTACAACCGCCACCAGCAACAGTAATACTGGCAAGGATTCAATGCTTAGCTGATTTTTTTGTGTAGATGATATGTGCATATGCAGCCACATATTATTATTGGACAGAAAAATAACTAGATGAAGACAGATGTGTGGCTGACATGGTCCCCCACATAGCAGTGCCAGCTATTTTTAAATGATGTTGTCATCTGACAAATGATTCGCACATAGTCAGTGGCGGTGCCAGAGCAATTTCTTGGCCACTTTGTGTTACAGACTTATCCTGAAGGATACCTCTCTTGAATTTGCTTTCCTCCCTGCAGTTTCTTGAGCTTCCTTCCTAGAGGAACAGAGGTTAGCTGTTATGCTGGCTACTGTAGATTCACTCACCTGGAAAGCATTTGTCTTAAAACTCTGAGTCTCTGAAATACATTCACTTCAATTACAGTGTTTGAAAGATTGCTTTTGGAGATAGTTAGTTATTTTTAATAGAATTCTAAGGTTTCTTGTTTCTAGTAGCTAAATGGCTGGACTGTGGCTTGGAGCAATTATCCCCTATTCACCTTTACCTGAAGGAATTTCAAACTCTATCTCTCATGTTACCCCAGACAGTGCTAACCCCATGGAAGCCTGGAGATCATTGTTCTCTTTACTCTGTAGCAGATTATTACTCTGATCTGCTTCATACCAAATTTGACTGTTCGTGGAACCAGAGTGAGTTTCTCTCACCAAAATACAAAGGCATTTGTCTATGTATTCTGCCTTCTGTGTCCCTCTGCTCTCTTGAAAGTGTTTGAGAATAGCAGAGACTGCCAGTATGGTGAGAAATAAAATTGCACCAACGTATCTGCTGGATAAAGTTCAAAATGAAGTTGATTTGTTTCTCTTCTGACTGAGGGAACCCATAATTCTTCGTATAGCCCTGTGTCACTCACAAATAAATGCTGCTATGTGATGCTTGTGGTATTTTCCCACTTGTGGAAAAACTGCTTTTCATTGTATTGAGATGGATTAACAGTTGGGAAGAATAAACCTCAAAATTGTAACGCTGAAAGTTGGTAAGACCTGACAAGAAGGATAACATTTGATACTTGTAGACACTTGAATCTTTTTGTATTTTCTTAGAGAGGGTGAGATGATGTGTATCTAGGATCTGCTAGTTGAGACGGGTTTTGTACAATGCCTGGGGAATCAGCCATAATGGTATGTGCCACAGTTGCGAATGAAGTATTTGCAAGACTTAAGGCAATGCTACATTACCTTCTGCCTCCTAAACTTGTTCTGCCTGCCCTCTCTTCTGCTCTTGCAGATGCTGGAATTTTCCAAGCAGGAAGGGCACATATGATTTTCCAAAACAATCGTGGCCATTCTAGTTACAGATTGTTTAATGGGTAAGAATAACATCTTCACTTGTCATGGTAGGCAAATGTTGGATTTCAGAACTCTGGAACCATGTGCCTTGGAAGCATGTGGCTTGGTGGTGGTTCTTTTCATACAGTCATAGAATAATAGGTAGGAAAGGACCTTCCACCTTGATGGTCCTATGCTGAACTTGCTCCAAGTTATCAAAGTCTTTCTTGTAGTGGTGGCAAAATAATTATGCAGTATCCTAGATACAGTCTAATGAGAGCTAAGTAAATAAGGGAGTAATCACTTCCCTTGTTCTCCTGTTGCTAGGTTTCATCACTTTCTTTGCATTTGGAGGAGGTTATCTTTAAAGACCTTATGAGGTTGTTGATCCTTCAGAGCTGTCTCCTATGGGATCCATCCTATCAGTTCCCTGAATATTTGAAAGTTTTCTCTTCTGAAGTATAAGTTCCCTTCAGAACTTTGAGTTACATTATTTCTTACATGCTACATTCAAGGCATTGTCATTAAAGATTATGTCCCCAACTAATTGTTCCTTGTATATCTGAACAGCAGATCCAGCTGTGGTTCGTTCCCAGTTGCCCACTCAATACCTGTATCTAAAAGTTACTCCAGAAGTCTCTCAGATGGCTTTTATCTCAGTGTCTTGCTCTTCAAATTGGTGCTAGCTTAATTAAAGTCCTCTAGAAGGACCAGAACATGATATAGAAACATTCTTCAGCTGTTTAAAGAAGACTTTGTCTGCCTTATCCTGATCATGTTGTCTGTGACAAACATCCACCATGATGTCACCTTTAGTGACCTGTTGTCAGGTAATGATTAGGTGCACTAAGTGCTTAATGCCTGAATTCCAAAAGGTCGGTCATGCCTCGTTGAAGTTTCCTGTCTGATGGGCAGGTGCATTTCTTCCAGTATCTCACACTTTACGTGTTGGAGCAGGTACCACCCTAAGAAAATCTCCATTTTGATCACTGGAACAAATTGGCAGAACTAAGCAGCACACTGACCCAAAAGAGCACTGTGATGGATGACTACGGGCGGATCTGTAACTGGGACTGTTGAAAAGAGTAACTCTCTTCTATTGTATACTAAAAACAAATTTCTGAAATAATCCTGCCCAGTATCGTGCTTATGAACTTGGGATACAGCCTCACAAATTATCATGTTGTGCCTGAGTACAAGAAGTGGGTAACCAGCATGTGTGCTATGTTCCACGAATAAAAGTTTGGGGGCAGGGGAGGCAATATGGCTTTCTTGCCTGTTTGTAGACCACATGGTAAAGCCTGTTCCCAGCAGGCATGTGAGCATTAGAATTTTGGAACTGGTTTAGGATGCGTTTTGAAAAATGGGTCAATGCTTTTGGCAGAAACACGGAAGAAAAAAACCCCCTGTTCAATAGCTGTCCGTTCCCCCCCATCCCCCCCCAGCTTTACTCAAAACACTTTTGGCACTCACAGAGATATTTGTCAGGGTTCACTTGCCTTTGTAATAGATTCTTCCAAATACAAGTCAAGACCAGTGATTAAGGGATTTCCTCCAGTCAATGCTTAATCTTGAGTCAACACTGTTCATTTTCTGTCTTTGATAGAATTGACTCCTAATTATTACTTGTGTTTATCTGCTACCTTCCCATTGTTTTTTACAAGTGCTTCTTAAATACCACATGACTGAGTGCAGAATGAGTTTGTGATTCATTCCTGAGCTGCAGAGTTGTGTCCTCATGCATGTTTCTAACAGGAACCTGGCTCTTGAAGAGTGTTTATCATGAAGAAGGCAAAACATGACCACTCTTTCTTTGTTCCATCATGCTTACCTATTGCTCTTTTTTTTTTAAGATAAAAATTCTTTCAAAATGCATATTTTGAGAAATTAAGAGAACATGAATGGTATTATTTTCTTTTAATTGGAACCCTTACCTGCCACAAGTGATTTTATACTTTATTTCTTCACTGATGTATTTTCAGATGGGTTGGTAATAATCAAAAGAAAAAATACTCTTTAAATACTAGCGTTGCTTTTAAGCTACTTGTTGTTAAAATAAACGTATACACTTTGATCATTAACTTGGATTCCTGTCATGGGTCAGCTCCCTTTCTATTGACCATATTTCCCAGAGTTCTAGCTATTTTACTACTTTCTGCTTTCATTTGTTGAAATCTCCCTTGTGAGTTCAACGGATTAATCAAATCAGTGCTGATTGCCTATGATGTCTTTCATTACAAAAATTCTGCTTAAATGTTCTTTTTGACTTTTAATGTGTGTCATGAATCTTCTGTACTCCTTGTTTCAAGCCTGTATTTACTGTGGTGTTTAAAGTTATGCGCTTCTTCAGCTACTTTCTTCTCTGGGAGGTCATCAGACTTAAATGGATATGTCTCCTTCCTGATCTAAAAAGCTTTCTTTCAGGTCTGTGTGCATATTATACAGCAAATGTATATACTTTCACTAGTTAGTGTTAATAGGTGGTTGTTAAAAGCAAAAAATGTCTTGAGCTATTCTCAAAGAGCTGCTGATATATTAGCACAGAATTTTTGCCTGACTGTAGGCAAACCTTGAAATTGTCTGAGACCAAGATCACAATAGCTAAGTGACTGAGATTAAAAATATTTAAAAAAGCATGTAGGAGTATTTTTGCTTAAAGTTCCTATGGAAAAAAATGTTTTTATTTAAAAAGCTTATTCCATAAAATGAAAAAAACCTCTATGTTTTCAGCAAAGCCTGCAGATGCTTCTGTCCATCTATTTTTTGAGGTTTCATAGAATCATAGAATGGTTTGTGTTGGAAGAGACCACAAAGACCATCTAGTTGCAAACCCCCTGCCATGGGCACGGACATCCTTCCCTAGATCAGGTTGCCCAAAGCCTCATCCAACCTTGCTTTGAACACTGCCAGCTAGGGATGGGGCTTCCACCATGTCTCTGGGCAACCTGTTCTAGGGCCTCACTACCCTTACGGTAAATACTTTCTTCCTAACATCTAATTTAAAGCTTTCAGCTTAAAGCCATTCCCCTTGTCATGTCACACTCCCTGATGAACAGTCCTTCTCCTGCTTTTCTGTAGGACCCCCTTAAGTCTTGGTAGGCTGTAATTAGTTCTCTCTGGAGCCTTCTCTTCTTCAGACTGAACAAGTCCAACTCTTGCAGCCTGTGTTCATAGGAGAGGTGCTCCAGCCCTCAGTCATCTTGGTGGCCCTCCTATGGACTTGCTCCAAAAGCTCCATGTCTTTTCTGTACTAGGGACCCCAGAGTGGACACAGTATTCCAGGTGGGGTCTCACAAGAGCAGAGAGGCAGAATCACCTCCCTTGACCACGCTGTTCTTAAGGCAGCCCCTTTTAGGTTATATTTTATCCTTTCTTTTTCCCAAATTTTATTTCCCTGATATGTACAATTATAGTTTTATCTTACTCTAACATGATTCTGTTGGAAAATATTTTTAAAAAGTTATTCAAGCACTTTGTATAGAATTTTGCCTATATAGCAGAAGGCTGTAGTATTTTCTTAATGATCTGGAAGTTAGTGTGTCAGTTTCAATTTGGCATCTGGATCTTGAAGGATATGGCATTAAAAATAAACTATGAAGTGGGCCAGGTGTAATTCCTCCTTTGAGGATTAATCTTGATTGAGTGTTTTCATGGTTAGAGGTCATATATTTTTCTACCAGGAGAGGTCACCATGGTAGTTTACAAAGACAGATTTTTATTAGTATTTTAAAAGACTGCGAAGAGAGCTTCTTAGCTCATGGGAGTAATTTCACTAATTGAGCTGTTCTAAAAGCAAGAACAAAATATTATTTTTATCACACATGCTTTTATATATGATGAGTAACAGAACACAATGCCTCATCAGTTTGTATAACAGTTCCTTAGATGAAAAGGAAATTTTTCACTGGTTTAGTATCTTAATGTTAATCACTTTCAAAATTTTGGAATACCTAGAGTGTTCTTGATTTGTGAAAACAGAGTATTTTTGCTATGAATGATATTGATTACACTTTGTTAATTTAATTTCTGTTTGTATGCCATGATGTATTCAGTGTTGTGGTCATTGCAATTGGACTAAAGGAGGGATAGGAACTATCGTTTATCTTAATGTGCTTTCCAGTTCAGAGCACATAATCCAAATGTGAAATCCGTGCAGTATTTGGAGAGTAAGTGGTAATGGCAAAACCATAGGAATTGTTAGAATGGATTGGATGAAAAGCTTAGTTATTTGTGTTGCATAGCTGATAGTGGTCTGTTTTCAATGAAGAAAAGAAAATCTTTTTTACAAAACCATTATCTACTAAAATAGGCCAAGTGCTTCTGAGTCTTTTATTTTGTTTTCATCAGGGGTCACTACATTCTAGTCATATTCTCCTGATGGGTGGTTTCCTACTGTGGTTTTCCAGGTGTATGGGATAAGACTTCTAAGGAGCATGTGGTCTCCTGGAAGCTTTCTGCAGCAGAGCAAATAGGTGTATAGTCCTTAGTGTTTCAGCTGGGATCACCAGCTGATCCAGTGTTTTTTCTAGATAAGATTGGTTCCTGTGGTACCTCTTCTTTTGGGAGACAGAATTCATGCATCTGCTTTCCTCTGCAGTGGTTTATGGGGTTTATTTGATCCTGGAAAAAGCAACAGCTTATCTTCCAAACACATTAACACCTGTAGTTCATAGTGATGCACAACTAGAGGGTGCACAGAACCTTTTAAGACTCTTTTCAGGGTTCTCACTTCTTGCCTCCATGTAGGCCCTCACTGCCTTCTCATGTTGCTTGCTTGCAAGCAGTACTCATGTAGTGACTACATTTAGCATGTGGCTTTTACTGACATTCCTCTGTTTGTGAATGCTGCTGGAGAAGAGGCTGAGGTGTAAGATTAGGAGCTCCCACATCAGCTGCTGCTTGAGCTTTTCAGGAGAGGGGCTTATGCTGTGGCTGTATTTAGGAGTCAGGGCTTACGGAGAGGTTCTCATTAGAGAGGTCTAGGCTGCAGATGGGTCACATGGCTCTGTGTCTTTCCTGAAATCACTGCTCAGTTTTGGCTTTATCTAATGATTTCTTCTGCATCATATGCCATGAACTCGTGCTGTATACATAGCCTAGGCTTCTCAAAGTACCCAAACTTCCGACTACCCAGTAACAGTTGGTTTACTTAAGGCAGCTAAGGCATGTGTGTATTTTAACTGCTCTGTTTCTGAACTGGACCACAGGATGCCTTTTCTTTTCTGAAAGTAGTGATTTGATGACACTGTTTTCAAAGTGTGTGTTTTTGAAAGAGGACACACTCTTCCTGTGTGCAGTAGAGGAGCTCTCCTGTTCCTTTATTTTTGCCTCTGCTTTTGTCCTTTTTCCCATTTAAGATATAAATTCATGTCATAAAATGCTGTGGCATCTTTAATCTGTTAGCAGAGGAGGAACGAGGCTGCATTGTATGTAAGCTTAATTAAGTCATCTTTATGATTTCTGATGAAGTGTATGTATGCTAATAGATTTGGGGGCATTTTCTCCATCCTGTTAAAGTAATTAGTGTTAGAAAGTAAAAATGGTAGAATTTTTATCAATTTTCTGTTTTATGCCAAATTATAGCTTTAAATCTGTGCTTTGCCACACAGCATTAGCACTTAGGGCCTTCTCCAGGCCCTGTTTATTAAAGTGATATGTTGATAAACTAATACATGAAGTACACAGGTACTCCTGCTGGCCTTGCCAAATAATGTCTTACTGATGATACTGCATTTCTTACAGATTATGGAATGCAGAATAGGTCCCATAATATGTAGTGGCATTATGTGATGTGTATATTACCTCTGAAACAGTGGGAGTTAATGAGGTGTCCAATTCATTACAGGAACTGACTGGTAAACTGCTTCAGTAGAGTAATACAAAATTTCTTTTATATTATGGAAGAGTCAGACCATTAGTGTAGAATGTATCTGAATAAAACTATGCTCAATTCAAAACCTTTTGCTTTATTCTTCTATTCCTTGTCAACCTGTGAGATAGAAAACAAGGAGGCGAATCACTGTTTCTTTCTGACCTTCAATATAAATAATTATTAAAATAAATATGGAATATTATTTCATAAATTAAACAGGTTAGGAAAAAATGTGAGTCCGCAAGTCTTTTGACATGTTCCATAAGATCAAGTTGTCTACTAAGTAATCTTGCTGATTTGCCATAGTCTTCTGGAATCAAGTGGAAATATCAAGCGTCTCAATGTAAATTATGAAACAATTATTCTTGTGGCCTGTATGACCTTGTGGAATGCCCTAATGAACAGAACATGTTGTGTTGCATGATTGCTGTGTGCTTTTCAACTGCCTAAAATAGAAATCATTGTGCACTTAAGTATGGCTGAGACAAATTAACAGTGGGGCAAGTCTTAATGCCCTTAGTCAAATTTTACTCACTTCTTTCTCAAGTTCTATAGAATTTTCTGTGCAAAGTGGTTTCAGAATGTGGCCCAAGAGACTAGAGAAACATTTCTTACTTGGGAGTGAGAGGAAGGTGGAGAGGTACATGCAGGATTTTTCCAATTCTTTCTCTCAAAATTTTGAGACCCTCCCAAATCAAAAGGTTAAGAAACACGGGTATGATTATTTACAGTTCCAAAATGGATATTCACATTGGATAGATTCCATCTCAGGAGCAAAGCTAAACCCTTCCTCTCCTGCCAGAGGTGATCCCTTCAGGTCAGGCTTCAAGACATGCTGAACTGCAAGGCTCTGGTGGAGTATGGGTGGGTGTATAGAGAAATGAAGAACTTCAGGCACTAACTACTTGAATCTTCTTGATTCACTATTTGACTGTGTTTGTGCTAGCAGTACAATTCTAGAAAAAAACTCCTGCTCAAAATGAATTGACACTATAGATAATTTTCTTGGTAGAGAAAATGTTGCCCGGCTAAACAGAATTGAAAACTAAACTTTCCCATCTGACTGACCCAACTCACCTGAATGGTTGTTGTCACAGGTTATGTGACTGGAGCACCATATGCTTCCCCCATGAGCGTGCAACTTCATTCTTTACAGGAAATAGCAAATGTCAGTAAACTGAAAGATAAAGATAACTCCTGGTATGAAGTCAGCAAGTTCAGCATATTTATCAGACAAGCATGGAACTTTTTTTTTAAAGAAATGTTAAACAAATCCATTTGTATCCAAACAGACTTTCAAACATTAAGTGCATTGGTTTCATCTAAGTCTGAAAAAGCTAATGATACTATATGACACTTAGCAGCATTTGGTATCTTTTCTTCTACATATTGGATGTTTTCTGTCATTTTTATAAGAGCAAGCATGATGTTAGAAATAAGTGTTTACAGCATCAGTAGGCTTTCATAGCATTTAAGAAACTATTAAGCTAAACAGGTCACTGGATTGACGTTTTCAACTCTAAGGACTGGAAACCCTTGAAGACAGGTTATCAGATTAAATTCTGGACATAGGCACACGTGTACAAACATTTGGACTATTGAACCTTTATGCCTGCTTCTGAGGCTTCATTGTTTTGAGCTGCCATTCCTTGATTGAATCTTCGTGAGCACACACTATTCATTTAGCCATCCCACTTCCTCCTTTTACCCGAGCACCTAAATATTCCAATAAAAAAAGTGAAGAGAGCCTTGTGTGTGCTCTCCACCTAAAACACAGCTGCAGCTGAGAAAATACTCGTCTTTTTCATGTGTGTGCTTTAATCACTCCAGCCGAACTCCTTCCCCTCTCCTGCTTCCCCCCGTGCAGTTATCCATAAATGTACTGGAACATATTGTAAATTCCAGGCTATATGTTTCATTTACACATTCTCCTGTTTAAAATGTTGATTTTCTGTGTTAATGTGAGCATTTTTTTATTTGGTCATCAATGACATTCTTGGATAAAAGTCTATGGCTTTTCCACAAGAGTTTCTTATTTGACTGAATTAGATATGGGAGGGAATAATTTGCATCCATATTTCCCTTTAAGCTTATTTTTTTCATATTTTTCATAAAATCGATTAAATGAAGTTGCACTAAGAATATAATTGAAATGATTATGTCTCTTTAGCCTGGAGGAGACTGAGGGGTGACCTTATTAATGTCTATAAATATGTAAAGTGTGAGTGTCAGGAGGATGGAGCCGGTCTCTTCTCAGTGATGGCCAGCAATAGGACAAGGGGCAGTGGATGCAAGCTCAAGCATAAGAGATTCCATGTGAACATAAGGAAAAGCTTTTTCACTGTGACGGTGACAGAGCACTGGAATGGATTGCCCAGAGAGGTTGTGGAGGCTTCTTCTCAGGAGACTTTCAAAACCCACCTGGACATGTTCATGTGACTTAATCTAGATGATCCTGCTCTGGCAGGGGGGTTAGACTAGATGATCTTTCAAGGTCCCTTCCAACCCCTAATATTCTGTGATTCTGTGATTTACTTTGTGGGGAAAAAAATACTTATGCAGTGGCTAGACTTAAGAAAAAAAAAAACAAAAACCAAAGATGGAATGAGTCCATGAGCTTCCACCTGACTGAGCAAATAGTATTATAGCTGGCTGGGTTATGGGTTTTTTCCCTGGACAACAGGGACAAGCATAGAATAATGGAATGCTGCTATTGACTTGAGCAGAGATAATTGATAGTATGAGGCCATCTATAATTCTATCCCACGCCATTGCTTTACAATGGATAAGCAGTTACTGCATGTTACATACTTTCCCTAGTATTACTGTGGCAATTTGAATTGCCAAGAGTACCCTCTACCAGTAACAAAACAGGAAGAGACTAACGTGTGAGTGTGAAGAATCTGGTCTGTACTGTTGTTTCCTTACTCTGTGCTCCACTTCCTGGAAGATAATTTGAGGTGCCTAAAGACCCTCTCTATTGGTACATTTGTCAACACAGTGTGCCTCTGGAGCAGCTTCAGTGCCTCGGACAAAGGACGGTGCTCTGTGTTTTTCCACTCCTGTCTCATAATCCTTCAATGGGTCATGGCAAATGTCCTGACAGTTTATGGCAGCTGTTCTCTTCAAAGGATGTGCAGCTTTGCCTTCCCTTTCTTTCCTCATAGGAGTTCAGAGAAAGTTTGCTGAAAAAAAAATTGAAGGCTGGCATTCAAAACTCACTGCTAGAATAGTCAGGGGTATCTGTTAGTTCTATTCTGATCAAATCTGATAAGGCCTTTTATTTATTATTATTTTTTTAAAGTAATGTTTTGTTCCTCATTTTCTTGCCATTTTGGTGAGAACAAGTATTTTTTTTTCTGACTTTCCAGAAAATTGGTGGGGTATTTTTTCTTTACCAGAACATAAATATGAGGCAATAAATTTAAGATTCTGGAAAGTGTTTATGTATATAGGAGGAAAAGGAGGCAGGGTAGGGCTTTTTTAAAGGTGAACTTAGTGAGGTGAAGCTTGATCAGCCTTGACAGACCTGCAAATTGATGTCTTCTGTGCTTCATTAGAAGTATACATAACAGCAGTATAAGCTTCATAGTCTCATTTTTTTCTTTTTTTTTTTTTTTTTTTTTGAGGGACCACCTATAAAGTTGTGATGTTTGTCCGGTGTCTCTTTTGGTGTCTGGCCCGTCTGAGGCTGCCAACAAATGTGTTAATTGCTGTGGTTTTAGTAATGTAGACACCTGTCCAGGACAACATGAACTGAGATCAGTAATTTCAAATTCACTGAAGATACAGGTTCCTCCTTCTTCCTCTTTCCTGTTAACTATTTTTTCTTTCCATAAACTGTGCAACCTTATTGAATTCAGCAGGGTTTCCCAGATGTAACCAGGAAGGGTTTGTGTTGGTAGCTGAAATGAAATTATAGGTTCTGGAACTTGCCTTGAGAATAAAGTACCCTCAGGCCAGATACAGTTTTAATTTGCACTTTGATTGGTACCCTCAGAGGATGATCAAGGAATAACCTTGGTCTAGCAAGTTTTTGCTTCCACTTACCTTGTTTCCTTTCTACACAATATTTTGCCTGACCCAGTGATTCTAATATGCAGTTTCCATATAAATTGCTCTTCCACTGCTATTAGTGGTGTTTGTTGGAACCAACATTGAATAAACTGCTCCCACGTGACAGAAGCATGCTGTTGATGCAGTTTGATGGCACATTTGTTTTCATTTGCATTGCAATGGATATCTTCCATGCAATGGGTAAGTTACCAAATTGCCAACAAAATCACACAAGCTATGCTGTCTCTAAGACTGGAGTGGAACTCAACCATTTTAGTCTGTAGATAAGGACATGGGTTTGTTTGCTTCAGAAATGCTCCTTCAGTTCAAAGTTTGGTACTAGCTTTCTGCCTGACTAAGAAGTCCTCATTACTTCAGTCTACTGCAAAGCTTTGGTGCTCTTCCTCCAGCAGGTTTATTAGGCTCATATAGACAATGTTCTGCTTCCTTTGGTGTAAATAAGATATCCTTAATAAGAGATTTGAAAACAAATGCTACTGAGTGATGATACTGGGAAATTGGTCAAAATGTAGCCAATTTAATAAATGAGAGAGCATTTTCCAAGATTGCTGAACTGCAAGAACTGTTTTCCTTTGAAGATTGTTCTTGAATTGTGCTTTGACTATTATGTTTAAATAAATGTTTGCATTTAGAGTACAAACTTAGAAGCATGACTTGTCTACATAATACATTAACAAAAAACCCCCACATTTGTGGAGTCAATTTGCTGTGTGTCTTGTGCTTCTGCCTTGAAACTCTGCTTTAAACTTTGTTAGCTTTCTTCTAGTGCTTGGTTTTAGTCAGGCTGAGTGTCATGAAAACAGAAAGACTGTGCATATTTTCTTGGTTCTCATTCCAGGCAAAACAAGGAGGTAGAAGTGAACACAGAAATGTTAACCTCACTTTGTTAAAAATGAAAATTGACATGAATTTTTTCCTAGTAGTTTGGAGGTTTTCGTACATGTTTTTCAGCTTTGAAATACTTTAAAGACATGGTGGTATTGTGATTCAAGTCAGTTCACTCTTTGGGTGCTTTAGCCTTCCCCAGGTGCAGATTGCAAGCATGTTTAAGTTAAAATACAAATATTTTCCAAAGCTGTAGTTTATATAGTAAGTGTTTGATGACTCTGAGTTACTGGATACAGTTTGGGTTGGAACAAAGCCTGGAAGCTGTATGTTGGTTGTGCCAGCATATTTCAGTGACAGAGGAAAATAAGGAAGGAAGGAACAAAGATCGCAACAAATCTGTCCATGTTGTGATCCTTCACTAACCTCCTTCCTTTAGAAGTATCTCAAAGCATGACAATCCTTGGTTATGCATGAGCACATTACAATATAGTGCTATAGAGGGAAGTAATATCAAAATATAGATCATTTATTTTACATGCTGTATGTATATTGTTCACCTTAGTTGCCAAGGCGAGCAGCTCCATGCTGGAAGAATCCATGGTGGAGCACCTTGGCATCGTGCACAGCGGGTTTCCTGAACTGGAGGAACCTCAGGGGAGTGGAGCCCCCCAGCTTATATGAAAGTGGCCGATGTGTCCTAGGTGGGACCGAGCTCCACCCTATGTAAGAAACCCCTGGGGAGACTAGTGACCAGGTGTGACACAGCAGTTTATGCAGAAGGGGACTGTTGCTTTGCTGGCTCAACTAGGGAATGATAGTATCCACCTGGCAGAAGGCCACATCCTCTTGAAGATCTGCTCCAGCCACAACTGATGCAACTTCCCAGAGACAGAGTTCCAGTGGGAAGATGCTGCCACCCAGGTGCCTGGCTGCAGGATGTGTCCTACTCTTACACCAGTACTGGATGGCAGCCATGAGCACACCTGTAGGAGGTGTGCCCAGGTAGAGGAACTCCTCAGCTTAGTGGCAGGGCTCAGGGAGGAAGCAAGTAGGTAGAGGGGTATCAGGGAGTGTGAGAGAGATGCAGGCACATCTCCTCTGTGACTACTCATCTTCCCAGGTGCAATTGCATCAGAGGTATAAGGCTCTGCAAGTGCAACTGGACAATGATGAGGATGAGGGTTCATCTAGGTTGGAGGTATCAACAAGGTTAAGTCAGCCCATGCCCTGTGTCAAAACCACTTCCACAAGGAAAAAGGACAGATCACTGTCATAAGAGACTCTCTCCTGAGGGGAACAGAAGGCTTCTTAGGGAACTCTTCAGACTCCCTGGGGCCCAGTTTAAAGATGTGAAAACTTCCTCCCTTGGTGTGGCCCTCAGATTATTATCCATTATGGATTTTTTTCATTTGGCAGTGATGAAGTTGCAATAAAGAGTACAAGGGCAATCAAGAGAGACTCCAGAGCCAAAGGGTGACTGGTTAAGAGATAAGGAACACAAATAGTGTCTGTCTACAGATAGGGTATAGCTCACTCAAAGGGAGAAAGAGGTCTTTGCACAGGAGTCAGCATGCATCATTGAAAGCATCTTAAACTAGATTTGAAGAGGGAAAGGGCTAAAACCAGATTTTCCAGACGTAAACCTGGGGGTGGCACACCATTATTCAGGGACAGTGTGCAAGCAGAGTCCTTCTGTCTGCTCCATGATGTGATGGGTACGTTGGAGTACATTTGAAATGTCTTTACACTAATGCAAGCAGCATGAGGAATAAACAAGAGTAGCTAGAAGCTTTGGCCCAGTCCCAGAACTATATCACTGGCATGAGCAAAACATGGTGGGATAAGTCCTGTGACTGAGGTGCCGTGAGAGTTGGCTATAGGTTCGTCACGAGGGATAGGCAGGGCAAGCAAGGGGGCTGTGTGGTGCTGTTGGCAAGGGAGGGTTTGGATTGTATGGCAGTTACAGTTGGCAATGGCATGATTGAAAGCTTCTGGGTAAGTATGAAGGGGAAAGCAAAAAGTGGGTGTTGCTGAGGGAATCTACTCTCAACCACCTAGCCAGGATGACAACACCAATGAATTATTCTATGAGAAATTAAAGGATACCTTTAGATCAGCTGCCCTTGTCTTGTGATTTTAACTTCCCAGACATCAATTGGGAATTTCATGCAGTGGAAACAAGTAGGGCAAGGAAATTTCTGAGGCATGTTGAATATAGCTTCTTGGTGCAAGTAGCCACTTAGGAAAGGTGTCTCCCTAGATTTTTTGTTTGTAAACAGAGAAAGACTCATGGGCAATCTGGCAATTAGTGGCTGTCTTGATCATGGTTGTAGTCACACAATTTTTTTCCCTGCCATGAAAAACAGCATCTCTCTAGTTTTCCTGTGTGCACTGTCCTTGTTTCTATTCACAAGGGCATGTAGCAATAGGACAAGGATTGATGGTTTTAAACTGAAAAAGAGGAGATTTAGGTTGGATACTAGGAAAAGGTTCTTCACCATGAGGGTGGTAGATCACTGGAACAGGTTGCACAGAAATGATGTGGAGGCCCCATCCCTGGAGACATTCAAAGTCAGGCTTGATGGGGCTCTGAGCAACCTGATCTAGTGTCCCTGCTTACTGCAGGGGGGTTGGACTAGATGACCTCTAAAGGTCCCTTCCCACCTAACGCATTCTATGATTCTATGATTCTCCACCTGGGATGGGGCAGTCCTGGTTATACATGCAAATTAGGTGACAAGAGGCTGGAGACCAGCATCACAGGAAGGGATATATGGGGGTTTGGGTTGATGACAAGTTGAATATGAGCCAACAGTATGAGCTGGCAGTGACAAAGGCAGAATGTGTTCTAGGGTGCATCAAGCACAGCAGAGCTAAGTGATCAAGAGAGGTGATTGTCCTGCTATGCTGTACTGGTATGGTTGGAGCAGTTTTGGAGACTTCAATAGAAAGAGGACATCATGACATTAGAATGTGTCTAAAAAACTGCAACTAAGATGGTGAAAGGCCTCTAGAGCAAGACTTAAAAGGTTATCAGCTGAGGTCATTTGCTTTGTTCAGCTTGGGGAAGGCTGAGGGGTGACCTCATCACAGTCTACAATTTCCTCAGGAGGTGCAGTGGAGAGGGATAGTGCTGATCTCATCTCTCCAATGAGCAATGATAGGACATGAGAAAATGTAATGAAGCTGCATCAGAGGAAGTTTAGATTGGACATTAGGAAAAGGTTCTTCATTGAAAGGGTTGTTGGTCACCAGAATAAGCTTCCAGAGAGCACCAACCAGGACAGAATTCAAGACGTGTCTGGATGACTCTTACAGTTTAGTTTTAGGTAGTCCTGCAAGGAGCAGGGAGTTGAACTTGATGATCCATATAGATCCCTTCCAACTTGACATAGTCTATGATTCTATTTTGAATATACAAAAGTTGACTTTACACTTTCTGGTTTTATATTTATAAATTCTGTTTCATGATCTAGAAATGTTTCATATACTTGTTAGTGTTAGGAATGATATGCTTGTAGCCTCCCTCCACTCCTTATCTTTAAAAATAAAAAAAAAATTGGAATGAAACAAAAGAAGAGTAATACTGTGGTTTTCCCTGAGATATAATGATACAATGGAGTTTAAACCATTCTTTTATTCATGAAAATCACATCCAGGAACAGATTATCTATTCCTTTACGTACTGGCTGGCATATGCATATAGAAAGTGAACAAATAAGCACAATCCTTTTTTTTTTTTCATCTTTCATCTCAGCAAAGTTTTGTATTAGTCACAGGAATAAATTAGGTGTGCAGACTGTAGCCTGTCTGTTAATGAAAAAACTAACATTTTGTCCTTTTAATTCTGCTAGGAAATATTTCTGATTGTGTTTTTTGGTGCTGAATATGTGGTCCGATTGTGGTCTGCAGGCTGCAGGAGTAAGTATGTTGGCTTCCGGGGAAGGATACGCTTCGCCAGAAAGCCAATATCAATTATCGGTAAGATTTAAAAGCTTCTTTTTCCCCTGAACTTAGTTGTTCTCATTCTTTTTAAAGTAGAGATGTAAACTACTGCAAAGACCTTATTGCAATTCTGAGTGATCTCTATCACTCAAGCATCTATCTGCTTTCTGAACCTATGCAGTTGTTTCTTCTTTTGGATTGGTAGAACATTTAAAATAGTGCTGTGGCACGCAGGCAGACATCAGGTGAAGAAAGGCAAAACTGTGAAGGAATCATTACTAAACCTGCTTGTGTAACTGGAGAAAATTAATAAGATTTTGGAAACAAAATTCTTCCTTAGGACTGCTGTAGAAAGCAAACACAAAGGTGAGTATAAATTGGGATAAACATGGACATGTGCAAAGTATAACTCAGGAAAAAATTACCCTGGCTAGTACCAAAATTAAGCCTTTTTAGATGGTTTGAGGGACTATTATGGGTAGCATTTCTGAAGTAGGAGTTTAGGGGGAACAGTGACTAATAGAACCTGTGTGACAGCAAAGGATTAATAAAAATTGATGTTCAGAAAAAATTGTAATGTACCATAAAATCAGCATTTCTGTTTTAAGCCTGTGATTGTATGTAGACTCTACTAGAGCTGTGAATTGTATGTTACTCAAACATCAACTCATGGAGTTTTAAATAGAACAAAATGGGAGAGGTGAAAAGGGGAGAGAATGAGCTGATGTTTCCTTAACCATATGTGACTTTATTAAACTTGGAGGAAAAAACCTCAGGAAACAAAATATTGTACTATATGTCTGGATGTGAGCAGTGAATAATGCGACAAGATACTGTATGCAGTATTGGGTTATTGAGAAAGAAGTGTTTCATTACATAGAAAAATTCTTCAGCTGCTTCTAGAGCTGATCTAGTTTCATGATATAACCATGAGGCCTACTGGCACCTTTTTTTTTTCTCCTAATCAATTTCTTGACTTCTCGTTCAATTAAGAAATGCTTCTTGGGTAGGTGTACTAGAACACACAGGTGCAGCAGAAAATGTGGCAGTCCCCTTAATATGTGATTTCAACTTGATAGTGTTTCTGTATTGTGCATATACCACAGTAAAAATTAGTGTGTGTGTGGCCTTTGTAGAAGAGACTGTTTTCTGTTAAGAAAAGCTAAAAATGAGTACAGCTGGTTGTGCATTTAAAAGTATCAGTACTGTTTTTACATTTTAAATTCCCCTAAGAATACAATACATTTAAAGTCAAAATATGTTTTGACATGCCAAAGGCAGATGGAACTGTGTGTACACTAATCCAAAGAGCTAAACTTGGGAAATACATTTGCTATGATAGAATCATACCAATTCATCCTATCACTTTCAAATCAATGAGCATGTATTACAAACACTAGAAAAAGAAAATAAAATATTAGAACAGAATAATAATAATAAAAATAATTTGTTATACTGTTGCATTAACACAAAAGTCTTTATTTTAAAGTCTTTATTAAATGTAATTGAAATGTCTTCGATATCAGAGAGGTTTCTTTTATGGGTTTCTGTCCACACCAAAATATGGATTAATTCTTAGAAAGTTCTGCTTGGCTAACTTCTTTTATTTCACCCATTCTCTTTCATCCCTCCTCTCCCCCCAGTTGTAAATAAAAATTATTTGGTGCTTATTACCACAATGAGATTTAGTAGTCAAGCCTAGCTATTGCTTTCTTTTATAAACTTATTTAACAATATTGCATTCCATTATGCATAAACCAGTATGTTAACATGCAATTTCTATACTGGAGGGGGAAGATATTAAGATAGGACATACTATTTCTTGAATGATCTTTGTCTGAAATGTAAAATGATGCAACTTCTCAGCCTTGCAAATGATTTTCTTTTTATTTCTAGGTTGATTTTCTTAAGTTAGCCTAATTTTTCTCCTCTTTGATGACAGATCATAGCGCTACAGGCTTGGAGGAGACTGGCTGGAGACCTGTCAGTCAGAGAAGGACCTGGGGATGTTGGTTGACTGCAGGCTGAATATGAGCCAGCAGTGTGCCCAGGAGGCCAAAAAGGCAATGGCATCCTGGCTTGTATCAAAAATAGTGTGGCCCCTGTACTTGACATTGGTGAGGCCACACCTTGAGTACTGTGTCCAGTTCTGGGCTCCTCACCATAAGAAGGACATTGAGGTCCTTGAGCAAGTCCAGAGAAGGGCAACCAGGCTGGTGAAGGGGCTGGAGGGCAAATAATATGAGGATTGGCTGGGGGAGCTGGGGATGCTTAGCTTGGAGAAGAGGAGGCTGAGGGAAGACTTTTCCACCACCTACAACTACCTGAAAAGAGGTTGTAGAGAGGTGGGTGATGATCTTTTCAGCCAGGTGACAGGAGATAGGACAAGGGGAAATGGCACAAAGCTGTGCCAGGGCAGGTTTAGATTGGATATTAGAAAAAAAAAAATTACTGAAAGAGTTGTCAGGGCCTGGAACAGACTGCCCAGGGAGGGGGTTGAGTCATTATCTCTTGATGTGTTTAAAAGACAGGTAGATGAAGTACGTAGGGATATGGTTTAGCTTAGGATGGCAATGGTTGGAGTTGATGATCTTCAAAGGTCTTTTCCAACTTTGTAATTCTGTGATTCTGTGGTTACATGTCAGTGAGAAGAGACAATTCTATAATTAAAGAGCCTGTTAGAAGAAATAGATTGAATTCATTCCCTGCCTACCAAGAATCCCTAGGAAAATCTCTTTGTCTCTTCATGCTGCTTCATTCCATAGTTCACAGAATGAGAGTGTTTAAAGAGTGTGCTCGTGTACTATAGAAGCAGCTGTAATAGTAATACCTTTCCTAAATATTGATTTAATACTTCCATTACTTACTGTTTCATTAGGGTTAGGCTAGGAGCTAAATGCTTGTGAAAATCCCACCCTAATTAGGGCTTTACGAAAGACGGGTACCAAACACAGGCAAAATCAAGAGAATATCTTTTACCAACCTCTTTTATTCTTTTGTTGGTGTTGAAAAAAATATCAGAAAGAACCAATTTCTGAATTAACTTTTGTTTCTCCTGATTTTGAGAGCATGCAATTTGAAAGATATAAAGGGGACATGAGTTACTGGTGTAAAGACCTGAGTCCACATACATGTGTCTATCTCGTACTGTTCTTCAGTAATGGACAATATAAATTCTTTTATGAGCCCCTTTAATTGATTATACATACAGATCTGAAAAAGCACTTAGCACTTGGTATGTAAAGGTCCAGCTATCTTATATAAATCTAATTTATGAAGTGCCAATAGAACACAAAGCTTCAGCAAAAAAAAGAATGCGCTGTAAATAAAATTCAAATATGTGCATATAAACTGTGTAATTTAAAGTCCTTACGTACATCATATTATCTTCAGGGTACTAAGAACACTCCTGCAAGCTGAGGGCTGTTTAGTTTCTGGAAAATACCATGGCAACCAAAAATTAAAATGCAAATACATTTACCATTTTAAATTTTAAAAGGACTAATTGCTTCTAATCAAAAAGCTGAGAATTACATATGAGAAAGTAAATGTGTGAGAATATTAGAAACAAGTTAGACATTTTCTCCAAAAAAGTAGTACTCGAATAAGCTGCATTGTAGGTGTTGGCTAAGTGCTGTGCTGAAGTTTATGCATAACTAAGTAATATTTCACTGGCAAGCTGTTTTTGGGGCATTTTTAAGATAAAAAGGCAGCTCTCAAGGGTTCAGAACATAAGAGTAACCCACAGGGACAATGGAATAGCAGTGGATGAAGTTTTCAAAGCTGTATACTACACATGCAAGGAATGAGATTTATGTCTGTCTGTCATCTGCATATGCAGTCCATCTATTATATAGAAGATGCTATGTCATTTCTTAGTCTCTACACCTTGTCTATGTACAGACATGTTAGCAAACATTTAGGTAGACTGAGATGGATATCCACATATCACTCTTTATAAATTACTGGAATTAAATTTTTAAAATTACCAGGGCTTCCTGACACTTTCTTTTTTAAAAAAACTAATATAAATACTAATGTAATGCGAATATAAATATTAATGCTTTTTAGAGTTGAAAAAGTTACTTAAATAAATGTAGGCTCTTTATCCTTGTATTTTCCATGCCAAGCATCTGCTGGAGTTTGAGTCTTGTAGAGAAGTTTCATGCAAAATGTTTAAGCTGTTCCTGAAAAAACAATTCTGGAAATTTCTTATGGAGAAATCCAAGCACACTTTGAAGCAGATACTTGAAATTTAATGAGAATTTTTTTTTTCATTGTAACTGAAAATAAACTCCAAGCTGACTAAGAAGCCTCTGAAAAATTAGTAGCTTGTGTATGCTCAAAACACCCTGCTGCAGAATGCTCTTATATTCTTCGAAGATTCAATCTGCAGTAAAACCTGCACACTTCCAGTTTCAAGTTTCTCCGAGCAGCAGTTCTGGGTCTGGAAGTGGAAGATCTGTGGATTTTGGTTTTATAGCTCTTACTGAAACTGCCTAGGGCACATGGAAAGAGAGAATACTAGGTTTTAACATGGAGGTGAAGTGATGGGGAAGGAGGGATGAACCGGGGCTTACAGCCTCAGTGAAATGACAGAAAGATAGTTCTGATGTAAGGGTCTGGGAAAAGGATGCATAAAGTGACTGACAAGCAAGCAGGAGGTTGAGGGAAATAAACAGGGGCTGAAAATACATGGGATTGAATGGTGTCAGTATAAGGACAATAGGATATGCTGAAGACCTAGAGTGAAAAATAGTGCTGTTTGAGCCAGTAAACTGGGATTAGTGTGAAAAGCCTAAGGATTGGAAACTGGCATGAAAGCTAACAGAGAAGAAGTGGAGATAGAAGAACAGATTTGGAGAGGAAAAAAATAAAATATCTCTACCATGCAGAACACACTTTCAGAAAAGCAGGAAGTACAAAAGCAAAATCTGTGTTACTGTCGCTACCTGATTGAATCTCATTTTCCAAGTGTCAGTCTTTTCCTCCTTCAGTGGTGGATATTGGATGGATAAGTAAGTATATGTCTGACAACTCAGTAAGGACACCAGATGAATCATTTGCTTAAGGGCAAAGATCTGTATTATACTGTGATAGGAAGAGAGCCCTTCCTAAATTCTGAGCGTTTACAGGTGTATGTATGTTCACACACATACATGATAAAGGAACAGCATAAAAATTTGGAAGGTCAAGTACCCAAAATTGAAGGTTATCCAAAAATGGAAGCTCTTTCTGTAGCCTTAACTTATCCCTCCCTATATTTATTTTCATTTTCATAAGTGTACAATTACTGTAGTGCAGCCTTTAAACTGATGGAGTGCTATTCCTTTGGGAGGAATCCTTCTTTTACAGCAAAAATCAGGCTTATACTGGAAATTAATCCAACTCAGAGAGTAAAAGATACTTTTGGTCATAGAACTACTGCAGTATTTCCTGCAGCAACTACATGGTTGTATACGAGGGAGGAGAATGTTTAAAGGAGAGGAAAAGACTTTACCCTTGTTGAAGGCAACTGTTGGTGCCTCTGAAGTTGGATTCTCCTCTGTATCCTGCCTAGGCATCACACAGAAAGTCTGTGGCAGTCATTTAAATCAGTTTTCACAAGTGTGCCTCATTTTCTGGATGTCCAAATGAAGACTCTGAAGTCAGGTTATAGAGGTTCTGCGCTCGCACAGCTGCAAGTGAAGTCAGCAGGCACTGGGTTTTTTTTGAAGTGCTATATAATGTTAAGTGCTCTGAAGAATAAAGTACTGCCTGTTTAAAGCTGGCAAAGACAGTTTACCAAAACTTTTCCTCATTCTGTCTATGTTTGCTACCCATTTATAATGCTATCCTTTATTTTCTGGTTAGAATTTGAAAGTGAATCCTCTACAGAGGATAACCACTGAAATGCCAATGAGGAAATTAGAAAAACGTGTTCTCAGAATAATGCGAGAGTAGAGTTCAATAATTTAAAAGCAATAGACCTGTTCACTGAACTGGGATAAGAGAAAATAAGGGATGGTGTGACTGTGAACATAATCCACCATTTGCATTGTATAATGCTGGAACTGTGTAAATCGTGGAGTTATGGAAAAAAAAATGGAACTGTGGAAACGATTTTTTCATACAATTAAAGACTATATCACAAAGTAAACCAACAACTCTGATTCTTTTTAGGCAACTCTTTTTCCGACAGTTCCCCAAACTTTGAAAGTTTGGCTTTACAGCTTGGATACAATTTTTAAACTAAGTGTATATGTATGCATATACTACTTGACTTGATGCATTTAATTACTGATTGAAGCAAACCCTTTCTTTACCTCTTAAATCAATACCCTTGAGCCTAAATTGGAATTCATTTCTAGGGTGCACATATGCCTTTGCCTTTGTTTTTGTGGCAAGCTGTCTGATCTGTCAGTATCTTTAAAATTTCCATTTTGAAATTCATTATGGAAGCACTTTAGTCATTGCTTTTTTGATGTGAAACTGTCACATTAACTTACTTCCCACCAAATTACAGTTAACTCAGTTTCTTCTATTAAAGTGCTTTCTTCAGTCTGCCTTTGTTATGTGTTTTCACTGCTGAGAGCTTAATACCTTCTTATTTTTGTTCTTTTTTTTAACAGATCTAATTGTGGTAGTAGCATCAGTTATTGTTCTGAGCATAGGATCTAACGGACAGGTGTTTGCCACCTCTGCAATAAGGTATGTTCCTCTAGTGACTGTACTTCTTCTCAGCCGCAGAGCTAAATTTGATGTATATTTAGTTTCACAGTTTCCAATTTAGATGTAGAAGTAACTTTCCTAATATAGGGAAAGATTCTATACTGAAACACTGGACAGTGGCAGACTGTGTGTTACTGTGCTTGGTCACTGGTTGGGGAACAAGAGTACAGAAACAAGGCATATGAAGGGTGGCTGGAGTGTTGAAGCCAAGAAAAAAAAAAACTGAAGAACATTATGTCCTACATAAAACTTCAAACAGCTCTCTTTCTGAGACAAAAGGGTACCACATAACATGAGTTTATTTAAGAAGTAATCCAGACAGCACTTAACTTGGTACTTTTTGAGTACAGATAATTATTTAAAGAGTAATTATGCTTTGGTGGATTTGTTTGGCAGAAGCAACTCATACCATACATGAACGAGAAACATTTGATGTCTGTGCTGTTTGTTCAGCTTGCATCAAGTACTGCAAGCCTCTTCTGGGAAGTGGGTAAATAGAAGAAAGGAATGATAAGCAGAGTAGGTGTACTTCCCACTCCTTCTAACTTAGCTTGCAAGATGTGCTGCATATTCTGTTACAAGCCTCTGATTTCCAGTGCAGTCTGATCACTGGGAAGTGAGGATGTACAGTAGTGTCTAAACTGTCTAGCTGTGTAGACAAACACTGGAGGGAGCTATGTGTACAAAGTATTTTTAAAGTAATTATTACCAAAGAACATTAATTTTTACATGATGATAAAGACTCACACAGGCAGCATGAATCCAATTTATCAGCTCATATAAGAGAAGAGGAGGGTGAACGTGAAAATTCCAAAGATTTTGTTTAATTTAACTGGATGCGAAGGAAGAAATGTAGTGAAAAGGCCTGTTGTTTGTTTATACATGAGTCCAGGTGGCTTTGGGCTCAGTGCAGCCTTTCCTGGTCTTAAGTTATACCATCAGTGTCTTACAGCTCAGAATGCTTTCTGCCAGGGAAACTTAACACACACCTCTCTAGTGGGTTTTTTTGCCCCACTGAACAACAATCTGTGTGAGAAAACTCTTAGTCCCATCAGGTTTCTTCAGAACTGCGATGTAAGTGCCTGTTTTTGAACTAAGAAGGAATGAATTTCATAGCCTTGCCTTTGCTTTTGTTGCTTTTAAGGTATACTGTTATGGTCCACTTTGGACCTTCCTTAAATCCCAGCAATCTCAGAAAATATGGGTATGTGCATGTTAGGTTGCTTTCTCCTAGAATTAAGTTGTGAACTCCAGACCCATCAGGTATGACAGGGTGACATTTTAATCCCTGCAACAACCAATGAGAATGAAGCCTGGCAGAACTGCAGAGTTCAGAGACAAGTCCTACAGCCTTCTGTCCTTACTGTTTTAAGTTCACCAAATTGATAAAAATGGTCTTTTTTTCTATCCAGTTTCTTTTTTCAGCAGCAATGGGTTGTGCATGTTCAGAGGCTGTGCATCTGGAGTTTCTTGTCCACTCTCCTGTTTTTCAAATCTCTATTTGTAAAACTGCTAGCCCATAACATGCAGTAACGCAGCCATAACCACCCTGAATTTAACAGAGATAGGAAAATCCAGCACTGCCATTGGGTCAAGGCATCAAGAGGCAAGTCTGATAATTGTGCAGGGGATCTACACGAAGCCTCCCCTCCTGACATTAACAGTGACAAGCATTTGATTGTTTGACTGTCAGGTATGAAAGGGCAGAAAACCTGCTTTCTGAATAAAGGAGAAGTTAGACCTTTCAGGAATCCTTTTCTGAGGTCTCCCTCTGCCTTCCTAGTGACTGAGTATGGCACCATGCTGAGTTTCCTACCCAGAAAAATGCAGCCACAGTGGAATTGAAATAAGAAGATGGCACTTAAAAAAAACACAAACAAAACCACAACAACAATTTTAAGTATAGTTAAAAAGAGCTAAAAATACTTTTAATGAACATTTTTCAGATAGATGAATTCAACATTCATCCCTTCCTGCTTTTCACTGTTTTGTTTCAGTGATAAGATAGTAAGGTGAGTGTAGGAAAACACTCATTGTTTAAGGGATGACTGGCATGGAATATTTCTATTGAATTGCTTTCTGATCAGGAACCACACAGATATTTTTCTGTAGTTGAAAATGTTTGGAGTTTATGGTTCAGTTATTGTCCTAAAAATCACATAGGATTGCATCTATTTCCAATTAGAATATTTCTATAACTTACACAAAAAGGACTTCAGTAATACAATATTTGATTAACATTCTGCTTTTGGCAAACAGAGAAAAAAGGGGGTTTGAGTTTAGTTAGCAAAGCTCAATGTGCTGATTTTGCCTGGAAAGAAAGTATTCTAGAGTCATAATCAGGTAAAATATGCAAGTTTCCTCGGCATTTGAAAGCATTTATTTTAGCATTTTTTGTTTGTTTGTTTTTCTTTTTACTAACTATTGACCTAGTAAACACTTCTGAATATCTTTGAGTATAATAAACTGGCAACTAAACATACTGCCTACGGAGATGCCTCAAGTGTAGGATACTACCCAGGGCCAATGCTATCACGGTTCTTTACTATGGCAGTATGTTAGGGGACACAGTCAACTATGCATAGACAGAGCAGCGTTGTTCTCAATCATTAGTTTTATTTAATGTCCTTCTTTTTCTTACAGGGGGATCCGGTTTCTCCAGATACTTCGCATGCTTCATGTGGACCGACAGGGTGGCACCTGGCGACTATTAGGATCAGTTGTTTTCATACATCGTCAGGTACTAGATCTTTAAAGAACCCCAGCATTTTGTTGCCTTTAGCATATTCTTTTCATGGTCTTCAAATCACAGTCTGTTTCTCTTTGTTGTTCTCTTTGATGTTATCCTTTAATATAATTTATTAAATGCAGTTATGTGGGTGACCTTCATATTGCAAATGCTGTCCACTCTTCACAGATCTGTTCCTAGATTATTTTTTCTGTAAAAAACATACTAGGGCAAAATCCTTGATAGCAGTTGCATATTTAAATCTCTCTATTTTATCTGCTAGAATAAGGAGCTTTCCAATCCATTCTAAATAAAAACACTAACTATGCATAATAATATGAAAGACAAGTTACTTTTTAAAGGGCATAGTCACAGAGGTAAACTTGGCTGTAAATACTTGTATGTCCATTAAAGCTTTGAAACAGTTATGCTGTGTAAAAATTCATTAAACAGGAAAAACTTACATGTTTTAGACTGTTAAAAATTTCTAGCTGAAGGCTTCTTTTCGGGGCTTCATGGAATCTCTTAATGAAAAGCCAACATATCTTTATGAACATAATAATAAACTTTTATCATTAGCCTTTAAGTCTTGTGCATCATACCATGCTATGGAGGGCCAATGCTGTGCTATGACTCTTTGCATTAGACTTGTAAGGGTGGTTTTTTAATCTACTCTTTATGAATACAGATTTGTTCACCTTGCATTGACAAATAGGTACGGATTTCTGCACATGGTTTCATTAGGCATTTAAAAAACTGTTGTGAAGCAGAGAATGGCAGATACTTAATCCAAAAAATTAATTTAGTATTGCAGTTGTAGATTGCTTTGGGTTGGAAGGGACCCCAAAGATCATCTAGTTCCAACCCCCTGCCACAGGCAGGGACACCCTTACTAGACCAGTTTGCCCAAAGCCCCATCCAACCAGACCTTAAATGGCTCCAGGGATGGGGCTTCCACCACGTCTCTGGGCAACCTGTTCCAGTGCCTCACTACCCTCATAGTAAAGATTTTTTTTCCTAATGTCTAACCTAAACCTGCCCTCTTTCAGCTTAAAGCCATTACCCCTTGTCCTATTGCTACACGCCCTGGTGAACAGTCCACCTTCCACTTTCCTGTAGAACCCCTTTAAGTATTGCCAGGCTGCAATTTGGTCTCTCCGGAGCCTGTTCTTCTCCAGGCTGAACAAGCCCAACTCTTGCAGCCTGTCTTCATAGGAGAGGTTCTCTAGCCCCTTGATCATCTCGGTGGCCCTCCTCTGGACTCACTCCAACAGCTCTATGTCTTTCCTGTAATGGGGACCTCAGATCTGGATTCAGTACACCAGGTGTGGTCTCATAAGAGCAGAGAGGCAGAATCACCTCCCTTGACCTGCTGTCCATGCTGGTTTTGATGCAGCCCAGGACACGGCTGGTTTTCTGAGCTGCTAGCGCATACTACCTGCTCATGTTGAGCTTGTCATCTATCAGCACCCCTAAGTCCTTCTCCTCAGGGCTGCTCTCAATCCATTCTCTGCCCAGCCTGCAGTTGTGCTTGGGATGGACTGTCCATCCAGTTCCTTATCCACTGTGTGGTCCATCTGTTGAATCCATGTCTCTCCAATTCAGAGACGGATGTCATGCTAGACAGTGTAGAAGTAACTTTTCTTCTCTTTTATTCTTTTCCCCCAGTACTGTAGGAAGTTTTGTGTCATGATGGCTGTACAGCATTGATACACACCAAAGTGCTCCAGTATAAAGCCTATATTCATCATGTCCAGCAATATGACTTTTAATGCTCCAAGTCTCTGTGGTCTTCATTTGTCATGGTTGCATTGCCTGGATATCTAGCTAGGTCACAGCTAGTATCCAAATACACTTTCTCAAAATTAGCTAACCTTACTGACAGAGGTGTTTCAGAGACTTTTTTCCACTGGGTGCTCAGAATTTTAGTCAAGAATGTGGAAATACTATCTCCAAAATATAACACTTAAATATTAAATGTCACAAATATAAATAAGTTCAATGACTTGGAAGGAAAAAAACATACCCTCGGAGAAGTGAATATATGAATAAATGGACCTGAAGTTCTGTTAATCCAAAGAAGTGATTATGATGACACGTAAAACTCTACACATCTGTAGTACTTGTCAAAGCAGATCACCCACCAACATGTTAATAAAACAACAACAAAAAAAATCAAACACACAGTTCTGTATTGACATTGGACAAGTCTAGCTGAAACCCTAGCTTGGTACCAAATGGAAGGGAAAATGGAACCTTTATTCCTGTCCAGTCTCTTAAAGGAGATTTTGTTTTAAAAAAATCCCAAACAAAACCACCTCAGCTGTTTTTTCTTTATTGGCAGAGTACAAGGTCCTCATTTATTTGTTGAGTTTGGTACTCTTTCAGAAAAAAATGGAACCCTAAACTCTTAAACAATGTGAAAAAATAAATTAATGTCTTTGTGACCTGTGAAAGTAACCAGCAGTTGGACCTCTGTGTGCCCAGAAGAGCTTACTAAAGTTGTCACCAATGATTTCCATGTGTTTTGGAATTTTACATATAGCTGCATTAGCTCACCCAAACCCAATTTGGCTAGGATGCTCTTCTATTTTCAGCAGGTTGAGCTTATGCAAGCTTATTTCTCTCCAAAATCAACAAAACATGAGTCAATATCACATGTGCTGATGGAAATACATGGAAAAATAGTGAGGCTTACTGAAAAACTGAGTTAGCCAATCCATCTTCAGCCTGTAAGTCTCTTAATTAGCTTTGGTTATTCCTTACCTTGTTTTGTGAGGTCCTCTACTGCTTTGAAGAGGGAGTCACTGATGAGTTGTTGATTTGTTTTGTTTGGGGTTTTTTATTACATGTGGAATTTTGTCTTGTATGGTCCTTATTGTAACTGAAATGAAGTCTCTCTAAATTTAAAAAAAGTGTTGACTCATGTCTCAATATTCAAATTTACCAATCTGCATATTTATTTTTTGTTCTTGCTGTTTCTTTTCATATCAGTGTGAAGTTTTAAGACCTAATTTCTGTAAAATGCTCTTTGCTTTGAGATCATGTTATAAATTCATTCTATTTGGCATCAATAGACACTGCTCCATCCATATTTCTTGAAGCATATATTATTTTAAAAACTTCTGTGTTCCTTCCCCTATGCAGTATGTATTAGATTGGTGCCATTACATTTGCATCTGGGTTTTACTCCACAAGAGTTTGGTCTTTTGAAGTATAGGACTGAACCTGAGAGGTGCCAATGGTGAAATAATCCAAGGAGTTCTGTTAATATTTGAACCTCCTTGAAAGGATCTCTTAAGACTGTGCATAGCATTTCTGAAAAGCCAATTTTTCTGCTTCTTCTCAAAAAGCCAACACTTAAACATAGAAGTATTCAATTATCACCCGCTCTGTCGTCTGAGGTGAACTGAAAAGCAAGCAGTGATGACCATTCCTCAATAACATGTAAAAGCAATTAATATCTCAGATTCCAAATGTAGCTAAAAGATTTCTGTTGATGTGGTAGGAAGTCAGAAATTGACTAGAGATGAAAGCAGAGTATTTTCTTTATGATCAAGAATTAATGTCCGTTTCTGCTGTGGTTTTCTATGGATCCCTGACCTTAACAGTCTCAGGTGTTCAAAATTTTCACCTTGCATTGAAAACAATATTATGCAGGCAAATCAAAAAGTTGTGGAAAAGCAGAGAAATGCAGATAGTTAACTATAAATGTAAGGAACTTTTCAGAGCTTTGAAGTAACATCTACAGTTTTACCACTATCATTAGGGTAAAAGATGAGGAAAGAACAGTGACCAGCATAGAAATCCGAACTACTGAAAACCTGAGTTTTATTTCCTCTTTCATCTGCCTTGTTTAGCTAAGAGGCCTGCAAAAGTTAAGGCTTAGATTAAAAGACTTGCCCAGGGGCAAAGCTGAATACTATCAAAATTCATTATTTAGGTCATTATTAAATGATTATAGAGAAAAAAAATCTGCTTTGTTTTGTGCCAAAAGTGCTTGCTCAACCTAGATTTTAATTAGTGCTATAGCAGATGGAAGAACAGTAATTCCTGCTCCTGAATGGAGTTACTAGCAACCAGGGCTACATTTTCCCAGAAAGCTTCCCACACAATTTGGCTTGTTTCAATGTGCAAGCACATTTTTTCTGAAGACTGTAACAATCATGTATCTAAATCACGTTGGTTCTGATAGAGCTTCACTATCTAAAAAAATCTCTAGAGAAATGTGTGCATTCACCAGCTCTGTATCATGCCCTAATAAAAGTCCCTTCTAATGAACTGGCCTAGACTCAGTCTTTGTTTTTCAGGACTGAAGCAAGGGTTACACCTACCTAACATATTTTATCTTAAGTTTTTTATTTTGTCTTAACATGAAACTATTAAAGCATCGGTAGTCAGTCTTAAGCAACCTAAACATCAGATAGACAAGCTCATTGCTTAGGTATGGTCCTAATCACAGTACATGGTTGTTACTTATTAACTGTTATTTTAGCATGCTGTTCATAAAGGGCATTTCTAAAGCTGTTTTACTATTTTCATATAGTATTAACATTTTGTATTTTGAGTGGACAGATAAATGCAATGATTCCCATTCACAAGACATAAACCAGGAGAGATGTTCCACCCTACCTTTGGCTGTCAAATGATTTTGTGCAAGTGATGGCTTCAGCTCTTCACCTTGAATTCTGTATGCTGATATGAATAGAAAACAAGTCACTGAACTACCTGTTTTACTGGAAGCCAATTTCATACCTGAAATAGAACTTACTCATTTTTCTACCGTACTGCAAAAACCCCAAATATTTACAAAGTTTTACAATGATACAAAATATGTGATGTAAACCTTATGTACTTCTTTGCTTTCTATTTTAATAGGAACTCATAACCACATTGTACATTGGATTTTTGGGATTAATATTTTCATCCTATTTTGTCTATCTTGCTGAGAAGGATGCAGTTGATGAGGATGGAAAGACAGGTTTCTCCAGCTATGCTGATGCTCTTTGGTGGGGCGTGGTAAGTCTTTACCCAACTATATGCATGCACAAGATTTTCTGTTTCAGTTATGAACATTTTTTTTTAAAAAAAGCCATTTCTCTTCTTGTAGAATATATTTCTGTAGGAAAGCTCAACAACCTTTTAAAAAAGATACAAGAAAAAATGTAATACATAGTTAAATTCTTTTGGTATTAAACTTACTATGAAAGCATGAATGCAACTCCTTAGCAAAGGACTTTTGAATGTTTACAGATACATTGAAATCCATGTTTGAAAACCATTGCAAATAACCTCCAAAACCCATATCACTTCTTTTAAAATCTATTTACTTATCTGTGAAAGGTACAGAAATTTAAAAATATTTGTGGAAGCTGGGTTAATGACTTTTTGGGGGGGATGTAAATTTCGCATTCTCAGTAGTAATGCAGACCTTGATGCAGGATTCAGGTTACTGCTTTTTTCTTAGTAATTCCATGGTTCACTGTGAAGGTAATAAATAGCTCCATCCAAAGCAGCTGTCAAAGCTTCACAGATTAATCATCTACTTTCGATACCAATCATCAGTCAGGGTCTGTGCAAATCTTTGGTGAAATACAGAAAAGAATATCATTAAGGGGGAACCAGTATTATTAGAGAATTTTGGTAATTACTGTGCGTGTGCCCAGAATCAGTTGAAAATGTAATAGATAGGTATGAACAGAATAAGAGACCAGATTGTTTCTACACAACCTTCATATGGCTCTTACAATGTTTCTCATTGTGACTCACGCTTTCCCTCTTTAATAGCTATTGGACGAACCACCTTTTCTCTTGTGGTCCCTTTTCTCCACTAGAAAACCTCATATATTTTACGAGTTGGCTGTCTCATTCTAACAAACCCAAGGAGATGCATCACGTCAGTGTTAGTGACAGAGAAAAACGAGAGGACTAGAGCAGATGCAGAGCCACCAACTTCCAGAGAGAAAGAATTATTTGAAACACAATAAACTGGATTTGTTCTTAAATGAAAGACTTGAAAAGTGCCAGTATAATTATTGGGCCATAAACCAATTTTTTATTTTCTTCTGCATCCAAATAAGCTGGAAAGTAAATCTGGGAAGACAGACAAAAAGTAGATACATGTTTCTAATCCTTACATTGGATATTTGTAAGTCTCAACTTCAATAAAGTATACAGAAATATAGATTACATTACATGCATCCTGGCTTACCACTTTTTAAGTGGTCCAGTATAAAAATCTTTTAAACATTAAATTCCTGTCATTAGGTTGTCAGGTATTCACTTCAGTTGCAGAGTATCAGCTATGGTTGTGCAGAACAGTACAGACCAAGAAGTATCTTGCAAAAAAGAAAAATCCACTAAATAGCCAGACCGACCTGAGTATCCAATATGCTGGGAAGAAATAAAGCCATGAACTAGTCCATACGACCATCACTTCTTGAAGTCCTTAGTTAGATAAAATTTTTGGAACGTAAAGCTTAATGGTTATAAACATGAGATAACCTCTAGCTAGCAGAGGAAAGAAATAAGTATCACTGGAGCACAGGCTATGACATATTTTAAAAGCTCAAGTAAGACAATCGGGGTGTAATTTACATTATGAAAGACACTCCAACTCTACTTTAAGAGAACAAACCAGTACACAAGCTCACTTATTTGACTAGTATATGAGCAGATCAGCACAAGTACCAGTGTTCAAAGCCCTGAATGCCGTGTAACAGAGCTACTGTTTCTGGTTTTCCTAGTAGTCTAGCTGAATAGTCTCTGAAGTACATCTAATTTAAATTGGGGCTGCTTGTGGGAAGCTCAGCAACATCAGGGGCCTCCATAAAATTAGGCTGCAGTTCAGCGAAATCTGAGAAACATGTCACACATTTTTCTAGCATAGTGAAGTTCCAAAGAGGTTTTTATCACTATGTGAATTATAATGGCACCAGCAAAAGAAATGGAAAGCATATAGTTTATTAATAGTCATGTCTTAGTTTAATTTTGTAATCATTAAAAGATGGTGGTTCATGTTTGCTCTGCCAATATCTTTGGTGCTTCATAGTAATTCCTGGGCCTGTAACTGCAAAAGACCAGAAATATCCAAATTCAGATCTGAATGGGAAGTAAAGCACGAAGGCAGGAGGGAAGGCAGGCAGGAGAATCCCTTGTCAAACTGAGGGGAGCAGGGTACAGTAGAAAACAAAAAAGCATTTCCTGCAATCAGTTTGAGAACTAGCTATGATTTTAGCATTCAATCCTGTCCATGTATATTGATGTATGGGTTATTCTTGCATGTAATAAAACTTCCATGTGAAGCCACTATACTTTTTCTACCTTTTCTTCTTGTTTATTTTTTTAGCTCTAGTTACCCAGATCTCGCTTTAAGGGTTGCATTCAATGTTTAGATACGGATTACAAGATAATGTTAAATGCTAGAAGATACAGCTTTGATCTGAGTAAAGAGCAAAACATTCAGGGCAAAAATGTCAGGACATGTTTATGCATGCATATTTTGTTAATACTTTGGACTTAAGGAATTTAAAAGGAGTTCAGTTATGAGGACCAACAAAGAAGTTTAAAATAGGCATTGCTTTACCTTGCTCAGTCTGACTTGGAATCTGTGTTTCAAAGTGCATGTGTACCCCTTGCAAAGTGTTCAATGGGTTTTGTTGTTTTCCAAAACTTAATTGTTTTGTGTAATAGCAAGATAAAATCAGCTTTGTCTTTCTCTAGCTGTGCAAGGCACATGAAGAACACTGTTTAAATTGTTATTTAAGCTTTCCAGACGTCTAGGCCTCCTCAGCATTAGTGAGTCACGGTGCAGGTGCAGTTCACAGCTGGGAACAGTGACAAAGGACAAAGTGAATCAGTTTCTTTTTCTTTTCAAATCTTCTGTAACATAGAAACACAGATGTGGAGTTACTAGGGAGTGAAATTTGATTTCACTTTTGCCTTTCAAAACTGAACCATAGGAAAAAAATCTTGGTAGCAAGTATTTCAAAGTGTTATGTGTCTGACAAAAAACCTCAGAGTGTATTATGGGTAACATTTTGCTCTGAGTAGAAAGTGCAAGCTTGCTGAACTTGATACAAATGACCTGAATCGTTTAAATATGAAGAAAGGGGAAAATAAAGAATGAATGAGTGTTGGAATTAAATGCTAACTACATTTACCTGCTCCAGTTAAATGCAAGGTTGTTTCCCCTAGATTTGGCAGGCACACAAATTAAACTGCAAAGACATATCAAAGGCTTGTGGTATTTTACATGAAGCCACTTTCAGAACACATAGCATATTAAAACACAGGTAAAAGCATTTCCACCAGCACCGTGAGTCTGCCAGAATTGCAACCCATGTCACATCAATTTTTCTGTTATTTCTGAGTAAATCTTCTTGAGGAAAGAAGGAAGACATGAGGGAGTCTTCTCTTCTGCTGGCTCTTCCCTGCTTGTCTCTTGCTGTTGTTAAAGCTTATTGGTTTTGCTGCAAACTGGACTATTCTGTACCATTCAGTTGACTAAAATTGTTGCTCTGGTGAACTGGTTTTAACTGGTAGTGGTTCTTTGGATCGATTGCTCAGAATTTCCAATAGTAAATTTCCATGGCAAAGGTAAAAGTCTGAACCCCTTTACATTTAATATGTTTTTTGAGGAGTGCAGTTCTGATTCTTCAAACACCTGCCTATCTTAAAGTGTGTGAGAAGCTTTGTTGACTTCTACTGAAGTGTACATACAGGTTTTCAGAGCCTGTGTTAGAGCATGTGCATACCAGCTGGATTGTGCCATAGTAAATCTGTATTAAGAAGGCAGTGTCATTTTCCACAGCTTAGTTATTAAAAATTCTCTAAGCAGATAGCTAATAACCTTTGGATATACAAGTAGAAAAAGATTCTGCTGTGATTAAGAAAGCCAGAGAATTACATTATTTATAATCCTTTCCACATACATCAATGTATTAATTAGATTACCAAGAAGGAACCCTCTTAAGGTAGCCAGAGAGAAACTTTCTGAGACATGTTCAGGCACCTGCAAGGATCTGCCAGCCAAATGCCTGCTGTAGACATGGAAAATCATCTTTTCTGTGGTTACAGCTTTCATGCTGTCTTCCATAGTAACATTAAGGCAGCTCAACATTACAGCAGTTTGTTTTTAAGTCCTGAGTGCTAGAGAAGTCAAAAAAAAAAAATCCACAAAAAAAACAAGAAGCCTTTCATAAGAAAAAAAAAAGAGAGGAAAAGGAAGGAAAATTCCCAGACTTTAGGAGGTCATCTGGGTGCACAGAGGAGCTGAAGTGCCATTAAAGAAATGCTACTTTAACTTCCTCCCCTCCCCACTAACACATACTGCATTTGAAAGTTGAATTTGGGGGAGGGTCTGATTTGATTTGGGGGGCTGGCAAACTCATCTGTTTGTACTGCTGGTAGTACATGGCACCTGAGTCATTTCATGGGCAGGCCACGTTAAATCTGAACAAACACTTGGCAAGACAGAGCTGTTGAGAACAGTTTGCAGTTCAAAATAACAATATTCATTGGAAGATATAGATACTACAGAGTTGACTTCATCAAGTGAGAAATACATAATGAATAAATACGAGCCTAATTAAAAAAAAAATCTTGGAAAAACTTATTTTGATAGTAGTTGATCATTTCCCCCCTGCAAGTCTTTCCAGCTTTTTGTAGACCTGTTCTCAGGAGTATTTTCCCTATGCCTTTACTGCTGATAGGTCCTTCTGAGAAGCCTATTTTTACCTAATATCTAAGTATATGCCAGCAGCATTTCTCATAAAAGGCAGTATTTCCACATCCTCTTTTGGATTCAGTATAAATTTAAATATTCTTTTAAGTCTGTGCTTCCCCTACCACTCAAGGCAAAGTGAAGAGAGCGGGACTGGTACTCCCAAATACAATTATGTTTTTTTCTACTTAAAGCTCTCCCTAGTGGTGACAGAATTCTTCATTTCCTCACCAGAAACGTTTTACTTCTCAGGGCTACAAGTCATTTTTGTCAAACCACTTTATGGCAACATCAGGGCTCTCAGTATTCTAAAAAGCCGTTAATGGCCCTGACAAGCCACCCAAACACCCACTGCTCAGGAGCTCTATTTAGGGTCAGCTCTGGGTGCTCAGTCCTTGACTGAGCTGTGCTGGCTTCCAGCTCAAACCTGTGGGGTGACTTCCATACTTGACCTCATACTTACCTCATCACCGTGATGATATTTCTTTATAACTTAGACTCTTTGTTGGACACAGCCATGGTTGATAAGTCTTAATATGGGCTGGACCTAGGGTGGTAAGGCCACTGTCTGACCAACTGTAGGATTCCCTTGGCTTGCCTTGGGATCCTTTCTTGGCATCCATTTTTCTGGGGGAGCAGCTGTCCCTTATTACATTACCAGGTGTGGGGGGGGAACTAACTGGCCTAATGACCCTGACCAGCATCACCTGTGGCCTCCACACCCTCCCAGGGGCTCTGTTTTAAGCTCACCACTCTGCTAAGAGAGAGGGTATCTGGTTCAGCTGCAGTTCTGTTTAGCCCTTTGATTCTGATTTCAGCCCGTAGGCTGACTCACTGGCTTCATTTTAGTTCTGCTTCATTGCTGTGAGCCTTCTTGCAGATTACCTAGACCTGATCCTAACCCTGATCTGTTGATGGGTGTGTGGCTTTGAGGTAGGACCTGCCTCGTTGCTTTAATAATGCCTTTTAATTGGGATTCTTGGTTAGACCAGGCAGTTCTTTCTATATTTGTGTTGTTTGGATGTTTTGTGACTGGGTCCTGGCTGGAGGTACTGCACTGCTGGCTGTATAATCTCCCTTGACTCTGAGCTCCCTGTTCCTTAGGGAGTTCTTGGCTCTCACTGTGCCCTGATGAGAAATGGGCAGATTCAGGTACAGTAATACCATGTATCCTGTGGCTTAAACATAATTTTGAGTGATGAAGAACTGTATTTGGGGGGGGGGGGGGGAGGATTAAAAGCTGATCATGGGGCTCAGCTGTACCTAGCTCTTGGTCTACTGGTGTATTTACTTCAGGAGATAAAGTGTCCTGAAATGGTGGTGTGTTGTTCTTCTTATTATGAAGATTCAGGGATGGTGTTTCCCTCCCTGCCATCACAGTGCATAGCTTACCCTGCCACAGCTAATGTCAGGCGGACTACAGAATTTGGTAGCTGTGTGTTGGCTGTGTGCAAGTCAGGGCTTTCAAGGCTTTCTTCTCAACCCTTTAGAACTGTGGTTTTAAAGCAAAAGTAGAAAAAAAGCAAGCCTATGGTTTCAAGGCCAACAAGACCAAGCCTTAAAGTTTTGGGAAGGTGGAAGCAGCCAGCTGCAAACCATGAGCACAGTCATCCTGAGTCCAGCCTACTATTGCATCCAAAACAGCGTCTGTTTGTGAATGCCTGCTGAAGAATGTAAAAACTGCAGTGATGTTTGGCACACTACTGTGGTTTTCTTCAGCACGAATCCAAACAGTGTTGATCTCTTATGTATTTCCTGATACTTCTCTATTCCTTGCTTTTTGATACTATTGGGGAGAAAAAAAGTACTGCGTTCCAGTGAATGAGGTTTCTTTTTGGCCTAGGTTACCGTCACAACAATTGGTTATGGAGACAAAGTTCCTCAGACATGGATTGGGAAGACAGTAGCTTCCTGTTTTTCAGTATTTGCTATATCTTTCTTTGCTCTGCCAGCGGTAAGTAAAACTTGGTTCACTTTTTAAATGTCTCTTTGATTTGGGCTCACAATTAGAGAGTTTTAAATTGATCTCTTTGATAGGAAATAGTAGGTTTGGGTGTTGCTTCAGAATGTGCAAGCACAGACCCTGAAGTGTTTCGTTTTAGGGAGATGCAGCCTAGAAAGGAGGTAAGAATGAATTGCACTACTGAAAGTACTGAAGTGGTTCTGTGAGGTAAAGAGAGGTGGCTTTTTTATCAGCAAGTCAGGGGCAGAGGTGAAATTTCCTTTGTTTATGGTATTTTGTGATTACATGAGAACAACTTGGGAGCCTGGAAGGAGAGGAGCTCTGTCATGAAGCAGAGGTCTAGAACACCACACCTGCTTTCATACATGGTTCTAGAAAGTATATTTGGGCTTTTTGAGTCTTCAAATAACTGAAGGGGGGGTGTGGGGTGTGAGATAAGGGCAACAACATGAAAATCATTAGAAAACACAAAGCATTTCTTTAGTAACCGTCAGTTTTAACAGAAATGCTGAAATTATAAAACAGATCTTTGGCTGCTTCATGCAGTTTGCCTGGAAGATCAAAATGGGTTCTGGCTTTAGTTGTGGGTTGTTGGGGTTTTTGTGGCAAGGAATTAAAAACAAGTGCAGAGACCAGCTGTAGTTCAGTCATGTGGCACTGGCATTTACTTCTTCCACCATTGTGCAGAGTTGCCTATGGAATGTGACCACCTCTGAATGCTGCTGACTAATGTTACCTGTAGATCACAGCAATAAACACATGCTGTTGATGTTGGCATCATGTAACTTCAACAGATGTGCTCAGTTTCAGATTCATTTGTTGGAATTAAATAGTTTTCCCTCACTGTGGACACCTGAAAATTCAAACTCTTTCTATGAAAATGTTTTCTAAAATGTCTGTTTATTTCATACATTAAATATTTGGTTTAGATATATGAAGCCATATTGGAGACTGAGTAGTAAGTTTTTCTTATATTTAGGGTATTTTGGGATCTGGTTTTGCCCTGAAAGTACAACAGAAGCAACGTCAGAAGCATTTCAACAGACAAATCCCAGCTGCAGCCTCTCTAATTCAGGTAAGGCGCTTAACAATAAAATGCTTAGGAGAGCATTGGAAAAGTGCAGCCTAGTATTTACAATGGTGAGAGTCGCTGTGTGACTAGGCTTTATTATAAATCCATTACTTGTATTTAAATACTTTGTCTCTTAGACAATTTCCTCTAACCTCCCCCTCTTACCAGTGAGCATCAGAGGCTTTACTAGCCTGATACTCACCGCCATACTGACACACAGGGAAACATATATCTTTGTTACAATCTTTAACTCACAACTTTCTTTTTACACTCACTGAAGTTCTGTGTATCTGCCAAATCCTGACGTGGTCAATGTGTATAAATAATGTGTATATGCACAGCTCACTTCAGAAAAATGTTCCAGTGTAACATTTTATATGAGAAATACTAAGAACACAACAGCGTGGTACACAAATACTGAAGTGTGGCACGTTACTGAAGAAAGCAAGCAGCAGGGTTATATGTTTGTGGAGATTCACTTCTGTGAGTGGTGTTTAGTGGGGTTTTTTGGTTTGTTTATGTGGGGTTGGTTTGTTTGGGGTTTTTTGTGCTGTGCAGAGAGTTAGACCCTAGATCCTACGGAGAACTCTATGAAAAGTGTTCTTTACAAACACTGTGTGCTTGAGTGTATGTTTCCTACTGCAAATTACACTCACCACAGTTACATACAGGGAGGAGTGTATTTTATTAGGCATGGTGTTGTGTAATATAGCATGGTGATTTTAGACAGAAGCTTTTGCAGCACGTTCACAGCATTGATTGAAGATTTGCTGTCAGTTTAGTCTGCAGAAAAATCTGATTTAACCGTTCTACAGGAAAACGGTAACTGCTTATTCACCGAGATTATTGGTTTTGGGTTTTTCTTAGACTCTGTGGCGGTGCTATGCAGCAGAGAAATCCTGCAGTTCGACAGCAACATGGAAGATATATGTTGCATCACCGGTGCAAAATCCTAAAAAAACAGCGCCATCTAGCCCTAGTCTGAGAAAACAGGTAACAGAACTGGCAGAGCTCTATTCTGTTTATGCTTTTACTTTGATCGGGATAACCTGCCAAAATCATAGAGGTGTACAAAGAATTTGGAGAGCTGAAAGGCATTTGTAATGGCACATTTCATTGTTTTCCTCATACCACAGCATGATTAGTTTTCCTTAAAAGATTCCCGAGGGACAAATATCTTCTAATCTTAAATTTGCTCTGGTGGTCTGATAGATGCTGATTGTCCATTGTTTCACTCGCTTTGAAGTCTCCTCGATGTCCTCAAAGGGTAGTTAAGTCAATGATGACACTTTCCCATTTTGCATAGTATTTCATCCAGGAAGACAGATGAAAGCAAGTTTAATTTATGTTGACATTCAATGTGTGACTGACAATATCTATACTTGTCTTGCTCAAGTACTTCTCTCCAAGGTACTTTTAACTGGGGCTGTGCGTAGAAATTTGGGCAAATTGCTGCAGCTCAGAGTGGAATAGTGTTTGTCCACACAGGTGGCATTGCCTGAACACTGGTACATAGTTTCACTGGAAAGACCTGGGTCTGAAGTAGGTCTTGCTCCAGATATCCAGGATTATTAAAGTGATGTTTGATGCCTGGTTTAAGGCAGTGGAATTCCCACTAATGTCTGTTGTCCAGCAGAGAGAACTGCGGTACAATTTCCCCACAGCACGTGTAGAAAACTGTCAGCATGATCTGTGCGCTTCGGTGTTGAAGCAAGGTGATCTACTCAGTGCTGGGTAATGTTCCCATGAGCCTAGATACTTCATAACAAGAAGCAGAACCACAAGGAAAGGTGTAAGGCTGAGTTGTATGTGTTGCTGAACTTCCACTGTGGTGGGAGAGCTGGGGAAAAAAAAGTCAGTTTTAGTGCCCTTGGTATTTTCCCTCTGTTTTGTTCTAGTGAGAGATATTTCCCTAATACATTATTAAGCCTGAACTTCCTTGTGAACTGCTAATCCTAATTGAAGAACACAGTAACAATTCTTTCATCTCTGACCAATGGATCATCTCTTTTTGATGGAGATTAGGTAGAGAACAAAAAAGAAATAGCCTCTTATTTTAAAGACTTAAATGTATATTGACTATCTTGTGTAGCACTTCACTCTCCAGAGAGTTCCTAGTTTCTTTTGCTGCTATGAGAGTCCACAATCTTTGTCTTTAGAAACATTTTGATGCTTGGTAGTGCATCCAATGAATGCCATTTCCTACAGCTTTTCATGCCTGGATTGATTTATTTAGAACATTGTTTTAATTGCCGCAGAGTTGAAGAGAAGAATGAATTCCAAAAGACTGAATATAGACCATAATAAAACACACTTGGTTTACTTAGACCAAGTAGCATCATCTCATTTGTGAATGTTGAGCCTGCAGCTGTTTGTGTTGATAAGTGTGAATACTTGCTCTCTCTGATGCTTATCTCTGCTAACTAGTTAGTGGTCGTGTCAGAGGTCAGAGTACTCTGCAGAATTCAGCCCAGTAGCCCTAGATCTCCTTGTCAGCTTCTTGTCAGAAGGTTACTGGAAGGTCAGGCAAGTTAAAGTATGCCTCTTCACTCTGTGTGGCAGTGTGCGAGTAGCAGAACCAGGTGGGACTACAGCCAAAGGGTTGGTAGCCATGACAACTGAAAAATGTTTTATGAGAAGTAGAATTTATACAGCTAAGTGGTGGCAGTAGACAGCATGTAAACCATGGCATCAGTATGTGAATGGCTGTTACATTGGTCACATCTAGTCACAAAGGCAGGTAGAACTAGTCTTATTTGGAAACAGATGAATAAACCTTTTTTTGTTGTTGTTCTTATGTACCAGCTGTAGGGTGTTTATTAGGTTGCCTCTTAGGCCTCTGAAATCAGGAGAACCTTGACTTTGGAGGTAGGAGAGACAAATTAAATTCTCCTGATGTGCCTAATTCAGCCTTTTTTGGTAAAAGGTGAAATTTTCTGTACTTGAAAAAGCTGCACAGTGCCTAGCTCAATTCACAGTCTATGGTTATGTTTAATTACAGCTTTAGAAAGTTGTTAGAGCCAAGCTGTTGTACACTGGAGTGATTAGCATTTTGGGTGCTTTGACTTTTGCGCTCAGTTTGAGAAGTTTTACTTGAGACCTGATTTTTTGGAGTCTACTAGGTTTCTTCACTTGATAATTAAGTTTGTGCCAGATTTAAGTTAAAACTTTAGAATTTTGAAGACATTAACCAAGGATGTAATGCTTTCATTAAACTTCACTTGTGTTCTTTAAAAAACCCCACATAACCCCAACCTCAAATGAATTTACTGTATAGTAAAGTTCACGTGTGTACTTTTCTGTTTTTGATAATATCTTCTGATATCATCCCATTTCTGTTACACCAGGCTAGAAGATATAAAAGAAAAGGGAAGCTAGGCTGTGGTAATGGTTCTGCCCCTGTAATAAACCCAGGAGGGAATGCCTTGTCTGTTCCACAGATCACTTACGATCACATTGATGAACAAGACGACAAAAAAGATGTGTCTTTCTACATTGGTGAACCAGGAGGTAATTTACTTTCACTTATGTTCAGCTTAACACATTTTTGCAAGAGAATGTTAAAGTGAATTGAACTGCTTAAGGGATTTCCATGAAAAATATAGTTTAAAACTAAATCAATAAGTCAAGATGCCTCAAACCAAGGATAATTACATAACAGAAACAGGGAGAGGGACACAAATTAAAGGAAATATTTAAATTCATATGGTGTAACCATGAAAAGAGCTTTCTTTGGTAAACATAGTTAACTCAATGAAGATTTCTGAATATACTATTAATTCTAATTTTATGAATTCTCAGAGGTGGACAGAAAGTTTCCTCAGATCTATTCCTTCTTTAAACTGTACCTAGCATAACGCATGAAGAAAGGCAAATAAATGAGGGAGAGTATCTTTAGTTTTTACAGCACCCTTTCAAATAAATAAATTCTTATAGGAACCACCAAATATTTTTATGCCTATGGCAGGTTTTGATATGTGAGTTCGTTTTTTCTTGCTCATTTAAAGCATTCTGCGTTGCTGTAGGTGGCTGTTGTATTTCAATCTGGGGACGAGCTGCATTTCACTGTTAAACTAGGATATGGCTTAGTTTGTAAAGTTCTATTTTTGAGTTTGTAATGGAAATGTAGGTATGAAATAGTATTGTTTACTATAAAGTGAGGGTGGTTTGGAAAGCTAGTTTTTCCACCTGTGTGTTTATTTCCTCTATCTGATGGGGTTTGGGAAACTTATGCTAGTTCTGGATGTGCTAAATCTTTTAGCTCAAGGGGAGATTGTTTCCTCATAGTCTGAGGGGTTATGCTCCTTACCTAGAGGCATGTAAAGCCTTGCCAAGTTAATGGACAGATCCAAAAATGCTGGCCCTGCTTAAAGGTATATTAGTCATCATGTGGTGTTTTGACTCAGGTTTTCATCTGTCTTTGATAAACCTGAATCACAGAATTGTAGGGGTTGGAAGGGACCTCAAGAGATCATTGGGTCCAACCCCCTGTGCCAAAGCAGGTTCCCTAGGACAGATTTTACATCAGCTCTGTATGAAATTGCTTCTTTTAGGTGTCACTGAAGCTGACATGCTGTTTCAGCATGGAGAGAGTATGGCTGTAGTCTTGATGTGTTTACTGGTTTATACAATAAAAAAGTACTTCAAGTACTTTTGCCTGTAGAGGGAATATGTAGTGTCTTCTGTAGTGAACACAAAGGTAGGAGTTTCACTGGATCACTCTAACTTCAGAACTGCTAGATTGTATTGTCAATGCAACCTATGTCATCCATGCTAGAACAGTCAGTTGGGTGTGGAATATCAGGGAGATGAGAGCTCTGGCATATCGCTGCACATCTGTAAGGGGTAGGAGCATATGGATCCTGCAGGGATTTAGAAAGATCCTCAAGCAGCTGATAGCCATGAACTGGCATTGTGGGAGGAAGTTTTTCTCCCACTGATGGAGGTTTTTGTTACCTCCTCATGTTCTTCCTTGTGTTTCATTATCTTATATAAATCTTGTATCTGTCACCTTTGAGGTCAGAATGCTTTCAGCATTGGTGGTATTTTAATTATTTGGTATTTCCAATGTTTTTTAGGGTTCTGGGAAAGGGGACAAAGGGTGTGATTTATAAATAAAGTTGCTGTTTTAACTACATGTCTCAACAGAATACTATGTGCATTCCCAGCTTGTTTATAAGAGCTGTGCAACTTCCATTGCTGACCATGTAATAGCAGACTTTGCTGAGCATATTTTTATATTGTGCTATCAGTCAGTGATGAACAGAAGAAGCAAAACATTCTGTAACTTCTAACAGTACTGAAGACAGTTCAGACGTTGAGGATTATGTTGTATGTATTCATGATTCTGCCTGTAACAATCTATTCGCTTAAGCAAATCTCTGTGCATCAGAGGAGAGAGACTGGAAAGACAAGCCTGTGTCACTTTCTGCTTCACAGTTTGATAATAGAGAAAGATGCAAGATTTTTTCCACTTTTTCTAAAAACATTTTCTTGTTATATTTTTATTATAGCTGGTCTAACTTACTTTTTTTCAGAGAGACAGCCATGCGTACTATTTCCCTACCAATTAAGTTTTTATTTTTCATTTTCTTTCACATTTGCCTTAGCCAGTGTCAGGGATAAATCACACTTCATTTGATTTTTCTGATTTATTCCTTCTGTTGTGAAGCTTCCAAGAATGTAGTTGGCTAACTCTGTTGCTCAATTCACTGAACATTCTTGACACCTCTCAAAGGTTTAAACCTGATTTCTCTCAGTGAAGTTCTCCTTGCCAGAATTAATAGGCTTCTATTCTTGGGAATTGGAAGTACTAGGCTTCAAGCCTGTAAATGAGGATTTTTTTTTCTTTCTCTTAAAAAGCTGAAAGTAGAAAAGGCAGAGAAAATAATAATAAAAAAAGGCAATTGAAAAGGGCAATACCAGCTTCTATTTCAGTGTTGCTATAGTGGAATATTTTATTCATTGCTTGTGGGGACTGGATGTTTTACAGATGATGGCAAACTTTGAGGTTGGATTAGCTCACTTTTATAGGCCTGACCTAAGAGGAGCAGAGCTGTAGCTTTAAAAGAACTCTTCTAGTCTGTGTCTCAGTTGAAATATGAGAGTCTGTAGTGAGACCTGAAACAAATGTCTGGCAAGTGGAAGCAACAGAATAGTAGTCCCATTAAGAAAATTCCTTCTGTGGTGCAGAAATAGCCTGAAATTAAGTTAAAATTTCCTTGATAAAGGAGGGATTTATCTTAATTCAGGAACTGCATTATGTGAGGACACCTTTCTTCATGTAAATGGGATTTTTCTTAGGATATTCTTTTCATGTATCCATGTCCACCCAGCATCCTCTCACCTTGCTCAAAACATGATTAGGAGGCATGCCTTTGAAAGCTAGGGAAAAGGCTTTCCTCTTCTATAGGAAGAAGATTTGTTAAAAGGGAAGTCTTATAAAGCCTTATAGGTAAGATCAATATCGAAGTTTGAGATACTTGTGTCTATGTTATACAGTATCCAATACATGTTTTTATTACAGAGAAACTAAATCTCTACATACCATAAATGATGGAATCTTGAAATAAACACTTGATAACCTAAGTGGAAAACAATTCCTGATTTTAGTTCTGCACAATGCATAGGCTTTAAAGTATGATTAGAGTGCTCTGGAACCCTATGAAATTGCAGGAATGGAAAGGCCAACATCATCTGTAATAATCTTTTTTGCTTAAAGTCAAAACTCTCAATGTAAGAAGGCTATGTAGAAAGAAGTGAAAAAGGCACAGCTAAAACATGGATTTAAGAAAAACAATTCTTAAGAAAAATTGTAATGCTGAAGATGTTCTACTGCAGTATATTCTCTTCATGGGTACCTATTGCTACTTCTGAGGGACTCTTTCATACCAGGGCATATGGTTTAATTTTATTCCTGTAGTGATTTACAACCCTCAGTGATTTCATTCTCACCTCAGATTATAGCCATTACTGTTCTCTCTAGTCTGCAATTGATTTTTAACAATACTTCTGCCAACCATTGTATCCGTATTGACCTGCAGCAGGGTCTGTTATCAGGGTGACAAGCCATGTATGATCTCTTGGGCATCTGTAATGTTCCTGTAAGATTTAAAGAAGGCACTTAAAGATCAAGATGATAGATAGGATATCAAGAGTGAATGGCAGGCCATAGACTGATCCAAATAGAAGAAAAACAAATAACACTTGAGTGTAGCTGAAGTCTTTTACATGCACTTGAGTTTAACCTTCAAGTAACAGCTATTCACTTTTCAAAATGAACTGAATAGCTGTTTCATAATGCTTTTTATTGGGGAGGAAAAAAATTATAAAAATGTGAAAGTTTTTGGACCTTGAGGGTCAGCCTCCTGGGACATCTCCAGCAGATGGAATATATTATTCTCTGTCAGTTATCGTCGGTTGCATACACAATGTATTATTGTAAAATTTGTCAATGTCACAAGACTCTCACAGTGATAAATCTCTGCTGGGGTAAAAACAAAATTCCCTATTTATCACTATGCTTTTCTGTTTGCTTTTTGGAGTTTCTTGCGTGCTGACATACTCCCCACCTCAACCCCTTACTTGAAGCAAAACTTCACTAGAGTAATTTCTCACTAGGAAGGCAGGAGGGAGGAACTGCAGTTTTCAATGAATGCCAGAATACCTCTGTAAGCCTTTTTATATGAAGTGTGTAATAGTGTTACTGTTGATTTATTCTGTCTGAAACACTAGTTTGGATGCTGACATTCCAGAATTTGCCTATCTAGTAATGGGTTGGTTTTGCCTGGAAACTGGTTGTATTTTCATGGGGGGGGGGGGGGGGGGGGGGAAGGGCCGCTTTCCCTCAGAGGTGTGGATGGATTGCAGTCTGCAGTACACACAAAGATGCAAGCATTTTAAACTAAGTGGCTTCATAGATTCCAGTGCTGACAAGCTGAGTGAAAGGTGAGAAAAAAAATCATGTGGCTAAAATTAACAGAATAAAGCAAACACCAAAGCTTTTGAGGGCCTGCCTAACTGTCAGTAAGTCAGAAAAGCATAAATACAGAGATATGCTGCAAATTAGTAAGAGAAAATATCCAGATGCCATGCTTCTGAAAAATGTCATGCCCTTAAGAAGATGAGTTCAGCATATGATGGTGGCTTAGCAGTGAAAACCTATATTCAGCAGAGTGCTGTTAAACTTCCAAATTTGTCAGTTCAGGCCTCTTAGGTACTAATAGTACATGCCTGTGAGTAAGAATTGGGCAAACATACTTGTATGCCTCTACCAGAAAGCTTTCTGTCTCTGCTGTTTCAGCCCTGTCTGTCCTGAGAACTTTCCATGAGTTCTGTGGTTTATCTTGCATGACCAAATGAAGAGTAGAACTGGGGGGTGTGGTATAAGGGGAAACAGAGGCTGAGAGGAAAAGAATAGTTGCCTTTCCCAATCTGACTCTTTGTTCTGATTAAATCAGGCAGCTTTTGAGGTTTAAAATTTTAATTTTGTTCTGCACTTACACAACTTCCTGTTTTGCCGGAGTCAGGACCTGAGTTTAGCTGACTGGTTACTGCTTTGGGCTTGTGCAGATGATCCCAGCGACCATGGGAGCTCCTAATGAGAGAAGGTATTTGCACCTCTCACAAACCTTTTCTGATAAGTAACATCACTAAAACTGATCTTAGGGTTTTTTTTTTTTTATCCAGTAAACATTTTTAGCTTCTTCAAAGTACATTAGATTCAACTTTTGAAAAGTTGAAAAGGTTCTAACTTCAGTTATAAGACTGAATTTTGCTGTTCAGTAGTGAAATAAAATTTCTCTGACTACATGATGAAGTTAACATAGAAAAAGCACGTGGTGAATGACAGATTTGTGCTGTAGAGTTAAAATGAACAAGTCCTGTGCACCGTGCACTATGGTAGTGGTGATTTTGGTCAAGTTGACCATTAGAACTGGAATAAAACACTGAGTGCAGCAGTGGGGAAAAAGAATGTGAGTAGCAAAGGAGGACATAATCCAGAACAGTATGTTTTTGGGTTTTTTTTTTGTCAAAAGTTGATATTTCAAGTGACTGTTAAATCTGAAAAAAATGTAAAAAATTAGAGAAGTAAATAAATTATGAATCAACATGTTGCCTAATAATAAAACAAAGACATCTTTTTGAAATCAGGCTAAAGTGACCTAATAAATTGGCGTGGGTTTTGATAAGCTGTTTCACAGGACTGATGTAATCCTCATAATTTTTGGTCTCAGATCCAGAACCTGCATCATTATAGTCTTGCTGTATAAATCTCTAGTCAGGAGAAGGAAGGAAAAAAATCCAAGTCTCTGTCGTAGGGGTGGCAAGGGAGATTTCAATTGTTGATGATAAAGACAGGAAATGATTTTTGGTTTATGTTGTGCAACTAGCAGAATCTTCCCACGATATGGGACTTTGAGGGTTTTTTTCCTGACATCTGTGTCTCAAGGGATGCATTGATTTGCATCTGATATTATTTGTCTGGGTCTTCAGGAGCCTTACTAGAGAAGGTAGAAAGTGGAAGTAGAGGATTGTTCTCCCTTGAGTTGTACTACTAGAGATTTGATTCAAAAATATGAAGGGTGTGTTGGAGAGTAGCTGTAAAATGATAGACTTAGCCAGCCTCGGGAAGAAGAGAGAAGCTAAATATCAGAATTCAAGAATGGAAACTCATACTTAATAGATGAGGCATAGCATGAAGCAAGGCTAAGAAATGCTATGCTCGAAGCTGCCTTTATAAGCAAGAGGAAGCACACATTAGAAAAGTAAAACTAGAATTCAGTGCTAGTATAGTTGAAATCTCAAAATCTATTCACTGTTAGTCCAGATATAATTGTTTAAAAAAAACCAAGAAACACAGTTCTCTTCATATTTAGAAAGTTGCAGTAGTGGTAAAAACACAATTATAACTGGAACGCATACTTCTTAAATACCAGGAAAATAGGTAGAATGTTCAGCCTTCCACTGCTCTTCTGGGTCCCAAGGTTTCACTTGCTGCAAAGGGAGAAGGGGAAGTTTTACAATGAGTTGTTAAAAACTGGTGCCCATCTAAGGGAGAAATACAATGGTTTTGGTGCTAGTTGCTTCTTTCTCTCCTGGGAAGTGACTTGGTGTCATTTACAAATGTTTGGTAGCACAGTTTTAGATATTTCTTCACCAGTGTGCAGCTCTGGGTTTCATCTGAATTGACCATATATGTTCACCTTTATGTATGTGAGATGGTATTTCTTTGTTTTCTCTTGCCCTTAAAAATCAGTTTTGTTCTGCTCCAGGGCTCCATTTTTCTCTTAATTTACCATTAATGAGTTATTTATAGGGACTCCAGTGGCACACCTCTGCCCCATTTTTTATCTCATGCCTGTACTCCTATAAACTGCTTCTTGCATTTCTACTTCTCAAGGCCTCTTGACGTTCTACCCAGCCTGTGTTTCTATAAACTATATCGTTATTTAGTAGTAAATATCTCATTCTACTAGAATAACTGCTGTTGTAGATGTGAAACCATGGATGCATAACAGAAAGATAAACAGAACTAAGCCCAGTTAGAAATGGGCACCTGGTCAATAATTATTTCAGCTAAATCACTTAATGTCAGATCAAAAGTTTGGGCAGAGCAGGCCTGATGAGCATCATTCATTAGGTCTGCAGACTCTGCACAAAGTTTAGTCCCAGTTACTAGCAGTGGTAATATAGAACAATGCAGAAGAATTAAGGAAACATAGGAGCTGCTTACTGGATTCACATGAATATCCCAAACTGTCACTTCTCCAAAATGTAGGCAAGACTTATCCAGATTTTTCCTATTTGTGAGGGTTTTTAGTGACCTAAAGTTGAGATAAAAATCTGTGCAGAATTGAATTTTGGCCTAATTATGGAACATAAAGTGTACAGAAAGTAATGGTCAGATAATAGTTAATGTTTGTCTTCTTTTCACTGAAAATGGATGCTGAATTTATGAAAATTCACACTACAATTTGTCACTTGCTATTATTTGGCTAATGATTCAGTGAGCAGCAAGTCAAGTTGTAAGAGAATAGAAAGGTTTGGGAAAGATGCACTGACCTCACGTTGCTTTTAGTTAGCTATGCTTGCAAAGCAAATACCTGAGGAGTAAGGGAAACAACCTGAGAGCAACTAACAGGACTGTTTGGAGGCTGTTGAGATGTGTGGATCTGTAAAAGGGCATGCAATGTATGTTTAGGGAGGGAGGGAGGGAGGGAAGGAATAATTTCAATTTCTAGGAAATTCCATTTCCTAGAAGAATGCTGGAGTGGCCAAACTATTTCTGAAAAATGGGCATGAGGAAGGAAATGAGTAACAGTTGACATGAACTGGTCAAGAGCAATCACATCAGCTCATGTAAGGTATTTTTCTGTTGTCTAGCAATGTGTGTTGCAGGTAGGAGAAAGGGGCAGAAGACAGTTAAGTACAGATTTTAGTCACGCTTTCTTGTCTCATGCTTGCACATGTAAACACAGGATCTAGATTATGGCCTAGAAAATTGTCTTAGGCTACTCTTAAGAGGGATGAAAACTATTTTGTTAACTATTATACTCCAACAAGTTTAGTCATTCACTGTTTAAATGAGAAATGTGTTTAGAGATATTTTCTGAGCTCATTGGTGGGTCTGATCATGGACTGGACTGGACTTTCTAATCAATATGCATTTGATGTCAGCTGAGAAGCGTCTGAGAGCACTTTGAAGACTGCCTGTGAGCTTCCCACAGAGGCAGCAATGCCTGGTGCAATTGGCCCTCATGTCATGTTCCTCTGCTAATCCTGTGTGTCACTAATTCACTGGAGTGATCTGTCTCCATAGCTTTGATATCAAGTACAAAGGCAGCTGCTTGACCTGATCTCTGGACTGTTAACCAACTGTTTATGGTACATGGTGCCACAGTGTGGAGAAGATAAGCCCCTTGCTGCACAGCACCGGGGGATGCATTGCACTTAAACGAGCCGTTCTAGACAGATGGTAGAGAAGAGCAGCACAGCGCTTGCCCTTCTGGAGGTCATATGATGCAAAGTATTTTGGGGAAGTGAGGGATGCTTTTCAGAGGGGGAAAAATATACTAAGCAATTTTGGGATTTAGACTTTCTCTTTTTATAGAGGGCTTGAACTCTGGTTTAGACCACAATTTTCTAATTCTGTTCTAATGAGTCAGGTAACTTTTTAATATTAAAATTATAATGCAGATTGAACATCAGGGAATGTGAAAGTTGAAAGTGAGAAGCAGGCACTTCAATTTATAAATGGGAATAAGGGCAACATTTTGCATTTTTTCTTTTTTTTTTTTTTAATGTGTATGTTTGAGTACTGGTTTTGTAAAAAGCCAAGGATTGTCAGCTCTTGCTTCAAACTCTTCCACAAAAGCCAAGGCAGACAGAGACAGTTAAAGCAAGCATGGAATATGATGACAAAGCTCCAGCATGTAGTAGCGGCCTGTTAGATTGCAGTGGAAACACTGTTTTGGTGTTGAGGCTGTTTGTAAAAGGCTCATCTCCTGTTGACAGGGAGCGCTGTATGAGTTGGTGTTCTTGGAGTCTGTTCCTAGCTCTGTTACTGATTTGCTATGTGACCTTGGGCAGACAATTAACTCCCTGTGCTTCAGTTGCGTCATCTGTTAAATGAATAAGTCTTGTCTCTGACAGAGATATTGTGAGCCTTAATTGTTTATGAACTATTTTTAGACTGACACAGCATTTCAGAAGTAAAGAATGCTGTTAGTTAAGGCAGTATTAAACATAGACCTACTCGTACACTTACTGTTAGCAGAAGCAAGGAGGAGTGGTAAGCAACGATGTCAGCTTTTTGCAACAAGAGAAGCTGATGTTTGCAGAGATGTAGCAAATGCTCAGGGAGAAAATAAGGTGTCATTTAATCCAGAATGTATAGCTACTTTTTAGCCACAAAAATTTGTTCTTTCTGATGGGAATGACAAAAGGTTATTGTGGGAGATCAGGGTACCATGTTAATTATTTTTTTTTAAACTTCTACTAAAATGGATGAGTAGGTGCAAGTAAATATGCTTTTCATCTTGAATATGTCACTTTAATATGGCTGTAAATCTATATATTTTACATATTTTAGATTTCATGTCCCATATGAAAGCTGAAAATATTCCAGAATTAGAAATAAAATAAATTCCAGCCCTTTGGGGTGTGTGTATTTGTGTGACACTGACTACTGCTTTAAAAAATGGAAGAGAAAAAATTAAATGTTCTCTTATTTGATTTCACTCCCTGTTTAGATATGGAGGTGTTAGCCCCTTTCTAAAATTTTAGTGTGCTTGATACATCAAGCATATGATTTGCATTCTCATAGATGTTGCTTGGAAAATAATTTCGATATATGGAGATGCCTGGTATTCTTTCCAGGTTTTCCCAACCCCAGATCCATTGGAATCTTCACTTTTACTTCTGTTCTTTGGAAATGCTTTCATTCCCTGGAAGGAATAAGTGCTATGATGGAAAATCTGGCCTGTCAACTTGTCTAAAGATACACGCACAAGGGACATTTACACCTTTCTGTCAGTTTAATCCGATCAGGTGTATAAACAGCTGTGTATCTGGGTATAAACAGAAGAAGTCTAAGAAATAAAGCTTTGTTTCAACCTCTGTAGGTGGTAAAAGTGACACATTCCAGTCAATGGTCTTTGCTTTTTTGTAAGTAAAGATTGAACAACCCTTCAGAGGGAGATACCGAGGCTTATTTGGGTCCTGTTTGCAATTGTGTTCTGAATCCTCATGCATGAATAATTTTGAACTTGCACTTCTTGCATCTGTTGCTGGCTGTGATTTTCTTTCTGCTGCTCTCATGTGCTGTGTTTGGGAACCTGAAATCAATGCACTTCTGCTGTCCTGTTTGAAATGGACTGACAGGTCATTAGGGTGATGCTTGTATTGCACTGAGCTATGATCTGATCTAGTGGCACTTCAATATTTTCCTATTTTATTTCTACTTACTCCAGTAGAAAGTAATATGAGGAGAGTGGCTGGGGATTCCAAAGAGGTATTTTTTTTATTTTTAAGCTTTTTCCTAGTAATTCTGATCTGCGTAATATCTGACAGACTGGATGTGAGAAGAATTAGTTGCTCTGATGACTGTCCACAGACTTTGTTAATCACAAAAACCTAAGAAAAACGGTACTGCACCATGTGCCTGCAAGTTAGAGGTAGTCAGGACTCTAAGAGTATTTTTTCATGACTCTTGCAAAAAAGGAAAGCAGCTGCTTGTCATTTACTTAACCTTGCTTGGGCTCAATTTAATCAGTGGAAAACATCTGGAACTGATTCCCCTTCAATTTGGAGTGTCCAGTAATCTGCTGTGTACATACAACTGGTGCACCTTTAGCATTGGAATACTTGGCTGAACAGTCTCTTGCAATATTGTTATCTTTTTGGAAAGAAAAGAGGAAGCAACAGTAATTTCCTAATGAGCAAACATTTGCAATGTTTTGTATAGGTTGCATTGTTCATTGATTTTGTGCAGCTGTTGTATGAAATCTATTGATCAGAGTTAATAAATTTCTAAGAGTAAGACTGCTTATTTGTATTGATTAAAATTTGTCCAAATTCTGAACTCCTTATCATTGCTTGACTTACAGCAGATGAAAAAACTTGATCATGTTACTACTGTTGATATATTGCGCTGTTAAACGACGAGCAGACTTCGATGATCTGGAAAGTTTCTGCCTATGATCTATGAGTAGTTTTATTTAAAATTCTTTGTCTTGCAGAATTAAAGTGTTGGACTTTTATAGTGAGCTGTTGATACCTGCTTTTCACTGACTTTTCTGTTAAATAAAACTAAAGCAATCACTGAATCGGATAGTGTTGCTGGATATAATGCTAACCATTGTTAAAAAGCTGCTCAATAGAAAATATACAGAAAAATAGCTGATACATTTAAGCAATGCTTTGTGTGGGCAATACATTTCTTTACAAGGGAAGTATGCAGAACTGGAATATATTCTCTGTCTTAATAGAAATGCTGTTCACTTGTAAGAGAACATTTACATTTAAAGGAATCTCCTTGGAAACCATAAGTCAGTAAATACATCTCTGGGAAAAGCTGCTGCTCTCTGGTGTTCTCTTGCAGAGAAATTTGCAGTGAATATCCCAGCCGACTTGGCAATAACTTCTATGGGAATCCCTCTGGGGTAAGGCCTACAGGGCTAAGTGGAGGGGAAAGGTGATGAATTACCTTGGACATAATTTCTCTGCTTTGCCCCTCTGTTAGGGAGTTCTCTTGCTTTTCTTTCTGTGGTGATGTGGCTGAGATGCCTGTATGGCACCCTCCTGTCTTGTATTATATCTTGTATAGATGTGAACAGTGCTACCCAACACAGCAGAAAAGTATTCAACTTGGAACTATAAAGTAACACTGATGGCTTTTTAAATTATGTATTATTTTTTTAATTGTTATTAAGAATTTTCCAGCAGTGGTAGTCCACAGTTAAGGAAAGAAATCTCCCTGGGCTTCCTCTTTTTCATTCTTGCTATGGTCTATAGCATGTGGTCTCACAAAAGAGAATTGGGTGTAGTTTGCATGGAATTAAACTCTTCTGTAAAAGGAAAATATTATTTTTTTCATCTTTGAATAAGGTGAATTATAAGGAGAGCATCTATAATAAAATTCTGATAACTAATTCCAGGAATTCTGGCTTTCACACAACCTGATTGTGAATATGCCTTGTGGGTGCATAAACTCTGACTATGTTCTGGCCCTTTGGATCCATTTGTGTTCCTTTAAGTACTATATTTATGCTGAGTTATCAGAATTTGATTCCAGTTTAAAAAAAAAAAATATCTTGAGCAGCATAATGCCAGTATTTGTTGTTAGTGGCTTTTTCATTCTGTTTGTAATGGGGTGAATCAGACCATGGCAATGGGATACTCTAGACCTGGTTGTACTAACTCAATTAAGATCCATTTCAGGTCAGATTGACCTGAATCTATCCTAGATTAGTTTGTGCTGAGTGAGCCATCATGAAGCAAGTGTGTGTCAGCAGCCCTAGATAGAAGTCTGCAAGTTTCTGTTGCTGTTTATTTGAAGGGCTCAGATTGGCTGCTATTTCTATAACCTTGTAAAAAGGAGAGAGAGCACATGCACTAGATTTTGGTGTACACAGGGAGGCCCAGCATCAACAGCTTAAGGTTCATAGGGATGAATTTAGATGAGCTTATGAACAGAAAGTTATTTGCAAAAGTATACTCACATTTGCCTTAAATTGCTGCCCCAGCAAAATTTGCCTTATAAGTGCTAAGTAGGATTTTTCCCTTTCTTGCTGGAGAAATGGTATCTCTGTAAGTTCTGTGGTTGCACTGTTTCTAATAAGGTGAAAATCACATTGGTGAAACAGTAGCCCTATTCATATGTCATATGAATGACATCAGTTTTAGCTGATAGAGATCTACTTAAATATGGTAGTGATGACTTTCATGGGAATTACTTTGCTTGGTGAAGGTCCTCAATTTACATTAATTTGCTATCTTCTCTTTAAGTCCCCTTAAAGGGGTAAAGATGTTTTTTTTTCTAGATAAATAAATGCATTAGTATGTGCCAAACTCAGACATAGCATGGCTGGAGTGGAGACTGCTTGGGGAAAAAAAACACCTTTTGAAACTCTTGCAAGTGGAGACCAAGACAATTTAGGTTGGGGTCCATGAAATCTTATATCAGTAGCAATTTCTAAAAAGAGTAATTTGAACAAGTTTGCTGTTTTACTATTTTAAAGCCTTTAGTTCAGAATAAGTCTCTTGGACACCTCTGTTCTCCCATCTTCATCTCCATATCTCCCCTCCTCAGCACTGAATGGACCTTAGAGTGTTTTCATAAGATGCAATTGCACATCTGCAGTCTTCTTTCTCCCTCTTTTTACTCGAGTGCTGCTGCAACTGGCTCATGCAGTTCCTCTCTGCATAAGACAGAATTGTCTGAGAGATGTTCTTTTTATTCTCCAATTTTTTTTTAGCTTCTCTACCAACCATCTGAAGAAACTATGCTGCAGGGAGGTAGGACTTCTTAGCTTTGCACATCTTCCCTTGTGTAGTGCAGATCCATCCCATCTTGAATGCTGAAATGTGGATTTTTTTCCATGAGACTATCTCCAAAGGAATTGAAAAGAATTCTTAGCCATTAAAGGAAGAAGGAACTGTACAAAGGCACTGTTTGGTTTAGGTGATCTCATCTAAGCTGTTGCTTGTACAACCGAACACCTACTTTAGGGTAATTAATGCTGTTAAACCATCTCCATTCTGCCAGCTTTCATTTAACCTGTTTAATTGCAAGTAATGGAGTTTGCTGTGCTGTCAATCAATAAGTGGGTCTGAGTGGAACAGATCTAAGCTTTCAGTTGTGAATCTCATATAAACTCATCATCAGATGAGTGATTTTTAGATCTGGGGATAAGAGAAGCAGGTCCCTGTCAAGGCAATCTTTCTGTTTCATGATAACAAACATCATTGTTTATAATAGCCTTTCCAAAGCCAGGAATGATCAGTACTATGAACCGAGTAGCAAGATCTTCCCTTCATTTGTGACTTGAAGCGAATTTAAATCTCCTTTCAGCTAGAAAAAGGACCATATCCAAATCTGGATAAAAGAATGCTATAGCATTTATAGCTTGAAAGCTAAAGCAAGGCATGGGTTTGGGGGAAAGGGGGTGTCCCCAATAGAAAAACATAGTCAATGCTCAGAGCAAGGAGGTAACTGTACAAGAGCATCAATAAAAAGGGGTGGGAAAGGGGGGAGTTACGTGGGTGGTGGTGAAAGGGAGATGGAAATAAAGTGTTCTCACTGGTCTGAAAGCAAATCTCCAGAAGCTTTGTATACAACAGGCAGTAGCCTTTATGATGCCAAGAGACCAAATGGTGGTGAAAGTCTTGAGTTGTAATGCTTTAGGATCGTAATAGAAGTCTTTGTATTATCTCAAAAGAAGTAATTTGCCTCTTGGGTTATGTCTTCATCACTTCTAGAGCCTTGTAGCACCTTTTTTTAAAGACTTATTGGAATAAAATTAATTGTACTTATATCTTGCCTTTCTAGGGTTTTGACATGGTGCTTGGTTAGTTTTCCTTTTTTTTCCTCATAGCAATATTAACAGTGTTTGAGGCCACTGCATGAGTTTTCCATTCAGGAGGAAAGTGCATGTTTAGATCTGTACTAAAATCAGCTTAAACAAATTCTGATGAATTCTCCAATCTAAGCGAACAAATTTACTGAATAAGAAAACCTTCACAAATTCTTGGATACCACCTCAGACTTGGAAAGTCCTACAGCTGCAGACAACAGGAAGTTCTCTGTGAAGTTAGTACTGTATATTTGTCCTGTCCTTGAACATCTGCTCTTCACCTCTGTTGGAGACAGGGTACTATATAATACACTCTTTGTCCTGATCTGTTGTTATCTGATATTAGGAAAATCCAGCTGTTTTGTCTGCTCAGCAGTTACTGAAAAGTGCAAACCATTCCAGCATGGTATGTATATGTTTGCATTTGAATGATCATGGAATCCTGCTAACCCTCCATTTAGCTTAACAGAAATAAATACACAGTGAATCATCCACTTTGTCCAGATTTAACAGATGAAGCAAAAACAGTTAAAAATTAAAACTGTTGCTGAATGAACATTTGAGGAGTCTTAAATGTTCTTCATGTCACCTGTGTATCTGGTGTTTTCCCAGGTCAAAGGTAGATTGACAGATTACAATTGCAATTTGAATGCAATAGAAATGGTTTTGGAGCAGAGTGTCTTCAGAACCCGGTCTCCCTATCCCAAGGAGTGAACAGCCATGCTCAGAATACAGATTCTAGAGGTGTGCTCTTGGTTCTATGAAGTGTGGAAGTAGAGGCTTTTCTCAAAGGTCCTTGGTAGCACTTAAATGATGGGAAAAGGTTTTGGAATCTACTGTGAGGAAAATCAAGCTGAAGTGACTCATGAAGAACTATTTGACGTACTGATGAACTGGTCAAGTATTTGACATTCTTTCAGAAGGAAACAGTACTTGTTAGCTGTCTAAAATGTCTTTTTTTTTTTTTTTTTTTTTTCCATGAGAGAAGTTCAATCTTGAATTATCTCTTTTTTTTCAGCTAAAATGTATTTGCCAGTTTACTTAGAGAAAGTTGTTAGCTAACAAAAACTTGATTTTTAAGTTGTAAAAAGATGTACTCAAGAGTTCTAAAAGTTATACTAGAGTCAGTCTAATTTCAGTTAACAAATGGTCTTAGTATGTATTCTAAGACAGAAGATGGAAGTTGGGAATCATTGTTTGGATTCCTCATCTAAGTGAAGACACTGAGTGGTATCAGAATCTTTCCTGCCACAGAAAGCTGAAGGGAGTATTCTGCAAAGGAAGGCTATGGTTTGCCTACAAACAGATAACAGAAATTTAGTCAGTCAGTGGCACAAAGAAGATTGTTCTAATCACATTTGCAGTTTCTGTCCTCTTGACAATGTGTCTAAAACAGTTTGTGATGTTTAGAAAACAACTTGCACTTGCGTAACTTTTTTCTAGTTAAAAACAATATTTGTTTTGAAATCAAGAGAGTGTTGTTGAAGTGGTTTAGGGTTCTGCAGCATCTGTTAGGGTTCAACATCTGTAGCTGTGTGCATACATATATATAAATATGCTGTTAAATCATAAGATAAAGGGCAGCAAGATTCCTAATTGAGACATGTCACTTCCACACAGGATGGATTTATGTCTCAGTTCTTAGTAAAGTGGCAAAGATCAATAGCTAATAGCATGGATGGAACCAAAGCTTTGTGATGGGACTGGTGGGGTAAGAAAATACTTCTCTTATGATTTATATGCTATCTACTCTCTCTAAAGATTCTAATCCCAGTCAAGTCAGGGATTTACTCCTTAAATTCAGTATTTATCCAGATTTCTCCCTGAGTTTGCAGAATCTACAGCTAGTTCATAATGTAGTGACTCTTGTATTCATCCATCTTGGCACTAGCAGCAGTCACCCAATTTTCTGCTTTTCAGGGCTTTGTTGCACATCTCTTCAAGAGGAATACTCTTTGTTCTGTGGAGATTCATTTTTGGGCAGAGTGGGTCAGTCAAACTGAGGACCTCAAGGTGTGCTTCAGGGAGAGCTTTTTTACCTCTTGCATGCAGGGGTTTTGGTGGAGGGAAAGGCAAGAGACACAGTAGAGCTATATGTCTCATAACATCTGTCGGTTTAGTTCCCACTGTCACTGGGGCTTTTTTTCAAGCAAGACCGTGGCCTGCTGCCAGAGGAAAATCAAGGATACACTCAAATATGTTTCCATAATTTCATCAGTAAAGAAAGACTTTAGGCCTCTGAAGGCATATGTCAATTTAGAGTTGTATCTTATTTTATAGAAATCATTGTTCCCTTGCCATGTACAATTTTTCATTGCTGTTGGAATGTAAAATACTAGCTATGCTGGATTTTATAATAATTTGAGTCTCAAATTTTATTTAAGTAATTTTTTAACTTGTGGTAGCAAAAGCTCAGTGATTTCTTTGTAGTAAAAATAAGTTTAGGAGGGACCTAAACTGTTCTAAATATTTCCTAATGGAAATCCTAAATAAGCAATATTGAGCAAGTGGGAATGTATCATTGATAGACAATGCATGTACTGATTGGGTTCTGAAGTACATGGTTGAAGACCTCATGAATTTAATTTTAAATAAAGTGTGATCAGTTGATCACATATCGAGGAAGATAACTTACAGTAAGGGGGGAATGTGCTTGTTGGATATTACACTTCAAATTTTATGATCTGAAGATCTGTCATTCACACTTTTATAGTATTGGTTGCACATAAAAATGTATACTTTTGCATTCCATTTTTTATTAATTGTAATTCAAACTTTTACTCAAATTACTGCCCTACCTAAAATATCTTCACATTCAACATTTAGCAAGCAAACATTCGAAGCAAATAGATTCAAAATAGGAAGGCAATGCTCCCATAAAAGATAATAAAGCTGGAGCTGTAGGTTGGAATAATTATGACTTAGTGTAGTAAGTGGCTACAGATGATATTTGTGAACTTGCTTTGAGTTTTACAACAAACATGGCAATGATTTCCTCTAGTATTAAGATTTATTTCAATTTACAACATTTTTTACAGTCTGGTAACAATGCTGTATGTCTTGAGTTAATGATTAACTGCTAGTTGATGGGAAATTGTTCTACAAGGATTCAATTGTGTGATGCAAAGAACTGCATTAGACCAGCAAATAATTGCGACATATTTCACTGCAATTATAATAATTGCATTTTGTGTTCTTGTGAGTCAAAACATTGACAATGACTCAGAAGATGTTTCTCATTTTACTGTCATTGCAATTTGTATGCTTTGACCATTAACAGTCATGAAAAAAATGAAAACATTTTCAGACTGGTTTATTTTCTTTAATAGCCATGCTAAAACTGTACTTCCTTTTTAAAATAAACATTTTTACTATAATGGCAGTTCTGAATCCCATAATGGAAAGTAAATCTATATATTTATATTACATGATACATTCTCTACGTGTAATTCTAAGAGATTGTATGTGTTAAGAGCTCTCCCTGCAGAGCTAACAAGCTGCCAAATTACATTTCACTGGCTATTGTTTCATATTAAGGTCAAGTTCTTGTTGTCTTTAAAAAAAAAAGCCTAGCAGTGGAGAAGGATTGCTTTCCAAGCTATTTTGGTCTTATTTTTCTTGACTCTTCTACTGTATGTGCATTCTTCAGAATAGCTGAGACAACAGTCAAGTATTTCTAGATTGAAATGCCTTAGTATTGGTGACTTAAGTAATGGGGAGCTGGTCTCTGCATATATTTGCAAGCTGTAGATGGTATCTCTTGTGTTCAAAATAGCCGTGGGCAGAGGGATTGTGTCAGATAAGCAAAAGAAACAATAAGATTTCAGTTAACAGATACTTTGCACAGTTGAGTCAAAATTCTTTGCTGTAGAATGTAGAGAAGCATTTTCTTGTCATCATTTGAATACAACTTGTATTGTTAGATGCTTTCCTAAAGGTGTCCAGCACATATTCTTCCTCAACTAGCTGTGGCAGCATTTGGGTTTAATGTGCAGGAAAAGTAGCTTCCTGCTGACAGTATGTGTCAGCAACTTACTGGGCTGTTTCAGCCACCCAGTGTTAATGGCAAGCATAAACTACCACAGCAGAATTGGCTACTCTGCAGAAAATTGTGACTCAAGATTTGCCCAGTTATTGAAATGTTTGATGGAAGAGTACATAGTATTAAGCTAGTAAAACCTGCAAAGAGAAACATGAGAGGAAAGATATGAAAGGATTTCTTGTTGGTTGTTGAGTTGATGACATAAACATGTTAAAACATGTTCCAAGACGGATTTTTTTTTTTCTGGGAGATGAGGTACCTGCTGTATTACTACTGTATTACTTGAATAACAGTAACCTCAAGGGCTAGGAAGTCATTAGGTAAGATAGGCAGGTACTTTTATTTAGACAAATGTTCTTTTTCCCATTGATATCACTTACTGCTGTCAGAATCCAGCAACTGCTGTGTAGCACAGCTTAACAGCTGAGCTGTATCTGCTGTACAATTCGCTCTGTGGTTTTCTTAGAATCCTCCTCTTCCCCAGCTAACCTGGAAAAATCTCCTTACCAGACCTTACACCTTATTACATCCGTATCAACCACATATGTTTGACTGAGTTTGGAAGCCTGCTTGCTTTTGTGTTTAGGAGAAATAGGGAAAACAGTCAGTTGCAGTTGGAGACAGGAGTGAGAACGTGTGAAACAACTCTGCAGACACCAAAGTCAGTGAAGAAGGATGGTGAGGAAGTGCTCCAGCTCTTGAGGCAGAGATTCCCCTGTAGCCTGTGGAGAAGACCATGTTGTGGAAAGCTGTCCCCCTGCATCCATAGTGGTTAAGGTGGAGGACATATCCACCAGCAGCCTATGGAGACCCCCACTCTGGAGCAGGTGGATGCCCCAAAATGAGGCTATGATCCTGTGGCAAGCCCATGCTGGAGCAAGTTCCTGTCAGGACCTGTCATCCCACAGAGCAAGGAGCCCACACTGGGACAGGATTGCTGGTGGGACTTATGATCGTGTGGGGAACACACACTGGAGCAGTTGGTGAAGAACTGTAGGAAAGACTTATATTGGAGAAGTTTGTGTAGAATTTTCTGCCATGGGAAGGAGCCCACACTGGAGCAGGGGAAGAAGGGCAGGAGTCCTTCCCCTTAGGAGGAAGGAGTGGCAGAGACTACCTACAACCCTGATTTTCAGTCCCCCTGTGCCCTAGGGTTAGAAAATTTGGAAGTAAAGTTGAGGCTGGGAAGGAGGAGGGGGTGAGGTGAGACCTTGTAAGATTTTGGTTTATTTCTTATTATCCTATTCTGAGTTGATTGCTAACAAATTAAATTAATTTTTCTCCCAGTTGAGTCTGAATTGACTGTGATCTCTCCCTGTCCTTATCTTCACCTGTGAGCCTTTTATGTTCTCTCTTCCCTGTCCAGCTGAGGAGGGGAGTGATAGAGCAGCTTTGGGGGCACCTGGTGTCCTGCATGAGTCAACCTACCACAAAGCAAAATGTCAGTGTTTTCTTCTAGACCTGCATAAAAACCTGGGAAGGGCTAGCTGTCTGAGACACGTGTAGAAACTGTATCTTAAGGGAGATGGATGGCTCATGTTGAGATTGAGAAACCTCCTCAGGGTTCAGTTACAGGCCCATCCGTTTCTCTCACTTCTGTGTCTTTGGGGACTTCTTGTCTATTTGTCCCAGTAAGATGAAGGACAAAATTCTGTGGATGTACGTGGGGTTTTTTTTGTCACAAGTAACAGCTCTAAGGTGTGTTACATATGTGCATGGGAAAAGGTTTGTGGCTGGTGAAGTTGTATGTACTCCTGAAACGCTGGTTCCTTTCTCCTGAGAAGGGCAAGGAGGCCAAAGAAAAGTATCCAGGTAGTTGGACCACTCTAACTAGCCATGTAGCAAATATCTATGTTATTGCCTATCATGCTGTGTGACTAAATGATGATAGCATAATGAGTGAAGCTTACAGCTAGCTGTGTTTAGCACTATTAAAAAAGTAATGCCTGACTTCCTCTTCTTACCCCCCGCCCCACCCCCCCACCCCCCCCCCCCCCAACAAGTTTTAGCTTGCTATTCTGACAACTGAAAGCAGCTTCTGTAGCTTTTTACTCTTGGTCATTCCCATGAGGAAAAATGAAAATCAACCTGGATGTAATGCAACCAGAAATGTACAAGCTAAAATAGCTAGATTAGTAGCTCTTTGTCACTTAGCTTCATGTTTTTAGTTGACCATTAATGCTTTTATCACAGCACAATCAATAGGTATTTAAAACCATTTGAAATCTGAATTTGCTCAGATGAAATTGGCTAAGGAAAATCCTCTTTTAGCACTTTTGTAAGGAACTGAACTAAGCACAATACAATTCATAGCTCGCTACCTGAACAGAGAGCGAGTGTAGCCAACACCGCAGGCTTCTCTACTGTGCTCCATTAATCTCCCATCCTCTTCTGACAGGTCATATCTGTGTATGAGGATTGCAGCTTTTAATGCAATTGGTCCCTGATCACTTTTCTGACTCTATCAACAAAGCTGCTTGTCAGTTAACACCACACATTACGTGGGTTCAGTGATGTGGCTGTTTGCTCACTACAAGTTATCTTATGCAAAATATTCAGCTAAATAGTCTAAGCTAATGTGTTTCATTTAAGGAAAATAAGATGAGTTTGTGCTGAATGTACCTTTTTCTGAAGTGGGACTATATTTATGATGCTTTAGAAAATTTTTGGTGAGGTTTTTTTGAGTATGTTGTAGCCTTCTTGCTTGCCAGGTCTTACAAGGGTGGTCAGGCAGTTGGATAGGTAATAGCATCTTCATACATGTTTAGAAATTTGTTTCAGTGTTTCCCTTATGTGTGTTTTCCAGTACTACATGTCTTTGTGATTTTTGAATTGTGTGTTGGTATTCATTTACATCTCTATGTTGTCCCATTAGACACATAATAAGTGATTATGGTTCCATGGGGTGTAACTCAGTATGTAATTCAGTCTGCAGACTTATCTAAACAAAAGAATGTACAACAAATAAAGTCAGCTTTAGTGTGTTTTGAGTGCTGATTGTTTCAAATCAGATACACAGGAAACCAGATGTTGAAGTTTATCTAAAACACTTGCAGCTGAACATGTAACTAAGTAGAGCAGCAATAGTCTGTGGCATTTTTTGCATATACATAGTGATATATTTGCAGCAAATACAAACTTATTCCAAATAGAAATTCTTATTCCTCAATTCACTCTTGAGATGTTCTTTTATATCTGTTCTGCTAACAAACTGCTGTTTATTTCATTGTGATCTGATTCTGCAGATCTTCTGAGAACAAAATAAAATTTAAGGAGCACGTATGAGAATTTCAGTATCAGCCATGTACCTAATGACAATAAATTTAGATGCCTAAAATTAGGTGCACAAAGTGGCTTGGCTTTTTTAACTTTACTGGGCACTTGTAGCTCTTAGAGTTGTGTATGAGACAACCTGAGTATTTGGCATTTGTAGATGGCTTACACTTAAGTTACATAGAAAGGATTTAAAATACTGGTTTCAACTGCTCAGATTTTTGAAATGTTTACAGAAAATTAAAATAAAGGTAGCTCTCATTTAGGTTAGTACTGCATAAACTCCTGATGCTTCAGTTCCACTATAATAAGGAAGAAAAGCTCTCATAGTGTAACTTTCATGAAGTGATTCAGACTGTGCTAGTGACATGTTTTGCTGTATTCTTCCAACACAGCTTCCCAGATGAACTTCAATACCATTTGGCTATTGAAATGAATAATGATAGCAAACTGAAGAGGCTTTTAAAGGCAGGCTGGTGGTCAGGTGTCAGACACCTATATGTACCTTGGCTTTCATAAGCCATGAAGTTTCCCGTTTTTTTCTGAGGGACGTGAGGATTTGGAAACATCTCAGTTTGGGTTCTAAACCACTTTGTGTCTCTGTACAGCTTCAAAAATAGTGTTTCAGGCAGTGAGGTGATATGAGTTCCTGCCACAAGTAAGAAGTCAAGAAATAAAGCTGTGATCTCACAGGTAGTTCTTCCTTGTGGATAAAGAAATAATTTACATCCTATGAATTTTCTGCCAGGGTGCAGCCGTATATATAAAACCTTTCATATAAAATTAATAAAATCAAACATTTACTTCATAGACTTTTGTTACATTGATAAGTGGAGCCTTGTGCTACAAGAGACAATGTTTTAACACCTTTTGATCTGAAAGTTAGTAAGCATTCAACTTACACTGTCAACTTTTAGGATGGATTGATTCCACCTACCTGGCACATGGAATCAATTATCAATATAATACCATTGTCTGAGGTTGGACTGACTGACATGCTTCAGAGATACCACTTTTTCTCTATTTACTCTTAAGAAAGCAGAGGGTTTTGGCTTAGATGTGCCACAGAGTGGGAACAAACAAAATGTTAATGGTTGTAATTTTTCCTAGTGCTGGATTACCCATAGTGCACGTTATCCAATACAGTAATTAGTAATTAGTTGTGGAAAAGGTCTAATCAGGGAAGTGTTCTGTCAATGAAGTGTGCAGACCATATTTTTTTTAAGTGCATATGCAATTTTGGAAATTAAATCTTGCTGAATGTGTCTCGTAGCGGAAAATTTAATTTAGACACTTAAAGCCTAGTCAGTTGGTCTCTACTGTATATAAGCTAATGAACTTGCTTTGTTTCCCATTTTTAAACGTTTTTATATTTAGAGATGAAATTGATTCTTTATTTTAATATTTAATTTGATTTTGTTAACAAAAGTTTTGTAGTAACTTAAAGTGGGCTAGGTGTCGTCATAATTTTGCTGTGTCCATTCCAACCAAATTAGAAAAAAAAATAAAAATCAGGAGTGTATTTCCATTTTAACTGTGTATATAATCAAGAAGCCAGTTGTGGATTTACTGTTTCTGTTGACAATTTACTGTTCATATTAATTTCTTGCTCAGCATTTAATGGCGATGAAAACAGATCTTGCAAAATGCTGTCTTGTTAGTTTTCTCTCACAGCTTGCTTCACTTGAGAGTTATTCCATATATAATAACTTTTCTAATATGAATAAGAAGTCCTTGTCCTAAGAAAGAAAAAGAATAATTGAATTGGATGAAAATGATTAAAAGACAGTGGCACTGAAGGGAATAGATTGGAATTTGCTTTTAGTCTCTGAAGCCTGTTTTTTATAATGTTCTGTCTTAAAAACAACAAACCAAACAAACAAAACTCCAGACAAACAGAGAAGCTCCCACCCTTACTTTCATCTAGTAGAGGAGTCTTATCATCATCATTCTCTACACGTTAATCTTTTTACTGATTTATAGGCTGGTTGATCTTACCTTTTCTATCCCATCTGGAGGTTCTCTAGCCCTGTGTGTTTTAGCTACAGCTTCACAGCTTTCCTGGTGATCTTTATCCATCTGCTCTGTGTGCTCTCCCCTGTCACCAGGAACTTGCATTGTTTTCATGCAGTCTAATACTTAATGATTTGAAGAATGCATATACATGCAACGGGAACTGTTCTATGTTAAACTCTCTCAAATTTACCATCAATTTCTGTCCATGTGCCTGTGTCTTCCCTGTGTAAGCTGCCATACATCTCCTTTCATTCCAGTTGGTTAGTGTTTGTATTCCTGGGAGGAGCAATTGCAGGTACCCCTCTGCGTAATATAAGCAGCCACTGCAAATTTCTGCAGGCTTTTGTAAAGAGAACTGGTTTGGGTTTTTTTACTTTGTGTTTTTGGTTTTTGTTTTGTTTCACCTTCTTTACCTAAGAATAGAACAGTGCAAAATCTACCTAGATGCTTTTTCCTGCTGTTAGTAGGTACTGCCCATTTGAGGATAGACGTGCAATCACATTTTCTACTGCAGCTGTGAATTGGGGGTTCGCTATTTTTCACCGTATTACAAAAAGAGTTAGTCTGACACAGATAAGGAATCAAAAGTTAAAGCTAAGCAGCAATATAAAAGTATCTCTGGGTTATGTTTGGATGTGTTGATTATATGTTCTCATCGTTTTAGAAACTGACACTGAAGGAAAAAATCAGAGGTATATGAAAATTAACTTTCCTTTTGCTGTTTCATTTAATGGGTTGATTTTTTTTTTTCATTGGTTTAGCCTGGAAGGACCGAGAGGGGATCTTATGAACACTTATAAATATCTAAATGGTAAATGCCAAGAGGATGCGACCAGGCTCTTTTCAGTGGTGCCCAGTGACAGAACAAAGGGCAATGGGCACAAACTGGAACACAGGAAGTTCCATTTCAATGTGAGACAAAACTTCTTCGCTCTAAGGGTGACAGAGCATTGGCATAGGCTGCCCAGAGAGGCTGTGGAGTCTCCTCTGGAGATACTCAAAACCTGGCTGGATGCAATCCCGTGCAACCTGCTCTAGGTGATCTCCAGAGGTGCCTTCCAACCCCTAGTGTTCTGTGTGATTTGTGATTCCTAGGTCTATGGTATTTACTGGTACTTGTGTGCACTGTGGTAGATACTATTCTGTATTTTCAACTTGCTGCTTCCAACTGTTCATGCTCAGAAAATATTACATATTTTATAACCAAATAGATACAACTTGTTGTGAGTAGCAGCATATGGAAAGGAAGGATGACTTCTCTTTCCACTCCATGTTTCTTTGCCTCTGCTTCTTGTTCCTTTGCAACAACAAAAATTAGGCATTCATTCCCATAAAGTCAGTTTGGAAAAGGAAAATCTATTAAAATAAATACAGAGAGGGAAGATGTAGTTATTCTGGCTTGTGCTGCAGCTGTTACAGACTTACCATATGTAGTAGCTGGACCTTACAACTTTGAGTTTTATTTCTGGAAAGCATCACTACCATGTGTTGAATGTATTTTAATGCTCCACATTTCTCTAAATGAAAGCATTCTTGTGAGCGATTATTATGCATTACTCCACTGCTCAGAAGCTTATGGCTTCTTGACATTAAAAAAATGTTTCTTTTCCTATGATTTTGGGAATTTTTGGTTTATGACTAAACATTTCTGTCTAAATGAGTTTTGGAAGTTCACTCAGGGAAAATGAGTTACTTCCCAAATTGAGCTGTTTCCAGAGAGGTTCAAATAAGAAGGTAACTGCCTCCAACACTGACGGTCATCTTTGGAACAGAAAGTATTTGGAACAGAGGACATGATATTTGTGTTCATTGTTGACATTAATGTTTGGATGTGTGGACCAGAAAACATTATTAATGGGTTAATATTTGAAAGCATGTAATCACAGAATTAATGAATGGAAAAACAAAAGGGATTTGTGGTGGCTTAATACTTCACAAAACATGAACCTGAACTAACTCTAAAGTGTCTCTTGAAGTAGTAGGGAGTCTCACAATATCATCACCCAAATATTATAAGCCTCGGAGCTGTGATATCTGTTTTAACTTGATGTTTAAGGAGAATGCTTCTAGGAGAAACTCTTTTTTAATACTTGTGTATGCTAGAAGCAGGTTTTTGAGATAAGTCTAGTCTGTAACCAAGCTAGCAAAAATTGTTCTGTGTACAGCTCTGACCATGTGGAAAGTGTGGTAGGAGAGAAGGGAAGCAGGGAGGCAATCCTTCAGATATTACCCAATTACTTGACTTTTATGGAACGAAGTGCACATCTTCAGCTAATGCAATGGTCTGTGGAGTATACATTGCAGAACTCCTGTTTGTATAAAAGACATAATCACATAACCGTCTTTTTCAGAATGCTTGTAGGAATATGTGTGCACTACTTATGGCTGTTGCAGATAAGCATACCAAGTCTTCACCTGATAGAAAATCTGCATGCTTTTGCCCTACATAGAGTGAACAGAAGCTTGCTATGCTTGTGTAGGTAATCAAGCATCAGCTGAGGACACTAAGCCCAGGACTATATTGTACATGGTTCTGCAAAAGGCCCATAGCCCAAGAAGCAGGGGTTCCAGGCACACCCTGTGGTAACAGCAGATCTGCTCTGCAGTGCTCAACACAACACCCATTTCAGGAGTCCATTGGGTAGCAGGAATTGATAGCAATACAATGTCTTCCTTTTGATTATGCACAGTGACTCAACTCTGCTTTTGACCGACTCTCAAATCCTGCTAGGTTTCTATGAGGAAAACCTTACTGAAGTTGAAGCCCAAACTCCCCTGATTAATTTTCCAGATGTGATCATATGTGATGTTACTTCTTCAGAACTTTGAGCCTATCCCAAATCTGTATGTGCTTCCTAAAGCAATACTTCAAATATTGGATCTCTGTATCTCAAGACTTTATCCAGAAATAAGGCTGCATACTGCTTTTACAGAAAAAATGCCTTATCAGAACAAATATAGAACTGGTGGGTCTCACAAATACTGCTCCTTTAGAGCAACCCAAGTGTCTGATAGGCACTGAAAGACCAAAGAAATTTGTGTTCCCAATGTCAGGAAGATTTAGTTTCCCCTGGAAACATAGTTTAATTGTTATTAAATGCGGCAGACATAAATAAGCTTTGTAAATTTATGTCCTTTAGCAGCGTTTGTTTATGCCACTTTATAATTCTGTAGACTTCATTTTGACTCTTTGCCATTTATGCTATAGCTCTTCTCATAGTAAGCTCTGCTGATGAATGCTTCTTTAATATTTAACTGAATGTAGTCCAGCCAAAGGGTTGCTGTAGAATTAACTTGAGATATGAGCAATTCCATTTTCTAGGTGGCAAGCTTTCTCATTTCTGTCATGTGGGTTGTTCTTTCCAAGTCAGGGTCTGCCAGCTCATAACTGTGTATTTCAAGAAGGGTCAGAATTAAAATAGGAATGGAGCTTCCTTAGAAACTGTCAGGATCACTAGTAGTCATGAAAAAAAATTGCTATTTCAGGTGACAGCAAGTTAAACTAGATGTACTTCATAGCTTTTGAATAAAATAAATACAGGAAAAGTCATCGAAAATCCTTAAATAATAATTCCTTATGAGTACTGATGCAACTGAACTCAGAAACACACACTTCACATTTATAGTGGAAGAAGTCAGCTATCTACTTGATAGAAATGAGTACTGGGCTTTTTAAGACATAATCAGTTGCAGGGCTAGCTGTACTTCTCTGATTTATTGCGATCTGTGAGCGAACTCCTTCATTCATTTCCCATCATGTCTTCCCAAGTGGTAATGAAATTTGTAGCTTGCTTAGGCTTGGAACATAATCTGAGCTACAGTACAGCTTTGTATCTGTCGTGGTTACCCTGCTGAGCTGACTGTTCAAACACCTGAGGGTCTTCCCAGGTCCAGAGGAAAATTTTTGAATGCTGGTGAATATCATGAGCAAATAAAATACTTGAAACGAAAGTGTTCTTTATATGATAATATCAATAAAATTTTAAAGAAGGGGTTTAGAGGAATTAAAGTATACATATCAAATTTCTTTAACTGAGGAAATTAAAGTCATCACATTGTTTCTATCTATTGCCAGACCCACACTGACACTGTGGTTAATTTCTGTTTATGGGGATACAGTCCTCAAGATGACTAGCCTTTATTGTAAGAGGTTCCTCTGTATTTCAACTATGTAAATACACGTATATGTTTTTGTATGGTGTATGTTCTAAGAATCATCTTCACTGATACGGACAAAAAAGAAATCCATGTCTCATTAGAAGTGCAGTATTTTAAGCAAGGGAAAGAGCTTGTATATGTTGTCTCCCTAACACACTACAATTTCTTGGAATTATTTGTGCAGTGAAAAGAAGCCTAGAAAGAAATATGCAAGAAATGTCACGGGCCAACAGCTTCAATGATGACATTGACCTTTTGTCAGAAGAGTCGCCACTGCCACCTGTATGTGATGTCGCACAGTAAGTGGAACAGTGTTTATATTAATTGATTATATAAGTGCTTATTAATGGTGAGGGAGATTTGTCATTGATTAATAGTATTATTCTTTTGTTGCCTACACTTAAACTGATCATGATCTTATTTAATTATGTGTGGTTGTTTCTAAAAAATGCAAGTTCAGCTTTAAGTTTAACGGAAGTTGATACTTGGGAAGAGACAGGTGTACTGCAGTCTCAGTGTCTGTGTTTTACTTCATAAGGCAGCTGACACAGCTCTTGAGACTAAGCTTTATAGGTAGGCTTATACTTTGTAGAATTCTGAGTTGCTTTCAGCTCAGGAAGGGGAGGTCCTGCTTAACAAACCTGATCTTCTATGATCAGGTGACCTGCCTAGTGGATGAGGGTAAGGCTGTGGACATTGTCTACTTAGACTTCAGTAAGGCCTTTGGAACTGTTTCCCACAGTATTGTCCTAGAGCAGCTGGAAGCTCATGGCTTGGAGGGGCATACACTTCACTAGGTGAAACACTGACTGGATGGCTTGTGGTAAATGGCATTAAATCCAGCTGGCAGCCAGTTACCAGTGGTGTTCCTCAGGGCTCAGTACTGGGGCTAGTTCTGTTTAATGTCTTAATCAATGACATGGACATTGCATTTGGCTTTGTTGAATTTCATGAAGTTTGTATGGTTCCACCTCTCAAGCCTATTAAGGTCCAACTACTGAATGATGTCTCATGTTGCTTGTATTTGCTTTCAAAACTTTCTTGAAATAAGCATCATAATGTATTTTGTTTTGAGTAACCGTCATGCATTTGTCATAAAATGTGCATTCTGGTATTTGGGATGGAGATTCTGGAGTAAATTTCAAACGTGAAGCAGAGCATTAAAGCATACAGTAAGGCCTGGATGGACCAGAACATCCAGGTGTCATACTAAAGCTTTATCTTATACACAGAAACCAATACAAACTGCTGCTGAATAGAGCACTTAAGTTGGTGCTTAAGTTAGCATCTGAAGGTACAGTGCAGCTGGCACAAGCAGATGAAGGTCTAGGTAGCTGTTTGAATGGTGTGTTAGTGGTGAAAAACTCGCATCTGTTCACTCTTGCAAGAGAAGATATGAAATTGTGGTTGGAAAAGTCCTTTAGTAAATATCTGAGATTGAAAAGTCAAAAACTGTTGCTTGCCTTCAGATAGGGACAAAACAATATGAATTTGAAAGCAATGTGATTCCAGCCTATAGTGTGGTTTCTTTTTAGATGTTTTCTGTCACATCATAATGGCACTTTCTGTCCAGGTAACACAGAGATGATATGTCTACCAAATCTGTAGTAACTATGCTATAACTAAGGCCAAAAGTTATAGTTGTAAAATGAAGTTACAAAGGTAAAACATAAAAGCAAAGCCAAAATGCCATTTCATGTAGTTTTATGCTTCTAAAGTTCAAGCATGCCAGTTTTCACCTGTATCCCTGATAATCTCTTACACGTGTGTAATTCTACTTAGTAGGATGAAGTCATTTAGTTGCCTTGACTCTTCAGTAGGAATGTAGTATATTGTTATTCAAATTGAGAATTCCACTGGACTAGCCCAGAACATGATCCATTTATGGATTTTGGTTTTAAACTGCCATTTCTAATGCAGACCATAAGATATTAAGACTGTATTTGTCTGATATGCATGCGCTTTCTACATGAATATTAGATACACTTAGTGTGATTATTTGTCTTGTCTTTTAGCAGAAATATAAGCAGGTAAGTCAGAATGTGTGCTATGTTTGGTGTGTGAGCTTTCTAAAACACCATGGCTTTTGCTTTGCACTTAGTAATTTATTCCATGTACTATTGTGCCCTGAAATTTGTGATGGGGAATTTTTTGATTTTAGTTTTGCCATTAAAAGCTCCACTTTCATTGTGCTTGTTTATCTGGTTAGAATGAACAGTTATTCCACTTGTTCACATAGACGTTGTTTCATGCTCTGGAGTCATGTAACAGTTAATTTTTTTTATTCCCCCTTCCCCCCTCCCCCATTATTAAAACGTTTCAGAATAACATGTAATTATGTAATTTATAATCAGCATGACCAATCTTCATCCTGAAATCACAATGCAGTCAATGAATTAGACAAAAACTCTTCCAAGAGTAGAAGTCAGCCAAAGAGAGAGTGTGTGTGTGTGTGTGTGTGTGTGTGTGTATGCAGTGAACCACCTCAGCTTGCAAAGTAAGTGAAAACATGGCTTTCACGTAACGGTTAATGATAGTATGCTAGGATGATGATGACAGTTTCACATGGAGCACTTCTTTGTGAAGTCAACCTTGACTTTGTCAAGATGCCAAAAGGCAAAGTTTTCCTTGCTTATAACAAGCATGATGGGTTTCAAAAATCAATCTAATGGTATACCTTTATTCCAAAGCCAGTAAGTGGTCATTTTTTTCAACTTTGGGAGCTACTATGTTCATTGCTAAATGTGAGATATCAGGTCTACAACAGCTGTAATGTTTTGGGGGTTGTGAGGGTTGTGAAATGTGAACAGTAGATTCTTCTGAAATCATGTTCAATATACAGTTCTGTTGTTGTGTGAAGTTGAAGTTCTTGCTGAGTATCTCTGGCCCAGGCTCTTGGGAATAAAAAGCTCATGTGGTTACTAACCTGGCTGAATCTTTGCTGGTTTATACTGGCTTCTTCTGATGTGTTCAAAGCTGAATAAAAACGATGTTTTCAGAGATTAATCAAATCTGACAGATTAAATAAGTATGTTAATTTCAGTGAGTTAATAGAGTATTTCTAACAGCAAATGCTTACCTTATTGCATGATGTACTTACCCAATTTTTTAGATTCTTTGCTGAGCAGAAAGAACATGACTCCATTAGTGCATCGAGAGTCTGCAAAATGATATTTTGTCTGTGCTTTTAAACCAAGGAAAACCCCAATGATTATATTTGACCCATTACAGCATATTTTCTTTGTCTTTAGGATTAGTCTACATATACTGGTAACGGCATCTAATTTAAGTTATATATTAGGGAAGAAGGTCTGAACCTTTAGGATGTTACTTCTAGAACTGTGAAGTTAATATTTATCATTTTGCTCTCCTGAATTTTAGTGGAAGATATAAAATCAAACAATTTGAGTATAGATCCTTTATCCATCTTGATTCAATGTGGTACACAGTGCTATATCTTTCTCCAAGGTGTTACATCTTGAAGTCCCTCTTCATTATGTCCTAATGTATGTACACAGATGTTGTGACAGAAGAACAGAGGATCTGGTATTGAAGTAGGCTTCCTTTTAAACACACTACATGGTAAATTCCCGTATCTCTTTAACAGATTGTTTACTAAGGAAAGAGGCAAGTGATTCTTCCAAATGGCATTGAATAAACAAGAGGCAGGCTGTGATATCTGTTTCTTTGTGAAGTCTTGTCTTCATCCATTGTTGGCAGGACTGTTCTATGTGTCTGATGCAGCTTATGATGTGTATCACAGTCTCTGAGGAAAGATCCGATGCTGTTGAGGTCTGTAAAATGAGTAAACTGTGATCTTGCCAATTCTTGGTCTGTGTCCATGAGAAAAAAAAAAAACAAACCACAAAAAAATCCCTCTCAAAGTGTGTATGAATCTGATACAAAAGGAAAAGGAAGAAAGGAGACATGCACATTAGAAGCATAGCGGGGACAAACCTGAGTGGATTTCTGATCCTTCTTCCTAGACGGAACATATAAGGCCAGCCACTCCCAACAGTTGGTTCTAACCAGAAATTATATCTGAGATGTACTTAACCTGTGTTAACTGACATAGCCTTTGGGGTTGGGTGTGTGGCTTGACTGACTGACAAGCATGATAGTCAACTACAAATCTTATAGACCCTTCTTAACATAGTCTTGGAGTATCAAAACCCACTCTTGCAGAAGAAGAAACGATAGCAATTAAAATAATGTGTGGAAGTGAGCAGCTTGCTGAGGTCCCATGTAAATTGAAACAAAGATTTGTATGAACTGAATACAGTGTAGCATGGCAGATACTGGAAGGGGAGAGCTGGCTATGGGGAGTCTTACAGGAGTCCTCGCAGGACTAGAGAAGTGCTGCAAGTTATCTCAGATTAAGGGACACACAGCTGTCAGGCTGCAGTCTGTGGCAATTGAGAGTTCATTTAGTAGGAAGGAAGTCTCCTCAGCATGTAAGGAACCTTGTAACGTGCTGTTTTGGAGTTGGTCTGGAAGTTGCTGAGGCATCCTATTTTAGATGACCTGAAGCCTGAAGTCCTTGATGTTGTTTTTTGCTTGCTTCTTTTCAATGGTTTTTTTTTTGGTATGCACCTGTCTTTATAGAGGAGTCATATCTGGCCCTTGATTTCGTGTTTCGAGTCACAGTTACCTGGAGGATGCAGGGGGTATTAATTTGCACACCTGCCATGCAGTAAATCCAGTGCCTATTGATCATCCAACGGGGAAAAGATTCTGGACAGGAAGCAGTAAAGATTCTGCTGCCTTCAGAGCCTTGGTATGCTTTACTGAGGAGCAATGAGCATCTTCTGTGAGGGGGAAGGGTATCTATGAAATTAGATTTGCCTTTTTGCTGTCATTCGTTTCCCATGTTGAATTGTATTTGTCCATCTGGTTTTGAGTAGCATTTCTTGCTCTGTTTTTTTTCCTGGCTTCACTGAAGCTTTGCCAAGAGTAAAGAAGACCACTGAAACATGAGTTTAAGCCCTATTTTTTCATCTCCAGCTGATCCTATTGTTATGCAGATTGTGATGACAACAAACCTAGGCCATGAAAATATTGTGTCACACACACCAGAGTTAACCTTCCAGCAGGAAAGAGAGAATTTGGCCAATAGACTGTACTGAAAGATTACACCAACCTGGTCCCGGATAGCACAGGCTCAGGAAAAATATACACAGCACCAGCTTTAGAAGCAGACATCCTGTTTTTGTTTTTCAGAGGTCTGTGGTTTAAAGCTGTGATGTTTAAAGTTCTCTACGTTATAAGGAAAAGCAAGAGTTAGAAATTCTATATGTCAGCATGGTTAAGCAAGTGTGGTTGAGTATACATTTTGTAGCTCTGTAAGGTCATGTAAAGGTAAATGTCAGTTGGTTTCTTAGCAGAAAGTAGTGTAATGCTACAGTTCAGCAGTCATCACGTCAGCTCTCCTGGGAGGAAACCTTTAGAAGGTGAGATCCACATACAATGACCATCCTCAGCAGTAATTGCTGTCAGCTGAACAGCTGTAGTAATAACTCTTCAGCTGGAACAGGCTGCCAGGGAAGTGATACCTACACCTGTTCCCCACGGGAAAGTGGGGCCTTAATTATTTCTCATGGGTTGAGAGCAAGACCAACAGTTGGTGTTCATTCTGAGGCCCTGTCAACAACAGAGTCAAATCATGTTAATGAACTGTGGGCTTAATACAATCCTAGGTAAAGCAATTCTATGCAAAAGTTTAGAAAGCATTTATGTCCCTCTGTTACATTCCTATGTACTAGTCTGTGTGTAATGGGCCTGTGAAAATGGCTTACTATTTCAGTTGGAGGTCTCAAAAAGGTGTAAGAGAAACACAGAGATATGAATATGGAAATGACCAGCTATCCACTGTTTCCCACCTCCATAGTTTTACTTTCAAGCTTATAATATGAAAAACAGTTCTTAGATTGCATGACGAACATGCAAAATGATTGGCAGAACAACCCAGCATTAGCATTTGGTTATTGCAGAATCAAAGGAAGCGGGATATATGCATTAAAAAGAAGGGGAAGGAAAAAAGGAAATGGCTGATTGCTATAAACTATATAAGAACCCTGAGAAGGGATGAAAAGATAGATCAAAAAAAAAAAAAAAAAAAGATAGGCTGCAAAACCTCAAGGTTTGCTTCCTACAAGAGAAACTGAGACTTCAAGGATGAGGTTGACTGAATGTCTTGTTCTGTGTTATCACTGGTGAATCCTGATACAAACAGAACATCAAAAATTAACCTACAATGAGGAACAGAACCTTCTGTGAGGCTTGAGGCTTATTGAAGAAAAGAAGCTATTCTTGTCTCTGTGCTGGAGGAAGAGAACACCAAAAGTACTTCCTATTCCACCAGAACTGGGGTCTATAGAGATTGAGGGGACACAGAACTGCTGTTCACTGGAGTGGCAAATGTCACCTATAGTCGGAGGACGGTGATTCATGATTAGTCTTGGCATCTAGTTTTTCTCCTTAAAAACCACTAAGGAGCAGTGTTGGGTTTTCTTTTTTCCTAGCAGAAGTAGATTAATATAGGATTGACAGATATAAAATATGAATCTTGCATTTCCCACTGAGACATAAATTTTACACAGAGTGAATGGAACAAGCTGTAAAACTTAAGTCTTAAAGCTTACATTAGATCATAGTATGGTTTGGGTTGGAAGGGACCATAAAGAATATCCAGTTCCAACCCCTCATACCATGGGCAGGGACACCCTCCACTAGATTTGGTTGCTCTATGTCCTCAGATAAAATGGTGCTGTGTGTCTCTACATTGCTGAAATGGGTGCCATTAAATCAATCTTTTAGCTTTATTTAAGCCTTCCAGTTGTTCACTCCATCTGTAGATGGCAGTGAAGGGTTTTATCACAGATATAGGAATATTTTTGTGTCCATCTTCTTTGTTTCTGATTGAAAATTCCAATGTGTGCAACTCTTGACACAAAGCGTATTTTCAGTCTTTCTGTGGTTTTGGTCTATCTGTGCAAACACCATGTATCTATGTGTTTTTAGCATAAGTTCCTCCTATAGCCTATTGCTCTTGATTGAAGGGACAGTTCACCTTATCACCAGCATATCTATCATATTGAATATCATTAGATCTAGTAATGAGATCATAATCTTGTGTTGGATAATTGAATCCACTGAAAGCTTATTAATAATGCTTTTATAACCAAGATACAGGTATCAGGTTTATTGTACCACCTGTTTTCCTTTTGTACATATTCATGGTGTATTTTAAAATACTGCTTTGCTTAAATTTTGAAAGCATGATGAGGCACTTGATGTATCATGTAAATACTCCCCATATTGTCACTGAGATAATATAGATAATGGAGAAAGTTGTCAAGCCTTACTTATTATCAACAAGCTAGTGAAGAGAATGGTGTTATAAGAAGTAATATTACCCAAGAAGAGTGGGTTGGCCACATGACAGCAGCAAGTTTAGTTGGAGTAAAGACTACTCCTGTTATTGTTTGCTTCCTGTAACTGCATTTACATTCCGTCCATATTTTTGAAACAAACGAGAGGGAGAGATTAAAAACTAGTAAGTGGACAGCTCATTGTAACATGAGGGGGAGCATCTATATATATATCTTGCTTCCAGCTTTCTCGTTGTGCTTTTTGGCTCTTTACACTTACTATTCCTCCTCACTGTCAGGTACATCTAAAAGGTAGTACTGATGCAAATAGTGCTGTTCTATGAACTCAAAAGCATTCTTAATTACTTGAAAGAGAAATTTAGATGAGGGTCTGTCATTTTCGAACTAAAAAGGAAAATAGTGAAAATTTAATAGACAGTAGTAATGCTAATCTGGTTGTTGTTTGCTTTTTACCCTTATTAGGCCTAGCATTAAGTTACATCTTCTAGTACCACCTGTTTTTGTATTGTCACATCTAATTTCAAACCCTTTTAAAAGGCTGCTTCTGGATTTATTTCAGCACCCAAAGTATTTTAATTATCATTTAATGTGCAAGCAAGCTAGCATTGGTATAAATCAGTGCCATTATGTAGCAACCTTTTCGAAGTGGTTTGGAGGGGTTGTTTTTTGTTTTGCTTTGGTTTTAGTCTGAACAGTAACTCTTCAGAGAATTTTGCTCTTCTAAGTGAGGACGTTTGGCCAGTGGAGGGCACTGCACCATAAGGCAATGAGAGACAAGCTCCCGTTTCAGTTTTCAAAATCAGATTTGTCATTTCAACAAACCTACTTAGAAACTTAATTTATAAACATCTGAATTTTCCCAATCTTAAATTGGCAAGTAGCCACACTAAGGAAAAATGCTTACATGTACTTGAACATCATTTTAATGAGAAACTTAATGAACCCCCAGTAGACTCTACTTGGTATTGTGGTTATCATTTCTTTTCTGGAAAACAGACTACTGTAACAGCCCACTGAAGGCTGTCAAAATACAATTAAGTGCATATATCTTGTAAGCCTACAGTCAACAAATGGTTTGGATCTGATGGAAAAGTCTGAAATAAAAAGTTATTTTTGAAACAGAAGCTTTTACAAAAACATGACATTTCATATAATGAAATTCTTCTTAATGAGTTTTCTAACCATTTCACAGAACTTCAGAGTAGGAATAGAATTTTTCGTGCAAAGGATTAGATGAATCTGGGATATATGGCTGAAAATACCTGTCTTGTATAAGGAATAGTTTACAAAGACAAAATGTCTCTTCAGATCAAAGACTCAACATTTGTGGCTTTGTTTTACTAAGAAATTACTATTTATCTTACTGCCAAGTTAGAGGATGAAAATAAGGCACCTCTAATTTGTTACTGAAAATGCCTCAAAGAGGTGTACTGGATTCATAGCTGTCAAAATTTGCATATCTCATCTGTATGTGAGAAGAGGAAACTAATAGAGGGAGGAACTATTTTATAAAGGTTTTGTTTGGGCTTCATAATTTGTTGAGATTTTCAATTTAAGATTAATATTGCACTGTACTTTATTGTGGCCATTGAGCTCCACAACACTTGGCAATATTGATTACTGCATTCATTTACATCTGTGATGAAAGTTTGAAAGACGTAGCAATAAGGTATGTTCTTTGCTGAAAAACCCTTCTTATTAGATCACATCAGTCTCTCATTGTTACAAAAACAAAGTATTGCCAAGCCTGGTACTCATTTCTCTGGAGGAAAAAAAAAAAGTGGAAAAATGTGGTGATTGCAAAGCAGAGAAAAACGTGACTTTATCTGTTACTGTGGCATAGATAGAAATAAATGATGATACATTTTCTTTTGACCTTGATCTTGTGGTTTTGTAATAGTTTCAACTTTCACATTTTTTTTAATGTGGGATTGTATCTGATTTATAGGAATCACATCTATATACCTATTATAGTAGCAGGCCCTTCATTGTGTGCATCACATCCATTTATGTAGAAGTGTATTGGTGGGAAGAAAAAGCACAGTGATAGAGCTTCATGGTCTCTGCAACTGAAATACATAGGTTATTCCTGTTTTGGTCTAGCTCCACCCACAAGCCACATCACAGCACGATTTTTACTGGCAGCATCTGACAGAAAAAATGCTTTACAAAACTGTATATATCAGTTGTCTTTCCTTTTTTCTTGCAGCACCTGCTTCTGTGGGCTGCTCCTGTGATGGAAAGTAAGGCAGCCCACCTATCAAGTCAAACACCCCCCCCTGCTAGTGGGGCGTGTGTGTAAAGCCGTGACGGGTAGAAAGAGTGGAGAACAGTTCGAAGACACTGTTTTCCTAGGAGGTCAAGTTGTGGCAGTGGGAAGGCTAGGTTAAGAAAACCCCAATATTCTCTCGAAGGTAGAGAGTATAAATTTTATCTTACCAATGTCTGATCTTTATGCTGCTATACTTCTGAGCATTGTGCTGACAGTATGTTGTTGCAAGCCAGAATCCCACCTTGTAGTTGAAAGGGTGACTTTTCATCTCCATAGCCTACTTCTTAAGAAGTGAGGTGGCTTTTTAACATGGGTATATGTTTCACAGTAGAATTTGAGCCAAAAAAAGTAATAATTGGGCGTTCTAATTTATTTGTATGCAGAAAGCAGTTACAGTGTCCTTACTCCTGTGTTTTTAAGAAGTAATTTGTTTACCATGATGCATTGCAGTCTTGCCTTATTTGTTAATCTCTGTGCAAACCTACTCTGGAATTACTAGTTAAGTGTTTTTCCTTATTGAAATATAAATAATTGTTCATTCAGGTGGATTTTGTTGGCCCTTGTGTACTAAATGTACTACACAATGGAGCAGGACACACGCCTACTTCCAATGCATTAAATTACATTGCAGTGCAGATGATGTTCTATGGGATAGAGTTAAAACAGCTCCAAAACACCTCTCATAGGTGTTTGAAATACGTATCTTTCAAAATCTCTTATTATATTTCAAGGAAAGATAAGTTCTTTAGTAAAATATATTCAGTGTGCTGCTTTGCTTTGCATGTGCCGCGTACCTCTTCATTTGTTCATTAAAAAAATGCCAGTTTCACTCCTTAGGTGAACACTGTGAGACCGCTGGTCATTCAGCTGCAGTAAAACATGATGTATATTTATGTCCTCCATATTGCAAACTTCTCACTAAAATCAAATTTAGATGTTATGCAATGAGCAGGGTTCTCCATCTAATAAAACTATTTTATTGTGTACAACAGGAGTGTTTACAACATCAAAAATTACTATTAATTTGGGAGATTATTTTACATCTGCCGTGGTTTTTTTCATATGTTATCCTACCCAAAGTGAAGGAATGTATTCTAGGCCTAATATTTCACTTCTAAATATATAGAGTACTTTGTTTTTATGCATATAGCATTTTGCATTATGTTTTAAAGCAATAACCAAATGCTTATTGCCAAGTTACCATACAATTTAGGTTAAATACTGGTTACCTCTACTTCTGTGCCTAGGGGGGTAATACACATTGTTATAGCCAATGTTCTCATTGCCAGGAATATACATCTGTGTTTATGGCTGATATCTAAATGATACCTATCTGTGTTTATGGCTGGTATCTATGGCTGATACGTAAAATTGTTGCTGTGGTCATTTGACTACTCTGTTAACCTCAATGCTTGGAAACTTTATTGTAATAAGTTATTTTAAGAAAAAGTATGTGATGGAAATTCTTTAGAATGTGGTAGTTCCTCATGCATTTCTCAGCTCTGACACTTTCACAGCTGCACATATAAAATCTTTTTATAGGCAAAACTTGATTAACTCCAAATAGAACAATGAAAGTTACTTTTCAGGTTGGCTACACTGAAGTAAATGCCAGACAAACACCAGTGCCAGTTGCTTGTCTGCTTTTTTTTTTTTGTGCACTGTAATTTGGAGAAGCAATTATACTCTCTCTTTTGCTTGAGATTAAACCCCCTATCTCCAGGGCTGTTTTTCCCCATCACCCAACAATGCTTTTAGATGTTATCACTGCGTTCTCCAAAACCTTTGCCCTAATTGCTTAGCTGTTTGTTTGTATTGCTAAGACAATTTATCTCTGGTCTCTGGGTCAAAATGAATGTATCAGACCATTACAGTACAGAAACCTTAGTATGTGGGCACTGAAGCTTATAGTCATTGCACGCTATATTGAGTTCTGTTCCTCTCATTTCACATGGCTGTTTTGCTTCTAGCATGCTGTAATGGCATTTTTCATAACTTACTGATACTTATCTCCTCTGGTTTACATTAGTTAGACTGCCTGTACCCCAGGACTGGCAAGAATAGATAATCTTGATGGCCTTTTTATTTAGTCAGCTGTCTACAATATATGTGGTGCTCATTAGTATTAAAATATGTTTGAAAACAAAGCTCAGAGGGCTAATAAAGCTGTTCTTAGGCTGATTTCTCTTACTTCAGCAGTTGCTACTGAAGGATTCCCTTCAGTGGGTTCTATGACTTGTCCCTGTAGTAATGCAATGTAACTGGTATTTGTTTTCTTGCACACAACTTTGCTAGAGGTTTCCATGTGTTCCTATGCTTACTTAGCTATTTAGTTTAGAAAAAAACAAAACTGAAATGTGTGGAACTTGTAGCATTCATCAGGAATTCCAGATAAACACAGCATGCATTCTGGCTGTGTTCGGTTCTTGTGCTCTTTCTAGGCTGTGGCTGCAATAAACTTCAGAATCTTCACCACAGAATTTCACTATTTGTGGAAGTTCACATGCTTTCTCATGTTGACAAAGAATTAAGTTGTGTTTTTCTTAATATAGCAACCATTTCAGTTTCACTTCTGTGCATAATCTTCTGTGTCTAACTGTGGGTGAAACTGCTTAAGCTTTAATTTAGAAAATAAGCCTGTTAGTGTTAAGCTTAAACAAGCACTAGGCAAGGAGAACTTGCTAGCCAAAGACCTACCATGGTACCTTGAAGGTCTTGACTGGGAGTTCTTTGGCCCCTCTTACAGGTAAACCCATGGTCATGTCTAAACAAAATAATGTGCAAGTCATTAAGCTAGTAATCCCTGCTGCTTCTGTACAGCAATGCTGCTGTCAGTGAGGGAGAATTGCTTTGTGACATCAACCCTGATATCTCAATAGCAGGAGTGGGATAAGCCTGTGCCCTTTTCTCCTTTTTCCCCAGCAACACCAGAGGTACAGGAATAATGGTTGTTCCTGAGGATGGGCAGTTGGCTAAGAGTGGTTTTAGGTGGTTAGTGCAGGTTCTGTTCATTGTGATAGAGAGGTGGACAGAAAGTAGGGAGCTCATACAGAATCACAGAGTAGTAGGGGTTGGAAGAAACCTCTGGAGATCATCTAGCCCAAACACCCCCTGCTAAAGCAGTGTCACCTAGAGCAGGCTGCACAGATTTGTACTCAGGCAGGTTTTAAATATCTCCAGGGAAGGAGACTTTATAACCTCTCTGGGCAGCCTATACCAGTGATCTTTCACTGTCAGAGTAAAGAATTCTTTTGCTCATATTCAGGTGTAACTTCCTTTGTTCCACTTTGCACCCACTGCTCTTTGTCTTCTTAATGGGCACCACTTGACACCTGCCCTTCAGATGTTTATAAGCATTGGTGAGATACCCTCTGAGTCTCCTCCAAGCTAAACAGACCCAGCTCTCTCAGCTTTTCCTCGAGATGTTCCAATCCCCTAATAATCCTTGTAGCCCTCTGCTGGGTTCTCTCCCATAGTTCCCTGTTTTTCTTGAACTGAGGATTCTAGAACTGGACACAGTACTTCTGATGTGCCCTCACTAGGGTAGAGTGGGGGGATGGGGGGGAAGGATCATGTCACTTTTCCCACTGATCATGCTCTTCTTAATGCACCACAAGATAGTCTTGGCCTTCTTGGCCACGAGGGCATATTGCTTAACATGTCCACAAGAACTCCCAGGTCCTTCTTTGCAGAGCTACTTCCCAGCTGGAAAAAGAGGGGAGAATAGATTCATGGAAGACAGCAGCAGTACTGAGTATGTATATGTCTGGGGAAAGCCCTGGACAGCAAAATTTGATTGTGCTCTCTCTACTGGGAAGAGGAATTGACTGAGCTCTGACTTCTACTCTATCAAGCAGCTGAGTTTGGTCTCTGGCTGGTCAAGAATCTGAGTTTCTGCAGAGAACTTTAAACTGTTCCCAGGAAGAATGTCCTGCATTTGGAAAACTGGGAGAAAAATCTTTATCTTTCATCATCAACACCTCTTCAGCAGATGTAATTGATAAGTGAGGATGAAGGGGCTATTCCCATTGCCTTCAAAGTTACTCATTTGCTACAATGAGCAGACAGTTCTCTGTGTTGTTGATCAAATGTAGGTTTATAGGCAGAATCATGTAGTTAGACTCTGTTTCACAGAAGTCCAATAGCTATGACTCTCTCACAGAAGTCTCTTTTCTATGATACTCACACCTTTTTACATTTCTTTTGTTGTTTGTTTGCCTGGTTGTGAAAGCTCTTAACCAACATGTGTGCTTGAACCCCTGTGTATTTACTTGAAGCCTAAATTTAATTTTATCACTCATGCATAGTATTAAAACCTGAAAATTAAGTCAGAATTATCCTTCTGCTTACTTTATAGCAAGTCTGTGTGTGTGATGAGTAAACACACTGTGGGTGGCCTGGGGTGAAATAAAATTTAAGTGCTTGTTTGCAAGGGCAGCTTTCTTCACCTTCAATAGATAAACACCTAGCCATGGTCTAGCAGATTTTACTATTTAGTTTATTTGACATGAGAAACAAGTATCCCAACAGATGAAGGTAAAACCTTTTAAAATTATTTTGATATTTTCATAGGCATAGTGTAAAGTTTTCTGAGTACCCTAGTGCTCAGAAACATGAGTCTTATTGTGATGTTTGGATTAAAGTTTGCCTCATCTTATATTTCAGACCTTCTTAACTAAACTGGAAATAACAAACCCATAATATATGCTCTTATCTTACCTATTCAGTCTTTATCTCAGGTAAGTATTACACTATAAGATGACAGCAATCACAAAAAAAAAATTAAATTCTCATAGTGTCACAAAGTTGTCCTCTTTTTCAATTGTATCATTTGAGCACCAGTGGTGAACAGTTCTAAAATCTGTTTTCAGCAGAGGAATTGTGATTCTATAAGTATCTGAGCTAATGAAGATCTGGAGCTGTTACCAGGGTTATTTAATCTTATCTTTACCTGTTCCTTGTTCTGTTCAGTGCTTATCTCCTTCACAAACAGAAGAGGCATGAACTCATTACAGAATTTGTTATACAAGACATCACCATTTTTTTCACTATTTCATGTCTTTTCCTAGCACTGTCTGAGCAAAGTTAAAGTTTGACAACAGTTAAACTTCCCTCTGGGTAAGGGTTTTTTGCTTGTTCATTGGTTTCAGTATCCTTGTTTGATAACAAAGAAATAGCATGGAATTGTCTCACAATTGATGTGGATGACTTCATCTCTATTTCAAAAATATCCTTCACAGTAATAGTCACAGCCTCCTTATCACCCTGTTCTAAAATGCCTCATTATCTGGAGGTAAGAAAGAGAAGGAAACAATTTAAATTCAAGGGCTTTTGGTTTAAACTCTTAGTCCTTATTTGAATTCTTTTATTAAAGTACAGCTGACCTGTCTTGGACTACCAATGAGCTGTGCTGTGGCAGGTAAAATCTGTAGTCATGCTGCATGCTGCTGAAGCCAACAATGAAAGTCTAGAGAGTCAGAGAGAAATCCGAGGAACTCTTTGACATGGGATATTAGATTGACTCAACCTGAGAGTGCACTGGAATAACTTCTGTGTTTGGGCTCTGGACCCAAATTATTAAATGGGTTGTAAACCATGGTGTCTACATGTGAGCTTTCCCCAAGTGACTGTAAGCTACAGTCCATTTGCTATCTGGTTGCAGTTGGTATCTAGGCAGACTCTAGTGAGGGTGATGCATTTAGCTGCTATATAAATGTATGACTGCAAAGAGGACTTGCTGTATAAAGGGATTTGGCCTACTGCACAGCAACCTGTAGAAAGACATTTTATGTACAAATAGAATCTACAAAACACAAATCAACAACATGAAATGGGTTTTGGCTTCTGTATTTTCTCCTTTGATATTATTGGATTATATCAATTTTGTAATCCTCAGTGATACTCAGACCTGTGAATGTAAATTTTTCTATCAAGGAGATATTATGACAGTCAGGGTTCATCTTCCTTGTATTAGAATTTGTTAGTTTCGAATAACAAACTAACAGACCTTATCTTCATTCCCTTCAAATGATTGTGGACATGTAAACACAGTGCTTGATCACTGCCTAGTAAAGTATTAATTATCATATTTTCTGTAATGTTCTGTCAGTTTCCACTTTCTGCAGATCCCTCCCTCCCCCTTTTGCCGATGACATTTTGCATAATATCTATGGAGCAACGTGAAAAGGGGCTTTCTGTCTTTAACAGTAAAGGATGGTAAAAGTTGTTCTGGTAGTATGCATAGCTGTATGACACAGCATTTTATTTTTTATCTTTAATCACCTGAATTTTCTTATGTTCCTTGATGACAGTCATCTACATAAACTATTGACATATACAATGTGGTTACATTTTGGCTACAAGAATTACTAATTTGAGACAAAAAGAAAAGAATGTGTTATAAAAGTATTTTTTCACTTGATATATTGACCTACTAACAAAAAGTTTTCAATCACTGATAAATTAAGAAGTTTTGGGGGGCTGGGAGTTACAAGGCTAGATGACTGTGGGTTTACCCTGGCTTGTATCTATATACAGTAAAATGTTTTATGATTATGAGGACAAGAAATGAGCATTATCTTAAGGAAGGTTCTTGTTTATGTCTGTCTGTTCTTAGTCAGTAGCGTGTATTTAAAACAGTATCTCTCTGGCATGGAAAAGCTTTTATTGTCTAACTGCTACAGAAAATGATGTTTTCCAAAAGCACAATTGGCAAAAGTATGCATGTAATGTGGTGCTGTAAGTATTTTTAGGGGGAGTAGTAAATGACGCTGCTGATGTGTTTTCTTTGGGGGAAAAAAAATGCTTTAACGCACTGGCAAAAATTCAAGTGCATGACAGTAGAAGGGTAGAATTTTGCTGTTGATTTGCCAACAAAAATGAGATTTGAACTTTGTGAACTAAAGGAACATATGGCCACCTGACTGAAAACGAGTGTGGTTTTGCTTCTGCTTTTCTCTTTTTCCTATACCAAGAAATGCCCAGCAAAGCATTGTGTATCTTTGACTAGTCCTTTAAGTTCCTTAAAGAAAAAAATACAAGCTAATTATTGAGATTCTCAGCTAGATGATGTAGTTACCTTAATCATGCTAAGGGAAGAATGTAATTCCTTGCAACCTGTCACAGTGATTAATGATTCTCCTGTAGTTATAGCCAGCCTTCCTATGCTCATTTAGACAAGCCCTGTCATAGAGTCATGTCAAATACTTGTAAAATTACAGCAATTGCTGTAGCATTTGTAAAATAATAGTATACTTTCTGATCTTCATTAACATACTACTAAGCTTGATTATTCCATGTTCAATCTCAGCTTCATTTTACCTATTCATAAAAGTACAGAGTATGCACCTCAGACTTTCAGTGAGGTTGCTGCAAGTTTTCAGATTCCTGCAAAACTGAGGTTTTCAGATGAAAAATGGCATTTAAAAATAATCACTAGGTAATACTCCTGAGAAAATTCAAAGAAGCACTTTTTTGTTAATCTCACACAAATGGCCATTTATCTGTGTGAAGATGAATTCTTTCCATTGCAAAGGAAGATTGATAATGCGAACTGCTTTATCATTTGGAGCAGCAGCTTACTCTTCCTCTGGAATTTTTTTATTAACAATGATAACTGTTGAACTGGTGAAATAAAACACAGGGCAGTGTCACTTCCATGTACTTTTTTAATATTGCTAGTTTGTTTTTTAGAACTGAATTAAAAAACATGATGTAAGAGGACTAAAATAGAAGGGAAGTAAAATATCCCCTTGGCTCTTCAGTAATACATACCAGAAAGGCTTTTAAGACAATTCTACTGAATCTCAATAAGCAGGAAGAGTAGGGAATGCGTTTACAGGTGAATTGTAATAGAGATAAATGAAAGGTAGAACACTGGTCAAAGGAAAATAAAAAACCACAGGTATGCTTATATTTGGGGGGTTTGAGGTCTGGGGCTTTTTGCAGGGCGGGTGGGCGGGAGTTGAGCTCACAGAAGTTGTTTATAATACTTGTGCAAGAAGGATGAATCAGATGCAGTTTTTCCTCCTTCTTTTTTCTCCTTCAAAAGAAAAAAAATATGTGAAGCTTCTTCTAGGTCTAGTGTTGTGGAAGATGTGGCTTAAGAGAACTAGTTCTTCCAGGTAAAAGCACTGCCTTGAGGAGTCTCCAGAAGCACTTGAATAATTCAAGACAGCACCAAGCACTCCATTTTCTTTCATTAGCTCCTTTCCAGGTCTTAACTGACATGTTACAGAAATCCGGATTGTTTCTCACTTCCGTGACTGTGGTTTCAAAGTCAGTTTAAAGTGATCCAGTTGGTCCATCTCTCCTCTCCACTCCTGCTTCTCTGCTTCCACTTTTCCCCTTTTCTCAGCACTAGCTGGTCACTTAGCTGGTTAAATACTTGCAAAAGACACAGTAGAAGGGGCTGAAATTTAGAAGGAGAAAAGAGGTCCTTCATTACCTTTCTTTAAGAATCTAATGAAGATGGATTTATTTTTTATAATGTGGACTTATAAGGCTTATGGAGCTACTCTTCTTAACTTTAACTTTTAAAACTCTTGACCCCTTTCACTTTACATATGGGAACATTAAAGGTACAGTCAGCCTTTTAGTTGCCTGTGTCTGTAGCTGAATCGTGTCAGAATACACTGATTAATGGATGATACTGAGATGACCTACAGAAGTATATGAAATTCAGACTGATGTATTTTCTTATTCCTTACTTAGAAAATTCTGTTTAAGGATAGTAATGTGAAAATAAGTAGTTGCATTTGATGCATGTACCCCAAAGCATCTTGTTGTATTTTCACTTAAACACGAGCAGATGTTTGAGTACAGGGCACGATTTAAGAGAAATAACTTTTTGTTTACTAAGGACGTGGGAGAAAAAGAAGGAACAAAATCCATTCAGCCCCAGTAAGTCTCCTCTGTCAGATTTATTGGTATTCAAAACTGATAAGACAGTTTTATAAATTCTCCAACTACAGTATTTTAAGGAGAAAAATCTAGAATGAAAAACCTTGTTCCAGAGAGTTAAATCAGACATTTGGTCTAAATGGAAACACTGTTCAAAAGAGAGAGTGAACAAAAAGGCATGTGCTGGGATTGACTGGACAAAGAAGTTAGGCTGGGGAATAGGGTGTGTGCAGGAAGAGCGCCAGGGGTTAAGAAGAAGAACCATCTACAATGCACTGAGTGACAAAGAGTATTCTGCATATTTATTAGACTTAAAATATCCTTCTTTCCCCACATCCCTTTTTTTTTAATCAGCAGTTGGAGAGAAAGTGTTTTCCAAGGCAATTTCAAGGTATTTCAGAAAATATTAACTGTGATGAAAAATGAAAATATCCAGGGATGAAAACAAATATTTGAATTTTTTTTTTTTTAATATCATGTCCCATTGGCCATGACCAATGCTACCTCTGTTTCCTCTGGCAGCAGAGGGAAATTGTGTATGTCTACTGACTGTTTTGTGCACTTCCCATATTTGCAGGTAGTTATTTGCACCGGGACACGTCACTGAGTAGCATCAAGCTTTGTTATTTTCGCTTTTAATTCTAATCTGCTTGTGTGTACATGCATAGACACATTTTAATTTTGAAAACTGAATACAATATTATTATTGAAGAGTTGTGTTTCCTATGTTGTGTCTTTGGTGGAACTTGCTGTGTTTGTTCCAAATCCTACAGTACATGGGCACCTATACCTCCTCTGTAAAGCTTCTATAAATGTTCTCCAGCTATAAAATGGGTGCATGCTGAAAAATTATGGGGAAAATAAGTTCAAAGAGCTTGCAGGTTGGATATGAGTGTTTTAAAAGAAAATTTAGGAGTATTAGCCTTACTAAAGTAACTAGGCTTTTGGAAGTGTGGTTGAGTGATTATTTGTTTCAGTAGCTGTTCACAAGTTTTACAGAGAAAGTTTGTAGATCATTCTTGCTAATGATTCATAAGGGCAAATTAAGTACGATCACATTTTGCCTAGTTATATTCAGTGATGCAACAGCAAATTATTTTTGAATTACATACCAAAGTAGGTGGTCTGAAAAAATGGAATGGGAAATTGCATATAGACTTTTTTGGTGTTTTTCAACGAGTACACTTTAAATGTACTTGCCTTCTAAATGCAATTGGCGAGGATATGGTGATAAAATTAGGTGTTTTGTTAGTGTTTTGCTACTGCTATTCTAGAAGGTAACGCTGTTCTTCCTCTTCCTCTGCTGTTCATTTTGATATTGAAATAAAAGATGGGTTGCAGATGAACAACCACAACAACCACAGCTCAGTGAAGCTGTAGTCACCGCATCCCCTCTACGTCCACATTCAGTGAAACTCTGAAAAAGCTGTTACTTCATATTTTGTAATGTGTAATACAAAACAGCAATCAGGTTACTGGGAGATGGCAGGAAGAACAGCTTATTCCTTCTCAAAGAGAAGCACCTCTTCACTTCAAGGTTAGGTTTGGAACATTTTGAAAAGCACACTGTGGCCCCAGTTAGAACAACTGTACTGGGAGTGGCTATGAGAGGCTGGAGTTCATGAACTTAAATGCTTCCAGCTCAGTTGGTGTAAGAAGCCTGGAATGTGGTGATATCATGGGCAGTTTTGCCAAGTGACTTACAGAAGTAACATTTTGGTTTTTTCAGAACTCCTTTCATACTTTGTGACATCGCCTTTAGAGGTATTCAGCACAGAGTCTCAAGATTTTATTTGTAGAATGTGCAAACGTTGCCCTTCTGGTACTTTTTCCTAAGGTCTAAGCTTGGTATGCTTGATTTGCTGTCTGCCATTGCCTGTGGCTTTCAGTCTTGAAGTTTTTGGAAGAACTAGAAACAGAGGAAAATCAAATACATCTGACAATTTTCAGTAGTATCATAATTGAAGTATAATCTTAAAAATCACCTTTTTTTAATACCACTTTTCAGTGATTCCTAAAGACCACACCTTACCGATGGGCTGTTTTGGTGCTAGCCAAAAGCAGCGTTTCTTACTGGATTCCTGAGAACTTGTCTGCTTTGTTTTGGAAAGTGTCTGTTTATGTCACAGTCACTAATCTTGTTAAACTGTGCAAAAGAAAACTTGACTCTCATTTTAAATGTAGCACCATTTTTTTTTCCTGGTACATCTTTGTACTGCATTCCCCAAATATGTATAAAAATCTACAGATTTTTACCTGTATATATTCGGTCATGTTGGTCCTTCATTTCTCTGTTACAGCAAGTTAGGTACCAACTGTGATTTGGATCACATTGTGAGGTAACTGGAAACCAGAGGTCTATGTGTTGCCAGTAGTAGCAACCTGCCCAAGTGTCCAGGTTTGTTCTGCCTGTGGTGCTGCCTCCACTCTGAACAAATGCAGTCACTGTAGAAATGTGAAAGCTGAGATAAAAGATCAACGATATGATACAGTGGGACTAAGCTCCTCGGTACGATTACTCATCTTGTCTGTACGTCTCAATTAAGGTCCACTGACTCATACTAGTATACATAAACCAGAAAGACACTGTTAAAAGTTCTTTCTTCTTTTTACTTTAACCACAATTTCTACAAGATGTGGTAGAAGAATACAACCATTCCTGATGTATGCAATGTGTATTTCATTTTGAATGTACATTTTTCAGAGTAAGGTCTGAGCTTGTTTTTTCAAGAACTTAACTTTTCAGGGCACTTGCAAGTAGAGAAAACATCCTGAAGTGATCATCTTTAATCATGCTAGGTGCTGTGAGATTTCTGAAAAATCTGAGTTTTAGTTATAAGCAGTGTGAGGTCTGAAAATCTGTCTTGAACCCTGCATAAGCAGGTAACACAACAATTAACATCTTATTTTGATGGTTAGAATTAAATGGATGAAATTAATGAAAGGCAGTTCTGCCCTGAACTTTCCCTCTGCGCACATCCTGAGTGCACTACCCAGAAGTAGATGCACCACACTGCACTTCAGAGAAGCACACAGGCATCAAAATCCTTCTCACTGGGTTGTGCTCAGTGAACTAGTCAGGTATGCCTTACACAAATGGGAGAAGGAAACACTGGAGATCACAGAAATAAATGTTCCTGCAAGATTTCCAGCATAGCCCAGACAAAATGTCTTCCTCTGTATAAGGAGGTTGCAGTGATATTTGTAATTTAGCAACTACTTTTCACAGTGTTAGAATCTTTCAAAGTGGGGAAGAAAAACCTTTTAAGCACAGACACTGCAGCCTGATATAACCTATTTAGTTTATGACAAGAAATGGCAAAGTACTTTTGGGGAAAAAAACTCCCTCTTGTAAATTAAAAAAACTAGTACTAACTTGGATGTTAAGAAAGTTTTCTTTTTCATTTGCTACAGATGCTACTAAATTTTAGTCAACTTGGAATTTTTGTGGACTTTTTCTTTTCTTCTTTTTCTAACATGGTACTAGTTAAATCAACCCTGGCAAAGATAAAGCAAAACATTGACACACAAGCTTGGAATGAACATAGTCAGTGCCTTCTCGTGCAAAACCCAGCAGAAACCCCAAAAGAGTTATTTTTAGCTTTTGTTTTCTCCCAGGATAGATAAATGGAATCAGCTGTGAAAGAGACATGATTCACCAGCATGAAAAAGAGACTGATAAAATCCAGAACAAACAAACAAAAGCAGAAAAGGGTTTCAGGGAAAAGGGAGAAATAGGTTTATTTTTAGTTGAGTCCATAGGTTTTGCAGTGGTAGGATTCCTCTTTCTCCCACCTCTGCCCTGAAAGTTGAACAACTTTTAGACTAATAAGCAATAGGCAGGAGCAAGCTCTGTTTATGCTAGTAGAAGTCTGAAATGTACCAGAACCCTTATTCTTTCTTTCTTTAAACCCTTCCAAATATAAATTAAGGCACAGCAGTTTTCCAAAGGTATCTGTCAATGATTTAATATTTTCTAATATGACTGAAAAGAAGACTTGTCCTTTGAATCAACAATCAAAATAACAGTTTGTGTATCTTTCTAGTAAAAGAAACTTGTATTTCTTACAAGGCAGAAAGGACATCGGGCTGGTGACCAGTAGGTACATAATCTGTTTTCATAATCCATTTACATAATATGAAAGATAAGCAGCTCTGATAAATTTTGAGTTTAGTACAGATGGTTGGTATTAAAAACAGAGATATTGCATGAGTCTTGAACCAGAATCTATTAGAAAATAATGTGCAGTGTTAACTTCTCTTTAAAGTATAGATCCCTCCAACTTCTGTATTTCACCGGACATTCAGCCACCATCACTGCTGGTTTCTGTTTGTTGTAATTCAGTGTGTCTGAGCATAAGATCCAGTTGTTGCTTTGTTTTGAAGTTCAAATGGGTGCATATTTCTTATGTATTTAGGGTGCTTTTTTCTGTGCATACAATTTTCTTCTGTTTGGGTATGATGGGTTTTAGGTCAACTCAAGCACGTTATGGTGTTTGCATGCAACTTTGCAGAATATATTGGAGCCTGAAGATTTGTAAGGCTTTCATGGCAAAAGTGTGTTTAAGTTAATTTTGAATCTGCTGTCTTTGTGTGGAAGCACAGTGTTCTCAGACAAGTTTCCCATGCCAAATTTTGCAGAAGTTGTGCATTTTCCAGTTTTGTGTGACTGAGACAAATACCTTTTCCTTTTTCCTCTGTATTCCTGTCACCACTACCACCACCTTCCCTGTTTTTCCCCTCTTTTTCTTACTTGAAAGTAGCAACATGTAATTGGTTGGTTACATGGTTTGGGGGAAAGCTGTTTTGAGCACTTCTCTGAGGGAGGAGCTACAGTGCTTCATGAGCTGGGGCAACAGGAGGTATTTCTACAACCATTGCAGAGAAGTACTGAGCCTGTTTATGGAGAAGGCAGTTTGACTGTGTAGACCCACAATGGTAACGAGTAATTCTAGGCATGACTTCCTTGCATTTTCTACAGAAAGCAGAGTGAACTTCCCAGCAAAAATAGTAACTGGCTACCGGTGTATTGAAAAAGCAGGGAGTGGAACAATTGGTGAAGTAGATTATGCTCTGCATTTAACAGCCATGGAAACTATAGGCATTTGAAGGCTTTAGAATAAGGAGTGTTCCTATCAAAGCAGAATCTTCCTCCCTGAAGACTATATTGTTAGAATTCAAATACGTTTTCCTGATAGACTTCATGTAGTGACTGTGGGCTTTGTTATGTACTGTAAAACTGTCAGTGCCGTTGCGCTTCCTAAATATTAGGTAGCGGTTTAATGAGTGTTTACCTGTACATGTGTTTCAGGAGTCTGTGGGTGGTAAGTGCAGAATCTGCAGTTTTATGTTGCTTGATCCTTATAATAATCAAACGGCTTGTTTTCCCTCAAGTAGGTGACGCTCAAGTTAACTGTGACTTTATAAACAAAAAAAAGGGAACAAAATGTCAAGTTTTTTGTGGAAATCAGAACACTACAGGAGTGTTGTGTGTAGAATCTCTATTCCTGTTTTCTTGCTAGTGGCAAATAAGCATAGGGAAGTTTCTTTTATGCATTCGTTTTACCTCTTCAGATTATCTGGTGGTGAGGTGATTTTTAAAATTTTTTTTTTCTTTCAAGCTCATGTGAGTTTTGGAAAAAAATATAGTAGTTCAGAAACCTGAGGATTTTCACAAGGAAGCTCTGTGTTCAGTGAGTGTGTAGGTAAGGGAAAGAGATGAAACCAGGATGGTGTGTTTGCCTTAGCTAGGGTGCAAGCATAGTCTTTACTGTGTTGTAGAAGTGTGTACTAAGTATCTTTTGTCCTCTCTCAATATCGGTAGGGATTACCTACCATACAGTAGGAAAAGATGGAATAAATCTTTTTTTTAGAAACTGATTGATGAAAGAAATTCAGTGCTCAGATAATGCCATAAAGTGACTGTCATTATGATTTCAGATATATATTAGTTGTTCTGATTATGCGAGTCTAGATTTCTTATAAACAGTTTTGTCTTATTCATGGCCTTATTTCTGAAATGTGATTTGATGGGTTTCTTCGGCTTGTTGGAGCTGTAGAGTGTTAATAACTGATGACAGAGACCTGAATTTGTACATACTTCTGTGCCTGGAGGACACTGTCTTCTTGGGAGCGTTTTTATGGGAGGACAATTTTATACCAAGGGCATTTATTTCTTCATGCAAGTATCTGTTAAAGATTCCTTGGAATTTTTTTGCTTTCTCAAGCCTCAACTTGTCTGTCTCGTCTATAAAAGCTTTAAAAAATGGGTCTTGTGTATCACCAATGAGATTATGTAAATAGATTGTTCAAAGCATTTGTTTTTATTTGCATAGTGGTTTTAGTAAGCATGGAGTAACTTATTTTAAAAATAGACTGTGGAAGGTGTTCTGTGATACTCAGATGCCATCTTTCATACAGCCAGCCTAGGTAATCTTCAAATTGACTTAGATAAAGAAAATTCTTATTGAACACTTGCAAGGAATTCTACTTTAGCCTTCCCTGAAGTCTGAGAAAAGTATAGTATAGTGCCACATGTAGTCTCTAAGAAGGCTATTTCAGAAGATTTTGAGATTTGCAATGAACATCTATGACTAAATGTTTGGTCTGTGTCAGCTGTGTTTTCTACACTGATACTTACTTGTTTCTGACATACTGTACTGGTGTCTTTCCTTACATGAAATTCTGACGCTTTCAGTTTTGGTTTTGAGGGTTGAATTCTAGAAAGCTTTCTTCCTCCCTCCTGCTCTTCTCTGTGAGAAGAAAATTGTTTTTCAGAATTTAATGCTTTTAGGGCAGGTGATATTTCCTCACAAAATTGTGCTTTTTAGCAAATTCATGCAAATTGACAGGGTTGTTTCGTATCTACATTCGCCTACTTTTCTCCCTATTGCTTGTAACTTGATTGTTGCAGTTTATTTAAAATTTGCCCCTGAAATGTCTTTTTACCAGTAGATGGCTGTACTCCCTGGGCAAGAGCCCATTTTAAAAAATAACTGTTTCATTTATAAATATGCATATGCTGACTTAAAGTCAAAGCAGTAAAAAAAGCATGCTGAAATCTGTCTTACACTTGGCTTCTCTGCTGTCCATTACATTCTTTTTCAATAAGATGAGCATGTAAAAGTTCTACTCTTACTCCTATTGAAATTTAAAAACATAAAAAAAGTCCTATTACAGATTGTCACAGTTTTTGCAAGATAACAAATACCATATGAGTTTCCATTCTGCTCAGCCGAATAAAATGGATCAAGTTAAAGGCAAAACTTTAAGGCACAAAGTAGATCACACGTTGTTACATAGTGGTTCTAGTAATTAAATGTTGAGTTTGTTCTTTTTAAAAACCATCAATGACAATCCTTTGAAAGGACAATGATAATACTTCTTTTAAAGAATCTGTGAAGGCAATAATACTCAAAATGTTTCATTTCTTGAGCAACCATACCAAATAAACGCCACCCCCCCTTGGTAAAAAAAAAAATCTTTCTATCATGTAGATCTGCCACAAACCAGAGACTTTTCTGAAATGAGAAGACAAAATAAACACAGGAAATTGCTGTTTTTTCAAGAAAGCTTTAAAAAGAAGCTGCATTATGTCACTTCAGAAACTGCGAGTAAAATTAGCAGACTGAGTATGTTTGTCTTAGTGACTTTTCACTTCCCTCAGTAATTAGAACAGTTATAATATTACTCAGTAAACCAACTAATTTTGTGGGATACAATTCTGTACAAACTGATAAAGATTATCTAGCAGAAAAAAAATGGGTGGAGGAAAGGAAGATTTTTTTTACCCCAGAGTTTACATTTTTTTGTATTTTTCTTGATCACTGTAGTGATGTGACAGTGGCAGAGAAGTGCAGTTGAAAAACAAGACCCCAGTTTTTCTTTCATCTTTCTAAAGGCCACACAGATCCATATGTATGCCCTTGGAGTGAATGATACAGTAAGCCTTCTGTACCTGATAGGTTCTCCTCCACACACTTCTAAAATCTGTATACCGATTCATGCAATCATTTACTCAAATGCTCTGTGCAGACCTTTGCATTTCATCTTTAGGAAATGTCTTCACCAAAAAGTTAACTCTTGCTTTGATCTTAGGTTTATTCTGAATGTGTCCAACTCTATCATAATTCACCCACCTAAATTTCAGTTTGTTTTTCTACTTTCTTCTCTCTTATTCTAGTATGGATACAGATACTGCATTTAAAATTCAACAAACGATAAAAACAATATAAGACATGGTGTTGAGTATTATCTTTTTCTAGACCCGTTTCAGCTAGCAAATATTGCTGTAAAACTAAATTGGAGCAATAAAAAACTCCTGTGGCCAAACAAGCCTGTTTTACTACCATGATTTCTAAAGGAGAGTAGGGGAAAAGTCATGCTAATTTTTGTTGGAGTACTATTTCCCCTTCTAGTTTGAGCACAAAAAGGGCCACCCAGTTCCTGGGTTCTGTTCCTGACACGGATTTGTTGCTTAGACTGTGCTGTCTGACTACTCAGAGGTAAGGGCAGCATGAAAAGAGTTTGTAATGGAAATAAGTCAACTGTCTCTTCTGGAAAGTGTTTTGAGGTCTATCGGTGAAAAACTCAGCGAAGTTGTGGAAAACCCCTAGTTATTATCTTTGTTCACCTTGACCAAGTATACTAATATCATAACCAACCACAAAGAGTGTTCAGGATGACACTGCCACAATGTTCATATTCTCATGAAACTCAGGTGAAGAAACTGATTTTGTAAAGTGGTTTTGTTGGGTTTTTTTTCTCACCAGTTAGATTTCAAAGCGCTTTGGGGAAGAGACTATTGATATTATTTCCATTTAGCAGGTGGAATCTGGTGCACAAAGAGGGGATGTGTCCTGTATAATTCACCCAGTGGAAGGACTGCAAAGGGAATGCCAACTTTCTGGCCTTCCCGGCTCACAGAGGGAAGGGGCCATAGTCACCATGCAGTTCCTCTTGTGAATCTTGCTTTCTATTTTTCTCATCTCCCTTTTCTCTCTGCTCTGAGGGGACAGCCATTCAGCAGCAGAAAAAAAATAAGGGAGTTTCCTTCCTTCCTTTCTCATTTTCAAAAAGCCTGTATCTGTTCCTTTTTCTTGCATATCAATTTAAATCTTCTGGCAATAAAACTAACCAGACTTGTACAAAGTCATCTATATATTGTCTTGGTTCCAATTTGTCCTACGTCTTCCAAGTAACATTCTTACCAGATAGAGTCATACCAGCTCCTGAAGAACAATTATTTTCTTTTCTCATGGCCCTTCAGACTCCTTAAGTAGTCCTGAGGGAAACTGAAAATTTGTTTTTAAAAAGAATGGCCCAGATTCCCTGAAGATGCTGCAGTGAAGTAGAATACTCACATTCTCTGTCCGCAGCATTTATGGATTTTTCCCTTTTTGTCTCTGATGAAATTTGCCAATACTCCTATAAACATAAGCAGCACCAAACAGTACTTCCAAATTCTTCGCAGAGAATATAGCATCATGGTACTGGCCTTCTGCAAGAAATCTAGCCCTGCTGTCCACAGTTCAGCTGCAGTGTAGCCCTACCTGTTTTTCCTGTTGCTTACTGGCCTTCTTCCCCTCAGCAGCAGGGAGGAGGAGTCTGCAGCTATAGATGCCAAGCCAGAAAGAACCTGTCACATCTGGGAAAAGGCTGTACTTGGCACCAATGTAGGACAGGTAAAAGAAGGTGGTACCAGACCAAGAGCCTTTTTGCACTACAGCAATCTCCAAACAGTAAAGCATTCTGAGACCTGTTATGGTTCCTCAGCAATAGAAAGTGTGCTGACTAGTGAGATTAGCTGGCAAATGATTTGGCTCATCTTAAACTTTTTGATAGTCCTAAGTTTTCCTTTTCCAAAAGTCCACAAAGGTCTATTGTACTTGGTGTAGCACTTTTTTAGTTGGAATTGTGAAAAACTTCATAAAGCCTCAGCAAAAGCTTCTCCAGAAATTTACTGTCAGAATTCAGGGGCAGTAGCGTTATGCACTCAAACCATCAGTGTTGATGTCAGAATGTTGGTGGAAGAACAGAACCAGTAGCATCAAAAACATGTGCTGGATCTACAGTCACACCACAGGAGAGAAGTCTTTCTATGGCCTGTGGATTGGCTCTTAAGCAGTGGTCTTTAAATGGAGTTCTAGTAAATTTGTACGCTGGTTGGAGTGCAAACCGCAATGTTATGTTGACAGTGACCCAAGGAGCTTGATAGAGGTTGTTCTGTTGGTGTTCATTAATATTGATTTATTATTATATTGATATATTGATAGCTGGGTTAAAATCTGGCTGGACAGCAGGGCCAGAGAGTTGTGGTGAATGGAGCTAAATCCAGCTGGTGGCAAGTCATAAGTGGTGTTCCCCAGGGCTAGGTGCTGGGGCTGGTCCTTTTTAACATCTTCATCAGTGATCTGGACGAGGGGATTGAGTGCATCCTCAGTAAGTTTGCAGACAACACCAAATTATGTGGGAGTGTTGATCTGCTGGAAGGTAGGATGGCCCTGCAGTCGAACCTGGACCTGTTGGATTGATGGGCAGAGGCCAAATTTATGGGGTCCAACAAGGCCAAGTGCCTAGTCCTACACTTTGGTCACAATAAACCAAGGTAGTGTTACAGGCTTGGAGCAGAGTGGCTGGAGAGCTCCCTGGAGGAGAAGGACCTGGGGGTGTTAGTTGACAGCTGGCTGAACATGAGCTAGCAGAGTGCCTAGGTGGCCAAGAAGGCCAACAGCATCTTGGCCTGTATCAGGAATAGTGTGACCAGCAGGAGTAGGGAAGTGGTATTTCTGTTATACTCAGCTTTGGTGAGGCAGCATCGTGACTACTGTGTTCATTTTTGGGTGAAGTCACCGTCCCTGGAGGTATTTAAAAGGCGTGTAGATGTAAATGTTCTTAAGGGCATGATCTAGAGGTGAACTAGTCAGGGCTAGGCTATGGTTGGACTCGATCTAAAGGGTCTCTTCCAACCCAGGTGATTCTATGATTCTATGATTTTGTAGAAGGGATCCACAAGGAATCTTATTTGTAATACGTGAGATGCACTCAGCATGATCACAGGCCAGTGTTTCATCCATAATTATTGCAGAGGAGTTGCTTGCTGTTGTGTATTCAGTGGTCCAAAAATCTGTCCCAGATTCTCAACTGATGTAAATTACTACATCTCTATTAAGTTTGGGAGCACTGCATTAATTTACACCAGCTGGTCCAGCGTGTAAGTGACAGCTTACATCCACAGCACTCTGTTAGCAGCAGCAGTGGATGCTGCTGCTTTGTACATCAGCTTTTGCCATCAAGTTGCTTCTGGTTTTGTTGTTTTTTCTCTCCTCCTTGCTTTGCCCAAGGGAGCAATATTTTAGGCATGTATACCCTAATGCAGTTAATATGAGGCTGATACATATAGAAGAAAATCATGATGGTAAAAAAGCTAATTGAATTTGATCAGAGAATAGCTGAGTTGCTTTTCATTTCTGGAGAGATAGTCTCTGGTGTAAAATTTGGAAAGGAATTAACCTTCTTATATGTTTTCCATTTCCTTCTAAGTTTGAGAGCGTAACTGCTAGTACAACTATACTGTCTTAATTATTTGTAAGTTTTCAGAATGACATTTGATGTGAGTACAAACAGTTTTGGAAACATTGTGATTTTACATTTTTGCAGAAGTGGAAAACATTCTAGGAATACACTACATTTGGCTACCAGAATAATTTATAGCTAAGATCATAATGTTTATATAGTAAGTCAACTAAAGAAAAAAAGAAACACAAAAGCAGCAGCCATTTGAGCAAAGACCACCATGCTGAACAACAAATATCCACACTGGTGGTTCTTTGAAGTCAGACATTTAATGCCTTTTTATGTCAACAGAAATCAAAGGGAAAACTGAAGAACTGAACTAGAAAGGTTAAGTTGTGCATTGGTCATGGCATAGTCCAGTATACATTGCAAAGGTACAAAAAACCACAGCTTTTTTTCTTACTGAAACACTTCTGCTGAGTGACTCCTTATGCAGAGTTTCTTAGCCAAGAGCAGGGTACAACTTAATGCTGCTTTTTTCTGATTTCATGTCAGAGAAACTGGTCCCCAGTGCTAAAGGGTCAGGCACTATTCACAGCCTGACGTGTAACTCTGTAAGGGGAGCATGGATTTTCTTAAATGTGCTCAATGAAAAGCAGTGGAAGGTCGGGAGGTAGAGATGTGCTCTCCCTAAATGAAAGCATTGCCATTATCCTACACTTTAGAGTCATCAGCACTGTTCACACTCAAAATATGTGCTGATGCAGCCGTTATTTGCCCATATTCTTTGCTTAAAATACAAGCTTTGTTTTCTTGACAAGAGTAACATAGGATGTTAGTGATGCTACCAGATGCCACGTAACTAATGACAGAACTCTAAATTAGAAAATAAAACCAGAAAATTGGATAGTTGAGATTTTAAATTTGCTACCTTGCACCCTGTCTACATGTCTTGTAAATATAGGCTTTCAAAATTCTGTATTTCAGGGGGTGTGTGTGAAGTACTGCAGTTAGTTTTGCATGTAAATTAAAGCTGATGAAATTCTGAAACAAGGTAAAAATGCCTCATTTGTATGAATTAAAATGGATATAAAAAGACACAGCATTTCACATTCTTAATGATGAAACACCACCACCACCACCCCCCCCCCCCAACAAAACAATTACTGTCTGACCACTCAGAGTAATTGTGTTTCATATGCTTCATTCTTGAAAAACAGAACTGGAAATAAAAATTATCTTCTTTCAGAAATGGATTTACATGGTTAATGTGACTGGCCATTTTCTTGGCAATGAAATTTTGTGATTCAGTTGTTAAAATAGGAAACAACATACAGCAGGCATAAGGTGGGTAGTTAAACCTTGCTTTAGTTTTTTCCCCAAGTAATCATTAATGAAGAGAAACAGAGTATATTTCATAACTGCATCAGGTTTCTTAAATGCACATAATTATTGATGCACACATGCACAAGTGCAAGTACTTAGAATTTGATAGTCTTAAAAAACTTAACCAAGCTGCCTCTTCCTTTTGCAAAGAACCTAAACAAAACATTTGTGCCAGAATTAAGGTATCAGTTTCAATATTTGTGTTGAATCAGATCCATTTGTTAAATGTCAGCTCAGCAGTTATTGACAAGAGAATCATCACAGGACCCACTTTCCTGAACACAAAGAGTCAGCCTGAAAGTATTAAATAACATCTGGCAGTGACCTGCGCTTTGTAAACCATATTTTTGAAATCAGCTTAACATATTTTGTCTAAACAAACGAAGAAATTAACATGCAGAGGAAAGAAAAACATTCCAGCTGCAGATAAAAATAATTGCTGAAGTACTATCAGGAGACACCGAGTAATTGCAGAAGTGTGATTGAGTGGAGGCAGCAAGTATTTTGTATTTTAACTGTAAAACAGGACATCAGGAAAGAAAACAGAAGGTCTTTAATGTGGTACTATCATTAAGAAAAGGTTCGGTTAAGCAAGTATATTGTACACAGAGAAGTGCTATGTTTGTTAGAATGTGTATGGAAGGAACTGAGTATAATTAGACTTATAATAGGAGTTTTTGGCTCTGGTTCCGCTCTGTTTCAAAGCCTCAACTGTTCTTGAATCCTTAATAAGTTAAGGAATGACTACAGCAGAGGAGAGAGCAGGCAGAATCTGTTGTAGCAGCTTGCCCACACCAGTTTGCCAAAATCTAAATAGCCCTTTAAAAAAGGCTTATTTTCTGCTGATGACATCATTCCTGCCACTGTCAACGTGTGACAAGTCTTGGCTTGCCTAAAGAAGAAAAAAACCTTTCTAAAATTGACACTGCACAGATTTAAAACACATACAAGGACTACTATAAATGTAAGATATTTATACTCTCTTTCCATGCTATAAATTTTCATTCAAGGGTAGTTTTTTGGTTTTTTTGCCTGAAGCAATTTGACTTTCTAAATCTTTGAACAACACATTTTAAGCATCCAGTTTGGTTTTTGTGATTTTTGTTATGGCTGCCTTAGCTTACATATTGTATTGTTCTGATACCAGTGGCCACAACCTGCCTTTTCCCTATTGCAAATAATTTTGACATAACTGAAAAATGTCTGTGTAAAGACAGGAAAAACACAGGTGTTTCCAGAGGTGATCTTAATGCATGCTTTCCATAGTAGCCTACTAATATCATATCTTCTTTTTTTCCTTCTGATTTCTTTACTTCTTCTGATCAGAAAACCTTTATGGAGAAGATGTTTTATGAGTGTATTTTTGAACATGCTTGTTATTTGCCATTTTAAGCATCATCACCAGCTGTGAATTGTACAATGAATAATTAATGTTGAATAGCGACCTTGAACCTCATAAAGCTGATTAGTAAGACAATGCATCTGGGAGAACAACTTTAAGACTGTGCTTGTAAAAGAATATCAAAACAGCTTAACACAGTAGGGAAAAGCCCCCTGGAGCCCTTTTAAAACCAATTGCCTACAAACACTTCTAAAAAGAACAACTCCGCGGTGGAAAAAAGCATGTCTAAAAATCCTATGAAGTTCAGAAAATAAAACAACCTTTATACTTAATTGTAACAGAGATACTTGCAGTTAAACACTGCATAACATTATATAGAGGGTGTGGTCACCCAGAATAGAGCATATTTGTCTTCTTTCTAGTTCAGATTGTTACGGCACAGTTGTTTTCTAGTTCACTGGATTCTAAACTCATTCATAAACAGGGACAGTGCATGGCTTCACTGATACTTCAAAGCAGAAAATATTTGCCCTTGTTCCCTGCTGCAGAGGCTCTTAAACTGCTTATAAATCCAGGCAAATCTATTTTGTTATTGCACGATGCCAAAGCTAAGTATGATGGAAATTTCATAAACAACCAATCAGGTTTTTTCTGGGGAAGAAAAAGTGTCATTTTGAGGGGTTTGCTTTTGGCTTTTTTTTTTTTCCATTTTTGCACATCACGTCTTCTAAATGGTATTTGTGGCTGTGTAGTTCTGGTGCTGTAGCTGGGGCAGAGGAGCGAGTGCTTTCCTCAAAATTCAGATTGTCTGAAGGGCCTAGGCAGTTGTAAAAGATCATAGAAAAGGGAGCACTATTTCTTTGAAAAGCAAGAGGAGTGTAGTTCAAGGTCTGAGATGCAAAATTATCAAGGAGCTTTCCTGAGACTAGTAAGGAGCTGTGTGACAACAGGTCTGAATTTACCCAGAACTGAAGGATTTAAACTCCTGAATTAGACCAGCTGGCACAGAATGGGCCCTTGTGTTACATGACAGAGGAGTGGGTATGTGCAACTCCTTCAGTTGACCAGGAGTACATCTGTCCATGTGTGACAAAGCTGGACCTGGTATCAGGCAAAACGCTTTTAATCGCAAGATCAGTCCTGCAGCTGAGCTGAAGTGAACTGACTGAGTGAATGGAGGGGGAATATTTGTTTTATGGTTGAATTTAATCTGTAATGGTATTTATGAAAACATGGCATGCTTCAGTTGTGATTTACAGCAGCTTTAAATCAAGCAAATCCACTCTTCATTTTGCCTTTCGAAACCATGTTATAAGCCCTAAAACATCGACTACATAACTCATGTGTTGACTTTTTCTTCACAGATTAAATCTGTTAACAGTTAAAAGAATTAAAGAGCATCTTTTTGTAAAATGCTTTGCTTTAGTTTGAAAACTAAATTCCAGTTTTTATTTCATTGTTTATATTAAACATTTTAAAAGATTGTAAACAAATTTAAATGAAAAAAAGGCCACCCTATAAACCAAGTATTCTGCTTTTTTCCAGTTACGGTTCAAATAATTTTTGGAGATTTTATGTAGTTTTGGAAGATTTCAAAATCATGAAAATTTTCTGTTTGGAAAAACATCTGCTGCTTAATATTATCCTCTAAATAATATGAACTGCTTTCTTAGAAAACTAAAATAACCCAAAATCCTACACCTTCAGTGCAACCAAAAGTATCCCCAAATTTGGCCTGGATTTGGCAAGTAGTTTGTCAGTGATGAGGTTTCATTCCATGGCATCATTTAAAATTTGCAATATTTATTACTTAATTTTACAAATCACTACAAAAACACTTAACCTGAAAATGATGCAAACTTCATATTGGAATCAATCTAATTAAAACTAATTTTATGCTATGGTGTATAGTTTTGAATTACTTTCAAGCAGACTTCCGTATTTTTATTGAATCGGTGTCATTAGGGAGGTAAAAGCAGGTCACATTCACTAAAACCATGCGAGTTCTACACTGCAGCACTAACAAGTTTTAAAAATTCTTTATATGATTTTAAAACATGCTGGGTAATTTTGCCAGTGTAAAGAAACTTACAGTGGTTGAATTTAATACGCTCACTAACTATCAACAGCCATACTTTATAAAATAACAATTTGCTGAAGTTGCTATGGATTATCCAGAATTTGATCAAATGTTGTTTGTGTGAATTTATTTCCGATAATGGATTAAGATAAAAGACTTTTAATCATAATTTAAATACAAAGCAGAATAATTATAAATGTCATCAAATGTAAACTGAATTTTTCAAGGTATTTAAATAACATTTGGACAGTTTTAGTTTTATACTTCCTGGGCAAAATAATACTTTTTTTTTTAATTAGCCGCTGAAACACATGAAGATTCAGTTTACCATGTATTTGAATGAAAAGTAAGTTATATTAAAGCTATTCATTTAAATTATGGATAGAAGATTATATAAATGGATTTGCAAGGAATTGTTTCCTCTTAAATTGTCTCCCTTTGTAGTGTGCAACGGGCAACACTCAGATTTGTACAAGTTTTGCCTGTATTTCTTTGCCTCACATCTCTGGGCAAAATCTTGGCAGCTTTCTGGGGCTTAATCCTGTTGGCTTTCTGTGACACAACACAAAGAGCACAGGATGCTGAAGACTTGCACCTGTATGCTTCGTACATGCCAGACCCCCAAAACCTTAATATATTTTATTCTGAATAAGGTTGAAATCGGTTGAATAGGTAGGATGAAATCAGGGGGAATCACTGTGTGCTGCTCCCAATTGTATTTTAAAGGTTTGAGTAAGGCTTAGAGAAGCTGATGGCCCTCTTACCCCACACGGGTAAATTCATTCTGTTACAACATTAGCTAGCTTAACCGCACACCTCTTTATATTGCGTGCTGAGTTTTGGTTCTTTGTTATTCCCTCCCCCTCTAATACTGTACTCGCAGCCAAAAATAACTTGAGGCTGAATTCAGGACTGTTTTCAAAACGTTACAGGAATGTATCTGATGCTTTTTCATACTAGATTCAATTATTAATTTTTAAGGCACCTAGTAAAACCAACAACTCCCTGAAAGCAGCAGCGTGCTTGTGCTGGAGCTGCACAGAACAGTGTTTCTGAACCTAAAACCTAAATGGCGGGCCACAGGAGAGGCTGCCTGGCAACTGTCCTGCTTCAGGCCTGTCGCCATCCAGAAAGTTCATTGTGTCAGCGTAGGCAAGATTTGTTCCACTTGTATTGCCAAAAATCTTAGAAGTATCAGAGTGCTTTGGATTTTTCTGCTCTGAGCTTTTTATATCAGAGCTCTTAATCTCCATTTTCTTATTTGACTCCTTTTTCTGACACGGATTTTTTATGAATGACATCTTTGCATGTGTGAGAATGGGTAACAGTTTTATCTTGCCATTTAATAGGTGAAAAGTGTATTTTACATATGTTTTTTACCATTGATTTTTCTTAAGCATTAAGCAATACTTTATCAGCAAGTGTCAGGTGGGGTGAGAGAGCAAAGGAATAGCTGCTAGACTAGTATCTTAATTCCATCCTGGCTGTTGGGCATAAACTGTTCCCGCAGAAAGCCATGACGTGGTCTGAGAAAAGAGAGTACTGGTTTTGGGCACTCACTGGGTTACAGTGGTGCTAAAGAATATTTATGGCCTTACAGGTCTCATGATTAATATCTGTTATGGGGAAGCAGCAGACAAAGGGTATTCCTCACATGAACTTTATGACTCTCAGCACCTCTCCATAGTAAGTTTATTAGAAGTGAATACAGGGAAACTTTGAGATTCAATGTACAGCCCAGATAGGTCTGTGCTTGGTTTCAAATTGTCCCTTGTGTGGTGCAATTTGATTACTGTGCTGTGCCACAGTTTGTACAACTGATAAAAGGCATTGTCCTGAGGGCTTTCAGCATCTTTGGTATCTATTGGTTGAAGTTTAGGAGAAATGCGTTACACTTCAGCCTATTCTGATCCTTCTGCACTGCTTCATCTCATAGCAGTTCCTCTTCCTCATGGAGCCAAGCTCTACATGAAGGGCTTTTATATGAGGCTCTCAGTAGCCACAGTCTAAAATGACAAAAAAACATTTTCAAATCTGATCCCATGTTTGCTGAGGGATGTCTGTGCATGTATCTTAGTACAGCTAAACACCAAAATGTGCTTGGAAAGTGGGAAAGCATTGAAAGCTTGCCTCCTCTCATCCAGCCTGGCAAGGTGCTGCTTAAAAACACCATCAGTTCCTCAGCTGGAATGAGAAGTCATCTAGGTTATGTACAGCTAGTGTAAACAGGCAGCTTGCACCCTGGGACAAGTGTTGTAGGGAATTTGACTGTAAAACTATTGACCTAGGTATGTCAGACTTCATGAAATTTTAGAACCTGTATTGTTTGACAGTATGATACAAGCATGGCCCCTTAGAATGGTGTTTTATTGTGTATTATTTATTGAGAGCTGATATATGATCATGCTGCTTGTTTTACACAGATCATTAAGCAACTATGAGATCAGCAGAAGCCTTGCACTGGAATAGTTTCCTATTTCAATTCTCACAGCTGCATGTTTATTATGAAATATTCAGCTAGCAGCTTAAGTCTACTACTTGCCACTTTAGTGAAGTAGGAAATTCTGTGCTTTTGGACTTTGTATCATGACTTGGGGAGGGTTAACGTTAGTCAATTGCCATCACAATTCATATGGGTCATTCATGGTCACTGGTTGTGTGATATTACTATCAATTTTTCTTTGTGGTCTTGAAAGAATCATCGGAGTTTGGATTGGGATTGAGTCACCTGTCTGCATCAACAGTATCTATTTATCTTCTTTCATTATTTCCAAAGAGAAAGAAATGTAAACCAATATTTGAAAGCTATCAGATAGCAGCTGTACTACTTAATGTTAGAACAAATGCTTAGAATCTTTCATATCAGATAGTTTGATTTACAGAGATGTAAGATAAATTTCACTTTAAAGAAAGTGAAACTTCTTTTAAAGAGTATCTATCTTACACTTCAGTAGTTTAATCACAAAATATATCTTGATCTCATAGCCAGTTTGACAAAACTGGGAAGAACTGTGGAGTAGAAAATGAGTAGAAACACTTGTTTGAATTTAAGGTGAACTCACTACAAGCATTGTATGATTTAAGAACTGAAATGAAAGAAAGCTGTTTTGTTCTGTCCCCAGCATATACTTTTCTTTTTGAATTATATTAAGACTTTAAAAATATTAAAAAATTCCACTTTTATTTTCAATCTGTCTACACAAAGATTTCCTGACTTTTCAATTCTCTTACCTTTTATGTGTTTAGCTTTCATCTCCATCTAACTGTACTATCTTTTAACATTTAACAGAAATATATAATTCAGATTTATTTTCTGGACAAGTGTATTATTGTTTATCATTTCATAGAGTAATTGCAAAACAGTTTATCAGAAGACTTTTTCATGGAGTTACAAGGAAGAGCCAGGATACAGCAGTGATAACTTGCCAAGTAAATGTATTATATACTGTTGATTGCAGAGATGAAAATATTGATCTGTGTGGAGAGGTAATAAATGGACTTTCAGATGAATGTTGTTCTGACAAAGGAAATATTCAATGTATTTCTCTGCTGAAGGTCCCAATCTTTCCCCTTAGCAATGCAAAGTGCAGAGCTAACAGAAAAGTATCCAGGCAATGGGAGGTACTGAAACTACAGAACAGCTTTTGTACTCCAAATAAAAATAAAAGTGAGTTCTTTTCACAGTCCAGCCTGATGCATATGCTGGCAAAATAAATCAAGTGCTGGCCAGCTACAGATAGCTGGAATACTTTCCAGAGAACTCCATTTACCCAGAGTTCTGTAACCATCCAGACTATCAAAAAAGGGGTTTCCTGTGAAACGGCGTGTTACTTGGGAAGCAAATTACCGTGCGGTTTTATTAGCAAATATTATCTGATACTGTATATTATCAAGTTATTGTTATTCTAAAAATTACTACCCACTAAGTGAAAAATGTCAGAACAGATTGGCAAGGAATGTCTTGTGAGTATGAATGAACTTAGCATGTGCCAGCCACGAGTAGGTGGAATGTGCCACTTAACAAATTATTCTATTTTTAGCACCCTAACCTTCTTCATATGCTTTCAATCAGGAGACGAGCCTTATGCATGTGAGGCGGCCAAAACGAGCTGCCAGTTGCGGCCTTTCCATCAGCTTTCCATGGTTTTAGTTTGCAGACCGAACGCTGAAAAATCCTGCAGCAGCTGGCTGCAGAGTGCTGGCCCGTTTGCTGTAGCCATGGTGTGGAATTTCTCTGTGTTGAGTATATTTAGACAGCAGCACACTTACAAATGTGTTGTAAAATTGGACGCCTGCCGGGGGAGGCTTGGGCCTCCTTGGTTTACTTACTAAGCCTATGTTTCAATGGAGAAGCAAATTTGATTTTTCTCCCCCCTCCCTCTCTTTTTCTTTCTCTTTTCCCTCCTCCCCCACCCCTCCTTTGCTAAAGAGGCATCAGTGACTGGTGAGAAGAACTGACCAACTTGACCTCCTCTCCCACTGGTGGTCATGAGAATAATACGGGAGGAGGTCAAAGGTTAGCTTTTGAATACTCTTAGGAGCTAATTTATTACAAGGAGGGAGTTTCACATTGGCTGAATTATTTTCTTGAAGAGAAGACCACACTTGAGTTTGTTTATGCCTTGTGTTCATTGGGAGTTCTCTTTAGGAGCCTTTCTATGCACCTGTGCGGAGCACAATAACAGCTCTTTTCTGCAGGGCGGAATGGCCGACAGCCGGAGAAAAAAACCGGGCTAGCCTGGAGCAGAACCTGGAGGCTATTTGATTACAGAATGTGGTCCGGAGGGTTTTTTCATTACAACTCCTTTCCCTCTCCAGCATGACCACCCCTCCCCCTCCGCAACCCCTCTTTTGCCCTTATCCTGTTGCTGGATGTTTTTTGGCTGGTGGAACGTGGAGAAACTGGGGTGGGGGAGGAAGGAAGAAAGGGGAGCACATTTGCACAAGCATCTTGCTGAGAAATGAAGGCACAGACCCTTCAGAAAATAAGGACCTGGCTGGCTTGGAAGTCAGCAATAGTAAAAACTGCTATTCTCTGAGTTATCTCTTCCATTTGCTGTTGGGATGCAAGAAAATTATACATTCTGCTTGTGTTTCTAGTTGCCTTAGCTGCCTAGAACACTGTGATACCTTATGACTTACGAGTTTGGAAATTATTTGCCTAGATTTAAGTGTCTTGGCTACACTTAGTCTCTCTGCTGCTCAGCTACAGCCCAGCAACCTACTCTCTCAGTCATTCCTCCTGGTTTTGTACAGTGTCTAGTGATATCTCAAACATCACTTACAGGCAGACAAGGCAGCTGTGGCTGCATATTCAGTTGAGACTGCCATTATCCAGAAAATCTTGACCTATTGCAGTGATTTTTCTTTTTCCAAAACAACCCCTAGCCTTTGTTTGCAGTTTAAAGAATGCCTGTGATGTGTTAGGGGGTGATGTACATTCAGCTTTTCTGTGCACTGAAATCCATAACTTTGCCTGAATGTTCTGTTCTGCTAATTCAAATTTGTCCAGGTTGTTAGTGAAAAACTTGGAAAGCCACATTTATGTAAACAAAGCAAATTTCTTTTGAATGCAGTGGGATTAGGAGGCTGAGCTCGCTCAGCAGTGGAACCTGGGTTTGTTGGGGAGTTTTACATATTCCACGTTTCCAAGCACCAGGACTAACTAAGGCTCAAGTTTTAAATGTGCTCATGAGCCTTGTCTGTGCACGCAAGGGCAGGGGGTTGGGAGGGAGGTTGAGAAGGGATTATGTAGTTCCTGGAGCTGTAGTCAAATTTAAGGAAAGCAGACTTTCTGCTCACAACATTTCTCGCTCCCTCTGCAGTTCATATTTTGTCTTAAATATTTGCCTGTTGCAATTTGGGGGGAGATTTAGAGCCATTTAGCAGATATTGCTGGTAAACATTTGTACCTGTTGGGTTATGGGGTAAAGGCTCATCTCCACATAAACAGATGCAATGCCGGCAGGGGCACCCTTGTAACACCCTGGGCCCTCCCAGGTCTGTCACAGGGGAACATCGTCCCCATGATCCATCAAGGCGAATCAATGGGAATGTCTCTCCAGGTATCATCACAGGCTGAGGGGTCACTGCCTTGGAGTAAGGGATTCATCATGTGGTGCAGGGGAATAGCGCTATGGGATCGCACCAACTTTACTATGGGATATTAAATGGAGGAAATGAAGGTGGAGAAAGGATTAGCTCAAGGTGGTTTGGGGAGGAAGAAGTGTGGAAAACAGAGGGAAAAGTAGAGAAAAGGGGCTGCTCACATGTAAACAGTTGATTGTCAGTGCTTGTCTAGCTTGATCAGTATGGTCTGTCCTGCCTTGTTAATAGACTGTAAGTTGTAGGATCTGTACATCTGTGGAGTCCACAGCTGGTGTGAATGAGGGTTCACAGGTCAGTGTGTGAGCGCTAGCCAATCTGAAGGCAGACTAGCTGGCGAGTAGGCTTGCGAAGCCAGGTGGAGGGTGGATGGTCTGTGAGTTGGCAGCTGTAGGGATCGAGCCATACATGAGGGCTTGTGTGTCAAGTGAGTGTATATGCTTCTGTGAGGGAGACAAGTGGAGATGAGAGGGTCCAAGGACCAGTTATTGAATAGACTGTCTAACACCAGTTAGTGGAGCAATCTATAGCGCATCTGCTGGTGCATGCAAGGGTAGCCTCTACCAGCAGCTGGAGTGGGCTGTGGGCCTCAAGAGTTTATATGTCCAGGCCAGCTGCTGGAGACATCCATATTGGATTCATGCATATATGGTTTCCTACAGTGGACCTTCATTCTGATCAGATAACAAGAGGAACATGATAATGCCATGGGTGCTGTTTCCATGAGTGCTGTTTCTGTTTGTGTTCATTTGTGGGGCTTGTCATCTGTATATGTGTATATTTGTTATATATATGTGTGTGCCTGCCTACTGGGAATACAGCTCTCCCAGTTGAACCTGCTGGCCTGGAGCTGCATCAGTCAGCCTTGCCTGTCTCTGACTTCTGGATTCAGCAGCTGAGGTGTTTGTTTAATGTCACCTGAAGGGAGAGTGTATAGCATTGCTGGGTGCCTGGCACTGACAGTATTAAAAAATCTTATTTTAGGAAGAACATGATCACAGTCTGCACTGTGATGATCAAACCACAGATAAAACCACACTACAGTGATGAAACTGAAAGGAAACACATACATTTTTCTGTAAATCTGGAGGGAAGGGGAAAAAAAATGTTTTCCATGCTCTTTGAACATGTGGTGTCAGCAATGACTCCTGCAGACTTCAGAAGACAAGCAGCATCCTGACAAAGGGGTGGACCTGGTGGTGGTCTAATAACAAGAGAAGTTAGATCATCTTATTTCCGCCAGTGCATCTGACCAGTATCCTGAGACAACTGCTTTTCATTGTAGCTACATTGCCCTGTGAAATAGGGAGACATCTGAGAAAGGAGGGTGCCTGTGCTTAATGAAAGGTTGTAACTGAGCATGTGCTACCCATGGCCCTGGCGGTGCCCGTTCCACATTGTAACACTTAGGCCTGTCCTCCCTCTTTTGTCCTTCAAGTTACAAGATCTGCAGGCCAGAAACTGTCATCTCTTCCACTTGGACTGTGTCCACGTCCCTTTAACAGCACTATAAATGATAGTATCTATCTGCCAGCTGAGGTTACTGTTCGGTGAGACCAGTTGGGACTTTGTAGTGCGCTACTGGAGTGTAAAAGGGAGAACTGGAACTGCATCGCTGGTGTAGGCAGCGACCTGTTACTGACACCCAAGGCCGCGCTAAGCGTGCGGCTCTGGTTCGTTGTGTTTTCTCTGCTGTTTGGCATGCTGGTAGCTTTGCTGTGCAAAGTGCTGTCTTCTGTGTGATCATGGAACGATCATTGCTGGTTGGTTGGGGTTGAGGAGCGTGTTGATAAACACAAACAATGTAAGCAAAGCTGAGCAAACCCGTTCTAAATGCCAACTGGCCTTAAGCGAACAGGTTTGATGAGGTGCCCACATCACTGCTGTTGGGGAGCTGGGGCTTGGTGTAGCTTAACGTTTTGACCTCAGGGTAACTTCTCTCTATTGGATCAGACAAAGCTTACTACAAGGCAAACTTGCTTCCGTTTTCTTCGCAGAGGAAGGAATTTTTATGCTGATCCAATTCAACAGCCAAAATAATCCCTTGTTAATAGATTATTTTGATATATAAATTTTGCAGAGTGAAGCAGCACTTTCAGTACTGCTTATGCTAAGTGGAGCCTGGCCTGTTTCAAAGTGTTCATGTGTAGGAGGTAAAATGATATCTAGAGTTTCAGCTGCTTCCTCAGAGAGTTGTCAAACAAGGGTCTGACACTGTTCTCCAATATTTCCTTTCTGATCAGCAAGGCCTTCGATTTCCTTAGAGATAAAGGAAATCAAATAAGTAAATGGAAAAGTTTGAAATGAAATCGGTTGCAAGCTTTGTAAGTGTTTAATATATAAAAGCTCTAGTTCCATACAGGATTAAATCTGATTTCTAATGAAATTAAGTACCCAGCAAATAAGTACATACATCATCTCGTGAGCATACTTAATATCTTTCTTCATTATATGTAACTGCTGTGTCTGCTTTATTTCCTCCTGGGAAGATTTTCTTTCTTTTCCTTCCCTTTTAAAATACAGACACTTCAACAGTTTAGCTGAATTAAATAATAATGAATATCAAGAAAAGATGTTAATCTGCATTTTTTTTCCTCATATATGTTAGTGACTGTCTGTGTGAACAGCTGACATCACTTTTCTCTTTTTATTTCCTTTGTA